>NW_025999982.1:28815993-28924603 GCF_001458135.2 Marmota marmota marmota
ATATATATATATATATATATATATATATATATATATATATATATATATACATACATATATATATATACTTTTGTTATATATATGCAGATACTGGGGATAGAATCCAAGGGAGCTTAATCACTGATCAGTATTCTAGCACCCCCTTTTTTAAATTTTGCTACAGGTTCTCACCAAGTTGCTGAGGGGCTCACTAAGTAGTGGATTGAACTTACAATACTCTTGTCTCAGCCTCCCAAGTCATTGGGCTTCAAGGTATGCCATCATTCCTTGCTAATATCATTCTTTGTAAAATGTTTTTTAGAAACAAATAATTATGATCTTATGATAGAAAAAATAGGATTAAAATAGAATTTTTCTACTTATTGGTTGAATTAATGTGAGTAGTCATTTTAAATCCAAAATTCAGGTTTTAACTTCTATAAAATTGGGACAATAATAAAAAGGAGCTTCCTTACAGAATGACCTGCAATAAATTTGAGAATATAAATGTGAAAATGTATCTTATCTAAAGCAACATGCAATTTTTAGCTGCTTTAGTGATATTCACACACAGTTTGGGTGTATTTCTAGGAAAATAAACCATTTTCAAATTCTTTCAGTGCCTGTTCTGCAGGATGACCTTTCAAATAATCGCAGGATAAAAAAAAAGCACATTTTTTAAAAATAAAGTTATGTACAAAATAATATTCTATATACTGTCTCAAACAAATAATAGAAATATAAACATCTGAAGCATCTACTGAAGTAAGAATAAATTTGTTTGCTCAAAACAAAATAATTTATTTTAGGCCTAGTTCCCAAATATTCAATTGCTTCTAAATGCCCAAATTTGAATAATAGCCTTGAGAGCTTTTCTGTTCTGTTCAATTGCTCCTCTTGTCTGTGGAGGTGGGGCTTAATTGGTAGGCAGAGATTAAGTGGCTCTAATTGTGAAAGTCAAATAGGTATGTTGGAAAAGGGAGACAAATGCTACCTTCCATTTTTCTTTTCCTAACACATTAGATAATTACTTACATCTCTTCTATTAAATCCATCAGGCAAGTTTGCTGATTGATAGTCAAATGCAAATCACTAATAGAAACATGTCCACTGTTTTTTGTAAAGAGTCTTTTTAAAAACATAAAACCATGTTTACAGCTATTAAATATTGCAAGTTCCCCTCATTTTTTGTACCATTGTCTATCTCAGCAGAGTTAGTTTGTACAGTTTAAATTCCTGTTCTGACACTTCCCAGTCCCTTTTCCTCCTGATAAAATTAATACAATAATATTTGCCTTTTGTTGTTTCTAATAAGAAAATAATATACTGTTTGTGAAAATGCTAGGCAAACTCTAAAATGATACAGTTTTGTGCTATTGATATTATTTTCTTGCTGCTTGTCTTTTCCTTTTGTAAAACAAAATAAACTGTGATATAAACAGGTTTCAAAAAGGGCAACAAAAAGGTAAATAGTTTCTTTGATTCTAATGTTATATATTACTTAATTTTATAAACTGCCTTTACAAATTTGTTCTTAAAGAAATGACATATTACTCTCTAATGTATAAGCATCTGCTTTTTGGATTACAGGACTCAGTTCAATAGGTTTCCTTCAGAAAATGAAATACATATACATGCTGTCTAATTTTGCAATTATTTTAATCCCTTAACATTCACTATAGATAATGGCTTCTAATGGACAAATGTAAAAAGGAAATATGTTTTTCTCATAGAAGGACTTTAACAGATTTTAAGGAATCATCCATCCCACTAACTATTAGAATGATGTGAGTAAACTTTTGACACCATAATTATTTTTTTCTAATTTATGTTTACTATCAAATATCTGAGGTATAGACATATAAATGAACTAAATTGAATAATATGGCAAGGTTTTACTAACAGAGAAGAGCCCTATGAAATTTTTCATCCTAAAGAAAGTGGAGAATAAAAAATAAAAGGGCAATAGGAGGACTTAAAGAGAAACCTACCAAATTTCAACACCATTCTTAAAGTCCTGCCTAAATTGGCTGTTCAATTTGAATACTGCAGATCTTTAGACACAGAGTCATACTGAGCCCAACATATCAACTGTGCTATAGATATTAACTGAATTCATGGAGATAATGGGATAAAAAATACAGATACACTGAGAAATGTGCAGAGAAGCTTCTCAAAGTTACCCCTGATTTTCTTGCGGTGCCCAGTCCCAGCTCTCCAACACTGGGGCAGAATAGCATGACACGAAATCTGCTATGAATTAGAGAACAAACAGAATCATCTAATAACTAGCATGACTGCCATCTTGTTAAAAAGCAGAGAGCTCTAGATTTGTGACGTAGGTAGGTGAACCCTAAATCATATAGAGATCTCTATAATTCAGCTTATACTCAGATTTCAGGACCCTTTGAGGGGAAATTCATGATAATGTGCTCAAAACATTTGGAATCCCTGGTTAAATTATTTGAAAGAGATTTACCATAAAACCAAGACATAGCACAAATATGCATGAGATGGATAGCACTACTCCACAGTGGCTGCCTTATAGGAAAAATGAAATTTTTGCCTTTTTCTAGGGAGCACGTGTTATTTACTCATTTCAAGTTCTTTAAAGTACAGTGTCCATCATTCAATTTAAAAAGTTATTAAAACTCAACAGTTTAAAAAACATAACTTAGGAATAAAAAAATTAAATTATGAAAACCAACAAAATAATCTAGTGGAAAGGTTGTTAAAAATCTGTGAAAGAAAGATTACTGTCAGCAGAGAGATGACTATTATCAAAAGGAACAAGATGGAAATTCTTGAAATAAAGAATGTAATATTAGAGATGAAGAATGGAGTCAATGTGTTTTAAAGCAGACTAGACAGAGCAGAGAAAAGGATAAGTGACCTAGAAAATACTCAATGGATTGTGCCCAAATTCTGCCTGAGAGATAGGAAAATTTCCTAGTTTATAAAAACACTGGTTGTTAATAAAAACCATACATTTAACTTCATCAAAATTATAAATTGTGTTTGTGTTTTTTGGCTTTTTGTTACTGTGACTGCTTTTCTGGGAAAAACAACTTAGAAGAGGAAAGATTGCTTGTAAGGTTGCAGTCCCTGGTGACTTGGCTCTACCTGAGCATGCATGAGATAGAGAGAGCATCATTATGGAAGGATGCTCTAAATGGTGGAGCAAAGCTGCTAGACTCAAGATAGTCAGGAGGCAGAATGAGGAGGGGCCATGGACAAACTATGGTCCCCAAGGGCATGTGCCCATTGTCCCACTCTCCCACCACCTCCCAATAATGCATTTGGCTATGAAATCCTCAATGCTTTAGTTCTTTGCTAAAGTCAGCTTGTTCATGATACAGTCACTTCCCAAATTTGCCACCTCTGAATATAATGCTGCACTTATAAACTAGTCTTCAGTATATACATGTTTGGGGGAACACTCCAGATTCAAATAATAACAGGTGACTTCTAAAAAAAATCATCATGAAGAAAATGAATATGCAACCCATAAAATAGAAACTTGTACCCTCAACATACAAAGTCCAATACTTCAATTTTAAAATTTAACATGTAAGGACATCAGAAAGACCATGATAATATTCTTGACATTATTAGTCATCAGGGAAATGCACATGAAGACATCAAAGATACACCGTTCTATACCTGATGAAGTTTAATTTTATTTTGATAGGTATAAAACAAGACAAAAGGTTGACAATACAAATGTCAGAGAAGAAGGTAAAATTGAATTCTAAAACTTGTCTTGTGGTAGTGTACAGCACTTCAATCAATCACCTTAGGGAACTCTTTGGATATTTAGGTACCCCTTCAGTCAGCTTATCTCAGCAATATCAGGAATTTACTCAAGGTAATGTGAGCATGTTACAAAATTTGTGAACAATAATGTCTCAAAATGTCTCACTAATAGCTAAAACCTAACGTCAACTCGAATGGCCACTAGGATGATAATGTAAATATAGTGATATATATATATGTGTGTGTGTGTGTGTGTGTATATATATATATATACACACACACACACATATATATATATATATCTACACACATACACATATATGAGTGTATATATAATATGTACATTATATATTATATATAATTATATACATTATATAAAATTATATATACAATTATTTATATGATTTATATGTATGTATATTATTCTTTATACATACATAGAATAACCCTCAACAAGAAAATCAATGGAATTCTGCTGCTTGCAGCAACATGGATAAATTTTTAAAACATTTTGAGTGAAAGATATCAGACCCAAAATAATACACAAAATATGATTCAGTTTATGTGATGCATAACTACAATTGAAATTAATAGTATATTGAAAAAGATAATAAAATAATCATTTCTTGTGAGGACTGACTAGAAAAGGGCACAAAGGAATTATCTAGACTGAAAATGTTATCTTTTTCTCTCTCACCAAGTGTGTGAGGGTGTGCATGTGTGTATTCTTTTGAATAGCTGATGCATACATAAATGCATCTGTCAAATCCCCTTTAGGTAAGCATTTATCAGTTTAAAAAAAATACCCAAAGTTGGCATGGCCTATGATATTTTTTCCATAATATAAATGTAGGAGAAAATCTTATATCAATAAAAAGATTAAAAGACATAATCCAAGTTCATAGATGATTATAAAGTAAAGAAACAGAAAACCTATGATTGGAAAAAATGAAACAATGATTTCAACAGTGTTTACATTGAATTGTCCCTAAGTTTTGTATTTTGGTTCCTTCTTTATTAATCTATACACATTCTGATGTCATTGAACCAGATTAACTGAAAATAGCAATAATTCAGCTCATATAGATTGGTCTCAAAATACTTGGCTGAGAGGAATTGAAAAGGATGTAATCATAATGACAAGTTTAATATCAAGGACAAAAAAGAAAATACATTTATGTAAAAGAGACAAATATGATAGTGTTGTTGCAATTGTCTGAACAAATTTCATGGATAGTGTGGCATTTGTATAATCTAGAGAGTCTCAATTAATGTATCTCTGTTATTCTCAGAGGGAAAAGCTTCCCCCATTTGATAGAAAAATTTGCTTTGCAAACCAATATAAAGCAGATGGATGTATTAGATTGTAGTGCCATAAGGGTGCAGTAAGGTTATTCAGCTCAGTATGCTAGTTGTGGTGGTGATATCATGGATTTGTATGTATGTTCAAGCTCATCAAGTTATATATTTTAAATGTATACAACTTCTGTTTATAATTTTACCTTAATAAAGCTTAAATAAACATTATCCATTTTTTTTTCATCAAGACAAAATGAGTCGAACAAACACAAATTGTCTAGTTTGCCTTTCAGTTGTATTTCTCACTATAACTTAATAAATCAGCATCCTGCTTTGTGCATTCATTCATTGTGTGTCCAGTTGATGAGTCAGTTCAATTAAACCTTTATATCTTATATTTTAGTTATAATTTCTCAATAATCAAAGCTTATGTTCACCTTTGTCAGAATCATGTGTGAATATGTTCAGATATAGGGTAAAATGCCATATAATTATACATCTGAAATATGAGTTTTAATTGCACATGACATATTGAAAACAATTATGTATTTTTGAATGAGGGTTTTAGTGCTTTTGCCAGTTTGCTGGGAGTTGGCAACTAGAGTGATGCATTTCAGTTTACACTTACAAGGATCACCATATATAGGATCACTTGCCTTGAATATATTTTCATTCAGTACTGAAATTGAAAATAGATCAGGTATAAATATCTTCAATTACCATAATATTTAGAAACCCATAAACTTTAAAAGAAACATGTATCAAGCTCCACAAATACATTCTTTTCAAAAGTAGAAAGGTGACATTTTCACATGAATTTGGTGCCTATTTATTTATTGGAAAATTCTTTCTAAAATTCAAGTTCAAAAGAAATGAACAGGACATCATAAATCTGCTTTAGCTCAAGCCTATAATCTCTCTCAATTGTGTAAACAGGAAACTCACCTAAGATTTACTTTCTCTAATACACTCATTTTAAAATTAATTTATTTATTTTAATTAGGTATATATTATAGCAGAATACATTTGAATTCATTGTACACAATTGCTGCAGAATTTTTCATTTCTCTGGTTCTAATACACTCTTCATACTAAACTCTCCACACTGCAAGCATGATGATACTTCTGTGTCTAAAACATTAGAAATTATATGTCAGATGGAATTCAACTTTAAACTTGCACTTAATTGCATGTAATCTATATAGCTGGGGAAAACCAGGTTAACACTTGCCTATAAGCTACATGCTTTGCAATAGGTAACTATATCCCAAGACAATATGTAGACAAATATGTAGACCTCAGAATGTCAAGAACTTCTGTTGTACATTCTCTTAAAAATCTTGAAGGGGAAAGGTGAGGATAGGTAGATGGTTAGAGGTATACTAAGTATACATGAAACATTATCTGAACTTTTAAAGAATTTCTTAGGTAAAAAGCACAATACATTTATACATACTAAAATATTTTAATATAGTTTATCTTATAATGCAAGGAAACACAGAGAAAGAGACACATACACAAGCAGTGGTGGAAAAAGAAAAAGAGAGAGACTTGTTATTTTTATCATGTTTATTGCTGGATTGTGAGTAGGAAATTGGAAAATTATGGAAGTTCCATTATCCTTAATTGTGTTTAACTGATATACTTTGCTATATTGATATTTTTGGAGACACAAAATGATGTATGATTATGTGTGGTGAATGGTCATTAGCCCAAAGAATATTGATGTTAGAAGGGACTTAAATTGGTCCAATTCTTTTCCTGGATTCCATTCCATTCCATGATGTCCCAGGTCAGCTTGAACTCCTCTTTAATGACATTAATTTATTATAGATCAAGATAGATTGAGATGGATGGGTGGATAGATGAATTTATTGATAAGAGTTTCTGAAATTTTGTTTGAACTATTTCAGCTTAAATTTTTGATGATGAGGAGAAGAACAAAGAAAAAATGCAAGAGATCATTTTGCTATAATTTTATGTTTCTAATTCTAAAAATTTCTAATTTTAATGTGTCTATAATTTTCTTTCTCAAAATGCCTTTATCTGTCCTTTTGCTATGATCTGGATGAATATGGAATAAAATAAAGGCATCTAGTAAAGTTAAGCCTGAAAATATTAAATTTACTATATAGTCTTTACTTTCTTTTACTTTCATCTTTAAAAATTACTTTAATTTCACCAAACCTGGAAAATATTTCTCACAAATGGGTGACCTGATGGTGCTGTGCTCACTTCCCTTAGAAACACAAAGCATTCTAGGTGCCAAGAATATCTCAAAATAGTATGTATTTCCTCCTTTTCAGAAGGCAATGTCTAGTTGCTCCTCTTAAGGCCTATCAAAACAAAACAATACTACTCTAATAATAATAATAATAACAATAATTTTTAAAAGTCAAGTAGGAGTAAATTAATTGCTCAATAATTATTTTGTCACAATACTAATATTCATTGTTTTAAAGAGATATTTTGTATTTGTAGTAACAAAAATTCTGGGTTTTCATCACTGCTCCACAACTGCCCACCACAGCAGAACTTTAAAAAGAATATCAGAAACTAGTTCTTTCAGTATAAATCTACATTAAGAGATAGGACCCCTGAATATGAGTATCACAGCATATTTGGTTGTTTGACTTCTAGGTTTTGGAGAACTGCAAAACTTCTAAGTCACTTTTTCATTGTCACACTAAGCATAGACTGTGCTATTCCATGCCTGGACCGGAATGACCATTAATTCAGAAACCAGCAAAGGGTGATGTGGGATTAGAAAAGACAAAGGACACACATAGAAAGCTGAGACCAGGTGAGACATCATTATCATTCTCTGATAGAGAATGAATAACCCAGAGCTAGCTCTGCATGTTTATTATATAGGTTTTTAACATCAAAAGAGGTGTGTTTTTTTTTTTTTAGAAAATTTCTTCAAAGTAAGCAGGGTGAAGGACAAAGTTATGGGAAGCCAATTATAATTCTCTTTTTTATGCTTATAATTCTCTACCCCCATTACCTGGTGTCTGAATTCAGAGCCAAGAATGATAGAGCTGTGCCATGCACAGAACCTCCTTTGAGCAGGGTGGCACTGTAGTGACTGGGCAGTCTTAACCTGCAGCCTTTGCACAGGGAGTTCCCAAGGCAGGGTGCAGCTCCTGGATGCAGGACAATCAGAGATGGTGATTCAAATCACCACTTATGACAATTCCAGTAAATTCTATCAAGAGGGAAGGAATGACAAAATCAGTGCTTGCCTTAATTTTAAAGATTAAGGAATATGCAACAGTTTGCAAATTCAGTAAGCATCATTAATATTAGGAACTACAGAATTGCATATACTGAGAAATAGCAGATTAGGGGAAATGTTCTTGAAAGTTAATACAAGAAATTCCTGTATTAAGATTACCTAGTATGATTATTACTTTTGAATATTCTGTGGTCCTAGTATTTCAAAGGTCTATGGGAAAGACTATTAATATGGATTTATTGGAGAATTATTATAATCACAGTTTTCCCTGAATTATGAGAAATACTGGTTTCCAGCAAGGAAGGCTATACTCACTAATCTTTCATCTTTATTTCATACTTCTTAAAAATATTCCATTTTGGGACTGAGGTTGCGGCTCAGTGGTAGATAGCACTGGACTCTCACATGTGAGACCCTGGGTTCGATCCTCAGCACCATATAAAAATAAATAAACAAAATAAAGATATTGTGCCCATGTATAACTAAAAAAATTAAAAATTCCATATTAATAAATGTAGTCTTTACACTACTGAGAGATTCTGTCTTGTCTGGAAAAAGTTCAGGTAGAAACATTCTTGGAAGAGCCTATGACATGGTGCCTTTCGTTCTTATCTGAGACTGCTAAGGTCACAGACAATGGCTAACTCATTCTAAAGACAAATACTTGAGTGCAGGCATTAACCCTCAAGCTACCTTTGTACTTGGGGATGATGGAGCAAAGGAAAACATAATTAATAGATCAAAAGAAAGACCATACCATATATATTGTTTGAAAAATTGTAATTTTCAATTAATTTTTTAATGTTTTTAACATATGAAGCTGCTCATAAGATAGTGGGAGAGCTCACAATGTTTTAAATGAGTCAAATTAAGCAAAACGTATATGCTATTTGCAAGTATTATATGAATCTTTTGTTTGAATCAACAAAAGAAGCTTCTTGATTAAATCTGTGAATAAATATTTCTGGGATAATTAGAAAATATGTGCCTATAAATGAATATATTTTACCAAATGAATTGAAGGAAACTTGCAACAAAGTATTAGGTTTTGATGTTTGCTATTCATTTACATATTTTTTTAAAAAGGTAACTCCACTCTCAATCAAGCTATTAATCTTGTTTTATTATTTAGGAACATTCTGTTGTTTTTAGAATTAATTACATAGTGGTGAAGAACATAGACTTGACTGCTACTGCCACAAGTTGGGTTATTAGTCCTCTTTATGCCTCAGTTTTCACATCTTTACAACAGACAGAATGATGACACCCAACTCAGGTGATGGTTAAATGAATTACTACATGCAAAGTGGTTGGAACAGAGCCTGGCCATAGTGTATGCTATATAAGTGTCAGCAATTATTATCACTATATCTTCTTAACTCTATAAGTCTGCTACATTTTCTGAAAATAATGAGTAAGCACTCTTTTGCAAACAATAAATGTGTAAATGATGAAAAGAATTGTATGTTCACATTACACTATCACCAAGAAAATAAATGAATAAATATGTTACAATTGTTTTCTTTTCATCCTGTTTTTTTTTTAAGAAATTATACAAATTTTCTCATGTAATATCTAATGAATGAAGAAATGTGAAAACATTCCTTCCATATGGTATTGCTACAGAACAACTTCTAGGAAGATATTTGTTCAGTAAAAGCACAGATGTTCCAATCTCTGTTTCCATAGGATGCCAAAATATATCTGCTGGGAATGAAACTGGGGGTAATTTGTGTAAATCATAGTATGTTAACTGCATTCTCTATTAAGTGATTGTCTATTAGGGCTAGAAAAATAATGTCTTTTAAATTTCTACATCCTGATGTCTACCCCATAGTAAGCAAACTGGATTACTCTAATAAAAGACTAATGAGCAACTTAAATTCTTTACCACACATCAACAAGAGGTTTTACAAGATAAATGCTATATGGTGTTTACTTTTCCCTTAGAAGCAGAAAATTTGTTTCTTGCATTGCTAGAAATTGTGTAATACATACTACCATTGCAGCTTAGAGCAGTAACATTATATTCTCTGCTCACCACATGGTCTATATTTATGTTGTGTGTTTGGCAAACAAATTAAATATTAAAATATTCAGCCAGGCACAGTAGCACATACCTGTAATTCCAGTGACTCTGGAGGCTAGCTCAGAAGGATCGCAAGTTCAAAGTCAGCCTCTGCACCTTAGAAAGGATCTAATAAGCAAGTCAATAAGACCCTACCTCAAAATAAAAATAAATAAATAAACCAAATGGCTAGGAATGTTGCTCAGTATTTAAGCACCCCAAATTTCAATACCCCCACTCCATACCAAAAAAAAAGATATATACTCAGAGTAATAATGCAATCAAATGTAAATCCCTCCATGAATTACAATATCTTTATGTCCTTAGTGACACATATACTGTTACTGAACATCATGAATTACAGACCTGTTTGATCCTTAGAGTAACCAAATATGTTGACTATTTATCTTCTAAATACATTAATGCCTGGCCAACTGCTGAACTTGCATAAACTTGCAAACTAAAACAAAATGCTCTCTGGTATTTTACAATTATTACATATATTTGTTCAATTTTTAAATATTTACCTTATCATTTTACTAAGTCACCTGTATTTCTTATATAACATGTCCTGCAGCTACTACTTTATAGATATCACAAATGGTATATAATTCCCATTTGTAGCTTCATTTGTTTTTCTCTTTAGTTTCCATTTCTACTTCCTGAATTAAGTAGGGCTGCCATTTATCACTGTAGTGACTTACTTTTAGTTGCATGATTTCATCCAGATTGTTTAATGTAGCAAACATGTGTGATGCCTTTCCACAAAGCCATTTTCTTTCTCATATTTCTTGTTCATAGCAGTAATTATAACTTAATATGACTGATATATTTGTAATCCATTGACTTATTTATGAAGTTCCAATTAAAATTAGACTTAACAAAATATATCTATACTAAGTGAACAAGGAAGTTGGCATTTCAAGGTTAAAAACTAAAAAAGGACTTCAAATGTCTTTAAAAATAGTTTTTATTGAAAGAGATGAGAAGTTCCAATAATTTGAGTGGATGCAGTTCATTTAACAACTAACAAGATTGCTATTAAATTGTTTGCTTGTTTTACTATTGACTTTTCTCCTCTATCTTACTATGACATGTTAGGGTCTGTAAACAAGTCAGAATGGCACCTGGCATTTTGCCAGAGGGAGTGGTTTGTGAAGTAATGCCAGCGAGCCACTAAGTGTGGAGATTCCTTATTGGTTGACTGCTGTATCTAGTTTATGTTAATTAAGGTAAGCTGTGTGGAATGTATATATACCCCTCCTGTCCTACAATAAATGGCTCCCACTCCTGCTGTATCAATCTACATAAGTTCTTCGTCATCCCCCCAGTTAGTTTGCCCAGCCAGCCGGGCTGTGGCCATGACAATGGAAACTAGATTTGCAATTGATGAATTCCTAGAGACTTGAGAGGTCATTTCTTGCACTCCCCTATAAGTGTCTCTCTTCTTTGAGTACATAAACAAGTCCATATTATTTTCATCTGTTTCACAAACACAAATTAACTAGAATTTTAATGTTGGATGGAAACTGCTTATTTATAGCATAATAAATATTCCCTATTATTACTTTACTTTTGCCTCACAAATAATTATCATAACCTTTAATCCAGAAGTCTCTAACTTTGTTAAATCATGTATATTTATGTGGCAAAGTTTTTTTTTGTTTGTTTTTGGTTTTTGTTTGTTTTTGGCAGTCTTAGGGACTGAATCCAGGGACATTCTACTACTGAATTACAACTGCAGCTCTTTTTTTAAATTTATTTATTTATTTATTTATTTTTAATTTTTGAGACAGAGTTTCCCTAAGGTTCCCAGGCTGTCCTCCTGGGATTCTCCTGCTTCTGCCTCCCTACTCACTGGGATTATAGCCAGTGTCATTGTGTGGGCTTTATTTAAATAGTACTTCCATTGCTTAATGTCTTATTAATGTTTATCAAAAACTAATACTATATTATTTTATTTTTTGGAAATATACATACAAGTATATTATTATTGCTTACTTTAGATTTCTGTATGTTTAAGAGATGTTCCCTAATTTCCATGCTGTATATATTATTTTTACACAGCATACTGTGTAAAAATAATTTGCACAATAATTTATCACTAAATGTTTCTGATGAGTTGAATTTTTATGTTTAAATGTTATGTTCCAATATCAAAGCAGTTCTTTTGCTCTGCATATTTTTTTATACTACTACCTGTGTGCAAATGAATTATGACAAAAAATTGTGGTTTATTCATCTATTCATTGAGTAACACTGTTCTTAGATTAAATAGTTTCTTGAGCTATAATCGGTATCATTCATTGAAATGTGAATCAAAAAAAATGAAATGGTTGTAATCGTAACATTTTATAAAAAAATTAGTAATACACTATGTGATGAATCTAAGATAATGACTAGTGATTACAGTTACCACCTGTCTCAATTTAATCAAACAAAAAAGAATACTCATGTCAGGAAATGAATATGGATTAAATTATGCTGAAAATGTTCCATTTTTGTTATCCTTGAAACTCCTTTGTGAAGTATTTGTAATTCAGAGACTAGTCATTTGGGAAACGGAAATTTCCAGTATGGTGCCAGCTTCAAAATTTAAAAACCACAAACAAACTAAAAACACAAAGATCTTGTATAATTAAAAATTCAATATTTAAACAACAAAAGAAGTAAAAAAGCAATCCAATATGTTAGAAGAACAAATACCATTATAAGGTATAAAATATGAATCTTCTTTATAAAAATAATAAGCACAGAAAGTCATTATGTGCCAAAGTAAATATTTGGTGAGAGTGGGAGTAAGAAGCACAGGAGAAGCAGGAAGGGACAGAAAAGTACCAATTAGAAAAAAACTGGAAATAAGACAATTGAAGGGAAGGAAAAGGCTTTGAAGCTGAATTATACCAAGAAGGGCAGTGGTGGAGTGGGGATGCAGACGTACAGCAATACAGAAAAGACAGGATTGCTGTTGAAAAACAAAATGGAAATGTTTATTTTGATGCAATCTGAAACTCATAATGTTTAAGATCATAGGTTATTTCTAATGTGCATGAGCATGGGAGGAAGAGTAATAAATAAGGAGGGCTAACAAAATCTTGCTGGAAGAATGTCTCCTGTGTGCATCTTGTAACAATAAGAGGCGATGCTCAATTGCACTTTAAGACTTTCATCAAAACCCTAGAAACATTCCAGTGAGTTATTAAACAAAATTTAACCCAGTCTGAGTCATGAACTTCATAGTGGCAGGCATACAAAGCTAAAAACCACGCGATAAATATGGGCTAGTTAGAGACCACTGAGTGCCAGTTTGGCGGAATGGCAATGAGTGCAGCTGAATGAAAACAGAATCATCAGAAAAAAAATTCATATATGTTATTTTGTTCATCTCAAGAATACATTTAAACCACAACAGGTTTTAAAATATAATGTTCCTTTGACAAGCCCATCTCTTCTGATACACATCTACATATAAAGCCTACATGTAATGATATCCTTGGGTCTTACTTTAGCTTATCTTATGTATTGTTTTCTTGGACATTAGACTGGAGTATCATTAATCATAGCAAGACAGAAAACATGTGTTAAAGACTGAGTTTATTTTCTCCTAAAATTCATGTGTTGAAATCTCGGCCCACAAAATGATGGTATTAGGAGGTGAGTGCCCTTGAGAGGTAAATAGGTCATGAGGATGGGGCCCTCCTTTATAAAAGAGGTTAAATGGACACTTTTTGCCCTGCTTGGTATGTGAGGACAAAGAAAAGACCTGTCTATGACTAAAAAAGCAATTACACACCAGTTACCAAATCTGCCCACACATTGATCCAATAATTTTAAGGTTCCAGAAAGGCTATTAAAAAAATCATTGATTTTTAGCCTGTCTATAGTGCTTTTGTTGTAGCACACGAGAAGAACTGAGACAACATATTAGTTTCTACCATTAACCTTCAGATTACATGAGGAGGGTTTGTTGTTGTTATTTTGTTTGTTCCTAATACACATGACATTAAAATACAGGTCTTTCATAAAATGTTCCTATACCTAGGCAATATGTACAGTTTTCAGAATAAGGGAACACACAAAAAGAAAGTCTACAGATGAACAGATTGTATCTTGAACTTTTTGAAACACTTTGTCTCTCATAATTTGCTTTATATTATTAGCTATGTCCATTCACAAAGAATTACTGATTTCAAAACAGAGACTGATAGGATGGCCACAGCACCACAAAGTGACTTTTCTACATAAACCAGTCACTTTTATAATGTTGTTCTCTGTGAAGAGTCTCCCTTTTCTATAGCATAGAATATTCACAAGATAAGACTTTCAGGAATATTTAGACAAAATATTGAAGCTTTAGAATGAATCAGATTTCAAAGGTGAGAAGAATTTTCATGACTCTAGTTGGCCTTTCTGAAATCAATGTAGGAAGAATGCAAAGGGGCACAGGATAATCATAAGAATATAAAACACCCAGTAATAAAGCAGCAATGCTGCCACTGAAATTGAGTGTTGTAAGGTTAGATAACAATAATCAAGACTTGCCTGATACTAAGTCAAGCATGCAACTGATGTAAACATGCCTCTGAACTAAATACCTAGACAACTTGGGGAGGCTTGGAAAACATAAAAATAGGTCTATGACCTTGAAGAGATAGTCATTAAGAAATAGCACACATGGAGTATTATGTGCTGTGGAGCTCTGAAAAATCCAAGCTCATTATATCTGGAGAAAATAATGTCCTCCCTCTGCCAAAAATAAATAAATAATGCAGAAACAGTGATTGTAGTAGAGGACTTCTTGGTTTCTATGGTCTGCTATGACATAGTTGCTTCATTGATTCCTGCAGCACCACTAAGATTCTTCCATAAAACGGCTGAGTGAACTAATGTTAACTTTTTTTTTTTTTTATGAAAATATGTCATTTGGTCAACAGACCAGTGTCTCTTCTGCTGGCTTCTTCAGTAAGAAAAAAATAATCAAGAATTATTTTTTTTGGAATACCATATTTCACCACATAATTATTGCTAATGTATAACTATCACACACTGTATTTTTAAAAACTGGTTTATCACCTTTCATTGTGTAACTCTCACAAAGTGTAATTCTGTTCTTCATGCCACTCACAAGTAAACAGAGCTGTTACACATGCATTACCAGTGGCACATTGATGCACATTTGTCTTCTTGTGCACTGCCAGCCTGGAGCCTAGAATTTTTGCTAAATGGGCATTTTCATTATTTCCTGAAAGCAGTCTTGTGTGGTTTGGTTACCAGTACTAAAGCTATTGTCACTCAACCCAATCAAGAGTCATAGGTGCTAATGGAGCGAGTGAGTAAGTTCCATGATATGGTAAGACTACTATCTTCCCTGAACAGCTGAACCGTAGAGTTTGGCAGTGACATGTTAATACGTGAGGCATTTCTTTCTGATTATGGGTAAATATAAAATTTGATTATGTTGACTGAATAGAAACAGAGCTATGGAAAGATAGTTTTCAGTGAGTGAAAAGTTTTTTGTTGTTGTTTTGTTTTGTTTTTTAAAGCTTGACATAAAATCGTTACACTGCATTAAAAAAGTGGCATAAAATCTGGGACGATTTTTCAGTACAATATATTAGTAAAAGTCTCTAGTTCCCCTATACCTATATAGTCAGAGAAATATTTGGCTCACTATAATTGAAACAAATAGCCCAAAATACATATACTTATTTATTTGTTTCTTTCTTTATTTATTTTTGCAGTGCTGGGTATTCAACCAAGGGGCATCATACCAATGAGCTAAAACCCCAGCTTTTTAAAATTTTTTTGAGACAGGGTCTTGATAAGTTGTGGAGGTTGACCTCTAACTTGCAATCCTCTCACTTTAGCCTCCCAAGTCACTGGGTTTACAGATATGAGACCCTGTGCCCTGCTTCAAAAATACATATACTCACATCCCAATGGTAAGATAAGTCACACACATATAATAATACTCTGATATATAAATAATTATCTTTATTTAAAGTCTTCTGAATTCTTTCTACACAACATAATCTCTCATTCATTTTGCTAAAATGTGTCTGTAATTTGGAAATACTTATAAGCAGTCATAAACTCTAACAGATGTATAATGCTATTTATATTACATTTCTTAATCTTTTCCATTTCTGCTATTTCATATATGACACTACTCTTCATGTTTTCAATGAAAGTTCTTATTCTTATTTTGTTTCTATTACACTTGGTCTTTTAGCATGCCTAATACTACACATTTCAAAACAAATTTAACCCTTTACTTCTATTTTGGCAGCATTAATAAGAATGTCTATATTATGGCTGGGGTTGTGGCTCAGAGGTAGAGAGCTTGCCTATCATGTGTGAGGTGCCAGGTTTGATCCTCAGCACCACATAAAAATAAAATAAAGATATTGTGTCCACCTATAACTAAAAAATAAATGCTAAAAAAGAATGTCTATATTAAAATTATTTTAGGCAGCAGGAAGGATTTATTTTGTGAACTTCAATGATTAGGAAAAATAAAATTAAAAAAGCTGTAATAAAATATTTTACCTATTTAGATACAGATTTTTTTGCAGGGTGGGTACTGGGGATTGAACTCAGGGTCACTTGACCACTAAACTACACCCCCAACCCTATTTTGTATTTTATTTAGAGACAGGGTTTCATTGAGTTTCTTAGTACCCCACTTTCTCCTGCTTCATCCTCCTGAGCCACTTGGATTATAGGCATGTACCACCTTGCCTGGGCTATGATTTTTTTTGGGGGGTGTTGGTTTACATTCTTTATTTGCAAATATCTAATGTCTAGTTTAACTGATTTCTCATATGCTTCTGTACCTAATCTGTTGTGATGTATTACCTTGGTTGAAGGATACGAGGAAGTCTAACTTTGCAAAGATAAGTAGTTGGAAAAAGAAAGTATATCTGGATAGCATTTCAGGTAAAAACAAATATTATTTTTAATACTTTGTTGATAGCTGCTGGGCTATGATTTTAATCTTTATTTTTCACTTACTAAAATTTACAAATTTCACAAAATCATAAGCTGGTTTTCTTGACAGCAATCCATGCTTTCTGTTCTAAATTATCTAGTGATTCTTTTTACATTTATCAAGAAATACATTTGTTGTATTTTTAATATGCCTTAAATGATACAAATTGAACAGCAATACTATTAAGTATGCTTTGTGTGTATGCTTATTTAGTATGTTGCTAACCTCTAAAATTTTTATTTAATGAGAACAATTCTAAGACATAAAAATTATTGTTTTCCTTCTATGAAGTTGAAGAAACTAAGGATTGTAGGAGTTGAAGTAATCTATTGGGATATATGGTAGGTAAGAGAGGTGAAAGAGAGAGGAAGTGATGCCCTGAAACACTGTGACTAGAAGATTTGAACTCTTTTACGAACTTCATTCTTTTACTAGAATGATGAATTACACTTATGATGACAACTCTAGCAAGCTAAAACACAGTGACAGGGGTATATCCAGAAATACCTTCATTTTTTGTGTGTGTGTCATAATTGTAATAGGAAAAAGAAGGGGATGGTTTTATAATTTTATACCTAGTAAAATGTGCTTTAAATTTTTGTAATCAAAATTCTTGAAACCTTTGGTTTTTCACATGTTCTTTTCTCTCTCACACCTTTCAAGAACCTATGTAGTATTAAATTAATTCTCTCTTCTTCATGCTGTCTTTCTCTTTTTCTTCTTCCTTTCTTCTTTCCTTCTTTTCTTCTAGTAAATATGCATGAAATAAGCTTCATTTTGTATCCCAAGGATGTTTTATTTTTCCAGCCCTATTCCTTACTAACTACAATAAGTAAACAAAAGCTGTCTTATGGGACTGGCACCCTCCTCAGAAGAAAGCCGTTAACACAATGGAGTGAAACATTTATGAACCAATCAAATCCCTTAACAATTATTAACAATTTGCTCCCAGCACTTGTGCTTAATCTTTTATTTTTTCAAGGGGTTTCTTCATTTTCTCAGGGCAATTGAGCAAAGCTACTATTTTCATGGTTGAGTCTGTATCTACAATGTCCAAAACAATCCCTCCTTTTCAACTGTACACTAGACATGCACAGATGATCAGTGCTTTTTATGTTTAGTTTAGGGCTGTTTGAGATCCTTTGGTCTTTAATCAGTGGCTTATTAGAGGTTTTAGGTCCAATTTGTATTGAACTCTTTTCCAGATTACTGGGAAAATTCTGTTTTAAATAAACAAATGATTGTTAAGGTTTACTGAAAACAATTTATGGATATTTGCATATTTGCAAATGCATATTTAGATTCATTTTTATTTTAATCAGCATTCAGGAAGTCATGGCTGTGTGCCTCACTTTCAGCTTTATTTATTTATTTTTCTAATGAGGATCATACTCAGTTCTCCATTTGGACTTGTATAGATAAGAATTATTCTCTCTTTTTAAATAAATGTAGCTCAAATTGTTGTAAATAAGGGATTAGCAGAATGACTTCAAGTTAATATCTGCTTTATGGATGATCAAAAAAAAAAGCAAATAATGACAATATTTTTAAAGTAGTCAATTACAAACTGCTTTAAACAAGTAAAATATAAAACTCAAATGTTAGTTATTAATGATCTTTTTTTTTTGGTTGTTCAAAATATTACAAAGCTCTTGACATATCATATTTCATACATTAGATTCAAGTTGGTTATGAACTCCCAATTTTACCCCAAATACAGATTGCAGAATCACATCGGTTACACATCCACTGTTTTACATAGTGCCCTATTAGTAACTGTTGTATTCTGCTACCTTTCCTATCCTCTACTATCTCCCCTCCCCTCCCCTCCCATCTTCTCTCTCTACCCCATCTACTGTAATTCATTTCTCTCCTTGTTTATTTTCCCATTCCCCTCACAACCTCTTATACGTAATTTTGTATAACCATGCGGGTCTCCCTCCATTACCATGCAATTTCCCTTTTCTCTCCCTTTCCCTCCCACCTCATGTATCTGTTTAATGTTAATCTTTTCTTCCTGCTCTTCCTCCCTGCTTTGTTCTTAGTTGCTCTCATTATATCAAAGAAGACATTTGGTATTTGTTTTTTAGGGATTGGCTAGCTTCACTAAGCATAATCTGCTCTAGTGCCATCCATTTCCCTGCAAATTCCATGATTTTGACATTTTTAAGTGCTGCATAATACTCCATGGTGTATAAATGCCACATTTTTAAATCCATTCATCTATTGAAGGGCATCTGGATTGGTTCCACAGTCTAGCAATTGTGAATTGTGCTGCTATGAACATCGATGTAGCAGTATCCCTGTAGTATGCTCTTTTAAGGTCTTCAGGGAATAGTCCGAGAAGGGCAATAGCTGGGTCAAATGGTGGTTCCATTCCCAGCTTTCCCAGGAATCTCCATACTGCTTTCCAAATTGGCCGCACCAGTTTGCAGTCCCACCAGCAATGTACAAGAGTACCCTTTTCCCCACATCCTCTCCAGCACTTGTTGTTGTTTGACTTCATAATGGCTGCCAATCTTACTGGAATGAGATGGTATCTTAGGGTGGTTTTGATTTGCATTTCTCTGACTGCTAGAGATGGTGAGCATTTTTTCATGTACTTGTTGATTGATTGTATGTCCTCCTCTGAGAAGTGTCTGTTCAGGTCTTTGGCCCATTTGTTGATTGGGTTATTTGTTTTCTTATTGTTTAATTTTTGAGTTCTTTGTATACCCTGGATATTAGGGCTCTATCTGAAGTGTGAGGAGTAAAAATTTGTTCCCATGATGTAGGCTCCCTATTTACCTCTCTTATTGTTTCTCTTGCTGAGAAAAAAAAAACTTTTCAGTTTAAGTAAGTCCCATTTGTTGATTCTTGTTATTAACTTTTGTGCTATGGGTGTCCTATTAAGGAATTTGGAGCCCGACCCCACAATATGTAGATCAGAGCCAACTTTTTCTTCTATCAAACGCAGAGTCTCTGATTTGATATCTAGCTCCTTGATCCACTTTGAGTTAACTTTTGTGTCCTTTTTGCTGGCAATAACTTAAATCTATGTTTTAAAGATGTACAACATCTTGGAAAATACCTCAGAAACCAAACTTTTGGAGCATATTTGTTAAGGCTTCATAATCAAGAGACCTTTCCTCTGTGTAATGTGTAATGTGTAAGCTTTCCTCTCTGTCTAATATGTAATTAGCATATACAATCTCCAAATGGTATGTGTACACATACCATTTGGAGATTGTATATGCTAATTTGGGCCAAAATATGGAGCAGGGAGAGTTACTTTGCCATCTCCCTGCTTTGCCTGTGCCTTGTGATAATTGTATGGATGAAATTATTCATACAGATTGCTAATTGGTAGGATATCCTATTCATCACTGAGGCATCTCAATTTCTAAGTCTGATAATGCTCAGTCATAAATGGTAGTACTAGCAATGAAAGAACAGTGAAGGGAGGGTAACAAAGGAAACAAAAATTTGAGTTAGTGAAAGACACTATATGTGCTATAAGTGTTTTCACATTAGAAATATGTGCAAATCTAAATAGTCAGTAGGAAGAAGATGGTTGTTCTTACCACAATTTTAAAGTCTCAGTATCTCTGTAAGCCACAAAAAAAAATATATGTTTCTCATTGTGTGGACAAGAAAGCTTTAAAGTGCATCTGTATGCTTATCATTCATCATTCTTCATAAAATCAATATTATTTAAAGCACATGTTGACATCCCTTAAGTGAACCAGATAGTAAATATTTTAATCTATACCTCCTCTTTCCTGTTGTATTCAAAAACAGCCATTCACAGTATGTAAACAATTGGATGTGGCTGTAGTCCAGTATAATTTCATTAACACATAAATCTCATAGGTAAGCTCCTTCAGATTCCTAACAGAAAGCTTAACACGCTCTCCAACATTCCTTTTCCTAAATTCTAACTTTAACATTGATTGAGTGTGTGGTTTCTGTTATTACACCCAGTTTAATATTTGGTTTTGAGAGACTTTTTCTAGAGCTTTTGTTTTGGAAAATGAACTCCATAATGAATTGGCTGGAATACAAGGGTTTAAATTATGTGATCCTTTTTTATTCTCTAGACAATTACATGATTTGTTCAGAATCCTGGGTGTCATTTCTTTCTCTTTGTTATCGTCACATTCTAGCCTTCCTAGGTAATGCTCTGCTACTACTGCAAATGTGATAAAGAAGAGGGTAGGACTACCTGACTGCTAATTAATCATAATGCTTTGGAAAAATGTGAATTTCTTTTTGTTTTTTGATGGGGTACATCTGGTGAGGATAAAAAGATCTTTCCTCCCTACTCTACTCTTGCATGATTTTCATGTTCATGGAGAAGTCAATTGCTGGTTGAAAAGATGTGATTCAAAACTCAAGCTAGCAATAGGCGTGAGGAAGGTTTCTATTTTAACTTTTTATGTGAGGTCAGCATAAAATGCCTTACATGACATTTTCCTATCTTATCCTTTTCAGGTATCTTTAAACTGTTAAATATTGACACATTTTAGTTCATATTTTCACAATTACTTACATGCAGAAAATGTTCAAATATATCTTTAGATATATATGAATGCTATTAGCCATTGCTTAAGTTAGGTTTATGAAATTTATTTCAGCTATGAAATAGTAATTTTATTCATGTGAAACCACAATAAGAATTATATGTTTAAGTAAATATAAGATATTATAGGAGTTTAATCATAAAGATATGATTTTCAAATGTGATTCTACTTCTAATTTAATCATAAAGATATAATTTTCAAATGTGATTCAAATGTGATTTTAATTCTAAAAATGTAAGTTGTTTAAAATGTGTATGATATAAACATTCGATTAAAAAGTATAATAATATTACTTGGTTGTTTATAAAGTGTTTTTCCTTCAACATAATGTGTGCGTGTGTATGTATAATTTTCATATCTTTACAATCCAGGAATGACACTATACAATATTTTACCTAATCTAATGACTAACAGAAATTATCATTTGAAAATAGGTTTTATCCATTTTGCTGCTTTGCTCTTGACCAAGGTTGGATATTGCTTAGCTTGGCATTTTGCTTACCAAATTTTCTTCTCTGATTGAAACACTAAACACTTCTGGGTTTACTAGGAGGAAACACAAATGGACTTTTTTCTTTGATAATCAAAGTAAATTAAGCTTTGTTCCTTCCTTCTATTTAACCTTATTTTCTATGTAAATTAAATTACTACATCAAAAGGAGATTTATTATGGTATAACTGGTCATACTATTAATTTTATATATACATGTGTGCACATATACCTGAGTATGTATAAGAAAGGAACAGCATAAAAAAAAATACTACATTTATATACAATGCATTCAGCATGATTTTTTTCAATGTAAATTAAAGGAAATTTTGCATGAATTATTTTTCTTTTGTTACAGATGAAAATTGAAAACCACTATCTTGAACAGTAAAATGTATTCTGTCTTTATTTCAGATGAAAGAGGCTTAAATTACCAGCTGCTGAAATTTCATAGAATCATTGAATGTCCATATATGGAAGCATATTAGAGAATATCTAATCCTACTTCCTAAGTTATGCATGCATTCTGTCTTTATAATACATTTCTGTTTAATATCTTTCTTGCATTTTCTTCAGTGATTGGAAAGTCATTTTTAAGGCAACCCACTTCCTTTTCTAAGATTTGAATTTTGGCTTTTCACAGCTTTACCCATCAAATTCAGATTTTCACTGCAGGGTAGCCTTTGTCTTTAAGTATTTAAGGACATAACATCTATACTAAGGCCGGGTAAACAAATGTGGGCCTTTCAGTTCTGGTTGCTTTATTTCTCACTATTATTGGTCTAACTTTTGAAGAGATTTTTAAGTACTATCTTCTTAAACTATAAAATAGACACCAACAATATAACCCCATGAAACTCTTGACACTTTTGATTTCTTTCTTAAAAAGCATGTATATGATTCCCTCTTTAGAAATCTATCAGTAATATATGTAGATTTTCAGTGATGCACACATTTTTGGCAACTTATTTTTATCATAGTAAACATACATTACATACTTTTTAAAAAAAAATTCAACTATGTTTCAGTACAAAGTGCACAATTTAGTGGCACTGAAATATAAATGTACATTGTTGTACAGCCATCAACACTGTCCATTTCCAAAATTATTTTATCATTTTCTCTCTTTCTTTCTTTCTTCCAGGGTTTTATCTTAGGTTTTAAGGTAATATATATTTGTATTTTACAAATCATAGACACTAAGCAGTAAAGTCAGCTATTTCAGAGATCGTAGAGAGAAGAAATTAGTGGTAAAAAAATGACTTGAGGGGCTGCAGTGGATGAGCTTGAAAATACATAAGGGAAGAATAACATTGAACAGAAAGGAATATTATTTGTGCTTAAACAAAATTTATATGTGGCGTTAGTTTTCCCTTGCTATGATGAACACCTGAAGAAATCAGTAAAAAAAGCAAAGATTTATTTGACGTTTCAGAGGTTTTAATCCCTGATAACTTGTCCAAGTCATTTTGAGCCCATGATGAAACAGAACATTATGGCAAGAAGAATGTGGTAGAATGGAGCTGCTGACCTCATGATGGCTGGAAGCAAAGAGGAAGAGAGGGGAATGGGCTGGGGTCAAGACACAACTTTCAAGGACAGTCGCCCAATTAACCTGCTTCTTCCAACTATGTCCTATCTCCTGAAGTTCCCATCACCTCTCAGTAGTGCCACCAGGAGACTAAGCCTTCAATACATGAGCCTTTAGAGGACATTCCACATCCAAACTACAGCATGCAGGATGGGAGAAAGTCTAAGTCACATTAATTGTTTTATTTCTTCTTTTAATGGAAAGCCTTGCAGTTTCTAAAACTAAACATGGAATAATGTGGTTAGATATTTGAGAAAGTGGGAATGGACACTGGAAATTCAAAGAACTATGAGTTGATAAAGGATAGCATTGTTGGGAGATATTAATAGATTAATTGCTCTCTAACTTGCAGTAATTTGCATATTGTTTACCAGCTGTTTCAGCTGCATGTCAAGACTATGCTGGAGACATGGGCATAATGGTGTGAATATGCCATGACTCTTAATCTCAAAGAATATGAGATTTTCTAGGAGACATACAAAGATTTTAAAGAAAAAGAAATGAGTCAAATAAAAAAAGCTTGAAAAATAATTCAGAGAATATCTAAGTAGAAACTGAAAAATTCTTAACTGTGATTATATTTGTGAGAATCAAAGGAGAGAGATCCAAGCAACAGGTACACCTGATCTACCTATGGTGGTATTTCCCGTATTCACTACTTAGTATTATGCTGCTGTAGAGATGACCAGTTAAAGACCAGAGTGATTCAGGACAAAAAGTGGACATTTGAAAATATCCAATTATTATACTCCTGGGTGGAACTGAGTTGAAAAAATAACAAATAAATAATAATTATTTTTCCTGGTGCATGTTTGAAGAAGGCAGAACATGAAACCTAGGAAGAAATTCCAAAAATCTTAATCATTTTCAACCATTTCAAATTTTTCTCTGTCTTTTTAGGCAGCATATAATATAGACAAGGGATCCACAGTTGGAATCTAAATATATAAGAATGCAGGGAATACTTCCCTGAAAATATGACTTTAACCCAAAATACATGGTTGTTTTGTGGATAACAAGCTGACTTACTTCCTAGGGATGATATAGAGCAGAGTAACTAATATAATCAACCATCCTTTAGCCAATAGCCATTATGATATTAAGCAAAAGATGCTATGATTCTCAGGATTTAATTATAAAGAACTAAAATGACTATAGGTGGTAATCTAAAATTGCCAAAGTTACTTAACAATTACAGCAAAAGATACAAATTGCCCAATATAAATTCACTCACATAAACTATTTGAAACCAATCAGTATTTGATTCCACAGAACTTGGACTGACTTGAGGAAGAGTCCCTGCAGATTCTTGTCTACAATGACAAAGTAATTAATTCAATTTAGAAGATATATGCAACACAGAAACCTACATAATTAGGTGTGGGGATTGTCAATTGCTCTTGCTTTTGAATGTGGGGAGGAAAAATAATTTAAGATTGCTAGTGTAAAGTGATTTTCTTCTCATTTTTTATTCTGTCCAAGATCATTTGCATTGCCTAGCTGAAATTATTTTACATAAATGAGTGAGGTAGAATGTGTGCCTCTTAATGATCAGCCTTGTGCTGCCTCCTTGCTATTTATGAGAGGGTCCCTGCCAGCAGCTACTTTCTAGGTGTTAATTCAGTGTCAGAGAAATCTGTAACCAAGGGGTAAAGTGGGTAGCCCCTAAGGTTCACCTCTACCATAATATTTTATGAATCTCTAAATCAGTTCTTGAATGATGCTGCCTAAATCTCCTGTAACAAGAGAAAAAAAAGAAAGAAGAAACATCTTAGCTACTTTCTCAGGAGATTGTGCAGTGATATGCACCAGTAATTTCATTACTTCTTATCTCCATAGTCCCAGATAATACTTTTCTCATCATATGCATCTTTACATTGGATTGTGCTTTTTTTAAAATCCATAAATTCTTTAACAAAATTGTATTGTTACAAATGGCATCCAATTCAATTAATTTTATATCCAATTCAGTTCCTAAGACACATTAAGAACTCGGTCATTTTCTGATATTTTCCAAATTAATAAGTGAATCTGAAAACTAGTGTCTTCAAAAATATCTGATTCTATTATTCTTCAGCCACCTGCAACTAGCAGTAGTGATTACAGCTTTATTCCTCAGAGAAACAAAGGTTTTCCTCCTTCTTCAAACAAATCCCCTTTGGTCATTCATCAACACTTTTTTCATAGATTGATTCTGCTTCCCACAGAAGGTTGAGCCAGTTTCCTTCAATTTTTGTCAAATTGCCTAAATTTACAGGTCTCTTTAAAGAATTCCCATGGCTAGACCTTCATTTCTGTCTCATGTCTGAGGAATTGGATTTAAACAGAAAACTAAGAAGAACAAGCCAAGAATTCCTTTATCTCTTTCCTCTCATCTTTGTCTACTACTGCTGCCAAAATAATTCTCATCATGTATACAGACACATCAAAAACTTCCTAAAGACAGCGATGGCTTCAAAACTTATTTAAAAATCCAAATTAAGTGTGTGAACACTAATAATGCTGTGCCTGAAGCTTCGTGTTTCCAAATAATATTTGGATCATTCTAAAAGTCACTTTCATTGAAGGCCATTTGCAGCACAGTTCCCTATTATCTCACTTTAAAAACCAGAAGATTCTCATTATAAAAACTGTTAACTCATTTAGCAGTCTATTATCTTGCAAACACTTTGGGTATACTATAGATCAGGACTCTGTTGGAACAATGTGCACTGCTTTGAGTGAAGTATTCTGATGTCCATAAACATGTCATTATCCATTTGTAAAAGAATTCATCTATTAAAAACATTTTAAAGTATAGTGAAGGCTTTGAAAGGCAGGACAAGGTGCTGATGCATCTTAAAAAAGGAAAACATAATGTGGCTGGGAAAATCATTTTGAGGGCTGAATGGTAATGCTATTCCATTAAAATTATATTTTAAATATTGTAGTTATTGGTAGAATTTCAGGTGAAAAATTTAACTGCTTTAACATGTAGCTTTTCCATATTTTTGATAGTCCCCCTATCTTGTTATTTTAATGAATAAAACCAATAAAAAATAAACTCTGATAAAATTACAGAGGATATGTCTATACTACAGAATTAAAAAAAAAGTTCTGCATTTTATCTAGGTGTTAGTAACTGATATACCACATGCTTTATGCAAATAATTCAGTAAAGTTTGGGACAGTTAGGAGTTGGGCCCAACTCTATAGTAACATGGCAATTTTATTTTTTATGGCAATATGGTTTTATTGCTGGTGGTAGTTGTGTATAGGTAAATATGATGATAAAAACTTTTATCCATGTGACCTTAATTTTCTTTGTTTACCTTAGTTCTCTCTCTCTTTCTCTCTCTTAATCTCTCTCTCTCTAGCTCTCTCTCTATCCATTATAATGTTAAAAGCACATTTTCAAAACAACAATAATTTTGAGTGTTTGGTGACAATCAGTGTGTTAGGTTTTAGGAAACATGATACAAAAATATAGAAATGATCCTTAATCAATTAGAAGGGCAGAGACTTCTCAAGCAAGGGAAACAGAAACATAATAATCAACTAACACATTTGTTTAAAAATTAGTGGGCTCTGGCCTAGAACTATTAACTAAGAATCACTACAATGGGTCCTTGTATACTGTCCATCTGTTGGTAACAGAAGAAACATTGTTTAACTGAACACTTGAATGTTTTTAATGATCTATGGTTTTATAACATGGTCTTCAGCATACTTTAATTTAATCACACTTTTCAGTCATTGTAATGAAATAATAGTAATGGCAATAATAATGATGGTGATTTTTAAATTAAGGTTGTTAGGCATCAGACGGTCCTCTAAAATATGTTTAACACATTTTATTATGATAACAATTCTGTGAGCTAGGTGCCCTTGTTATTCCCACTTCAAAAACAAGTAAACAGAAATACAGAATGTCAAACAAATTGTCCAACACAACTCAGAGTAGAAGTACAAATTTTTAACCAACAATATTTCTTCATTTTATTTTTGCTGTAAAGTATAAATCATTAAATAAATTATTGCTGTTTGTACCTTTGGAATGTTAGTTAAATTTTCAAGCAATAAAATTAAGACCAAAAATTAATGTTTACCATAATTTTTATAGCTTTTAATTTTCATTATTTATTTGTATAGAACTAAGTTTTATTGGGTATGGTGTGTTTTCTTCTGATTGAACTTATTTTATATAGGAACTATAGTTCCCAGAAAATATATGATATTCACCCAGCAGAATCACTAAATAAAGCCACATGGTTTCGGCTTTGATCCACAGAACTACAAATGTTTCTAGTTTGGGGGTCCCTTCTTTGGGAAGATGGATTGAACCAATTGCTTAAATTCTCATGAGGACCCATTTAAATGAAGGATTTATCAGCTCAATAGACATGAGGTTCAATATTTCAAATCAATTAAAACTGGATATATTTATCATTTTCCTAAATATAAGGAGAAAATATGGCTTATATCTAAGATTTTGAAAAGACTGGCAATAAAATGCATATTTTAGAAAAGCTTTATAAACATGAGGATGATAACTTCTGATACCTGTTGCAATGCATATTTCTGGATATATTGACATTTTTAATCTTAAAATCTCTATAGATGGATTCCTATAATAAGCATATTAACAAGCTTCCTACATAATTATTATACACATAAACATTTCAAACTCAATGTTATGTATTTATAAAGATTCTCAAAATGCTAAGTATACTGGAGCTGGGTATGTAGCTCAGTGGTATAGCACTTGCCCAGTATGCACACAGCACTGGGATTAATCCCCATCACCACACACACACAAAAGCTAAATATACTATGTAATCTCTATGTTACAACATTTGATGGACTGCAATTTGGATTCAGAAATATGTCTGAAAAACTCTTTTTAATTAAAACCAATATTTTCTTAACAAAATGTGTTATATTTGTTGAAATAATGGCAAACTATATCGGCATGATGATATTTCTCTCAACAAAACATTCTTGAATATAATATATAAGTTTTATAGCCAAAGCTAAAGAAAAACTAGAAGAAAAAGAAAGAAAATGACCAATATTTGCTTCAGTAATACGTGTAGGGTCAAATATTATTTCTATTGATTTAGTTAGTGTGATACTTTTAAAATGTCTCCAGACTGGCAGTCAAAAAGAAGACAATGAAGTACCCTTAAATTTGACAAGAACGGATACTACATTGAGAGTATGTTGAAGATTTATGCATAAATGAAACCTTGATATGTAAAATATAAAGTAGATGCTTAAGAAGTCTATGCTATGTTTTTACAAACCTTTTGATGTTTCACATGTACAGTATTATTTATAAATATTATGGATAAATATAGCCCCTTAGCATTGAAAGCCCTCCATAATTAAATAAGCAGTAATCAGTAATTAAGGTGAACAGTGCTATGATGCAAAGTATATTGTAATCTAATAAGAGCACGTTATTTTTTATTATGAATAATAAAATAAATGCCAGAAATTATAAAGGTAATATCATAGCCCAAGGGATAAAAAAATAAAATCATAAGTGTGAATCATTTATATGGAAATTTTTATGAAAATTCGTTTTGTACATTTTATGTGTGCCTTAGAAACTGTATTCCAAAGCAATTATAATGAAATCAGGATAGAGATATGATTAGATAACAAAGTAAAAACCAGAAGATTGAATATGGATTGATTGATTTTTTTTTTTACTTCAGTGGTACTAAGAAAAATTATCTCAAACTTGGAAATCAAAGGGAGTACATTATATCTTCCAATGACCTATTTAGAAAATGTTTAATAAGCATACCCAAGGACTTTTAATAATTCAGGAATAGTTAAAAATATTACACATTGAAATTTAATATTGATTAGAACCCAGGTGGTATGAAGTTAATTGTTAATGTATAGACTGCAGTCCAGTAAAGAAGATAATCCTGAATGTTTTGCTACATTTTCTCAAAAAACATGACCAGTTTTGTATGGCATCTGAGCCTCATAGACTTTGTTCTTTTCTTTTCTAAATGATTTCCTTAGGTATTATATCAGAATCAGGACGTTTTCTAAGTAGAAAATAAATACTTTCGATTTTCCAGGACTTACCTAACTACCTCAAGTACTCTATCACGGTAGCTCAAAGGTAGCCATGGAAAAATACATAAACAAGTGAATATGGCCATGTTCCAATCAACTCTATTTTAAAAAAAACTGGTGACTCTTTTTGGTCTATGGAATATAATTTGCTTACCTCTGTACTACATAACCCCTTATTCTGAAATACTCTTGGAAATAACTGTACCGTCTCATTGGTTTCTTCATTTCGACACACAGTAACTATAAACACCACAGGTTTATCTTTTTATAACATAGTAATAGTGGCATACATTAAAACTATGAAAGTAAGGTAGCCCAAAGAGTTATTTTATCCCTATATTAATAAACCTAAAATTATTTCAGTTCTTCATAATAAATAACTTTAGGATATCACAGGAAGTATCATAACTTGCCCAATAACCCAGACTATTTCAGTATGATAATCTTAATTAAAATAAACTACTAGGATAAGTCTTATTGAAGTACAGATATATTTTTTACATTTTATGTCATTTTTCCAGCTTTATTGAGATACAACTGACAAAATATATGTCTAAGATATACAACATGATTTTATTCAAATACGTGTTGCAAAAAAAATATGGCAATCACATTTGTTAAGATATACATTGTCTCAAAAAGTTACTTTTTAAATTTATTTTTTATTTTCTCCATTTATTTTGTGGTAAAAATATTTAAGATCTACTGTCCTGCAAATTGCAAATATACTATGCAATAGTGTTAACTATAGTCACCATGTTGTATATTATTTGATCTCTCAAACTTATTCATTTGTAACTGAAAATTTGTACTATTTTTGTCAATATTTCTTCTTTTTCTCCATACCTGATATCCTGGCAATTCCTCTGAATGCAGTTCCTTATATCTATATATCAAGAGGATCAGTTTGTCTTTCTCTGTATGGAGAATTTCACTTAGCAAGGTGCCCTCCAACGGTATCTATGTTGTCACAAAAGGCAAGATTTCCTTCATTTTTATGGATGAATGATATTCCTTGTGAGCATGTGTATTGACCAAATACGACACTTTATTAAATTGTTTTTCCAATAATATTTTAAAAATCTAATACACTTCTAATGATACAAAATATTTCCACCTTTAAGAACAATGTATATAAAACCCCTATATTTTCCAGGAAAGAAATCATAGTCACTGATGAATAGTCAGTTTCTCCTCTATTTGAAGTCCCAGTAACACTATAAATCTACTTGGCAGATAGTTTTAGTTTTAGTTTTAAATACTTTTATTAAAAAGAGAGAAAATTTTATTTTATGTTGATCAAGAGTGAATTGATGGATGGTTAGAGGAATAGAGAAAGCCAATGAATAAGCTGGAGATAAGGAAAAAAAATATGAGGAGTAATGTGCTATTTAATAGAAGGCTACTATTTGCCTTTTGTTTAATGAATGAGAGAAGGATGCCACAAGTGAAGCAGATCAACCTCAGGAGCAAAAGACAGACATCATGTAAAAGATTCTGCTTGGAAAAATGAGGAGGATGGCCACTGTGATATGAAAGGCATCAGTCTCAATGTCACTAGAGTCCTAAACAGGTTTATTAGACTCAAAGGTCTCAAAACAATCATCTGTGTAATGTGGCATTTAATACTTACCTCAGGACATTATTGGGGGGAAAAGGAAATAATTTATATGTGGAAAACATATTATAAGCCTCTAATATATTGTTTTCAGTTTGTGAGAAATATTAGCTTAAATCACAGGCTTTGTAATTCATAAAATATTTTTTTTTACCCAGCAGTTTTTGAGATTGCAAAACTCTGAAATACTATTAAAAATATTTAGAGATTTGCATGCAATTAACTTAAATTTCGCATTTTAATCATCTTTATTCCACATTTCTTCACTATTAAATTCAATTAAAGTTTCTATTAGTTTACTAAAGAAGTAATTCTTTAAGTTTTAATAATCATCATTTGACTCCAACTTTAAGTTGGAGATTATGTAAAAGTCAAAAGTGTAATTACCTTAAGATAGGTAATCAGAGAAGTTTATGATGAATGTAACAGTCTTGTCATGAGTAACCCTAATTATTAAAAAAAGTTTACATAAGTTATTTTCTTAAATTAGAGAAAAATGAAAAGCTTTTCGTTGACAAGTTTTTAAAAAGTAGAAATAATTGAGATACCTAAAAAGATTAATTTGATACTACTTTCCATTGACATATGCAACACAGAATCTGACAAAGAAGTGTATACTATATTTTTATATTTTCCACTTCCCTGATTTTAAAATCTCATTGAAGATCAGAAGCAGTTTACATACTATGTACTTAAAAGAAAAATGGGAACAACACAAGATGGTAAACATGTCCCACTTCAAAACAGTGAAATAAAACAAACAAAAAAAACTATGAATAATTATTATTTTTTAATTTCATGTCTAAAGTTATGTGTTTGTTAGGTTGTAAACCAGGATATATCCAAATATAAGTCTTCCCTGACAGATAGGAAGCCTAGCTATCCTCCAGTGGCTTTTTATCACAATAAATATTCTTTGAATTCTTTGAACACTGTGGTAAGCAAAATAATTCCATCACTCTTGTCCAAAGGTGTTCACTTTCTAATCTTCAGAATCTGAGAATATATTAGCATGCTTTTTAAAAAACACTTTGCAGAGATCATTAAGTTTAAGGACCCTAAGAAGAGAAGAGAAGATGCTCTTGCTTTATACAGGCGTGTCATTCTTTTTGCAAAAGTCCTTAAAGGGAATACTGTTTCCTGACTGAGGTAAGAGGAGATGCATCATTTATCGCTTTGAAGATGGGAGAAGGAAGGCAATTACTGAGGAATGGCTGCTGGAAGCTGGAAAGGGGAAGGAAATTGGTTTTCTCCCAGATCTTTCAGAAGGCACACAGTCCTGCTGACATCTTGATTTTAACCCAGTGAAACCTCTTTAGGACTTCTCTATCTGTGAAAAAATATTTACTGTTTTTTTTTTAAATCGCTACATTTTTTCATGATTTCTTATGGTACCAATAGAAAAATATCAAAAGTATCTACAGGCACTACTACTCCATCTTGATATTTGCTTATTGCCTCTCCTTTTCATACCCTTGCTGGGTTACTAGCTGAAGTTACCTCAGCAGACTTTCTTAAACTTCAACTCCAGGCAGTTGTCTCTCTATATATGTATTTACTTCACATATGAATCCATTTGTTTCTTTTAACTTTGTATGATCTTATTAAGATTGTAGTATCCATTTAAAAAGTTGTTTTTTTTTTTTTCCCTGAGATACTAAAGGGGGAAAATGCTCAATATGACTATCACTCCTGTTAGTCTACAATCGTAGGCTAGTCAGGATTTCATCAGGCATGTAGCACCATCATTGGTGGTAAGGAATTAAAAAAGAGTACAAATATTAAGCCTTGTAGAATAAAAAGGAGAGATCACAAAGTCCTTGGGTGGTTGTTGCTGCTTAAGTTGCAGTAATGGAGTAGGGATGCCAATGGGGAAGATGTTGGGCAGGAAATGGGAGGTCAAGGGCACTCTGGCACCTGCAAGTACAAACAGAAATGCACATGTGTTCCTCATTGTCTTTAAAGTGAATAAAACAGATGACCTGCAGAAGAAGCCCACCACTTTTCTCACACTGCTGCATACACAGGTAACTTTGAACTCAGAGAGGATGAAGGAAGGGCACTGGTGGAAGCCGGTAAAACTCCAAATCCTTCAGCTACCTTTCCATACTGACCAGGCAAGCTGGTATGTCAGAGACAGACATGCATGAACTCTGGTGACAGCCTGTGCGGGGACCAACCTTCTTCTCACCTTAGTGGCTGCCAAATCCCTGCCTTCCAAACTTTGCAAAAATTTCTCTTGTGGCCAAGTCTAAACCAGAACCATTCAGTAAAGAGAATTTTGGAAATGTAATCCTACTATGTTGAAATGGTTGAAGCCACCAAGAGACCTTACAATCTTAAGTTTACATGTTCCGTAATACCTTCTAGGCTTTTAATTGTAAGGGCCAGTACTTTCTCCCCCACAAAAATTTTCTAAGGCCTATTTTCTTATAAGCAGCATACACTTTCTTCCTGGAGGTAACAGGTAGGTCATTTCTTCCTTCAGTCTTTGATAAGAAGAAGAAAATGGGAGAAGACAGCACTTCTCATAGCCAGGAAGCAAGGAGAAATATATTTTATATATATATCTGTGAACATTCTTATATCCAAACATAGGATGTCATTTGAACTCAATAACTCAAATAAAGTAAGCATAATATTTGACAGTACATTACTAGATGTTTGAGGTTTTTTTAAAATTAAGTCAAATTTATGTAAAGGAAACCAATAATCTAACCCAAATCTGTTATTATAAGATGTATGGCTTTGATATTATAATATCAGACATTGCAGGCAAGTACAGTTTCTTGTACTAAAAAGCAACAAAAAAGTGGTTGTTTTCATCTGTCAGCTGACTAAGATAACTTTTTAACAAGGAGTACATTGCTGTGCTTTTGTGCTTCCAAAGTGTACATTTCAAAAAGAAAGTTACTTCTAAGTGTAATCAAGTTCCTTCCTTCAAAAACAATACCCATTGACCAAAAATAGATAAATAATAATTCCCCTTCACTGGGCACTTTCTTGGAGGAAAACATAATTGTTCTGGGGCTTTTCATGAGCTCATAATATTCCTTGCAAAGAGGCATACAAATAGAAGAATAAATCTAAAGACACAATAAACAAATAGAACAAATCATAAATAGCCCTGTATTAACACTGTGACATGAACAAAATTTTAAAAAAATGCTGATACATTTATAGTTTTTCACACCAAGGACTTTCTAAGAGCTCTTTTGTTTCTGCTTGGCTATTAGATATCTAAATTTTTATTGTGTATGCATTCATGATGGTATATGAAGAGCAAAATTAAATAAAATGGTAGATTAGTGATTCACATTTTATGAAGCAGGAATATTTTAAAACAAAAGGGATAGAGAATAAGGAAGACTTATATAGGTTGACAGAAAAATTCAGTGAGTGTTGAAGTTTAACCCAGCAGGGGTATTTGTGTTGTTTATGCTTTATGAGAATTTAGAGTGAGATAGAAAACATTTTTTGAAAGTTTTGTTGTGTGTTATGTTGCATCTTTCTACTTGTCATCAAGAGACTTCATCAAACACAAAAATTCCTAGATTTGTTGTAGTTTCATATTTGCTTCAGGCTATAACATTATATTTAAATTAGGCATGAGGCAGTCTGATTTTAGGAAGTGTAACATCTATTCAATTTTTTCATTCAGTGTATACTTTATTTATGGAGTAACTTCTGTTAGCCATGATCTTCTTTTGGAGATGAATATACATTATTTCCTCTTACAAAAATAAAAATAAAGCAGGCAAGCCAAATGATCATTACCAATTGTAAAGTAAGTTAATCAGCCATGAATGGGTAGATAGTGGAAAGGATAATGATAGGCAGACATTAGACATATGTGTTAAGAAATCCCTGAGACACAATTGAAACCACAAGGAGTCTTATCAGTAGGCAAGCATTTGAGAATTGAGGCTGGAGTGTTTAACCTCTCACAACCTAGCTAGTTATCCCTCTTAAGGTATAAATATTACTTACCATCCATCATGGGGAACCTTGTTGAAGCAGACAAGCTTTAGGAAAATCACCCTAGTAGGTCAAAGCTTTCCCATCCCATACTTAAAAATCATCTCTTAAGGAAGCTACTGTTACAGACTATGTAATCTCTGTCTTCTGTGACCAGGTTACCACCACCCTCCCTTAACACCAAAACTGTCACAACTACCCAACCAGCCCTTGTGACCAGACTATTGAGACCCTCCCAGAGAAAGCTTGCTGACAGCTATTCAAAGGATGATAAACTGATTGAGTTTGAAAAATTCAGGCAAGAACAGGGAGACTAAGAAACACTTAAAAAAAAACTGATTTTGTCAAGGCCATGCTGACCTCCCAGAGGCCACCTGTTAGTCTTTGCTCTCTATCTTTTAAGAAACTTCTGTGTGTTACCCTGTATAACTAATTTGAAATTCCTCTGAGAGATCATAAGAACCACATCTAAGAATCACCACAGAAAAACTTCCAATCTGTGGAAGGTCTCCCACACAATCAAATCAGCAAATGCCTAAGTAAAGATGTACCAAAGTGACTGTGGAAGCAAACAATTGGTGAACTCAGTGTACAAGAAGATCTGATATTATTAGTCAAGTGACAATACTTGAAAGTACATTTGACTTTCAAAAGTATCATTACACAAGTATTAAAATCTTTTAAAGTAGAAACATGGAGGTATGGGCATGTATGATTTAAAGTGAATAAAATTAATTCTGGTCACACAGTTTTAAAAAACTGACTAACTTCCTATGGCTCTCTTTTGATTTCCCTTTAAAATATGAAAATATTCATAAAAGTACATGGGATATGTGTGGAGACACGCATGTGAAGGGAAAAATATTAATATGTAGATAAAAGTTTCTGGATACTGATACATATTAGCAAGCTCTACATTACTTCTCTATGAAAGACTCTATGGTGCCTAATACAAAGATTTATTTATTTCTCATTTCCTCTTGGTGAATGAATAGAGGACTTTGAAATTAGATATGACTGGATTCACATATCATTTCACTCACAAAACTGGCTATGTGATCTTGAGAAAAATAGTAAATCTCTCTGAAGCTCGGTTTCATAACTAGAAAATAATGGCCAAACCACAGGCAATATTTCATCTAATCTAAATGCACATGAATTGAAAATGTGCCATTACTGTACATAGTATTAGAAAGAAAGTAAAAGGCTATTGTCAATTATAATTTTTCTATGCATCCTGAGTTGAGCATTGAGAAAATGACACAATATAAATATCTCTCTTTATAACATACAGGCATTCAATACATTTTATCTCTGATAATATTTTCAATATTATAGGAAAAATAGGGACAGTGAGAAACTAATGAAGCAATGCATTCAACTTTCTGACCTATTCTCATCTAGATTTATACATACTTCCATAGCTATTATATTAATAATAAAGTAATTCTAGCTAAAGATTATTCTCAATGTGTCCCAAATTAATGTCATTATTCAGCCTTCAAAATTGTTTTTAACCAAATACTTATCACATTTATATAAAATAAATTTTAGCATATATCTTTTTTTTTTTTGTACCAGGGATTGAACTCAAGGGCACTCAACCACTGAGTCACATCCCCAGCCCTTTTTATATATTTTATTTACAGACATAGTCTCACTGAGTTGCTTAGCACCTCAATTTTGCAGAAACTGGCTTTGAACTCATTATCCTCCTGCCTCAGCCTCCAGAGTCACTGGGATTATGGACATTAGCATATATCTTTGTGGCCCAACTTTTAAATATTACAAATCATGTTGCTATGCATATGTTCACTTATTTAACTTCTTTGCTTATTATATTATTTTCTAAAAGTAAATGTTGATGCAGTAAAATTACCGAATCCTTACTTTAAAGCTCTTGAAATAGATTGCCACAAAAGAAACTTGTAAGTTGACAGTTATTTCAAAAAAAATTTAAACATTTGAAATTTCTTTCCAAAATTATTGTAATAGTTTAACACTTCCTCTAGTAATATGTACCATTTTTACCAAAATTCTTAAATAATGTTTTCTGGCATTTTAAAGATTGGACACCTTAGCACTTGTGCAATTTTAATTTGTACTTCTTTGATAACTAATCAAGTGAGTCTTTTCTTTTGTGGTCATTAAAAAGTTATACATCCTTTGGTCATCTTTGTTTTAATATCAATTTACCTAGCTTGAAGATCTAATTTAATTATGCAAAATTGTCAAGCTGTTATTTATGATTGGGGTACACAAAATTTTGTTTAGTTGTTAAAAATTCAACTGCTATATTTTGTTTCGCATTCATGTTTTTCAAAGTACTTTCTCATTAAGCTGTTTATTTTCTTTATATCAGAGGAAAGCATTCCCATCTTTCCTTCTAATCTTATTTAGATTCCTGAAACTCAATGACTTGCCTCAGGACAAGGAGTTTAGTAGTGACAGAATACCATGATAAATGAAATAATCCAATCCCTCCAAAACAAAGGCTAAATGTTTTCTCTGATATGTAGATGCTAACTCACAATAAGGTAAGGGGAGAGTGGCAGGGAATAAAGAAGTACTTTGGATTGGTCAAAGGGGAATGAAGGGAAGGGAGAGGGAATAGGAGTAGGAAAGGTAGTGGAGTGAATTGGACATTACCATCCAATATGCATACATGATTACACAACCAATGTAATTCTACATCATATATAACCAGAAGAATGAGAAGTTATATTCCATTTATATATAATACGTCAAAATACATTCTACCATCATGTATAACTAATAAGAACAAAAAATATTTAAAAATCTAGGCTAGTCAATGAGTCATGATTTAAAATTCCGGTGAAAGTGCATATTTAATAAAGTATATGTGGGCAAATCTTACAAAACACAGAAGGTAGTTAGCTAAATAGGCTACGCCCTGATTATAAGAGTTAAACTTGAGAACTTTGGCTTTGTACCACAAAACAAATAGATTTACAAAAATGTCACAAATAGGTAAATAATTTAGGTAATAATATGAGAAATAGATGAAATATTTTAGTTAAAGAAACTCATTTATAGTTTCAAAGTATATTTAGCATTATATTATTTATAAATGCTATTAGAAAATGTTATTAAATATATCACTATGTACGAGATGTCTCACTGGATTTCTTTTAACTTCCTAGTAGAATGTAACACACATAAAATAGTATGCACACACCTATAAAGAGAGTGACCTTGAATGTTTCTACTTATGCCATCACATTGATTTTTGAGGTTTTTTTTTTTTTTTCTAAAATTCAGTAGTAACACTGTGTTTGTAGATAGGCAGACATTTCTGGAACAAAGAGATTAAGAGAGTAGACAAATGTGCTTATTTTGTTCTGAACTGTTTTGTGTTTGCATTAATCCACACCATTATTTTCTACTCAAATAAAATATGCAATAGTAGATGCTGTTCCATGAATGTATGTCATCTTTTTAAAGATTTTTTTCCTATTTCTTCACCTTTTCTTCCTCTTTAGTTTTTCCCTTCTTTCTACATACTCAATCAGCCCAGAAGGAGAAAACAGACTGATGTTTAAGCACAAAATATAACAGGGAAGAGTCTGGAAATTCATTTCACTCCCAGGTTGAATCTGAGTGTTAAATTTTCAGTTTTAGTGTGGTCTAAGGTTTTAATAACCAGCATACTGATCATAGTGAGCTCACATGCATTGGTGTGTGTTTGTGTGTGCATGTATATGTATTCTCATTATGACAGGTAATACTCAAAATCTGGGGTATAGAACCACACAGAAATTTGTTTTTAACCCTTAGTCTCCACTAAGAATTTGTGCAACAAAATCCTCTTCATAAGGAGTTAATGGAAATATCCCTTTTATGTGCTAGGTTATGTTTAACACAATGGACAATATTCTTTAGTACATATGATCATCATTTAAGATTTAATACAATTTGGCAGAAATTACTCAAAAGCTGATTAAAAGATGAAACATTATGAAGTGATCTCACAAGACTTATGTTACTTTTTAAGTCCTTTATATGGAGTCTGATAATTACTGAGGGATTTTTTGACATTATAATTTTTTTTTTTGAGACAAGTTCTCCCTAAGTTATCTGGGACCTTGCTAAATTTATGAAGCTGTCTTTGAACTTTTCTTACTCTTGCCTTAGCCTTCCAAGCCACTGAAATTTCAGGCATGTGCCACCATACCCAGCTCCTGCCCTTATAAATTGTAAGTCATTGTAAGCTAGCATGGAGATTTTGAAAAACTCTAGAACTTGTTTCTGTAATTCAAAAGATGATATTTCACAGCTCAGGTTTTCTTTGTTTTATTTTTGGTTTTACTTAATACTTTAAAATGGTGTTGTAAATTTTTCTTTACTGAGATATGCCGCGACCCCTCGCAGGCAAGGGAAAACACGACACAGGATTCTTCTTTCAGCAGTTTGTTCAGGCCTTGATTCATGTATCATCTTCTAGTGACCCGTCGCCGAGCGCCCAAGCACAGCCTAATAAAGCCTCCAGCATACCAATCTTAAGCTGCCACGTGGACCTTTCTCATAGGGTGGTAAGGGATTGCGTGCCAATTCTCCATATTAGGAGTTGTTTATCACAGGCCACAGTGGAAGCCAGCGCCATCTTCTAATGGCGGCCACAGTCTAATTAGAACGGCTCACCACAGAGATATAGGTAAAAATACACAAAAATGCTTGGCTGAAAACTTTCAGAGATAAACAAGTTTTGTTTTACCTAATAATATATCCTCCTGATTATTGTTAGCATATATTTATGATGAATTATTGAAAGTTCATTTATATTAGAAGGTGAAAACACTCATCAGGGTTCACTGAACATTTCTTAAAAAATTAAATGAACAGAATAATTCAGTTTCTGCTAAGTTCAGGGAAATTAATTATTGTTAAGCTGTCCAAGGGATTGACAGAGATAGAAATCATCTTCTTTCAAGAATGTGAAATATCCTTTACTCTTCATCTCACCTTTGAAAAGTATAAACTCAGCAGAAGGTGCATTAAGGTTTTTATAAATGTATTCAAGAAAACATTCAAGTACAATGCAGAATGCAAGATTTTTTTTTACTAATAATGTCTTGACCAAACCTTATAAATGTGTATAATAGTAAACTGTGGGGCAGGTTTTCATTACCATAAGGAATTGGATCACTGACACTTCTTGCTAACAATACGATGGCTGGATTCAAGTTGAAAAATTAGAAAATTTTAGATAACTTTAAACACAATTGTGTTTTATTGAACTTAGTTGAGTATTGTTTTAAATTCATTAATATGGTTTATTTTTGCTCTTTCTGTTTATTATTTTTTGTTAGATTTCTAGTAATGCCCCTAAGGTATGGATTATAGCAGTGTTGTGAATAATGACATAGCAGCAATCTCTATTTTGCCAGAAAATTAATCCAAATGGATAGTAAATTGACCAAGGGAACAAGAGGCCATATTTTTGCTGCATCCCCTTGAATTATTCTGAGGGATAAATGTAAGTTTATTGAATTAAATGGGTCAGGACCAAGGATGACTAACCACAAAATTTCTAATGTGTATATGTACCTGCCCTCAGCAAGTTTTGTCAATTTCTTTGGACTTTCTTTTCTAAAATGATCAGATTTGTTTTTCAATGATATGTTTATAATTATCAGTATGTGAATCTATACACTATCTCTATATAATAGCAACACTTTGGTTGCCAAATTCCCCATGTACCTGACAATAAGTTCATGAAATTTTTGCTAAATGGATAGACAACTGCATAAACTTTACTCTGAGAAGCATGTTTACTCTGGGGATGTTTGTAATCTGAGATACAACTATTGTAACTAAAGATTGACACCAAAATAATAATTGAACCAATTGCTGAATGAATTTACTCTCCTCTAAACCTCTTCCAAAATATCAGTTATTTTCAAAGTTTAGCACATGTGCACACTTACACACACATGAATGCACACACATACAAGATTGACAATGTAATGCTCTTATTCCTAGTCTGATCAGCAATAAAGCTGGGAAATTGATTAATTAAAGAAATAGCAAAGATAAAATATGAACAACAAATTGAAATGCTATGAATGATGTAAATTCAAAGCCTGCTGGCAACATCAAGAGAATACATAATATGGTTGAGATCAAAAGGCTCAAGAATAACTTTTAAAAGAAACAAAACAGTTGAATACAGACTCAAAATGCAATTTTGCAAGCTTTCAATGTTATGAGTGTAGAGGATGCTTTCTTCTAAAGGAAAAGCAATCCTAAGAAAGCTCACTTGATATGAAATGGGCCACAGCACAGAACCTTATTATTTGTTTGTTTTCTTATTGCCTATACCAATTAATAATGAATAGAAAGCTGCGTTACAACAAATAATTCTACAAAAGGTATAAAGAATCAAGGTGTAAAGAAATCAAGTTCAATCTAAGCTAAAATTCTATCCTCACTTGAATCTTCACATTCACCCACCTGCTTGGTACTGACCCTGGTTCCTTAAGTTTTGGTGATGTTGAATACCGAAGGATCTGTGCATTTGGATTCTTCTTTCATTCCCAAGGTTCTACCATCCTAGTTGGAGAAAGGATAGGGGATGAGGATAATATGAAATAACAAACTCCCTTTGAGAGATATTAATCAAATCTGGAGCAGTGTTCTTTCGAAAACATACACACAAAGTCTACCTATTTATCCTATAGAGGAAATTTGTTGGCCGTTAAGAGATTTTCCAGGTAGGGAAAATGGATAATTACACCTTTCTCTACAGTGAAAACCCCATTCCTTGGATATCCTCTTCTGGTAGCCCTTCAATTCCTCCTCCAATAACACTAATTACAGAAATATTTTCTTCCAGAATTGCTTCACCAGATCAGGCATCTTTTTAAAAAAATGTATCTATTGTAATTAGGTGTATAAGACAGCCGAATGCATTTTGATATATTGTACACAATTTCAGCACAAATTTTCACCTCTGTGGTTGTATACAATGTAGCATCACACCACATGTGCAGTCATATGTGTCCCTAGGGAAATGATGTCAATCTCAATCCACCATGGTTCCTGCCCTCATTCCCCCTCTCCTCTATCCCTCTCCTTTGTCCTATCATATTCCTCCATTTATCCCATTCCTCCCTGACATTATGGATCAGCATCCACTTATCAGAGAGGACATTTGGCTTTTGATATATCTTCCAACTCCACACATTTACCTGCAAATGCCATAATTTTATACTCTTTTAATGCTTAGTAGTATTCCATTGTGTATATATACCACAGTTTCTTTATCCATTCATCTACTGAAGGTCATCTAGGTTTGTTCCACAGTTTAGCTTTTGTGAATTCAGCTGCTATAAACATTGATGTAGCTACATTGCTATAGTATGTTGATTTGAAGTCCTTTTGGTATAGACTGAGGAGTGGGATAGCTGAATCAAGGAATCTCCATAGTGCTTTCCAGATTGGATGCCCCAATTTGCAGTCTCACCAGCAATGTATGAGTGTGACTTTCCCCCTACATCCTCACCAACATGTATTGTTGTTTGTATTCTTGATAACTGCCATCCTGAGTTGCATGATATAAAATCTTAGAGTAGTTTTGAGTTGCATTTCTCTAATTACTAGAGATGTTGAACATGTTTTCATTTATTTATTGATTGATTGTATATATTTTTCTGGGGAGTGTCTGTTCAATTCCTTATACCATTTATTGATCAGGTTGCTTTTTGTGGTGTTAAGATTTTTGAGTTCTTTATATATTCTGGAGATTAGTGGTCTTTCTAAGATGCATGTGCCAAGAATTTGCTCTCAAAATATAGCTTCTCTGTTCACCTCATTGATTGTTTCTTTTGCCGAGAAGCAGCTTTTAAAGTTGTATCCATCTCATTTATTAATTCTTGATTTTATTTCTTGCACTTTAGGAGACTTGTTAAGGAAGTTGGGGTCTAATCCAACATGATGAACATTCAAGCCTACTTTTTCCTCTATGAGGTACAGGGTCTAGTCTAATTCTTAGGTCTTTGATTCACTATGAGTTGAGTAAAATTGAAACCATTCCCTCATGAAATTCATGTGGAAAAATAAGAGCCAAAGAAATCCTTAGCAAGAAAAGTGAATCAGGAAGCATCACAATATCTGACCTTAAACTATACTATAAAATATAGTAATAAAAACAGCATGGTATTGGCACTAAAATAGACATTTAGACCAGTGGTATAGAATAGAAGACACAGAGACAAACTCACATAAATCTAGTTATCTCATACTAGAAAAAAGCCACCAAAAATACACATTGGAGAAGAAGTAGCCTCTTCAACAAATGGTACTGGGAAACTGGAATTCCATATGCAGCAAAATGAAACCAAACCCCAATATCTCAACATGCACAAAACTTTTTTTTTTCTGGTTTCTTTCAAGTGGCACCAACTTTCTCTCTTCTCTGATATATACCATGATCACTATAAAATTGAAATTCTAAAAGGAGGGGTCATTTCTTTCCTAACATTGCTTTTAACCTGGTTTTCCTGGTATTTCTAGTCAAAAATAGCAATTTCTGAAATCTGGGTGTACAGATAGCATTCTATAAACTCAAGTACTTAAGGGGTAAATTACAGTGAGCTACCTGTTTCTACATCTCAGCATCCAGGAGAAGGAAAGACAAAATTCCCTTGTGCTCATCAAACCTAATATTTTGAGTTAGACTCTTGAAGCTTCCTCTCACTTGTATTTAAGAAGGAGCAGAACCATCATGACATTTTTCCCACCATAGAGAAGAAATTTCATAATGGCATTCTGTAAAAGAGAAATAACACTATTGTTAAATCTTAGAAACTCTCCTGTATTTAAACTTTTCATCTTCTAAACTGAAAGTTGATAATGGGCCATAAATCAGAGAATTATCTTGTGGATCCTATGGAGAATAATAAATCTCATTTAAAAAATCATGATCCCCTACCACTCGCTGCTTTGGGACAGTGCTTTGGAACATTAGAAGAAAGTGCAACAACATAAGTCATATATGTCATCTATTCCAATTAAATGACACAAAAGTACTTATAATAAACATGTACCATCTTGAAGTTTGCCCCTTTGCCTGCTAGGTTTACTTGCTATATAAATGTTTTCTAAACATTTTCATAATTCTTTCAATTACCACTCTATGTGTCTTTCCTTTCACTAAATTTTACAGTATCTTTGCCTTTCACTATAAAAACAGCTAAGATTTTGAAGACACAATGTCATCTTTTTTTCTACTTCATTCTTTAATTGGTTTATACTTTCAATATTACTTTTTACTAGGTATCTCTGAGACTGATGATAAGACTTTATTTCTTATTCCATTAAGTGTAAGCAGTATTTCTTGATACCCTAATATGTAAAAAATAAGTATTAATGACTTTCCTTCTATTTATTTAATGCTTCCCATTAACTTCCATTTTGACAAATATGATTTAACTTTATATCATAACAATAATTTAAGTTAACATTATGCTATAAAATAAAAAAAAATTTTTCTATTATCTCTCTCTATAAAACAATAAATAATATTTATCTTTGAGCTACGGAGATGCTGAGAGTAGCCGAACAAAGAATATATCATAAGCAAAATAAATCCCTGGGTTGCCCCTTGGAATTGGGCTACTATTAAGAGCCACTGGACCCAGAACATTCTCTAATAGATGTAAAACAAATCTCTATTTATTCTTTATTCGAGCCACTGAAATGTCAAATGTGTCTGAACTGCAGCTTGGTTTAGCTTAGCAGGAATAATTTGACAATCATATTTGTTTAAATTCATGCAATATTTTAATTTACTTCCTACTTAAAGATTTTCTTCAAGTAGATATACTTATTATAACTCATGTTTCCTTGGGGGTTTCATTCAAGTCTTTTTTTTTTCTTGATGAACAAACTATAATAATAATATAAGCATTCAATATACTCTCAAAATTAACAAGTGATTTTGTCTTTGCATTTACTTGCAAAATACTTGCTACAATCTGTAGGGTTTTTTTCTAGTCTTGTTATAGACCACACCTGTCATATTTAGCTCCCACTTCACTGTGCTCAACCACTACAAGAAGGGATTGAAATCGGTTAAAACTTCCTCTCTTATTTTCCTGCAGCACAATCAAGGTATTAATGAAAGATACAAGCCAATAACATTTCCATTTGCTTACACAACCAAAAAATATTTATTTTTATTAATAGTTAGCAGAAACTGTTTATTTCAATTGCTCATATATCAGAATTCTGTGATTGGAATAAGTTTATTATAACTGAATCTATATTTCATTTTTCTTTATAACTCATTTTTCCTGATATGTAATCAAATATTGATTTTATTTCCTAATGAGTAGTTTGTTTTCTTTTTCATTTGAGAAGACAAAAGATCATATATATATATATATATATATATATATATATATATCCCTTTATTTATTCATTATTAGATATTTTAGTCATCTGTGTATAATTATATCAGAAGTTTTTTTTTCTTTTTTAAATTTGTTTTATTTTAGTTTGTTATAAATGGCAACAATGCATTACAATTCATATTGCACATACAGAGCACAATATTATATATCTCTGGTTATACACAAAGTAGTCACATCTTTTCTGTCTTCATACAAGTACTTAAGATAGTGATGACCATCACGTTCCACCATCTTTCCTATCCCTGTCCCTGTCCCTCCACCTCCCTCCCCTTTTCTCCTTTGCCCTATCTAGATTTCATTTAATCTCCCAATCCCACAGCACATTATGAATCAGCATTCTTAAAAGACAGAGATCATTCAACATTTTTTGGGGGGGGATTGACTAATTTCACTTAATATTATATTCTCCAGCTCCATCCATTTACCTGCAAATGCCATAATTTTATTCTCTTTTAATTCAGAATAATATACAATTGTGTATATATACCACATTTTCTTCATCCATTCATCTACTGAAGGGCAACTACATTGGTCCAACAGTTTAGCTATTGTGAATCGAACTTCTATAAACATTAATGTGGCTGTGTTCCTGTAGTACACTGTTTTTAAGTCCTTTGGGTATAGACCTAGGAGTAGGATGGCTTGGTCAATTGGTGGTTCCATTCCCAGTTTTCAAAGGATTCTCTATACTGCTTTCCATATTGGGTGCACCAATTTGTAGTCCCACCAGCAATGTAGGAGTGTGCCTTTTTTCCCCACATCCTCACCAACACTTATTGTTTTTTGTATTCTTAATAACTGCCATTTTGACTGGCATGAGATAAAATCTTAGAATGAGTTTTGGTTTGCATTTCTCTAATTGCTAGAGATGTTGGACATTTTTTAATATATTTGTTGATTGATTGTATATATTTTCTGAGAAAAGTCTGTTCAGTTCCTTGGCCCATTTATTGATTGGGTTATTTTGTGTGTGTGTGTTTGTTTGTGTGTGTTGTGTTGTTGTTGTTGTTTTGGTGTTAAGAGTTTTGAATTCTTTATATATTCTAGAGATTAGTGCTCTGTCTGAAGTACATGTGGGAAGAATTTGTTCCCAATTAGTAAGGTCTCTATTCATCCTATAGATTGTTTCTTTTGTTGAGAAGAAGCTTTTTAGTTTTGAATCTATCCAATTTATTGATTCATGATATTAATTCTTGCACTAAAGGAGTCTTATTAAGGAAGTTGGGACCTAATACAACATGATGGAGATTTGGGTCTACTTTTCTTTCAGATAAACTCAGTGTCTCTGGTTTAATTCCCAGGTCTTTGATTCAATTTGAATTGAATTTTGTACATGATGGGAGATAGGGGTTTAGTTTCATTTTGTTGCATATGGATTTCTGGTTTTCACAGCATCATTTGTTGAAGAGGCTATATTTTCTCCAATGTATGCTTTTTGCACCTTTGTCTATTGTAAGATAACTGTAATTATGTGGGTTAGTCTCTGTGTCCTCTATTCTGTGCCATTGGTCTATCATTCTATTCTGGTGCCAATAACATGCTGTTTATGTTACTATTGTTCTGTAACATAAACAGCATGGTATTAAGATATGTATAGTGATGCCTCTTGCTTCACTCTTCTTGCTAAGGATTGTTTTAGCTACTCTGGGTCTCTTATTTTTCCAGATGAATTTCATGACTGCTTTTTCTATTTCTATGAGGAATATCATTGGAATTTTGATTGGAATTGCATAAAAACTGTATAGTGCTTTTGATAGTATCGTAATTTTGACAATATTAATTCTGCCAATCCAAGAACAAGGTAGATCTTTCCATCTTCTAAGGTCTTATTTAATTTATTTCTCTAGAATTCTGCAGTTTTTATAGTAGAGGTCTTTCACCTTTTTCGTTAAGTTGATTTCCATGCATTTTATTTATTTTTAAGTCTATTGTAAATGTTGTAGTTTTCCTCATTTCCTTTTCAAAGAATTTGTCACTGAAATGCCTTTGATTTATATGTGTTGATTTTGTTACTTTGATGAATTCATTTACTAGTTCTAGAAGTTTTCTGGTGGAACATTTGGGTCTTCTAGGTATAGAATCATATCATTGGCAAATAGTACTAATTTTAGTTCTTTTTTACCTATCTGTATCCCTTTAATTTCATTAATCTGTATAATTGCTCTGGCCATTGTTTCAAAAACTATGTTAAATAAAAGTGGTGAAAGAAGCCATCTGTGTCTTTTTCCAGTTTTTTGGGAGATTGCTTTCAATTTTTCTTCATTTAGAATAATGTTGGCCCTGGGACTTAGCATAGATAGTTTTTACAATGTTGAGATGTGTTCCTGTTATTCCTAATTTTTCTAGTATTTTGAACATGAAGGGGTGTTGTATTGTGCCAAATTCTTTTTCTGAATATATTCAGAAAATCATATAGATCTTATCTTTATGTTTTTTGATATGATGAATTACATGTATTGGTTTCTGAATGTTGAATCAACCTTACGTCCCTGGAATGAACCCCACTTGATCATGCTGTACTATCTTTATGGTTTGTGTTTGCATTAATTTGCCAGAATTTTATTGATAATTTTTGTATCTATGCTCATTAGAAATATTGGTCTGAAGTTTATATATATATATATATATATATATATATATATATATATATATATATGTTAGTTAGGCTTTCTATTATTTTTTTTTAAATTTGATTTATTATTTCCTTCATTTCAAGAATTTCTGTCTGTATTTTTTCCCAGAATCTATTTATTTATTGAAGTAAAATCTTATCTCTTTATTGAAGTGATCACGTTTGCCTTTATTTGCTCATTTAGGTCATTCTTTTAATTCACAGATCATTTTAATTATGAACCTTCTGAACTCTTTCTCTGATGTTTCATCAACTTTGCTGTCCACTGGTTCTGTTATTGTAGTATCCTGGTTTGTTTGGGGAACTTTCTTCCCTTGTGTCTTCATCTTGTCTATGTGTCTTCTTTTTTTTGCTGTGTGGATCTGAGATATTACTGTTTCTACCCTATATTTTTGTAGTGTCTGTGCAGATTTTTTGTACTTCACCTTGATGTTGGACTTCCAGACCCTGCTGGTGTCCCTCTATGTATGCTACTGCAACTAAGGTGGTGGTGGCAATAGCTGAGGTAACTTAAGATAATAGTTGAGGTGCCTCAAGATGGTTGCAATGTCTTTCAGAAATGGGGCTGAAAGGGTGGGCCTTACACTGTCTTTGGGATGCCTGCTCTGAGATGCAGCTGCTTCTAGGCCCTGTCTGTTGTCAAAAAGGTAGGGGCTACTGAGTGGGGAAGGCTATGGGGATGACTCCAGTGTCCCAAGATGGAAGTGGGTTACGCTAGGGTTCCCAGGTGGAGGGAGGTGGACTAGAACCTATTCTGGACCTGGGTTTCCACATATGTCATGTAGGCAGATCTGGGCCAGGCCTTCCTTGGCTCTGGAAGTGGTCTGCTGGTCAGAAAAGGCAGTCCTGTGTCAGAGCCTGAGCTCCGGCTGGTGTTTGCCTGTGGCGGGATGGACCCATGCCTATTCTGAGCCTGTATCCTACACAGGTCGGTGTGAGCAGATCTGGGCCCAGCCTGGGCTCTTGGGGTGGTCTGCTGGTAAGAAGAGGCGGTCTCTGTGCCAGAACCTGAGCTCCAGCAGGTATTTGCTGGTGGCGGGATGGATCCTGGTGCACGCTGTACTTGGGTCCTGCTGAGGTTTATATGGGTGGATCTGGGCCTGGCCCGAGCTCTGCCATGGTCTGCTGGTCAGAAGAGTCAGTCCTGTGCCAAAGCCTGAATTTCAGCAGGTGTCTGCCCGTGGCAGGATGAATCTGGTCCTACTCTGAGCCTTGGTTCCTCGCAGGTCAGTCTCAAAAGATCTTTTCTATCATCTTAATAAAGCATTGCAACATCTGAAAAAAGTTGCTTGATGTGATTCACTTTATTTTACTTTTCTTCCTACTGCATGGATTATGTGGGAATCTTCATGGGTAAGATTCTGGTCTTCATTAACTATACACAGATTTTTGTGTTTTAAAATAGTCCAACTTAGCTCACCTCTTTCTATAATTAATGAGAAGTTATTAATACATATTAACATTACAGCTTCCAACCATTTCCTCTGAATCCACCCAGTAGACACATGATTTTCTGAATAACTGTAGGCATCAGTTTAACTATGTGTTTCAGATAGCCTAACAGTGACCTTTGAGCCTTTCGTCTGTTAATTTTCTTTTAATTATCATTATCTGACTCCTAAGTCAATGTCACATACACTATATATTTTATTAAGAGTGGGCCCTATTCCAAGTGGTAAGTCATCTATCAGTTATTTTAATACATGTTGCAATAACAATAAATCCCAATTTTCAGTTTTCCAAAGATAGAAAACTGTCTTGCTGACTGATCTACCAGGGTAATATGGGTATTCCCCTTCTAGTGCTGGGAGGTTTTGCTCATGAACACTTGGAATCTGGAGGTGCTACAGACTTTCATGTTTACTTCCCCTTGTAGTTCTCACCAACTTTATCTCAAAAGTTAGGAAGAAGGACATATGGAAGTGGTTAGGTGCCAGCATTTGAAGTGGTCCTCATAGATTATGTTCACATTTTAGAGATTTAAACACAAATCATATAGCAATAAAAGTTACAAGTGAACAAGGAAATGGGTGTCTCTTAAGGTCTTCTCAGGAACCACTCTCCACTAAATAAAGGAAGCACATATTTCACAAAACAACTAATTTCTATACCAAAACACAATATGATGCTTTGGTTTCAATAATTGCTTATTTTGTAAATTGTTACCACAATACAACATATGCCTAAACAGGATAGTGTACATGGCTACCCAATTATCAATAAATCTGAGAATAAATAATGGTATTTGGTGGAAGCATTTTATAGTAAAATTACAGTTACGTGGGTGTGGCTAAACTGACAAATTCCCCTTAGGACACAATTTTCTCTGGAACTGGAATTGGTGATATATGACCCGCAGTCCATGTCTATCCCAATGCTTATTTTTACAAATTGTTTTATTTTAACAAAACCACATATATTCAATTATGTATTGTCTATGACTGCTTTCACACTATTGTGTTGTAGGTGACTGGTTGCATGGGAGGCTCTATTCCACAAAGCTGAAAATATTTTCTGTATGTCTTTTTTCAGATAAAGCTTATGAATCCTGATTTGGAAGGTTGCAGGATAAAACCTTCTAATTAAATAAGAATAAACAGTACTGGTTGAATACTTGCTCTTGAATGTTAGATGAGAAAAGTGAAGCTTTCCATGACTAATTAAGTAGAATTAGGATGCATACCCAGGCAACAGACATTAGAGCCTGCATGATTAACTACATTCTTACTAGCAGTCAGTGTTTGATTCCAAAACACTTTCATTCTGTTAATTCCCTCTACATAGCTGTCCATGTGAAGAAATCAAAAGCTTTTACTTTTGTTGTTGTTGTTCACTTCATTCTGTTTTCTTTCCTGATTCTTTCATAGTATGAATAAATCCTTATTGTTATTAATATTAAGAATAATTGAAGTACTCATTTTTAAAAATGAACTGTGAACTTGGGTTTCACAGAGAAAGTGCTTTGATACCATCTATATTGTAAAGGTAATGGTCCTTCATATTTGCTACTTTACTTCTATGTGTGTATATATTGATTGACCTAAGTTTATTGACTAAAAGTCATTCTCTACCCTGTTGACAGAGAATTTAGTGATGATATTACCACTTTCCAAGGAGAAGCTCTCAGGCAGTATTACTTCTGATGTCACTTCATAGTAGATTAGAATATTGACATGCTTATTTTCGTCATAGAAATATGCTAGCCATGAAAGTTTTCTGTTAACCGTATTTGTAATAATTAAACTACTAGTGAAATTAAATTCTGTGAACTCTTATTTTCAGTTCATACAGTTCGCCTCTTGGATTATTCAGTGTAGCTCAAAATAGGGAGAGGTTTTGGAAATATTTTAGATCTCACTCAAAATTTCAAGAGTCAAAATTCTATCTATATCAACTACAAGCAATTAATGCAGTCAAACTGTCAGAATGAAAGTTCAAGTAGGAAAAGTGGCAGAAGGAAAATCTTTATTTTACAAATTTCAGCCCCATGTTTTGACTTGTTCCTATCTCAAATATTTGTTCTAAAGACGAACATATTTGAGAGATATTTATACTCATTTTAAAACTCTGAATTCATCAGTGGTAGATATGTATATTATCAAACTTTTTGCTCAGGTTGTAACATCCTTATACATCCACACCATTGCATTATGAATTTATAGGGCCTCCTACTAGGATACATGAAGAAAACTTCCTTGTTCCATTAAATGTTAGGCTATTATGTGGTTTCAACCATGTAAGTAAACAGAAACAAAGCACACAGGGGCTTATTTTCAGTAAGTAAGTTAGCCTCACTGAAAGCTTGAGTGATTTGGATTAGCTTTTCAGAGCTTCTGATACCTGCCTTGAAGAAAACATGTCACAGGTATCCTTTACATCTTCACTGTGGACCAAAGAATGAGAATACAAGGAAAGATTAAGCCAGAATTTCTTCAACCAGTTTAAACTATTGATCTTTTGTATGAAGACTTTTAAAAACATTTATTTTTCCTAATTGCTCTCTCTTATTGATGAAACGTAATCATATAGGTATATTTTAATATATCTGTATATACGGTAGTCCTTTGAAAGAACACAAATCCTCTCAATATCTTATCACATTCATACATATACATACCCATACACTAAAAATCGATTTTAGTACTTGTGGGGTACATATAATTGACAATGAAAATGCTTAATATGATTCAACACGAAGTAGAATTCCAGCTTTGTCTACCCAAGACTGATAAGGTCAGTCTAACCATTGTTGAAGATAACCCCAGGATTGTAAAATATTGCTTTTAAGTCAGGGAAATTATAGAATTATTTGTTCGGGTGGAATTTGGCATACCAAAAAGTATATTATCCCCCATTACACTAGTATTCATTTATTCAAGAAATATTGTGCACCACAGACAACAAGCAATTTTTATGACACTGAATACTGTAATTCCTATCCATATGGGGTACAAAGTCCAATAATACCAGTAAAGACATTCTAACAGATAAAGATGGCATAGAAAGAATCACATATATTTTATCACCAGATGGAGCTTCTACCCTAATTAGATAATTTTTTATTTCTCATGTTAACTGAACATTTACATTTGTATGCACCTCACTTCTTCGAACTTACATATACAGGATGGTTCTTTCCACAACTCTTACTATATCTCACTTTTCAAGTCACACAAGTTATAATCTTCACTCCAGAAACATCAGATTTCTTATACACTGACTATATCATGATATCTTTACACTGTCTGCCTTCTCAGCTCCTGCTCCCTAGAATTTGACTAAATATATTTAATCTGTATAAGTCCTATTCATCTTTTGAGAATGAAGTTTGAAAACTTTAGGCTTAGTTATAAATTCACCCTTATGATAATTCATCCCTATAATATTCAAATTTATCTAATAATAATAGGTTGGTTGTATTTTTAACTGAAATTAAAATGTTAAACTTCATATTTTTATTTGTCTACTATTTTCTCTAAACTGTGATTTGATAGTACAAATACCTTCTCTAATTCATTTGTTTTTCATCTCTAGAGTATACTATATTGCATAAGCATAGGCATTTCTTATTTACCTTGCTAAGTGAATAAGTGGGTGAGTCAATGATAACAACATAGCTAATTTATCTTTCCTACTAAATTCATACTTCTAAAATCCTACCCAAATACCTTCTTTAAGTGGCTTTCTACTTATTCCTTGTTAGGATGCACCTTGCCTTCCTGAAAACTTATACCAATTAGGACTCTACACTAGAAATTTAAATATTTAGACTTGAATAAAGTATATTATGATCTAACTTATCAATACATACATATGTAGAAGATATGTATATACAATTATAAATTATTTTGCATATATATAATATATATATGTGTATATATATATGTGTGTATATATATATGTGCATACATATATATATATATATATATATATATGCAATTTTTTTCTCACCTGGAATGCAAGTTAAGAAAAACTTTCCCTCTCTACTAGAGTTTTTAACATAGAATTTTGTATATTATACTTATGCAGCAGCCAAAGTTCAATATATAAAAACAAATAAGTTTCATGTGAGAATTGATGACACACTAAGATGATATTTTCAGATACTTATAAAATTAATTAGAGAAACTCAGAATTTAGAAGATGCTAGTAAGATATTAGAAGTTCAGTTTTATTTCCATTTTTGATTCCTCTCCTGTTATTGATAATATTTTCCTTCTTTTGCATTAAATTAAAGCTTTGTTAAATGGATGCAGTTTGAGAATATCATGCTAAGTGAAATGAGCCAATCCCCCAAAAAACAAAGCCAAAGGTTTTCTCTAATATGCAGATGCTAATTCACAATAAGGTGGGGTGCACTAGAGAAGAATAGCATTACCTTAAATTAGGTAGAGGGAAGTGAAGGAAGAAAGTGGGGGCAGAATGTGGGTATAGGAAAGATAGTAGAATAAAACAGACATTATTACTATATGTATATACATGACTGCATGACAAATATGATTCTACAACATGTACACTCAGAAAAATGAGAAATTGTATCCCATCTATGTATGATATATCAAAGTGCATGAATGAATTCTACTGTCATGTATAACTAATTAAAACAAATTTAAAAAAAATTAAAAAAAAATTAAAGCTTTGGTGCTATGCATTTTCATGATGAAAAGGTGGGACCCAAGCTGATTGTTTTGTTATTTCAAATGTATTAGTTATCATAATTATCTCTGATATTTTTAACCACAATACATTTTTCAAACTTTCATTTCATGTATAAGAGATTGCTTCAATTCCCAGTACTAGAAAAAATAAATAAATAAGACATTGGTAGGGGATGTGGATCAGTGAAAGTAGCATTTCCAATGCCCTGGTTTCAATCCTTAGTGTCTTCTCTCTCTCTCTCTCTCTCTCTCTCTCTCTCTCTCTCTCACACACACACACACACACACACAGAACAAGGATTAGCCAAACACTTTCTTTCAGCAGCAGATTGCAATCATCTCAGAATTTGATGAGAGTTTAATTAGAGCATTTCTTCAATACTTATCTTTTTAAGTTCTCTGTGTAGATTTTTTTTTTTTTGGTACATAAATTCACTTTATCATGCATTACTTAAACTTTGTACTTTGGAAACAAGTGAATTTCTCACAGGAGGAAGCTGAGCTTTCCTGGAGTAAAAGATCTATTCCATAACAGAAGCTCTGTGAGAAAACATAACTTCTTCTGCAAGCTCAAACCACTTAATGAATAAAACATGAAGCTCACAGACAACAATGTATTCCCCTTTAGCTAGATACTTCAGAGTAGTTTCAGAAGATACTGCCTGACTTCCCAACCCTTCCTGAAGACAGTTCTGCACAACTATCTTCTCTATATCTCTTCCCATTTCATTAGAACTATTGGTTCATTTAATTACATTTCATTGTCATTTAATACATTACAAATACATTAATTGCTATATTTACAAACTGTAAAGGAAAGACAAATCTTATTTGTATCTATTAATGTACCACTTTGCAATGTGGTATATAAAATATCTTTGGTGAAAAATCTCTGCCTTCTTGTACCATTCCCACTTAAAATTTAAAAGGATTAAAAACAAAATCCATATTTATGGCATATCATTATAATGAGAGCACATCATTCCAGGTACTGATTAAACTCTAAAATGAGACAAAGGACCCTAAATTTAATGTGTGTTCCTGTACAAAATCTCCCTGGGCTCATCAACTCTGACAGTTTTACTAGGCTCCATTAACCATTAGTTAAATTAGCCATAACTTTTTAACATCATTGGCTAATTGCTTCGTGATTCTGAGGTAACTCCAGAGTATTCTAAAACTTCATACTGACACAATGTGCTTTTACTTCACCATATAATAATATCACAGCACTTAAAAACTCATCAATGACTGGCCTTTTCAAAGCCATAGGAGGTTTCTGTGGAATCATATATTAACAAATATAAAAATTGTTGAAAATTTGGTTCATTTATACATGTAAATATTATTTAAAGGGTGACCAATATCCTGTAAAGCATTATTTTGAAATCATTCTATGATTATCTAGTTACAGATGAAGGATGATTTGGTGATACTGCTATTAACTATATTGACCTTCTTTTAAATTTTTCTAACATTGGAAATTATATGTGGAATAAATAATTAAATCTCAAATTTAACTCTTAAAATCTCAAAAAGAAAACATGTACCATTGAGTAAGTTGTGTCCATATGCTCACTTTTTCCTCCAAATAATTATTAAAACTTTACTGTATTATAGACAGTTGTTCAGATGCAACAGTTGTATTCATCATTTCTTAAGAACATGCAAAAAAAAACTAGATATTTTAAATTAGTTTGAGAAATGTTTGTTTTCTACTATATATGTATTAGATGAATTACAATTTTAAACACAAAAATAAAAAATGTATAAACTTACCTATGTATTTTAATTTAGTGTCTATTCTCTTTCTTAAGAGTTTCCAGGCTAAACAGGGAGTGGTGGCACTCTCCTGTAATTTCAGTTACTCAGAGGAGTGAGGCAGGAGGATCACAAGTTCAAGGCAATTCAGAGAGTTGCTCTCAGCAACTTAGCAAGACCCTGTCTCTGAATAAAAAGTACTGGAGATGCAGCTCAGTGGTAAAGCACAACTGAGTTCAATCCCAAATAGCAAAAATAAAATAATAAAATTTCCCAGCTAAGCTAATTAATTTGTTTCTTATACAGTCTACAAATAGGTATTATTTATTGCATGGCTGAGAAAACTCTAATTAGAAATGAGTAAGAGTAACAAAGGTTCATGGTCTCACAGAAGTGGGGAAAAATAATGAATACAAACAATGAAGAATAATAAGAACAAATGGATAAATAGAATCATGAATTCTGAAGCAATTATTGATGGAGATGCAATTTTTGAAAGATCCTTAGGAAATTCCTCACTCTAATGGGCTCATTTGAACAGAAGTTGGGCCAGAAGACCTAATGAAGAAAGCTCTGTGGAAAAAAAATCTAAAACAAGTGCAAACGAGTAAAAGACATAGTAAAAGCCTGAGGGAAGGCAAGTGGAGGAGGCTTGCACAGATCTAATGTCAGCAAATGATATATTTTTTTGGGGGGTAGGAAAATTGAACTCAGAGGCACTCAAACACTGAGGCACATCCCCAACACTATTTTGTATTTTATTTAGCAACAGGGTCTCTATGATTTGCTTAGCTTCTCACTTTTGCTGAGCCTGGCTTTGAACTTGCAATCTTCCTGCCTCAGCCTCCCAAACCACAGAGACCTCAGGCATGAACCACTGTGCCCAGCTGCTAAATGATTTTTTTTAAAAAAATTGACATAGATTTTGATTTAAAGAAAAGCTGTAAGACAGATGAGAATTTTTCCATATTCTTTTCAGCTTCTTCTAATGATACTTTACATAACCCCAATACATTTAACAAAGTTAAAAAAAAATATCAGAGGTGTAATACTCTTAACACCTTTTCAGATTCACCTATTTTTCCTAGGGAAAAAAATACTTTTTCCCTTAATCCTATCTATAATCATGTTCAATTAGTTACTGTGTCTTCTCAGTCTCCCCCAATTTGTGATAAGTTTTCCATACTTTGTTTCTTTCATGATCTAAAGCACTTAGGCAATTAAGAGTTGCCACTCAATTTAGCTTTTATGATTTTTCTTATCATTAGAATGAAGTATAAGTTTTAGTGGAAAATACTGGAGAGGTAAAGGGTCCTTTTTATAGCTTCATATTTAAGGGCGTAAGACAACTGTTGAGATGTTAACCTTGATTTTTACCTCAGGAGTGATATGATTTCACTTATGTTTAAAAAGTATATGTTGGCTGCTGGTTTGAGTACAGATGATAGGAGAATAAGGATAGCATGGAGGCCAATTAGGAAGCTTTTGTAATAATCCAGATGAGATATGATTGTGGTTTGTAGAGAGATGTTAGTAATGGACAAGGCAAGGAGTAGTTACATAGATTCCAGAATGAATGCTTGTGGGAAGAAAGATGGGGTACTAGTAGAAGTTTTCTTCTAGGCAGGCTAAAGTTGAATTACCTATTCAGTGTCCAAGTGAAGTGATTTTATAGATTTGTATTATTTTGCGATTTTATGTTTGTTAGAATTATCATTATAAGAGTCATTATGTATTTAAAGTCATGAAACTATGTGAGTTACAGAGTTAATGAATAAAGAAATAAGGTCAAGGACAAAGATTTAAAATCCTTTAAATGCTTAATACTATTTATCATGCCCTTATTATAAAATTAATAGCCATAAAATGTTACCTTTATACTAATAGTAATTAATTTATTTTGTTTATAGCTACTTGTGGACTGCCTCCTATGTGCCCTGTATACAATGGTGCACAAGTCAGAAAAGGACTCTGTCCATAAGGCATTTGCAGCCTATTGGGATAAAACACAGAAGATGATGACTAGTGCATTCTTATGATACATCCCTTGGTAGGATGAAAGTAAAATATAGCAAAGAGAAAGAAAATTACAATGTTATTTATGAAAGACAGAGGGCAATGTTAAACTGAGATTCCCATGTCCAGGAACAAGTTGTAAGAAAATCTGAATGGTGTAGACTAGTCTAAAAATCTTTATAATGCACTTAATTTCTGGACAAGGCACATCAACTCCTAGGAATTTTTTCAATGGGTATATTCAAGTATGAGGTTTATTCACTAAACATTTACATTATTAAAGTGAAAAATACTAGAAACAGCTTAACTTTTATTAATATGAATCTTGCTGAGAAATTGTGAGTTATACTGTAGGTAACTACATGGAGACATTAAGTAGGATAAGGTATATGTATAGGTACTAGTATACAATTGTAAAAATATTCCTTATATATGGAAAACTATGTTACTTCACTTTATATATGTTATAACCTCATTAATATTCCTGTTTTAAGGATAATGTGTTGCATACTCACATAACATATCTCAAGAAAACAACAGAAAGTTTTAGTAGTAATTATACATGGGAAAGTGAGGCCATTTTTTTTCCCTTCAATTGAAAATCATCTGAGATATACAGAAGTTTCCCAAATGCCACAGTATCATTTTGAATATCATTTAATAAACCGTTATTATCAAAACATGCAATATGAGTAGCTCTAAGTTAGCCCTGATTTGTATTCTATGTACTCTGTTCCTTTCTCTCCTTGTGGTTTCTTTTTAAACTCACATTCACACATATGATTTCAAAAAAGAGGAGGCTATTGATAGAAAAATAGAATCTAAATTTCAAAATGTTAGAAGTAGGAGTATCAAGTGTTAGAAAAATAGACTACTTAAACAGTTCTTATTTGTACTAGAAAAATTTGTAGTAGACACCAAAGATGGTTAATAGTGCCACACCCACAAAATGTGCATGTTGTATTTATAGCCAGTGAAAAGGAAGTGACACACTGAAATACCCTAATCAAATACAATTAGCTTTTGCCTTACATGGGCAGAGTGTGGTGAGGCAATTCCCTTATGTGAGGAAGGTCTCATCAGTTGAAATCTCTGGGTGTCTCAAACTTGATTTTTGTGATTGGTTGAGACTCAGTTCTTTGTGTAGTGATACAGTGATACACTCTTGGGTTAAGTTACAAATATTTATACTTCAAACCAGGGTACAGTTCAGTATGAACAGATGCGGCTGTGGACCACACATATCATTCAAGTATGGAGACAAGTTTTAGGACAAATTTATTTTGGTTCAATGCAGGAAATATCAATCAATATTCAAGATTCTCATATGAGCAATTAACAGAGGAGTAGGGATCATTGTCTCCTTAAACCCCATGAAGGAAATCAACATGTTTATGTTATAAGTAAAAGTTCTCTCAGGGAAGGAAAGAGGATACTGTCTTTAGAAATTTCCAGTGGGGGCATTGAATCCTAATCTAGGCCATTGTGATGATAATAAGTTATTCAAATTAGTTCTGGTAGTTATTAGGAAGCTGAGTCAACTGCTCAGTGTCTCCAAGATACTCTGCTGATTTAAGCACATGGCAAATGCTTAACCCATGTGTCTGGGTTAGGAGCTGACAGCACACTGAAGAAAGTGAGTTTGTGTTTTAAAGGTGTTTAAACCATCTTAGGGCTCATTTATTTCTTCTTATACAATGAACCTGGATCTTCAGAGATGATTTTATGTCCCACATAAATAATGGAAATTTTAAACTTACTATTTTATAATGATTTAATTTCCTGACCTCAAATATATTTTTCAATATTCTTTGAAGAGGTATTTCATTTAAGTTATATATTTCTGCCTATTAAGAATATTGACTAATTGTCAATGCCCACTAAGAATATGGAAAGATATATTTGATAAAATGAGAAATTAAAAGAAACCTCTTAAAGACCCATTGAGAAATAAAAATTGTGATAAAAATGAATAAATATGTACAATTATTTCATATGTATGAAAAATTTTAAAACAATTTTTAAGGAAATGGAAATGCTAACTACTCTGATTTAATATGTACACATTTTATGCCTATATAGATTATCACATTGTACCCCATAAATATGTATTCATAAAATTATAATAATGCAAAAAAAATAGAAAATAAAGCCAGGCATCAATCATTACATATATATTTGTGTATTATAAATAACAACATAACATTTTAAATAAACATATCAATAAAAGTTTGGGGAGGTATTAAATAAATGTCCATGTTTAACTGCAGGAGAAGAAAGAAAATTAAAACCTGTAACTAACCTAAGAGTAAATCACAGTAAGAAATATTACTGAAACATAAAATATTAAAATAATCAAACAAAAGAATAAGAATAAATTAATAATATATTACTAAATATAAATTATATAATCACAACACTTGACCAAAAGTACTTAAGTAGAAGACAATAGCAAATCTATTGTCTAGGAAACCATTCTATAAGAATTAGCTCTACATAGCTTTATTATGTGAACATGTATGGACAAATTCACTAAAGTTATTTTCATTGGGAAGAAAGTAAAAATTTTTTAATTTTTAAAAATTTATTTTTATTTTTAATGTTTTTGTTTATTTTAGTTATATATAATAGTGTTATTCATTTTGAATCATACATTTATGAAATATAATTTACTCCATTTGAGTCCCCATTGCAGTCCATTTTTTGAGAGTAAATTTTTTGTAAATTATTATCTTTGAAATCTAGGCTTTTTAAAAGTAGACAGTTGATTTTAGGCAATTTTATATGTGTATTTTCTCTAATACAGTTTACTGAGTTAATTGATTTCTGATGTGAAATAGAACTTTATCCAGTATTTTGAGTCAAAATGGAATGCTACACTAATCCACTAATCCTTTTTAATCTAAGAATTTATAGAAAATGTACTATCTACTAGAATATCCAAAAATTTATAATCTGTCAAGATACAGTTGTTTTACTGATAATTGGAATTACAAATCACAAATTTGACCTTTTAATTTTGTAGATACTCTCTGACTGGTTATATGTTTTCTTGTAGATGTACTAGGTGAACCACTTATAACCAAAGTATCAGTAATTATTTCATTAGGATAGATGATTTAAGTCAATACACATTTCTTAAATAATGTCAAGATTTCAAAAATAAAACAAAGTTCCTAAACAATCATTTATATTAATAGAGCATATTATTAAAAAAATATATTCTCATCATTAAAATTAAATGAGATTTAAATATTATGTAACATTTTAAAATTTTATAATCACTAACATCCATTATTTCCCACATACAAGGAAGCATTTTCATAGCTTGAAACTTACTTACCAAGAATATTTTGGGAATCTATCCAAGGCAAGTTTTGACTCCTTCAATCATCAGTGTCAGTGTCAAGTGAGAATTTATGACAAATACAAATTCTAGGCTTTACTCTAAGACTACTAAATTAGAAATTTCAGGTGGGGGATACAGCGATGTGATACCCCATAAAGTTTGAGAACCACTACACAGACAAAGTGAAATCCATCAGTACAATTAGAAACCAAAATGAGCTCAACAAATTTGTTCATCTTTGATGTTATACTGAATGTCTTTTCAGCCATTTTCCTCCAATGAATTAGCACAAAATCAGATTCCTTGAGCATTTTTTTTCTTACTTTCATTTCTAAGCTATTTGATAATTTTGGTACTCTTTCTTGTGATATCCCTGATAGATAATTCATCACATTTTTTTAAAAAAAATGCACATATCAAAAGAAAATTAGCATTTTGAAAAATTCCATGGGGTATAAGGACAATTGCCATGCATGAGGGCACTGCATTTACATAGTCGCATCTCAGGACCTTGATCTTTTTCTGTCTTTACAGTATCTCTACATTGCTGATGTTAAATTAATTAATTAATTAATATCACCATGAATTTTACACCTTTAAAATATATTCATATTTAACCACTGACATTTAATTTATCCAGATAATTTCAGATAAATTCAGTAGATTTAAATATAAATAATATAATGTATATACATACATGCATATATGCATTATATAAATTTTGCCTTTTCATGGAATGTAAATTTATAAAGAAGAATATTATTAGCTTTGATTTAATTTTTGTTCATTTTTTCATTAACATATTGATTATGCAACTGAATGACTTTCAGTACATATGATGTGCACTGATCAAATTTGGCCTCCCTTCTTCCACCCCTCTCCCCATAATTTTTCTGATCTAACTTGATTTATGTTTAATCACTGACCTAATTGTGCATAAACCTTAATTGTGGCTATCTACAATTTTGTGTATTTAAAAGTTTTTGTATCATTTTTAAATATCCAAGAACATTTTAAAGACAAATAAAACCTACTCCTCTCTAATTTATTTCCTTCAGATTTCCATATATATTTACATAGTTGACCTTAGACACATTCAAAATAAAATAATTCCAAGACTCAACAATTGACTCACTATATTTGTCTCTTCTGAGGTATCTGATTTCAATTATTCATTAGTTTTGGGACTTATCTTTGCATAAAGAATCTACTCCTGTAGACAGAAGAATACATTATTAAAAGAATGTCCATGCCTTAGCCCCTCTCTTCAAATGTTATTCCAAAGAGAGCATGGGCTATTGCTTACTGAAGTAAGACTGTGAGTATTAATGACCCTTTTTGAAATTTAAGCATATCGGATGAGACGTAGAAATGTATTTAAATACTGTTTAACCATAGCCATTATAAAAGGAGTATTATTCCCAGAGAGTACTACAGCATCAGAGGGTTTCTATTGTTTCTCAATGATCCCTATGCAGTAACAAAATTATGGATTAAAATTGTCATCACAATTTTCAGTAAAAATGGTCTTTTCAGATAATCATGCCTGTGTTCTCTATGAAAAATACGAATTATGATTCAGTTTTTTTTCTTTTAATTGTGAGAACACAGAAGCATAGGCAACATTTTGATATTAAATGCTCATCCATTTAATGAACATTATTTCTTTTAAAATCATTAACTTGTTTCTAATTTTCTGTAGAATAATTATTTTCTAATATGCACATTCACTCTGTTCTAAATTTTAGATATATTGATGTCTAAAGTTCTTTATCAGTAATGGCACCTAATACATTGTAAACACATTTACTAATTAATATAATATATATATTGAATAAAATAAACTTGCCATATTTTTCCCTTCTGATGAAATAAACATTGTTAAAAGTTAAAGAGAATTGTATATGCTTGTCTGAACTAGGAATAGTTGCTATAAAACAGCTTAACACTTAGGAAGAAACTCGAATTTTTAAAATTAGACAATTAACATAAACATAATTATATAGTAAAATTTTCTGATTTTTTTAAAAAGAAAAATCTACTTTGTGAAGTTTTTGCAATCACAAATGAAATATATATAATAAAAAAACCCTAAAAATGGTATGTAAGTGCACTGCCCAAAGTCATTCAATAAATTGTCAGAAATCTAAAGGATGGAAAAATTTGAAAATATTTCATTATGTTTTAATTGTTTATGCATTGACATAGAATATTATATATGTAATATTTTGAATGCAAAAGCTAAAAAAAACTATATATACTACTAACATAACATTTAATATGATATAACAACACCAGGAAAACATCAGAAGTTGTCATAAAAGGAACAAGAAAAAAGAAAATGAAGAAAGAATAAAGTTTTATTTTGACAGTTTGTTGATATCTACAAGGTGAGGTTTTCTATAATTAAGTAACTCTCAGGATACAATCTAAAGAGGGTTAGGAGTTGAGCGGAGAACATTTTGAAATGAATTAATTGTAAACTTCATTTGGGTGATGATTGATGTGGGAGCAAATACCACCACAAAGCACAATGGCAGTGGTTTTGTGACAACAAAGTTCTACTTCATGGCATTGTACAGCACAGTGGCAGTATGTTTCGTTGGCAGTCATTCTTTATCCACTCAGTGATCCAGAATTCTAGTTCCTTTCAAGGTCCTGGACTTGGACACTCTACTAGTCAGAAGAAGGGGAGACACAATTTGGAGAAATTTCAATAGGTTCTTAAAATCTGGGTTTACAAGTACAATATCTCCCTTTCTATCAAAGAATATTAACTTCCATATCTAATCTAGATATTGAAATTGGAGTTGCTTTAGAATGACAGCTATATACTACAGAAAAACTGCCAGAGTGCTAGCACAGGAACTTTTACTGTTCCCAATGACCCTCACAGTCCTCTTTTCACGGCTTTTAGGATCAACAAAATACTATTTAACTGAACATGTTCACATATTTTGCTCATGTGACCCTTTTTCTTAATCATCCTTCTGTTGGACTTTTCTTTAAAGAACACTTTAACAATCTTGGTCCAAAGCTTATGATACAAAAGTTTTTTAGAACTTATTTTGAGATCTAGAAAAATTGAGTTCTCCATAGTGACACATTTAGTTACCAGCAAAAGATATTGAAATGTACTTTTGTCTTGTTTCTCCAGTACTTAGCAAACATGATAATTTATTTAAGGAAAATATGAAATGACTTAATACCTAGATTTCTAAGTACTTAACAGCTGATCTCCTATAATAGAGAAGAGTAACAATTATTACAACAGTGAAGCTATTGGTTTCATGTGCAATTTGAATGTTTTTATTTGACAAAAACAAATATTTCACTAGTTTTAGTATACATGGGAAAACTATATGCAACTATGGGGCTCTGAAAAGCTTGTACTAAGAGAGATTCATTTTAAAATATATATGTATATTTGAATTATGCATAGTAAGGAAATTTAGTAAGAGTATACAAAATGCTCATGGTTTTTGGTTGAGTTCCTAGGAAGTAATCCTTAAGATGGAGATTATTGTGCAGTTTATTAGAGAATGCTCCTGTGGAAAAGAAGGAGAAAGATGACTGTTAGAGTCCGTAAACAAGTCAGGATGGCGCCTGGCAAAATGCCAGAGGGAGTGGTTTGTGAAGTAACGCCAGCGAGCCATTAAGTGTGGAGATTCCTGATTGGTTGACTGCTGTATCTAGTTTATGTTAATTAGATAAGCTGTGTGAAATGTATAAATACCGCTCCTGTCCTACAATAAACGGCTCCTATTCCTGCTGTATCAATGTACACAAGTCACCCCCCCCCCCTGTTATTCTGCTGCAGCCGGAGTGCGGCAGATGGTGGCCTGTACTGGGAGCCCAGGGACACTCGGGGGTAAGTTGACGAAAAAAAAAAAAAGCTGCCCATTCAGAGATAGGACGAGAGCAAATCTGCTCGTCCCTAGGCAGATAGGGCGAGAGGAAAAATGAGCATTTTAAAAAGACAGAAAAGATTGATACAGTATGTTTGTGTCTTGTTTTGTCTCAGTGTATTGTATTTTCTTTGTGATGAAAATATGGAAGGGGTGTTAAGTAAATTGATAAGGGAAAGAGGCACCCCAGTGGAACCAAGAGCAGTTAGGGCATGTGTTGATAAGAGCCCAGGAACTCTAGTCAGAAAGAAAAAGAAAGTTCAGAAGAAGAAGGATTATCAGGAAAAAAGTTGCAGCAAAAGGCTATTACTGAATACTTTTCGTTACCGGAGAGTGTGTGAATTGACGTGGCGGCCGCCACGCACGCGAGCCGGTCATGGTGCAGAAAGGACTTTCCAAGGGCGGCAGCGGGCTCTTCCCCGCCCCCTGCCCAGGGAGCGGGACACCACTGCTAGAGCCTAAATCCAGACCTGACCTAGAGACACAGTCTCCGGGCTCTTGCTCCCTGTGCCCAGAAGCGGTTTGAGTCCGGGACTCTCCCAAGGGCCATCTGGGGCTGCCCGGGACACTGCAGCTGGGCGCAGGACGCACATGGCGTCCCTGAAGTTTGATCATTTCCAAGGCCAGTAACTACAATGGTTCTCCCACACCTGGAAGCTAATAAGTAATGAGCACTATATTAAGGCCTATTTCAAATGTAAAAAACCTTGAGATAATGTACTAAATTGTTCAGAAGGTTGTTTTCTTAGTGGAATGCTACAGGATTTTCTTTAGCCATCCAGAGTTCCTGCCTTCATTCCAGTGCCAGTGAAGATGAAGGTGGAAGAATTTCCAGTGTTGCTGAGAACCAGACTGAGACTTCGGCTGAAAACCGGACCAGACTTCGGCTGAAAACGGGACGAGACTTTGGATCAAGCTAGCTGCCTGCAGAACTTACCTGGACTGTGATTTAAGCTAGCTGCCTGCAGAACTTACCTGGACTGTGATTTACCTGGACTGTAAGTTAATCTATTGAGACACTGCTTTACCTGGACTGAGACAACAAACTGTAATCTACAATAAATTGTAACTCGGTATCTTTGCAAACGGTGTCATTGCTGGTATAATTTTTCCAAAGGCTTCTTGCATGGAGCCATCAATTGGCTTGGTATTGTGCATTTTGTATCCTCCCCTTCTGCTTGTAGCAGATTATTTATGGTGTTTGTGTAAAAACCACTATGGTCATTATTTAAATTAAACAAAAGGGGGAAATGTTAGAGTCTGTAAACAAGTCAGGATGGCGCCTGGCAAAATGCCAGAGGGAGTGGTTTGTGAAGTAACGCCAGCGAGCCATTAAGTGTGGAGATTCCTGATTGGTTGACTGCTGTATCTAGTTTATGTTAATTAGATAAGCTGTGTGTAAGATATATATATATANATATATATATATATATATATATATATATATATATATATATATATATATCCATCCTGTCCTACAATAAAAGGCTCCTACTCCTGCTGTATCAATCTACACTAGTTGTTCGTCACCCCCAGGTTATTTTGCTGCAGCCAGACTGCGGCAGATGACAGTATCTATGTGAATTTCTCTTGTGTCTTCTGTTTTCTTCCATTGATCTTTATGTCTGTTTGGAAACCAGTACTACTCCATTTTTTTTTCTATAGTTCTATAGTATAATTTAAGTATTGTGAGGCTTTCAGCTTTACTTTTCTTACTCAGGATTGATTGAGCTATTTTGGGTCTTTCATTCTTTCAAATGAATTGCAGGACATTTTTTGAAGCTCTGTGAATAATGTCATTAGCTTTGTTTTTTTTTAAGGCCTGATTTATTTATTTTTTTTTAATTTTTAAAATTTGTTTTAATTAGTTATGCATGACAGTAGAATGTACCTTGATACATCATATATAATGCAGTATAATTTTTCATTCTTCTGGTTATACATGATGTGGAATCCCACTGGTGATGTGGTTATATATATGTACATTAGGGTAATAATGTCTGATTCATTCTACTACCGTTCCTACTTTATAATCCCTCCTCTACATTTACTCCCCTCTACCTAGTCTAAAGCATCTGTATTCTTCCTTAGCATGGCCACTGCTCCATTGTCAATGACATGGGGACTACATCGAATCTGTATAATTCTTTTGGTAGTTTGGCCACTTTGATAATGTTAATTTTTCCTATACAGAAACATGGGAGGTTTCTCTATCTTCTAAAGTCTTATTAAATTTCTTTCTTCAGTGTTGTATGGTTTTTATTGTAGAATTATTTGTCTCCTTGATTATATTTATTCCCAAGTATTTCATTTCATTTTATTATTGTTTTAGGTTATTGCAAATGGGGTAGGTTTCCTAATGTCTTTCTCAGTGGATTATTATTGGGTTATAGGAAAGGAATTGATTTAGTATATTGATCTTGTATCCTGCTACTTTGTTGAGTTCATCAGCTCTAGAAGGCTTCTGGTGGTGGTTTTTTTTTTTTTTATTTGTTTGTTTGTTTTGGTCTTCTCGACATAGGATTATGTTGTCAGCAAACATAGAAAATTTGACTTCTTCTTTTATTATTTATTTATTATTTATTATTATTCAACATAGGAGGGGTGAGAATGACATCATGGCCTTGTTCCTGATTTTGAGGAAAAAGCTTGTGATTTTTCTGATATCAGTATAATGTTGGTCTTGGGTTTGTTGTTAATAGCCTTTACAATATTTTTTATTCTAATTAGTTATATATGACAGCAGACTGCATTACAATTCATATTACATTTATAGAGCATAATTTTTCATATCTCTGGTTGTATATGAAGTATATTCACACCATTCATGTCTTCATACATGTACTTAGGGAAATGATATCCATCTCATTCCACCATCTACTTTATTCCTATGCCCCTTCCCACCCTTTGTCCTATGGGAGGATTGGACAAACCCTAGATAAGGTCTTTACAATATTAAGGTAAGTTTCTTCTAACCCAAGTATTGATATGAATGGGTGTCAGATTTCATTGTATACCTTTTATGCATCTATTGAGATGTTCATGTGATTCTTGTCCATAACTCTAAACTCAGCAGAGCATCCATCAGGTTCTGGACTTTCTTTTGTTAGAAGTTTTTTTAATTGCATCTTTAATCCTTCCTACTCCTTGACATTGGTATATTTAAGTATTCTAGAACCACATGGTTCAATTTAGGTAGATCAGATATGTCTAGAAATTTGTTGATATATTCTAGATTATCCAGGTTAATGAAGTTTAAATTTTTAAAATACTTTCTAATAATTTTTTGCATTTCAGAAATGTCTGTATGTGCTTAGAAATGTTTTCATCTCTAATTTTGTTGATTTGTGTTTTCTTTTTATTTTGTTTAGTGTGGCTAAGGGTTTATTAGTCTTATTTATCATTTCAAATAACCAACTTTGTCTTGATTTGATCCTTTGTATTTTTTATTCCCAATCATATTAATTTCAGCTCTGATCTTAATTATTTCATGTTTTCTACTGATTGTGGTATTAAGGTTTTTTTTTTTTAAATTCATTTTGAAAATCCAAAAGGTATAACATTAAATTATTTATTTGAGATTTCTTTTATTTTTTTTAATGTATAAACTCAATGCTATAAACTTTTCTCTTAGAACTGCATTCATACTGTCACAGAGATTGTGATATGATGTATCTCTAGTCTCATTTGATTCTAGTTTTTTTTTTTTACTCCTCTAACTTCTTCTATGATCTATTCCTACTTTAAAAGTGTTAATTTAATCTTCATGTTTTAAAATGGTTTCTGTTTTTATCTTGCTGCTGATTTCTGTTTTCATTCCATTATGATCTGATAGAATACAAGGAATTGTCTCTATTTTTTAAAATTTGTAAAGAATTGTTCGAGATTTTAGATGGAATGCCTTCAATTTTTCTCCATTTAGAATGATGCTGGCCTGAGGCTTAGCATAAATAGCTTTTACAATGTTGAGGTAAGTTCCTGTTATCCCTAGTTTTTCTAGTGTTTTGAACATAAAGGGATGCTGTATTTTGTCGAATGCTTTTTCTGTGTCTATGGAGATTATCATATGGTTCTTATCTTTAAGTCTATTGATGTTGTGAATTACCTTTATTGATTTCTGTATATTGATCCAGTCTTGCATCCCAGGGATGAATCCTACTTGATCATGGTGCAGGATCTTTTTGATATGTTTTTGTATCTGATTTGCCAAAATTTTATTGAGGATTTTTGCATCTATGTTCATTAGAGATATTGGTCTGTAGTTTTCTTTCTTTGAAGTGTCTTTGTCTGGTTTTAGAATCAGGGTGATGTTGGCCTCGTAGAATGAATTTAGAAGTACTCCCTCTTAAAAAATGTGGCATTTATACACAATGGAATATTACGCAGCACTAAAAAAATAACAAGATCCTGGCATTTGCAGGGAAATGGATGGCATTAGAGCAGATTATGCTAAGTGAAGTTAGCCAATTCCTAAAAAATAAATGTTGAATGTCTTCTCTGATATAAGGGTGACTCAAAATAGGGTAGGGAGGAAGAGCATGAGAAGAAGATTACTACTAAATAGGGAAGAGAGGTGGGAGGGAATGGGAGGGAGAAGGGGAATTGCATGGAAGATGGAAGGAGACCCTAATAGTTATAAAAAATACATATATGATGATGTGAGGGGGAAGGAAAGAAAAAACCAGAGAAATGTATCACATTAGATTGAGTAGAGAGAAGTGATGGGAGGGAAATGGGGGAAGAGGGGATAGGAAGGGCAATGGAATAAAATAGACACTAGTATTGCTGTATGTATATACGTGGCCATATAACCAATGTGATTCTGCAACCTATATACTTGGAAAAATGAGAAATTATACCTCATTTGATTCAAATGTATGATATGTCAAGATCATTGTATTGTCATGAACAACTAATCTAAAAAAAATTGTAAAGAATTGCTTTGTGTCCTAAAAGATGATCTATATTAGAGAATGTACCATGTGGCACTGAAAAAAAAAAGTGAGTCCAGTTTTCAAAGTAAAAAACATTATGTAGATGTGTATTGAATCCATTTGATTTATAGTACCTGTTAATTCTGAAGAGCCTTAGTTTATGTCTGGATGATTTTCTCATGGTGAGAAAAGTGTATTAAAATCACCCATTATTGTTTTATCATGGTCTATTTGGTTCTTTATATTGAGAAGGGTTTGTTTTATTTACATAGATGCACCAACATTTGGGGCATAAATGCTTAAAATCATTTTATCTTTTATTGGATGATTTTCTTAGACTGTATGAATTTATTTTCTTTGAATTCTCTGATTAATTCTGGCTTAAAATCTACTTTGTCTGATTGTAAGGGTCCCGCGAAACGTCGGAGAAAGAGACCACCAAGTGACCACTCATGCAATTAGCAAAAGGGGATTTATTGAACCAGCATGCTGGGGCTCTGTGCCCACTCAAGAAGGGAAAGCAGCCCAGAGCCCCGAGCAGGGGCTGAGCACTGCTTAAGTACACTTTTTGGGGAGGGCGGAGGGCTTTGTATACATCAGAACAAATCATCATTAGGCACGGGAAAATTGAATAACAACTCCTAAACATGATTGGTTCATTCATTGGCAGGAACAGGTCAGGCTGGAGTGATAGGTCATTCCTAAGGAGGGGGTTACATTTAAACTGATTGGTCCAGGCCCTGCAATGCCTACGTGAGACCACACAGAGCCCTTATTAAACAACCAAATAGTCAGGGGAAATATTTACTGGGCAGTTCCAAGCATTGTCTCAACAGCTACAGAAATTTCAGGTTTTCCAGGTAACATAGATACCTAACAATACCTAATCCTTTACATTTTAACTCAGACCTTGAAGCTTAGAAACTTTACAACACCCGGTCTTTTACCCTTTAACTTTTACGCTTTAACTTCAATTTCTTTTACCCTTACATGATAAGAGAGTAGCTACTTCTGCTTGGTTTTTCTTTTCATTTGTGATTGGGATAGTGTCAGTCAGCATGTCTGCATTTGAGATCCTATCACCTTTGCTTGTGATTCATATCACTACCTCTCTCCACGGAGACTTCTTCAGGAATTATGTTATTAGGGTAACTGTCTGTGACTGTGAGGCCTCTGTGGGCTAACAGTGATATAGAATCCTCTTGCCAGGTTGGTATAGCTCACTCTGGTTTTACCTGCCACAGTCACCATCATGGGAGTAGGATTTCAGTTGTTCAGTCTTTGCCTGAGCTCCACGGGTAGCTGTGTGCAGCTCTAGGTCAGGGCTAGCACACTCCAGGAGTAATTAGTTTTTGTGTCTGCTTCACACCATTTCCCTTCTCCATGTCAAGGAGGGGGTGCTTCAATAAATTTGAGCTAGACGTTCACTCTACTAGTTCCTTCTAGGCAGATCACTGAAACAATTTGTTTCAGACGTATTCTCTATGGATTTTTTTTAATTGTCTGAAGGTCAGGAGAAGCTGTGTTGATTTTATTTCTTCTAGGGAGGCTCACTGACTGTGTACTTCATAAAAATAACTGCCCAAATGGCTTAAACAGCTTTCAGTGCACAATTTGACTAAACTATACAATCTCCTTCATGTGATTACTACTCCTGTCCTGCTTTAATGTGATCTGATTTTCTTTACAAATAAGTTTTTGGGGTTTTTCTCTCCCTCTTTGGCACCCCTTGCCCCTAACCACACACTCTAAACAGAGTTTGGGTTCAAAGAATTCTGTCCTTATTTTCTACTTCAGTAACCAAACTCCAAGTCCCTCCAAGTTGTAAACTGTCCAGTATTGAGTTTTAGAGTACTTAATCTGCCCCCCACCTCTTTGGTCTGCTGTTCTTTTGTTGTTTCCTTTCTGGACTGTGGAGAAGTCAGGGGTTGCTGCCTAAACCCACTCCATCTCTGGATCCGCCATTCTTGAATTGCAACCTGGAAAGTGCATTATCTTCTCCACTGCAGAAATTTATGTAGCAAAACAGTTGGTGAAACAGGGGCAAAGGACAGATAGTCAGCATAGATATTAAATGATTGGGTTGGGAAGATAGGGGCTAATTCAAAAAGGAAATAAACTGATAATACCTCCAGAGCACTTCCCCCTCCTTGAAACCCATTACCAAGGTTACTTATGTCTCTAGGGAATTGCTCTTCACAAAGCAAGGAATTGTAAATGAGTACCCCCTGGGTGGCACCTTTCCTGCTTTTTCCTCACCTAGGCAAGATAAAAGGATAAGAGGGAATGAGAAGAAAACCTAAAATCTATAAAAGGGCAGGATGTCCCCAGGCCCATGAATATCAGCTCTGGTCCCCTTCCCACTGGAGAAGTCTGTTCTATCCTTTAAATAAAACTTCATTACAGAGCTTACTTAAGTATTTCTAGTGTGTTTAATATTCAACACAGGGGAACAAAGATCTGATTCTGATTTTCAAGACCAGTATCAGTGGAATGACCTAAAAGTTTTTGTCTAAGTTTTAAAGTTGTTTATCTACTTTTTAGAGAGACTAATAGATTTATTTTAGGTAAATAATTAAGAAATACATTTCTATTGGAAAACTCAGTCTTTCTTATGAGATTACCTATTTTCTTAACTTATTTATTTGAAATATTACTCCATAAATGTTATGTGAAATTAATAGCTTAGCAGACAAGTAATTTTTTACCTAATTCATCTTTTGGTATTTTGTGTTGGTTCACAGGTTAATAACTACACTAGTGCATTTGCCACTAACAAGAGAGATGCTACTGAATAGTTTATTTTTCACTTGTGCAAGTTAGACTTGAGTGCTGACAGGAAAATGGTGCAAAATACCTTCTTTTCTACTATACCATTCAAAAAGACTTATTTTATTTTCATTTGGAACTATTTCACTTGTCATTGATTTTTGTTCTAAAGTTTTTTTTTAAATAATCAAATATTAGTTTTAAATTGCTTTAAAGATTTACCAATTTATCATTGCTATCGTACATATATATGTGTGTGTGTGTGTGTGTGTGTATATATATATATTTATTTATTTATAAAGATTTTGCATAGTCAACTATGTACAATTCCCCTTGAAATGATTTTTAAATTTTTGTTTATATTGACATGATGCTATAGAATAAAATGTATCTTATGTAAATATAAATGATATGATGATGTGATGTAACATATAATTATAATGTACAACTTTAAGAACCTCTTATTTAATGGAGACATATCTAAGATTTAACAAAAGATTCAAATTTTCTCTTTCCTAAATTTTTTTTTAGTCATAGAATATAAAGACTTTGAATTAATTTGAGGCATATGTATTGTTCATTAAAGTGCACTGATAAAAGTATTTCATGCAAAAGTCAAAGCAATGCTGCAGTTAAATCAGACAGTACTTATATACTGTTTGACATGAAATATATTTTAAAATGCCTACATATAGGTTTTCAGAAATAATAAAATTGGTTGAATTTTATCATAACAGCATTGAAGAAATCTATGCTTAGTATAAATTACAAATTAAATTGCATTCCAAAAGATTCCAATAGTAAAGTCCAAACACTCTTAAGAACTCAATTGTAATCTTCCTCAAAATAGAAAGTTGCTCCTTGTGTACTCTCTGATATTATATTTCTAATATATGCTGATTTCTTCTCATGTTTTTCTCTATAAAAAATTATCGCAGTTGATCAGCATTTTCATTACAAGTGTATATTATAGAAAATGATGATGACAAAAACAAGATAAATATGGGAATATGTTTTAAAATAAAATATGAAAAATACATAACTAAATATAATTAACATACTACTCTGAAAGAATTGTGGACCACTAGTTATATAAAATTAGTGAACTTGTATATACCTTGATGAATGCATATATATTTATTCATTTAGATTTAACATGAGAATAATTCAAACTAGATCAAAAAAGAACAAAATTAAGGTATTTCTTGTTGGAATTATTTATGTCATTAAATCATTTATTCTTTAATAATTTAGATAAGTACTAGATATATGTAGCACCATGAGTTAAAAAAATAATTTGTAGAAAATAAAGATTGTACCAAATTTGAGGTTCTGGAAATGGCAAATAGATATATTTATAATGAATGACAATATAGAAAATACTGTGAAATCAAATCAAGGAACACTTTTCACAGTTGCAGATATTAGAACAAAAAAGCATGATTTATAGTTGAACAGTTCACACAGTCTTGAGGTTAACAGACCTTATCAATGCTTTCTAGTATGATTTTATATTTATGTTTCAATAAAACAGTCAGAGCTGTAGCAGAATAGAAAATTATAAATAAGATTTAAAATTATTTTTAACTCTATCTTTGGAGAATTATGAGGCCTATACCAGGGACAAGGTGTTTGCTTGAAAGGCTTATAATACCTTCAGAATGTGATTAATTGAAAAAATATAGATAACTAGCTGCTTCATATTTGAGACAAAAACACTGATTGTAAGTAATTCAGATGGCAGAAGCTGCCTCCATAGATAAGTGCTCTTACACAAACAAAACATGTTTTATGTATTTATGTATTAAAACACATGTGTATAAATTTTTATATTAATGTATATAATGCCTATAAAGTATATTTGTATGCATTTTATGAACATACATATATTTATATATGTATTTAAATATGTATATTTAATGTTTATAATATATTTTATGTTTATATTGTACTTATATACTTACATTTATATATATGTACCTGCAAATTTTTAAACAACTATAAATGGTGTGAAACAGAAAAAAATCATCAAAATTATATAATAAATATATAGAATATGTGAAATATTTTTGAATATTTTTCTTGAAAAGATTATAGATTAAATGAGAGAGAAAATATTTTATAAAATTGCAAATAATAATATTTTTATCAATTTAAATTTTATATTATATTTATTTTGTTTTATTTCAGTTGAATCTGAACCTCTTATTTTCAGAGAGGAGATGTATTATTGGAAAAAATGCAGGCAGGGAAAAAGATCCTAGGAGTACATTTAAAACTATCTAGAAGAAGCTGATTGCATAGTTCCACACAATGTCATTCATTGATCAAGGAAAAACACACACAACAAGAATTATTAAGATCCTTTTGATCTAATTCTAAGTTGTTTCAACAAAATCTCAAAGAAAAAAAAAGTCCTCTGACATCTAAGAATGAATTATGTGATATAGTTGAAGATATTAGCTATGTATTTATTTGTTAATATGTGTCCAGGAAGCAAGATTAAAACTTTTGTGAAAAATACCTTTTTGGAGAAAAGATATTTTTTATTCAACCTACCCACCTTTTACTTTGCTAAGATACTACCAATCCACAACTCATTATGAATATTAATAGGAGAGTAATTAGCTAAATGTTATGCTCTTTTGGTTCACTTCTGAGTCCTGACAATCACTGAAGTTGTTTTCTCAAGTCTTATCTAGTCTGTGGTTGTCCTAATTCAAGTCACTGAAGAAATTGATCTAGTCTTTTTCTGAATTATGGTGAAATGTCTCAAGAGCCACGTGTTTGTGTGGTATCTGGTTAACTTTTGTGAATGACAGATCACAAAAAGATGAGCATACACACAGAGATGAGCATATATATACCAGTATATANTATATATATATATATATATATATATATAATATGTGTGTGTGCATATGTGTGTGTGTGTGTATCTGAGAGAGAGAGAGAGAAAGAGAGAGAGAGAGAATATGTGTATGTATATTTTTTTCCCTCTGTTCTTCTCTCTGACTGATTCCTGGGGCCCCATCTCATAGGCTGCTATGTTTCCTGCCCTTCTTCCTTTCCCTTTTCTTTCATTTTTTTTCTTTCTTACTCCATCCCACCCAAGAATATCAATTTGACTCCATCATTGTCTCTTTGTCTTTGAAAGACTATCTTCTTAGAATGTGCCCTGATTTCATTTTGAAGAACTTTATGAAACTTTATTTAATCTAAGTTCTGATTTGATCTTATGTATCATTCTCTATATTGAATACTGAAAATGTACTGGGTAGTTCTGAGTATATGAAGAACAATTCCTTCATAATTATATAGCTAGCAATAATTCCCCAAATTTAAATCTGTATAAAATAGATTTGAAAAATATTGTAAGCATCTGGGAAGTAACATAATAGTCATCACCATCTAGCCATCATTACTACCACTGTTACCTTAATGGTAAAATCAACCACCAGCCACAATTTAGCACTAAACATTGGCTGTGTGTTTGTGTAGAAACTTGAGAGGGAGGGAGACAGTAAGAGAATACAATTCTCAGAGCCTCTAATGGACTGGTTCAAAGTCACTATTAACAAGTATATTCAGGATTCAGGGCCAAAGGAGTATTGCAAAGCCAATCCTCATCTCTGTTTTTAAAAGAAGTCAACCTTAAGAAACTTAGAGCAGTAAAAATAAATCATTTAAAATTGCTTGATTGAAAATTGAGGTCACCTGCTTTGATGCTGTGAATATATACACACGCACACACTAAGAACACAGACATTGGACAGTAAGTAAAACAAAACCTTAAGTAATAAGTTAGAAATTTACAAAAATAAAATGTATTAAAATGTTTAGGTAGTTCACAGTTTTTTTTTTAATTTTTACCATGTGCTATCAGTTAAATATTGAGAACTATATAATTCTTGAAAACTATTTAAATTGATTCAATCTAATATTATTTTATTAAATATAAAAACATGTATATTCAGTTTGGTGTTAAGTTTGCATACTCTAAATGACAAAATTTGCTCTCTGAGGTAATTTGAGTGATTCAAAATTAAAATTTAAAAAAATTTTCTGGTGAAAACTCACAGGCTACTTATGAATATACAAAGAATAAAATAATTCAACTATATAAGAATAATAGTGGGAAGGAGGAGGAAGAGCAGATACAATCCAATTTTAAGACTATGGACTATAAATGTTCCATATGATGTGCTCACATAGTGCTATGAATGCCAAAATTCAAGTCAGGTGTTTTACAATACCTCATCCTGTGAAACACATTTCCAGAACTTGTTCATTGTCACTAACTAAAGGTTTGTCTCCTTTAACCAACATTATCCCTTTTTCTTCCCTTTTTCTTCATCCCAGTCTCTGGTAATCACTTTTCTAGTATCTGTTTCTATAAATTTAATGTTGTAAATTATGTACACAAGTGAGATCATACAGTGTTTTTCTATGTCTGGTTCATTTTACTTGGTATAAAATGTCATAGATTCATCCATGTCTTCACAAATGACAAGACTTCCATATTTTCAAAGGCTGTTGTGTTTTTATGATACTTTATCTTAATGTCAAATTCATCAGGTTAATTTTGTAACTTGACTATTGTGAATACTAGTAAAAATAGCATGAAAGTGAAAAGAACTATTCCACATACTAATTTCAAATCTTTTGGACAAATCACCTGAAGTGGGATTGCTGCATCATGTGATAGATCTAATTTTAGTTTTTGAGGCAACTCCACATTTTTCCATAATGGTAATACTAATATTCAGTCCCACCAACAAAGTAAAGGGTTCCCTTTTATCTGCATAGACACTAGCTCTAGTTATCTTTTTGTCTTTCAGATAATAGTTATTCTAATAGGTGTGAGGTGATCTCATTGTGATTTTGGTTTTCATTTTTTTGATCCATTAATGATAAGGAAATAAGCATTTTTTTCATATACATTTTGGTCATTTGTATGTCTTTTTTTAAAGTCTATACAGGTTTTTGCTCATTATTAATCTAGTTATTTTCTTGTTGTTGAATTTTTTCTTTAATATTTTGCATGCCAATGTCTTATCAGTTGTAAGGTTTGTAAATTTTTATTTTCATACTGTGTTTGTCTCATCACTTTTTTCTTGGTTCCTTTGCTAGTGTGAAAGCTTTTATTGTTGTTGTTTTTTAGTTTGTGCATCTCAATTGTCTACCTTTGCTTCAATTTCCTGTACTTCCAAGGATATATCTCAACATTCATTGCCCAGATAAAGTCAAGTTTATTTCCTATATTTTCTTCTGGCAGTTTTACAGTATTGGGTCTTTGTGTTTAAATTTTTAACAAATATTGATTTGATTTTTGTATACAGATAGTGTGTGGTCTCAAGTTTCATTCTGTGGATATTCAGTTTTCTTAGCACCATTTATTGAAAAGCTTGACCTTTCTATATTACTTTTTCTAGGTGATTTTGTTAAAGGGCAATTAGAGATTATATGTAGATTTATTTCTGGGTTCTCTGTTCCAGGTTTTGTTATATTTTCACTCAATTTCTGTATAGAATATAAGACAAGCCTCTGATATTTATATGCATACACCCAGTTTTCCCAACATCCTTTATTGAAAGAATTGACCTTTCCTATTGAATAATAGACAGTGAAAATCATTTCACCATATATGTGGGTGATCTATTCTTTTCTACTGATTTATTTATAAAAAAAAATATATACCAATACTACAATGTTTGTAGTAAGTTTTGAAAACAGGAAATGTGAAACATCCAATTTGTTCTTATTTTCAGGGTGATACTGTCTTTTCAGTTTCTTTGAATTTAAATAGAAAATGTCTATAATTTAACCAACATAAATCTGAGAAATGTGTTTATCAAAAATATACACACCTGGGCTGGGGTTGTTGCTCAGCAGTGGAGCATTCGCCTAGCAAGTGAAAGGCCCTGGATTTTTTGATCCTCAGCACCACATAAAAATAAATAAATAAAATAAAAGTATTGGGTCCAAATACAACTACAAAAATAAATATTAAAAAAATACACCAGTTTACATAGATTGTACTGCTCTTAGCTATTCATTTCACTGTTTATTACTGTGTCCTCTCAAAATTGTTGATTTATCCTGGACTATTTTAAGGTTATTATGCCTAATATATAAGTATTTTTTCATTGTTAATTTGTACTTTGCAACATAGTGCATTAATATATGACCTGTGTAATACATTAGTACATTAATAAATTCTATACCTGATTTCACATAAAATTCTCCTTACAAGCTTTAGAAATGACAGCATAGCCTCATACAGTGGTGAGTCTTGGAACTGAGCTCTTTGCTTACTCCTAAAATGATTACAAGCATAGGTATTTAAAATTCACCAATTGAAATAAAAGCAAAAATAAGTGTTAATTCAATTATGTCCTTACCTTTACTTTGCTTTTACTGTGCCCTTATAATATAAAAGAGTTAATTTGACTTTTCAGAGTATAAACTTGACTGACTCAGGAAGCTAATTAAATTAAATGCATTTTTAAAAAGAATTATACTAAAGTTTGTTATATTCTAAACAGTATAGAAGATAAGAGTAGAAGTTAAAATGAGAAATAGATAATTGGAAAATAGATGGCTGATCAAGATAGCTCTAATCAAAAGAAGCTTAAAGCCCAATGATTGTTACAGACTTTACTGATGTCCAAAATGATTCTTAAAATTTCAGATCACATAAGAAATTTATTGGTGTTTACTATCATCATCATAACATTTTAGAAAATATGTGAACAATTAATTATATAATTATCTTATTAGTTTACCAAACCAACATTGAATCTTCTCAATCATCACACAAAATTGTTAGCTGTATTTTTCCATCTATTTTTGGCTCACATGTATGCATTTGGTTCAGAAAATTATGACACTTATGAAAGAAAGAAAGAAAGGAAGGGAGAGAGGGAGGGAGGAATAGATGGATGGAGGGAGGAAGGAGGAAAGAAGGAAGGAAAGAGCCAACAGAAGGTGAAAGGGAAAGAGGGAAAGAAAAAAGAACAAGAAAAACAAAAGAAACTAAAAGAGGGATAAAAAACAAAAGAAGGAAAGGAAAACAAAAAAAAACAAGTATCATGTTTAGAATTTATAAATGTTATGTAAAATTAAAATCGTTTTTTTTTTCTTGAAAATATTGGAATTGTCCCTACCCAGGTGAAGAGTGTAATAAGCCAAGAAATCTCTAGCCAGGACTTCAGTTTTAAAAGCACTTCCATTCTGTGAATGATGTAACCTATTTCTGCCTCATATATATATTTTCCAATAAGATGCACACCTGTCCTCTGTAGTTATTTGTGTTTATGAATCATGATCTCACTAATATCCCATAAAACCTTACTATTTGTACTGGTTTATAAAACACAAGGATACATATAAATCCTGTCAACTGCTTTTTCTCAAATGATAGTTTTCTCACACAGTTCAGTGTAGTCTCTGAGTTCAGCAAAGAAATCAGATGATGCTTGTTTGATGTTTTTCCTGCTTTCTTTTTTTTTTTAGGGTTCATAAAATCTAAAGTCAACCACTGTTATGTTTAAAACAAATTAAGTTAAAAAAAAACAGTAACAGAACTAAAGAAACAAGATAAAAACTCAGTACCAATTCAAAATAAAATTCAGGATGAAGTAATGCAGCATGAAATTATATTAACCCTTCCAAATTTCAATTTAGAGACAATTTGATAAATTGCTTTTACTGTGCCCTTATAATATAAAAGAGTTAATTTGACTTTTCAGAGTATAAACTTGACTGACTCAGAAAGCTAATTAAATTAAATGCATTTTTAAAAAGAATTATACTAAAGTTTGTTATATTCTAAACAAAACAAAAGATTTGGTCAGTGAAACATTTTAGTAGATTTGATGTGTATAGTGAAAAGTAAAACTTATTATAACTTGCTACTTCTTTAAATGGGACATTGAGAAGCAAATTTATGACTGGTTATTATATAATCATATTACTGATGTATACAAAGCAGTTAGTTTTATGAAACCTGAAAATTTTCTGGTGTCAGCACTATTTATGAATTATTGATCTATTCATGGGCATAAATGATGCAAATGAAAGTGAAGAGAGAAAATGAATGTGAAAGATCCAGTTTACAGAAACAGTTCTCAATGTTTGCACTAATCCACTTCTCTTTAAAGCTCATGAAATACACCATTATATTTTGTCATATAATAATATATGTAAAACTATGGCAATTAGAAATACTGTTTGGGATTAAAAATGATACCATTGTATAATTTTGGTATTATTGGTAAAACATACAAAGTTTAATTTTTATTTATAGAAGTTGAAAATTTTTCAAATATCAGCAGAATTTAATATCATTTTTTGAATGTCTTAAATATATTTTTACATATTTGCATGAAATAAGTAGTCTTACCTCTTATAATAAATATTCATTTATTTGGGAACAAAGCATATTTTAATATTTGTTGAAATAAACAATTATTTTACGTTACTAAAGTAAAATAATATAACATTTCTAATAATTTGGGCATTAAAAATTATTATTGGATGCCTTCTTAGAGAGAAACATATTTATAGAAACATATTTTCTCTGTCCTGCTAAAAACTGCTTCCAAAATGAGAAAGTCTCAAAATCCTGCTATACCTTAAAATCCAGTCTATCTGATGAGGACTAGTGATTCAAGTCAAGGATATTCTTCTCCTGAGGAATGTGAAATTCATTTTTAGCTATACTACTGAGTCTCTTCATTTCTGATTACTTACTCTGAGAGTAACTATGATTGTATGTAATATCATATCACAGATACATATAACTGGTTGTTACGCTGATAAGAGGTAGGATAAGAGGTAGGTTTAGTCACAATGACTTGAAATAATGCAAAAGAGCAGAGTACACAAAATTTGAAAGATTATAATAATGATACTTCTCACTACTAAATGGGTAAAAGTGGACAAATTTCAGGGAAGATCTGAGCTCAATAATATGGCCTTCTGACTTTATGTCTACATGTAATATCTGGTGGTAACTGTGGAGATGGGAGTGTTTTTCATTTTGTAAGAAATAGTTAAATTATATGAAGTTCATATGAACTCTAGATATAAAAAAAATACTGACCTTGCAGCCAATGGATTTTATTATATTGGACAAATTTGTATAATCTTACTCAACCCAGGATTTTTCCTTATAATACCACATTCATATCGGTTAGTGTGGATTCCAGAAATCAAATGTTGTCCAAATTGCTCACCCATTCTAGTCACAGTTGGTTACATGAAGAGTAAATAAATTATTCACAACTTGTTAATAAAATAATCATTCTTGGGAACTAGAGTTTGAAGTTTATAGATATTCATTCCCTACTCTTAGTTACTTAAATTGAAGATATTGAAACTTCAGAGTTGTGGGGTCAGTGAGACTGCTGGGAGTAATAGGTAACTTTATATAAATATCTGCAGATTTTAAATAATTGTGTTTCTATAAATATGTGTATTTCTGTCTCTTGAAATCTAAAGAGCTATAACTTAATCATTTTAGCACATTTTGATTGGGATTTCCAAGTGTGGCCTATAGAATATTTTATTTTGTTCTGTTTCCGTCCATTCTAGTTTTGCTGGGAGAGAACATGAACAAAGAGCGTCATGCTGATACCTTATATGATCCTCTAGGGGTTCTTATTTCAGGAAGTATCAGTCCCAACTGTTCACATCATTGTCATGGAAGTCATTTTGTGCCCTTAACATGCATGCATCAATCACAGAGCACCTCAAATACCTCTCCAATATGACCACTTTTTTTCTACTTCTACAGGTAACAAGTTTGATCAGCCCATCACTAATTACTGCCCAGATTATTGAAACACCCTGAAATAATGTCTGTGTCTTCACCTTCTCCTCTTATAATCCATTTTCCATATTACTCAAGGCAAACTTGTAGAAATAAAATTCTCACCATATCAATTCATTATGCAGAAATTTTCAATAGTTTTCCATTGTTTTTGTTATAAATGGTTAGATGATAGGGCTACTTTTTAAATCTTTGTCCACTTTTTTTTATTATTTTCTCTCAAATTCTCAACTTCCTAGATCATGCATTTCCATCTTGAGAAATATTGATATTCTGGACCAGATAAATGCACATTGTGTGAAGTTGTCTTATGCATTGCAGAAAATTTAACAGCATTTCTGATTTCTACTTTCTCAGTTAATGCCAGTAACCACTCCCTAGTTTGAACACAATGTCCCCAGACATTACCACATGCCTCTTTTGTTGCATAGTGGTGAGAACCACTGCTCTAGGTCCACTGCTATTCTTTTATAGATTAGAAAAAAATGTTATTTTCTTTTCTATAACAAATCTTTTTAAACTGTTATTGTTTCTTGGAATCAGATTTATTTTCTTACTCATTTAAAGTATTTCTTCCACAGCCATGCACCAGGTTAATTTTACCTTCTGGTATCTTTTAGGTGCACTTTAATTACCCCTACCTTCAACTTCTGGATCATTTTATCAGTATTTCCAGTGTGTTCTTTTTCTCTTCAATTCACTGTTGTGTGATTTGTCTGATAATTGGTCGACCTTTGTCTCTTCCATATTTACTTGCATAGTTTGTGTGAACACAGGACAGCTTCTTTTTTAGCACCACAGATGTTACCAATTTTTGTTGTTGTTAATGTATTTTTATAGATGTTTCTTTTGTCCAAACACATTCTTTGGTTTGCATTTTTTATTTTTGTGTTGAGATGCTTATTGTATTTCTCACCGGTGCTCCAATGTCTGTAATCATGATTTTGTTTTGTTTTTCTACCTACCATCTTATCTTTAGCACTACCACAGTGTTTGCTGACATGTAATAGACACTTGATATATTTATGTTGAATGAAAATGAATGAGGATAACTCCTTACAATAGTAACTGCAAAATTTGATGTGTAATTTGGATTTTAATTCTCCCATTAGCTTCTAATTTGGATTATAAAGTGACTTAGAGCTGGACCCCTACCTTTTTCTGATCCCAATATATCCATAGTGCCCAAGGTCTCAATATTATTTTTAAGGGAATAAATGTTACCTAGAAATTACTAAAAGTTGTTAAAATTTAAAATGCAGTGCAATTTTGCATAAACAATTAAATTTAGACTTCTGTCAAACTTTTTAAAAGTTTCATAGATAATGTTGTATACAGTCTCAATGCAGCCTATTAGTGGTAGGTCAATATTAGAATCTGGCATCCAAACACTTACTTTGATATTACTTTTCTCATTTACTTAATACTGCCTGTCAGATATTTCTAGGAAACTAAGAAAAAAATCTCTGTGGGATATGTGTTCACAACTCATACACACCTACAAATACTCTGAATTTTTATGTGTATTACTTTTCTGTTTATATCCTCTGCAACTATATCGATTTCCTTTTCTTTGTAGTTTCAAATAGATATTTTGCAATAACAACTTTTTCAATGCATGGATGTCACATTAATGTTTTAGAATTAATACATAGTTTTAATAAATTTTATCTTTGTTGTCATGTTCAATAAATTTATTGAGTTTATGTGTGTGTGTGTGTGTGTATCTATGTGTATAGTTAGATAGAATATAAATTTCACAGGAAAATAAGTGAGCATCAAATTCTAAAATAATGTCACTATTCAGAGCACCTGATAAAGCTATAGCCATATGAACTATATTGTATAAGACAAAGAGTATTTACATTTAAAAATATGAACTGCATCCTTGAAAATTGCTGAGAGTACTTACTAAGTTTTCTCACTACAAAATATAGATTTGTGAGGTAATGCATATTTTAATTTAATTATTCCCCAATTATATACATTTCAAAATACCATATTGCTTGTAATAAACATGCAGTTTTTTCATTTGTCCATTAAACAGATAAAGAAAAAAATTGTGTCATTAACCTATGTATTTTGAACTATCATGCAAAATATCTGATTCCTTAAAAAAATAAAAAAGTGGGGAGCCCTGTGTCAGCTTCAATTCAGAGAATTTTAAGTACTGTAAACAAAAAGTCACATTTTAGAAGAAACCGATAATTCGATAATATATAAAATCAATATGATTCTGACTCAGATGCTAAGGAAAATATTACTCCAGGATAAGTCATTACTTCATTTCACCTATTTTGAATATTGAAAAACAGAATTTACAAAGCATGTTCTTAATTCCCCTTGTACACAAAGACTGCATGAATAAACAGTTCCAATACCTAGGTATGCTCTGCTTGACGAGCTGATGTAGGCATGCCATTTCTAGAAAATAGCTCATTAGGTTTGGCAGAGTGAATCACTTCCTATGTTTCTAACCATGAAAATTATGCAGTGCAGGCTCTGTGGGGTGAAGTGTGTCTGAAAAAATCTTGTCTTCTAGCCTTCACAGGGCTGTGACAAAAGCTGTCTCACATCAACATTGTGTTTTTAGAAGTCTGTTGTTTGCTTCAACAAAAGCTTTTCATGGATTCCATCTTGGGGACTTTAGGTACAGAAATCCTTTTAAAAACTGTAGATAAATGTTTAATTTGGAAGAAACAATTGCAGTCTTCAAAAGATAAATATTTTCCAAGGTACAGATTAAAAATATTTTCCTTTAATTGATTTATTTTACCACATGCCCACAATTTAAAATGATTTGTACAACATAGTCTTCATGCTAAAATACCAGTACAATTAAAAAGGAAATAAAAAAAAAAAAACACAAACCCAATAAATAGATTGATGAAAATGTTAAAGCATTCATTTCCTGAAATCATGTTTTTAAAACGTAAATATTTATATTTATTCAAATAAAGTATATTTTTAAATTTTGGGGGGTTTTGTACCACATAATTCAATGTTTTTTTTTTTTTTTTTTTTTTTTTTTTTTTTTTTTTAGTCAAAACCATTTATTAACCAGGATTAATGAGCAAGTCATATGCATAGGTTGATTATAAAGTATACAAGCAAAAGTCCACGTTTCCGAATTTTCCTGTATTTGCAAAGCTACAAATACAAATAATCACAATATAATGAATTAAAAGTCTTAAATTTTAAAATGAACTTTTCTAGTAAGTACACTTTGGCTCCAGAATAACTCTATCAAAGCACCTGAGCTATTTAATAAAATGGAGGTGTTTCAATGAATTACTTGAAATACACACCCCAAGCTTGTATATTTATAATTATGAAGCCAAATTATATTTTTTATGAATGAATGGCTATGAATATAAAACAATTGAATATCTCATATTATTTTAAGAAATATGGTTATTGGTTTAAGCTTATTAATAGCAACACAAGAGTTCTTACTGTGAGTGTCCATTCCACAAATTCAGAGTAATTCTCCATAAATGGCCACATGCTTCTTTCTGTCAAGATGCAGGACTTCCTCTTTTGCCTTCTTATTCATTTTAACAAGCAAAAAAGTCATATGTAGTGGGAATCTAGGTCAGCCTAAAATCTATGTCTTTAAGGCTGCTTTTCTAAATCTTTTTTATTTCATCTCATCTGGATTTCTTTTTATTTTTTTTTAAGTTGGTTATATGCCACTTTAATTTTAACTTGAATCTATTTATTCCAGTTTAAAAACAGTTTTTAACTCATCATATTTGGTCAGTAAGTTCTTTCAGTTCTTTCAGATCTGATTTCTGCATTATTTTCACAGATATTTAAGCTGTATTCATGCATAATTACCATCTCTGCCCTATATTTCACTTCTCTGCAATGGAGCTCTTGCAGTGTGTTTTCTTTCCCATGTTTATTTCAAAGGTCTTTGCAGTAGGGATCCTCACATTTGGATTCAATCTCCTCTCCTTCATTGCTCACTGATGCTCTCTCCCTAGGTGTTCTCACCTAGCTATGCAGCTGCCAATGTCTTTGCAATTTTCATCACAGCTCTCGTTTTTAAAAAGGAATCACAAACCTAACGTAACACAAATAGAAGTTTTTTCCTCCTGAACTTACTCTTCCTGGCTTCATATCATACTAAACAGCACAGCAATTTATGAAACTGCTTAAGGCAAAGCCTTAGAAGTCATTTATAATCTCTCCTTAACACTCACATTGAAAACAACTGTCCTCTAATTCTAAGATAGATGTTGGCATCATTCGCTTTTTGATGTCTCTTTTACTGCTTCCAAGTTCTCTCTACTTTTGTTTCTTGCCCAGATTTTAAAAGCTTAGTTGTTTTTCTCTTCTTTAGCTGATTTCCATGGTACCTGGATTAAACCAAATTCTTATTATGGCCTATACATTGTACATAAACTGGCTCCTGCTTCTTTCTCTTGATTTGTCTCTTGCCAGTACCCTCTTTTTTAGCCATCTGAGTATTTCTTTCTTTCTTTCTTTTTTCCTTTTTGTGTGTGTTTGTTTTCTGTCTTATATATGTCTCACACATTACTAATGGGAGTCTTTATTTGTGGTGATATTTCTGTCAGGGATGATCTCATTTAGTTGGGCTGACTGGCATGTTCTTGTCATTCAGGCTCCAGTTCACATGCACCCTGCATTGCAATAGTGCCGTTACTCAATTTATCACTACTGTCCACACCTTGTCACTTTGACCATAATTACATCAATGTGATTTACTACTTTTTGAAAGCTGATATTTTCATATATTCTAATTCTTTTTTTTTTTTAATTTATATATTCCTTAAGACCCACAACAATATAAGCTTTTTCTACATTCAACATAGTACTAGAAATCCTAGTCAGAGCATTTAGGCAAGAGTAATAAAAGGCCTTCAAAAAAAAAAAAAAAGGAAGAATATAAATTTCTACTGATTGATTGCTGATAAATATATATAACTGAAGATTTTTCTCAAAACTGTTAAAACTAATAAGCAAATATTTTGAAGCTGGAGGTTACAAAATTCACATACAAAAATCGGGCTGGGGATGTGGCTCAAGCGGTAGCACGCTTGCCTGGCATGCGTGCGGCCCGGGTTCGATCCTCAGCACCACATACAAACAAAGATGTTGTGTCTGCCGAAAAACTAAAAATAAATAAATAAATATTAAAAAAAAATCAGTAGCATCTTTAAACATTAACAATGAACAAATATATGATTATATCAGTATGAAAAGATTTTTGAACAATAGACAAAACAACAGTAAGAGTGAAGAGACAGTCTGAAGATTGGGAGAATATATATGCAAGATGTGCATCTGGAAAGAAGTTAATTTCCAAATTATATATATGAAATTCAGGAAATTTCATAGAAAGTATAAATAACCAAATAAAAAAAGTGCACCTGAAGAGATACAATAGACACTTTTCAAAAGAAGACATATGAATGGTAAAGAGATATGGAAAATAAAATATTCAATGTTACTAATCATTGAAGAAAAACTTTTTTTGGCGGGGAGTGCTGTTTTTGGTGCAGTGCTGGGGATCAAACCCAGGGCCTTACACATGGTAGGCAAATGCTCTACCACTGAGTTATATCTCCAGCAGGGATATTTACATTAAATCACAGTATCATATTACACCTGTTAAAATAACAGTTATCAAAAAGGTAAAGGATAACAAATGTTGGCAAGAGTGTGAAGAAAGGGAACCCTCCTACACAGTTAATGACAATGAAAATTCAAACAGGTATTTTGGAAAAGCATTTGGAGTGTCCTAAAATATCTAAATTTAGATGTAATATATCCTCTAGGAATTGTATAGCTGTTCCTCGGTATGCACAAAGGATTGGTTTTGGGCAACCTGCAGAAAACAAAATCCACGAATGGTCAAAAATCTTTGACAAATGGCATATTATTTGCATGTTACCTATGTACCTTCTCTTGTCTATCTTAAACAATCTCAAAATTACTTATAATACCTGATACAATGTATTTACAAATGCTATTTGTAAATAGTTGTTACACTGTATTATTTAGGAAATAATGACAAGAAAAACACTGTAAATATTTAGTACAGACATTTTTTTTCCATTTTGAATACTTCTGATATGTGGTTATTGAAATTGGATATGTTAAAGCACTGAATTTGGAAGACCAACTCTATACAAAATACTTGAAATTAGTATGTGGAAGTCAGTCTGCCCTCCTATATTCATTGCATCAATATTCATAATAACTAAGTCATAAAATCAACATAAGTATCATTCACAGGATGAATTGATAAAATAAACGTATATGTATGCAATGAAATATTATTCAGCCTTTGAAAAGAAAGGCTTCCTTTCTTTGTGTTAATGTGGATAGAGTTGGTAAATGCCATGCCAAGGAAAATAAGTCAAACACTGCATTTTCTCATTTATATGTAGAATCTAAATGGCAGAACTCAAAGAAGAAGGGAATAGGATGTTTGCCAGAGGCAGGAGGGGACTGGGGTTGTGAGACTTAAAAAAACTGACTCAATTAGACAAGAGAAAAATGGTTTTTCTTATTTGAGATATATTGCACACTGCATATAGTGAATAATAACATACATTATTAAATAGCTGAAGAGTACATTTCAGATATTTTTTGTCAAAAATAATTATGGATATATAAATTGGAGTGATTAATTTGTTTTATTTAATGTTTTTACTTTCTATGATTTATTACAAATCATAACATCAATTATGTCTAAAATATAACTTGTTGATGTATAATTTTAAAAAATTAAAAATAAGACAATCTTGTAAAGTGCCTCCTTAAATTTTATTTTACTTCTTCATGTGCTGTTTTCCTTTAAATTTATGTTTCTCTCTGTCTCTGTCTCTCTCTCTCTCTCTGTGTCTCTCTCTCTGTCTCTCTCTCTCTCTCTCTCTCTCTCTGTCTCTCTCTCTGTCTCTCTCTCTCTGTGTGTGTGTGTGTGTGTGTGTGTGTGTATGATAACTAAATAAAAAGCCTCACTTCAAGGCACACACATTGACTCAGAAGTGAAAATCAATAAATATTTGAATGGATGAATATATTTAGAAATGAATCTGTTTTGTCAGTAATAGTTCTTTTAGATTCAAATAACCTAGTGAATTATAGAAAAAAGTCTTAGAATTATCTTATGAAACTCACTCATGTAATAAATGAAGGACCTGAGGTTGGCATGGATCATGTAACTTGCTGAAATTCACACAAATAACTGGTAGAAGAATTAAGGCTGGGGCTGGGTTTTTGGGTCCTGGATAGAGTGCTTGCCTAGCATGTGTGAGGCATTTGACTCAATTCTTAGCACCATATATAAATAAATGAATAAAATAAAGGTCCACCAACATTTAAAAGAAATTTTTTAAAAAAAGAATTAAGGCTGGAATGTGCACTTCCCATAACATGTAGACAAACTCAAGAAACAAAGAAATGACCAAAAGCTTTTTTTTTATGATTTTCTCTTTCATACACATGTTACATAATCTATTGCTCCTTAAGAAATTTTTAATCTCTTTTAAAATTTTTATAATAGAGCAATATTATACTAAAATTAATAGTATCATAACATCAATTTTACTTCATAAATATGTACAAATACAATTCATCAATTTACGATTTTAAAAATAAAAAATATGAAAATATTTTAAACTACACTTAAATTTTATTTTTACTTTTTTTTGTATTTCTGAAATAAATCATATATTTTAAATGAGCTGGACCTTCACTATGATGTTCACATTGGCCAAGAAGTGAAGTATAAAAAGGTACATTGGGGTTTCAAGTTATTGATTTCTTATTCAGCATAATCTAGGAATAAGTCTAATCAAGGAGGTAAAAGACCTCTACATTGAAAAACTACAGAACACTGAAGAAAGGAATTGAATAAGACTTCAGAAGTTTGAAATACTTCCCATGCTCCTGGATGGACAGAATTCATATTGTCAAAGCAATCCTGAGCAAGAAAAGCAATGCTGAAACAACACAATACTGGACCTTAAATTATATGACAGAGCTATACTAACAAAAACAGCAGGTACTGGCACAAAAACAGACACAAAAACCAATAGGAAGGAATAGAAGACCCAGAAACAAATCCACAAAGATATATAGTCATCTGATACACAACAAAGGTGCCAAAACACGTTAGAGAAAAGATGGTCTTTTTAACAAATGTTGCTGGGAAAACTGGATATCAAGGTATAGAAGAATGAAACTTGTTCCCTATCTCTCACCGTGTACTAAAGCCACTTGGAAGTGGATCAAAGACCTAGGATTATACCAGAAATTGTGCAACTCTTAGAGGAAAATATAGGTTTCACACTCCAACAACTGCTGCCAGCATCAATTTCCTTAACTTGACTCCTAAAGCTCAAAAAAGAAAAAAAAACCCAAGAATCAATAAGTGTAACAGCATCAAATTAAAACAAATTCTACACACCAAAGGAAACAAGAGCATACAAAGACAGTATACAGAATGGGAGAAGATATTTGCCACCTGCTCCTCAGACAGGGAAATTATAATAAGTAAATAATTCAAAAAACTTAATACCAGTTTAAAAATGGGCAAAAGAACTAAACAGAGACATCTAAAAAGAAACACAAGTGGACTGGGCACAGTGGCACACATCACTGGCACACATCCCAGTGGCTAGGGAGGCTGAGGCAGAAGGATCAAGAGTTCAAAGCCAGCCTTAGCAATTTAGCAAAGTTCTAAACAACTTAACAAGACCCTGTCTCAAAAATAGAATGTAAAAATTGTTGGGGTGTGGCTCAGTTGTTAAGTGCCCCTGTGTTGAATCTGATATCAAAGAAGGAGGAGGAGGAAACACAAATGGCCAACAAATATATTTTAAAAATTATTCAACATCTCTATCAATCAGAGAAATGCATATCAAAACCACATTGGAATTTCATTGAGTTCAGCACACTCCAGTTAGAATGGCAATTATCAAGAATACAAACAAAAACAAATTCTGACAAGGATATTAAGGAAAACATACACTTATGCAATGTTGGTTGTACTGTAAATTACTACAACCATGCTGAAAAACAGGATGAAAATTCCTCAAAAAATGAGGAATGTAATCACTGTATTACCCAGCTATCCAACTCCTTAATGTTTATCCAAAAGATCAAAAATCAGCATACTATACTTATACAGTCATGTCAATGTCCATAACAGTATAATTGACAATAGTCAAGTTAAGGAACCAGCCCAGACACCTGATGAATGAATAAAGAAAATGTGGCATTTATACACAGTAGAGTTTTATCTAGCCATTAAGAAGAATGAAATTATGTCATTTACTGGTAACTGGGTGGAACTGGAGAATGTCATGCAAGCCAGACCCAGAAAGTCAAGGGTTGGATGTTTTCTCTAATATGTGGAAACTAAAGAGAAATAGGAATAAAAAAGGGAATTGCCTGAAAGAAGGGCGAACAATGGAGTAGAGGAAGGTGATCAAAGGAGAGGGAGAAAGAATGGGAAAGCAGAGGAACCGCAAAATGTAATTGACCAAATTATGCTATGTGCTAGTAGGTATATATTTTTCAATGAATTCCACTTTCATTCATTACTATAATGAACTAATTAAAATAAATGAATAAGTAAATAGAAGGAAGACAAGTAAAGTCAAGGAAGAGAAATGCAATGCAAAAGGTAGGGAAAGGGAAGTACTGAGGATTAAAATGTACCAAACTCTGCTATATACATTGATGAATATGCAAAAATGGAAATCATCAATAGATATAAATATAATGCCCTAATAAAAACAGGATGGAAATTCCTCAAAAAATGAGGAATGTAACCACTATATTACCCAGATATCCAACTCCTTAGTATTTAAAAATTTAAAATAAAAATAAATTTATCATAAGGAAATATGAGGTATACAAATTGGTAAGGAAGTATAATACTATCTTTGTTTGAAGATAACATAATTGTCTGTGTAGATCTGAAACAGTCAACAGAAAGTTGCCAAGTGAATACAACAATGTTTCAGAATGCAGATTAGTGTATAAGAACAAATGCATTCCTTTATACTAGCAATGAACAATTTGAGTTAGAATTTGAAATTTAAAAAAAAATGCACAGTGCCATTTACTATAGCACCAAGAAAACAAAATAGGCATAAATCTAACAAAATACATATAGGATCTAGGTATATAAAACTATAAAACTCTGATGAAAGGACTAAAAGAAGGTCTAAATAAGGGTAGAGTTATTACATATTCATAAATTGGAAGACCCATTATTGTCAAGCTGTCAGTTTCATTCAACTTGATGTATAGATCTAATGTAATTTCAGACAAAATCCCAGCAAGCTATTTTAAAAATATCAATACACTAATTCTAATGTTTATATGGAAAGATAAACAAACTTGAATAATCAATAAATACCATTCTAAAGAAAAAATAACAAAATAGAAGGACTCACAATAGTTCATTTAAAGACTTTCATAAAGTACAGTAATTAAGACTATCCGGTCACCAAAGAATACGTACAACTCAATGATGTAAAAATCCTATTTCCTCACCCAACTTTTCTAAATATTAGCAGTTTTATCTGTTTTTGTCATTATAATACAATTCTAGATAATATGCTCATGTTTCTTGTTCATGATTTTTCAACTTTAGATATATGTTGTTGAGTTTTCAAAACACATAACAACCTTACGAATAATAATATAACTATGGAAATACAGAAAACTTTTTTTGTGTCCCTTTCACTTTGAGATTAGACAATTTCGTATTGTTTCTTAAAATAATACATGGATCTATTTTACATTTTTATTTCTTATTGTACTTTATTTATATTAATGAAGTTATTTCTTCTGTCCCTTTCCACCTGAACTAATTCATAGGTCTCAATGATATATTCTACATATAATCAATAACACGAATCCATCTGATCAAGGAAGCTTAGTTCAAACCAATAACTTACAAGGCACATGACCAAGCACAGGCAAATGCCTAGGATAGTGTAAATTAATAATTGTGGGAAGACAAAACACAAGAAGTAAAATCTCATTCCTTCTCTCCCTTGTTTCCAGAAGGTTAATCTTTACAATAGCCCAGAACAAGGAGGATTTTCTGAAGCCCCAGACATCTGAACTAAACAATGCCTGCTACAGCAAAACTCAGCTTTTTCTTGCCTGGTTTGTTTCCTGAACACAGTCTTTCCATCACAGCATAGCTCTGCGAACCTAGCCATCCTTGGTAATTAGTGAACTAAAAAGAGAGAATTTTTAGTAAATACATCAGAAATTGAAGACCTTAAATAAGCCAAGAAGGAAGTAAGATCTGAATCCTAATTACTACTATCGTGATCTTCAATTTGTTGGAGAAGATTAGATGCCTTGACATTGCTTTGGATTAAAAAGAACTGGGGAAAAACCCTAATGAAAAGACTGTTTTCGACCAATTAATGGGAGGTAACTTGGTACAAATTCAGAACCCCTCCATCTCTGACAAAGTCACCTCAATAAATTACAAGCAATTTGTAATTATTTTACAAGTAAGATAATTATCTATTCAAAATTTTTTGCATTAAAGAGTTTTTGATAAGCTGTAACAAAAGGTCTCACCAAAGTAAAGGTGTTTTAACAAAGAAAATTGTTATTTTAGTGTAGCTGTGTGCTTAATCTGTAGAATCTGGCCTTGCCACTTAGTAGACTTTTCAGTTAAACATCAAAAAGGTTTTCTTTTCTCCTATTATGATTATTACTTCAGATCTTAATTAATAACAAGTTTTTTCATTTTCATTTATTACTAAAAGATTGGAAAGATCAAGGGAATGCATTAGGGCCCCTTGTCTGTCATATAATCAATGGCCTTCAATTCCCTTCAAAGTTGTTTGCATATACCTTAATGGGCACAATATAATCACAGCACATCAGATTTGACACTTTCATTTAACGTTCCCATTCTACCCTCTCAATTGTACATAAAAAAGCTGAAATTTACTGGAATGATTTCCTTCCATACATGTACTTGCATAAAATCAGTACAGTGTTACATTCACCCTGCAATTTTGATTTGCATTAATCTGGACCGCAAATAATCAGCCATTCCTAATGAATAGGAGCAGAAAAGAAATGAATTTAATATTCTATGATTCCATAAAGGATTAACTTTTCTGTGCCTAAAAAGTCCAGATTAAAGGGTAAATTGACAGATTTCTGGGTATTATGATCAGTTCAACCAATGGATTATTTAAGGCAAGATTTTCTCAATTTATAGTTCAATATGTTGAGGCACATTTTATAGATTATTTAAGCTTTAGTGATCTGGAAATTGTATATCATAAAACACTCAAGGAAATATTACTCTGGGAAATCAAAGTTGCCACATATAAAAAGAAGAATTGAGGTTTTAAAACTGAAATGTTTCATTACATATATTATATGGGCATATAGGTATGTGAATGATGAATCTGAATGATCTGTTTCACTTATATAGTCATGACATCTAAATTCTATTACATAATCTTCAAAGCAGTAATTAAATCAAGTAAATTATAAAGAATCAAAAGCATAGATGGGGAACCAATACAAAACAAAGTAAATATCACACACAAAAAAAATCCAATTTGAAATGTCTTGAAAGAAGAATAATTAAGAAAAATGATTTGCCAATATTAGTTATCCTAATACTTATTACTTTTTTTAAATTTAATTTTTAAATAAATTTTTAAATAAATATTAAGTGCTTAGCAACTATAATATATACTTCAAAATTTAAATGCAACATCAAAGTCATATTAATAAGAATATAAATCAAATAAAAATTTTCAATATAAATATTCGTTCATGGTGGAAATACAAAAAATAATGAGCAACTAATTATATTTATTGGATTTTGGCTTCCTTTTCATATTTAAATGTAATTTTTATAAATACGTTCGTGGACTAATTCAGACTAAAATGCACAAGGCATTTACAATATATTTTGGCTTAGCCTTTTGGAAAATACATGTATTCACATATAAACACAAGTATTTTAAAATGTATTTATGATTCAATCCATTTTAGAGTTTCATAATCTAGAAAAATAAGCAAAAACTTCTAAAATTAAAAAACCAAGAATTTTCCTATCAGTGTTCAAGCTTAGGCAAACAAACTAAAAGAAATTTCAGCCAATTAACTTCACATTATATAGTTATTTTAAAGAATGAATATCCATCCTTTAAAATGAGAAAGCAAAAGAAAAATCAGCCAAATGTTCTTGATATAGTGCATGTAGTTGACTGTGAGGATCCTCATCAGAAGTGGGTTGCTGTTTAGCTACACCCTCTCTCTGCTTTAGGGAGAAAACTAACCTGATGAAAGAAAAGAAATGCTCCTATTTCCTTTTTTCTTTCAATCACGAATTTCCTCCTCCAGAATCAAGACAGCTATTGTGTTCTAATAACACTGTAAGAAAAATGCCCTGGAGAAACCAATTACAGTGTTTTAAGGAGAATTCCTAATACCCTGTTCACTCTCTAAGGTACAATAAAAGACAATAAGCATTTGTTCATGGTCCCACTCTATAATTACATCAACAAAAAAAGATGAAAACTGAACTTCAAGAGTTAAATTGTGGATCTATTACTACCAATACTCTACATGTGCTTGGAGAAAAAAATAAAAATAAAGATTAATCCTATTTTTGAAATACCACCACCATGTATGCTTAAAAAATTAGCTGTTGTTATTATGGTCATTGTCATTAGGACTGAATACTTCAATTCCTATTAATTTTGAAGTTTCTTTTAAACCCAATAATTATACTCTTCAAATATTATGACTCAATTTACTCAATAAAAAATTTTAACACTTAAGTCCCAAATGCATATTGGTATAATTCACAATCCCTGCCATTCAACCATCCTCTGGACTGGTACACCACTTACTTATCAGAGTCTTTCCACTTTACTTTCTATTCTATTATAGTTTTTGTTAGCAACAACAACAACAACAATAAAAAAGGTGAATATATTTAAAATTTTAATTTATGTGATAAGAAGTTTAACTAAAATATACATGAAAATGCTCCTTTTACTTATTTATTTTTGTGATTGTGTTTTGTTTTATTTCTTGTTAAAAGATCAAATTCTGGTTTTGTGTGTGTTAATCAAACCATTGAACTACATTGCCATCACACCATGTTACATTTTAAATTAAGTGAAATTCCCTGTGTAGATACAAAACTCTGGTATTCTTGGATGTTGCTGCACCCAGTTCATTGTGTGTGCCTTTTTATCTCACGTCAATATTAGCTGATATACTTGTAAATAAATGGTATATATTTAACAATGTCCCACACACATTACTTTACCCTACTTTCCACTTTGTGGACAATGTGAAAGACATGCTTTGGGGAAATTGTTCATATAAAATAATTTACAAAGTCATTTTGCATAGTTGATCCTAAAAAGTTTCAGGGAGGAAAGAACAATGCACATTAGTTTCTAGTACATTAAATCACAATGTTATCAACAGAGATAAAATGGTTTCATTCCTGTCACCACTTCCATCCATATGATTTTGTATAAATAACTTATACTGAATATTACCACATGAAGCGATTTTTAGATCAGCCATTTGTCCCAATAAAAATTTCTCGAATGGATAAGACAGCAAAGGGAAGTATTTGCAGTGTTTTTTCCTTTATTTTTCCATTAATATTTTATAGAATGTCCTTAGTTTTATAATTAAAATTGTTTGTATTCTTATCTCTCTGTGATGAAAATAGAATGTTTATGAGCACTAACCAGTATTAAAAACTCACTCTAAACTCTAAATATAAAATTCTTCTTTTATAAACTATTATTACTGTTGCAAAATAGCTCTGAAGGAAGCAGAAAAAATAATGGTATTTTGTTAGAACAAGCTTCAAAATATACCTATGTGGAAGTTTTTTGAGCAAATGTCTATATCAATTAAAATTCTATTAATTAATATCAATTAAATATAACATGAACAGATATGATTTTATACAATTCTGAGTTGAAAATAAAGGTCCTCTTTAACTTGAATTGAATCATCATTGAAAATTTTGCAGATTTTGAGAAGGATGCTCCAAAATAAATCAACCTCAGTAATCAGAAATACAAAAATTGGAATGTTTTTATTTAACAGAAAATATTGTGTGATTTAGCAATGGAAATATCTAAACACTTTAGAAATAATTGAGAAATGATTAGATATTACCATACATCAAACATAAATACAAATCAGAGATGATCAATAAGAATAATTTCTGGGAATTATACAATACATAATTCAGGGCTGTAATAAAAGACAAATACACATGAGAAGATCTATAAGGTCATTTTACTGCCTAAAGATACTTTCCAAACCATAGGACTGGTAAGGGGAGCCCAAATAGTTAACAACAGCATTGTTGAGTAGAAGAAACTGACACAGCAGTGTGAGGCAGCTTACAAGATTCTGATTTGTCCAGCTAGCCAGCTTTCAGAATGCTGGATAAAAAAGGACATCAATAATTAGTATAATTATGCCTATGAGTATATTCCAATGTTAAATTAGAATACTAATTAGTGTTCAATTATGCCAGCCTTTGCAGGAAAGAGCTACAAAGACTTCTGAATGGGCTGGGTGGAGGTTCCTGAAATTGCTCAGTACCACCATATCAGAGCAGATGATTTGACCAAAATTTAAATAAGACTCCAGATGGAGTAGAGACTAACACAGATGTGACAAGATCAAGGTGATCCATAACAAATTAACTTTTCACTAAAAAAAAAACCCTCAATATATACCTGAAGAAGACCAAAAAATAGGATTATCAACTATATGAGTTTTATAACACTCACCATAAAAAAAAAAAAATCATCTCTGAGAGATAGGAAGTTGTAACCTACAATTGGGAAGAAAAAAATCAGCAAAAGAGACAGAGATAGACAGAAATGTGGGCATCAGAAAACAAATACTTTAAAGTAGCTACTAAATATATTTAAGTATTTAAGTTAAAAAAACAACAACAACAACTGAGAAGCACTGCTAAGAATCTGTAATATGTGAGAACATACCTTACCTATAGGCTAAATGTCTTCCTCAACTACATGGTGGTTTCAGAAGATTTGAACGCCTGGGTCAGAAAAAAAAAGACTTTATTACTTATGCAAAAACATGAGCCTCATGTTGGACTCAATTCTTTTTGCTCCCCCAATCTATGCATGTGCAACAATGTGGCCCACAGAGAAGGCTGTGCACATAGGAAGTTTAGGTCATTGCAGACCAAGCCCAATCCTAAGAAATGTGCATCTTTCCAGTGAACTGCAAGCTCACTTGAAAACAGGAACTTAGGCAAGATAGAAGAAAAATTAGAAACACAGAATAATAGGAGACCCCCCCCAAAAAAAACAATAAATAAATGACAGATATAATAATAATAAGAGTTCACTCTAGAGATCCCAACTGGTAATTGGAATACCATCTTATTTCTTAAATTGAATCTTATTATTATGTTTTCAGATAAATGCATGGGGCTAACAACATGTAATTTTCATTATCAGAGTATATTTAGAGTATTATATCTTCTCATATTTTACCCAGAATGTTTAAAGGAGGTATTTCCTATATCTTTCTTCCTACGTTCCACATCACAATGCATAGGATTCAATAGAGCATGATTGCTTTATCTGACTTCAGTCCTTCCAGCAAGTTCTGTTATTTTTTTTTATTTTAGAATATATAATCCACCATGATTTTTAGCTTTTGTTTAAAATATTTCTTAACTGAATTATAAGAAAAATATTTATTTTTTATAGGTAGCCACTTACACTTACCCATGTCTTACATTCCTTATTCTTTCCTTTAGATTTCAGTTTTCAGCTAACATCTTTCCTCATTGGCAGTCTGACATTGAATTATGTGATTGACCCCTGAACATTCTTATTTTTTTTGTTTTTGTTTTAGTAGATAGTCACATTGTTTACATGAAGTTTGTAGACTTAGTATTATGCTTAGTTGGTGAAGATCTCAGGAAACAATGTATTCTTAAGCTTTTTGAGTTTGACAGGTTGCAGTGTATGATGTTTTATTTCCTTTGTGGAACTTGTCAACTTTAGGTTTCCTTAAAATGCACTACTTTATGCTTTACTCTAAGGTATAGTTCATTTTCCTAACACTAGACACTCTGATGTCTCAGTTGAATGTCAGAGATATTTTTTGACTGTGACTGTACTTCTCTATTCTGAAAAAATGTGGTTGATGAAGTGTTCTGGTGCTTCTCTTCCCCCAGGATGGCTCAACCTCCAGAATTTTCGTTCCACTCTCAAACCTACACTAGCAGCTGTCTGACAAGCTTTAGATAAGTCTCATGCTGAGCATACACAGCTCAGATCATTGCTATTGATTTGCAGGAACCTGCTGAATAGATTTTTTAGGTTCCTTTTTGTACCAAGTTCTTCCTTTATAATTCTCTGCTCTACAGGGACCATGCTCTTTACCTGTCTTTGTTCTGATAACTTCTCTCACCTCAGTGGGACCAGAGTGCTCTATTCAGACACAATTCTGTGCATCCAAAGAAAGAAAGATCTTGATCAACTTTGGACTGAACTCATGACACTACCTTATCTAAGGAATCTTATTGTGTTTTTCTATTGTACACAGTCTAAAAGGTTACATCATATATTTGATTAATTGCATAGTTGTTTACACTGAGAGGGCTGTTTTTACATTACAAAAAGACGGTGTTGAAAAAATAGTTTATCCTTTACACATCATAAGTGAAAAATATTATATTTTTAAACCAGTATTTAATAGGGCTAACCTACTGAATATCATGGCTTCATCCAGCACTAAATGTGTTTGGAGCTCTTATATAAAATTCTCTAAGGTCAAGCTTATTTTATAATAAAGTGTTGAATTCCATGTAATTTACTGAATCCAGTCCACTGTAATATCACTTGATAATGAAGATCCTAAGACTAACTGGGAGCTGCAGATCACTGCTCCTCCCTAGCATCATGAGATATCATACAACATATTACTATCCTGAGACATGGTCAAAATTTAAAATAGTTTCAACTGAATAGGCACTTTTTTCACATAATTATAAAATTAAAAAATGTGTCAAACCATCAGAAGTTGGAGATCATCTGTATAAACAAAATTGAATCTTAAAGAAGAAATTATTTATAGTCCTATTAAGCAAGGACAACAAATGTTAATGTTTTGTGCATTTCTATTAAAAGCTTTAATTTTTTATTGTATTCATAATTAATGAAAAGGATATCTCATATACATGGTATATAATTTAGTATATATTTAGGTCCTTATTCTATGCTCTGCATGTTAACTATTTTTTTATGTTGTATAAAATATTATTTGATACCAATGGTCATTGGTTCTAAAATATATTGACTTTAACATCCCTTTTGGTTTTGCAAAAAATTAAAGCATAAAAGAGCTTTTTATAATTAATATCATATATGCTAATATTTACTATATAAGACAACAAAAAAATTTTAAAATGCAAATTAATTAATTAACTTGCAAAAATAATCCATGTTAATGTAAATAAGATAGGCTTCCTATTTTATTTTTTATCACATTGCCATAGGTTTATGCAATTCTGTTTAATGTGTGCTTAATAATGTGCTTTAAAAAATAGATTCTCATATTTGCTTTTTCATTCAATATGTTGCAACATGATAGCTTAATAGTATATAGAAAATTTCTTCACAGAGATGAAGGAAAAGGGATGAATATTTTAACACAATTTAGACAACAGGGTTGTTTGTACTGTGAAATCTGAAACATTCATAATTCTGTTATTACTTTTATGTTAAAATCAATTAATCTATGTTGCACTTTGAATACATCTTTCATCAATTCATGGCATAACATCATGCCATTGTCATATGGGAATTTTATGTTCCCTGAATTATGCCAATATTCTAAATATTGCATTGTATTAATCAAATCAATAACTTGAATATTAATTACTTTGAAGTTAAATTAGTTTTATATTAGGTTTATTTTATTGAAAATATGGTTTTCATATCAATAAGTTGACATTAAGTATTTTCTACTGGTACTTAAGTATTATGTGTAGTATTTTTTCACCTTTATGTTCTCAAGTAAAAAAGGAAAATTGCTTCTTTAAATAATGCAGAATATAGTAAATTATTTATGTGCAAAACTGGAAATCCATATGCAACAAAATGAAACTGAATCCCCTCCTCTCGCCATGCACAAAAGTTAACTCAAAGTGGATCAAGGAGCTAGATATCAAATCAGAGACTCTACGTCTGATAGAAGAAAAAGTTGGCTCCGATCTACATATTGTGGGGTCTGGCTCCAAATTCCTTAATAGGACACCCATAGCACAAAAGTTAATAACAAGAATCAACAAATGGGACTTACTTAAACTGAAAAGTTTTTGCTCAGCAAGAGAAACAATAAGAGAGGTAAATAGGGAGCCTACATCATGGGAACAAATTTTTACTCCTCACACTTCAGATAGAGCCCTAATATGCAGAGTATACAAAGAACTCATAAAATTAAATAATAAGAAAACAAATAACCCAATCAACAAATGGGCCAAAGACCTGAACAGACACTTCTCAGAGGAGGACATACAATCAATCAACAAGTACATGAAAAAATGTTCACCATCACTAGCAGTCAGAGAAATGCAAATCAAAACCACCCTAAGATACCATCTCATTCCAGTAAGAGTGGCAGCCATTATGAAGTCAAACAACAACAAGTGCTGGAGAGGATGTGGGGAAAAGGGTACTCTTGTACATTGCTGGTGGGACTGCAAACTGGTGAGGCCAATTTGGAAAGCAGTATGGAGATTCCTGGGAAAGCTGGGAATGGAACCACCATTTGACCCAGCTATTGCCCTTCTCGGACTATTCCCTGAAGACCTTAAAAGAGCGTACTACAGGGATACTGCTACATCGATGTTCATAGCAGCACAATTCACAATCGCTAGACTGTGGAATCAACCCAGATGCCCTTCAATAGATGAATGGATAAAAAAAATGTGGCATTTATACACAATGGAGTATTATACAGCACTAAAAAATGACAAAATCATGGAATTTGCAGGGAAATGGATGGCACTAGAGCAGATTATGCTTAGTGAAGCTAGCCAATCCCTAAAAAACAAATACCAAATGTCTTCTTTGATATAATGAGAGCATCTAAGAACAAAGCAGGGAGGAAGAGCAGGAAGAAAAGATTAACATTAAACAGATACATGAGGTGGGAGGGAAAGGGAGAGAAAAGGGAAATTGCATGGTAATGGAGGGAAATCCTCATTGTTATACAAAATTACATATAAGAGGTTGTGAGGGGAATGGGAAAATAAACAAGGAGAGAAATGAATTACAGTAGATGGGGTAGAGAGAGAAGATGGGAGGGGAAGGGAGGGGAGATAGTAGAGGATAGGAAAGGTAGCAGAATACAACAGTTACTAATAGGGCATTATGTAAAAATGTGGATGTGTAACCGACGTGATTCTGCAATCTGTATTTGGGGTAAAATTGGGAGTTCAAAACCCACTTGAATCAAATGTATGAAATATGATATGTCAAGAGCTTTGTAATGTTTTGAACAACCAATAAAAATAATAATAAAAAAAAAATAACAGCATCAAAGATCAGAGAAGTCTGGAATTTTTAAGAGTAAAACAAAAAAGAAGTGATTATACATAATCAAAGCCTCCTGTAATTTAACTGGTAATAGCACAGATTTGAGTAAGGTTCCAGAAAAATTTTTCATTATTCTTTGCTGTGTCCTTTGCATTTTGATCATGCTATTACATGTAGGGCATTTAAATAAATATAGTCTTAGAATATTAAAAGTGAGCAGGGCCTCAGATATAAACTAGAGTAGTTTTCTCATTTTGTTAGAAAAGAAAATGAGGTCTTTAAAGATCAAAGTTGCTCAGGTATGGGCTGGTTGATAATGCAACCAGGACCAGAATATGGATGCCGAATCTTTGTGAAGGACACTACCCTTCCTTCCCTGGAAAAAGGAGTTATGAGTAGTCCCTAGTATAACTCTGAAATATCTGGTAAAACTTTGAAATTTCCAAGTGATCTCTTTGAACAAACTCATGTAATAGTGAAATCATATTTTCTTGGAAAATCTAATTTAATTAAATGTAAATTAAAGGAAAATACTTAACTTCTGAGTTTGGATTTTGGTGAGCCTAATGTGTGTGTTGGATCACATTTACCATTACATTGAAACATGCAAAAATGAAGAAAAGACAGCATAAATTTACAAAAATGACTAAAGGCACATCCTTTTCTTACAGAAACAAACACTAAATATGATTTATAAAGGACATATTAGAGAAAAAATTGAATCAACTTACCACAGAAAAATAAAGGGAAACAGCTTACTGTCCGCACTAAAATGTTACTTTGTAAAATGATCAGACCATGACATATTGACTGTCATTTGATTGGCTCTGTGAAGTGACCTAACAAAATCTGTAGGTCTTTTTTGCTTCATCTTCAGAAGGATATTTTCTTTGCAATCATTTAGAAGAAATTATGTGGGTATTACACATGTGTCTATCTATCTATCTATCTGTCTGTCTATCTATCTATCTATCTATCTATCTATCTATCTATCTATATGTAAGTAAGCACAGAGCAGGAAGATTATTTTTAGCAGCATAGTATATATAATTTTCACATTTCAATTCTAATATATAGACTGCAGGCTTTTTCAAATCATTGATGGAAATACACATAAAGCAGAGTAGAAAACTCCAGGTGAAAAAGCAGGTGGTTAGCAGCTACCCTGAAGAATTGATATTTTACTGAGGCTTTGAGGAGGGGCATTAAAAGATATCATCATTGTTTCTATTTTTCTCCATATCATAGGAAGCACAACTGTGTATTGTGGAGACTGGAGTTATAGCATTTATGAAGATTCATTAAGATTTAGAATAATAGTCACAGGGAATGCACATTGTAGTTGACCAGGGAAAAGTAAAGGAATTGATAGTTGGCATTGGAAGTTTCAGTTGGTCTTGGACACTGTGCCTTTATGAAATAATCAATCTATGCATTTGAACACACTTCTATAACATATAGGAACAGAAAAGACTGGTAAAGTTTTGCATAGGTTCTGTCTGAAAAGAATGCTGATGTAACTCAGAATCAATTCATAAGGCAGAACAGAATGTTGATTAATAAAAAGATCACATGTACTAGAAGTGGGTGATATGAAATAAATAGAAAAGGAGGTTTCAAAGATTGTGCAAAATAAATCTAGGAAAAAGACTATCAAGAGATGATTATTTACAGGTGATAATGTAGAAATAATTTTGTATGTAGAAATAATTTTGTATGTCATATTGGATTTTTTAAAAAATGTTTGAAATGTGGCCATAGGTAATGAATCATTGGAGTTCAGAAATAAAGTAAATATGAAGTCATGGTTTTGGATAGGTCATATAGGTGGTCAATAAATTTGCTCAAATCTTAGATGACTTGAGCTGGATAACCATGAAAGTTAGAGTAAAGCCTGAATTCTATGGTGAATTGTGGGAAAACAAACTGCTGTTAAACAACAGATTCAAGCCATTGAGAAGCCATACATTTTAGAAGAACTTGAAAATTGTAAATAAGTAGAAGATAGAAGTTTAAAAGTGAGTGTGCAGAAAAATAAGAATGCTGATCCCTTTTTTGACAGAGAGAGAAGGGATAGCAAATAATTAGCCTCCACTTGTGAAAGACCTCAGAAAGTGAGAGTTCAGGCATGATTCTTCTCTTTTTTTCTGTATACAAGGTGGTGGCTTTTCTCTTCTTAGTCCTTTCTCCAAGCTTTATAGCTAAATTCAATATTCAAAATGGGCATTTATTATTTTTATCCATAAAGACTTCAGCTTAAGCCTAAAGTCAAGTCAAAAGTCTCATTAATTTTGTAATTGATTTTTTACACTAAGTACTGTAGGCAGGAATAAGTTGTAAATGGTGAACGATCTACAGAGTAATTGATAAAATATATGGTTTATTTTACTAATAGTCTGAAGTTACTAGAGCCTGATTCTGTTGTTTGTTAATATAGAAGTACAAATAAAGTATATACTACTTATCTAAGATTTGCTAAAAATCAATGTGTCCTCACTTATTTTGTAAAGAAAAAGTAAACTCAGGATGTAAACAGTGACTTTTTAAGAGAAGATTGACTTTTGAGTGAATAAAAGGAGTAGATATATTTACTCTTTACTTGCTACCAAATACTAAAATTAATTTCAAGGTGGTCTTTTGTGTAAAATGAATATCCACAATTAGAAATACAAAGAAATAAACCAAAATAATTTGTTAAAAACTGTTTGGCTTGAAAATTCCATCCAGATAATGGAAACTGTAGGTAAAATGATAAAGGAATAATATATGTCATTGCCTAAAGTACTTATACTTTTGAACCTAAAAATATAATGAGTGAAATAAAAGAAAGTTAAAAGTGAGAACTTACTGTAGCAAAAGCATACTTTAAATACCCTTATCAAATCAAGGAGATACTTTGAGAAGCCAGAGAATATAACAAAAATGGAAAAGTCATAGAAAAAATGAAATATCAATAAACATATGCAAGAGTGGTAACATAAACATTAGAAGCAAATATGTACACTAAAATTATTTTTATCCCACAAATGAACTGATTTTTTTATAAGTAAAGTTTTTTGGTGTATATTTTTAGTTGTAGATGGACATAATAATACTTTTATTTTATTTATTTATTTTTATGTGGTGCTGAGGACTGAACCCAGTGTCTCACACATGCTAGGCAAGTGCTCTACCACTGAGCTGCAAATCCTGATATTTCTTTCTTTATATTTCAATAAATGCAAGTGTGGACAATGGAGAGAGTTCAAAGATTTGAAAGATAATTAAGCATTTAAGAATTTATCCTAAGTAATAAATAGATATGAAAGCTATAAATTATGTGGATTAGTGGTATTATTATAATAATAAAAATTTGGATATGATTTAAACATCTAAAAATACAAGAATATGTATGCCTATTGTATGCCAGATATGAAGAATTATATTATGATTTTATTTAAGGTGATATGTATTTGAGCATAATATAAAATACTTAAATAACATATTGTGTAAAAAATACAAGGCTACTAGCAGTATTCCCAAAGCAACTTTTTTCCATCCATGCATATATTCAAGTAAGGAAATGACTACAACTGAACTGTACCTATAGTTTCCATTAGTTGTGGGATTACATATGACATTCTCTGATTTTATGTGCTTCCCTGCTTCCAAAACACAGATGGATAAAATTAAAAAGAGAAAAATGATAATATTAATTTAAATTCATCAATAGTCACATTACAAGCAAATAGCTTCAACAAGAATTGAAAGCCTTTTTGTCATGGTGGATAAAGCAAAACAAAAAATCAGTTATGTGTCACTTATATGCGGTTTAAATGTAAAGACAGTGATAGGATAAAAGTGAAGATAGTAAATGATATACCATACTAACTAAACAAATGACTGCTAGGATTCCTCTTTTAACATCAGTCAGAGTATCATCAGAGTTAAGAATATCACCCGTCATAAAGAAAATCATTTTGTAAAGATAGAGATTCATCAAGAGGATATAACAGTTCTAAATATTTATGTATCTAATAATGGAGATTCAGGAAAAAATGAAGCAACAATTGATAGAACTAAAAGGAAAATAGGCAAATTTAAAAAATATTTACCATACATAACATTGATTTAAAATTGATCATAGAAAAAAATGTGAAACCTAAATCAATGCGAGTTTTAGGAAGAAGCATAAGTAAAAGTATTTTTGTGACATTAGCTTAAGGGAAGAATTTTTTAGACACAATGTCAAAAGTACTATCCACAAAGAACTGATAAAATGAACACCAAAAATTAAAACTTGTACTTGTCAAAACATACTGTTAAGAGAATAAGACAACTTACATATGAAGAATTGAATGGATAAACTAGTTCTGGGAAAACTTAATAAAATAAAACAGATCAAAACACCAATATCATACAGTGGCACAGGTGCATCCAAAAACAAAGCAATAAAGAATACATACTATATTATTTTTATTTACACAATACTTGATGAGTTACAAAGCAATCTATAATCACAGAAATCACAATTTTTTTTTTTTTTTTTTTTTTA
>NW_025999982.1:28924615-28937811 GCF_001458135.2 Marmota marmota marmota
TTTTTTTTTTTTATTTTTTTTTTTTTTTTTTTTTTGGTCTCAGAGCACATAGGGCAAAGTTGAGTAAGAGAAAAGCTTGATTAAACTTTTGGGAGTAATAAGTATATTCATTATCCTAATTTTTTGTGATAGTACCCACAGTACATGCAAATCCATATAATTTTATACATTGTGTAAGCTCAGTTTATTTAATGTTAATTACACCTCAATAAGAATATAAAGCCTTAAATATTAAAAGGACAATGTCATTGAAGCAACATGTTAGAAAAAAACAAAATTCTTTTCTGTAGATACAAATTGAAGTAAATAATATATGGAAATGTGTCCATTATTTTAAAAGACAAAAGTAAATCCAATAATTGTTATTATATTTGGTATTTTAATATTTTGAAACACTGCATTTTATCAATATTTGAGAAATAAATGTTTCATTGCTTGATATTTACCCAAATCCAGATATTTAATTATATAAAACTTATTTTATGAACTTCTTTTAGTTGCTTAGCATTTATACTCACATTCAAAACTAAAAATATAAAACCATTTGGAAAAAAAAGTATTTAGTGATAAGAATATGTTTTAATATTTTAGAAGGTATTTATTATTATCATTTTAAAATTTATTTATTAAGATATTTGTTCTTATCTTTTATGTTATATAAATTAAATATGCATAGGAAAAGATCACAACATATACAAATTAATTAAAATGTCCTGAATTCTATTCCCATGTATCAATGATCTATAAATGAAACAAAGATATTTTACACATGCACTAAATATTTCAACTAATCATATTTCAAATAAAGTACTATATTATTGGTTGAAATTATAGGTGCCTTATAAAATAAGAATGACTTAAACTTAGATCATTTGTATGGTTCATATAAGTTAATTGGGAAATTGCCAATAAAATGTCATTGTACTTGCTGGAAAATGGCATAGTCATTGGTAGTCATTAGTAAAATGAGAACTTACATCCTTTTTATTACTTAAAATATGAATTTAATTGGCAAATAGTAAAATATAAAAATTTTAAAGCATAAATATGAACTACAAAAGTATGTTAGAAACAAGCAGTCTAACATACAATTAAATCTATTAAAGTATTGTGTCAGTTTATTTTCTGTTACTGTAATAAAATGCCCACGGTTGGGTTCCAGGAAGAGTTTATTTAATTCAAAGTTTTATAGATTTAAAGTTATGGCAACAGCTCTCATGAGCATATCATCACAAGGATTGGAGCCCATGTGAAAAGAAGAAACCATATTGAAGACAGAAAGCCAGAATATGAGAAAGGATCCAGTTTTGTTGTTTTGATAACAACCATCTCATGAGAACAAACCAGAGTTCCATAAGTACTATTGTATCACTGGATCTAGGCATTTGGGTTCTTTGTCTCTCAAATTGGAGGAATGACATCCAAGGGCCTGAGGGTAAGACTAAAGTAATAGGATTTATTAGAATAATAGGAAGAAAGAAAACAGAGCTCCTGAAGGGGAGGTACTCCAAGAGAGGGATACCAACCAACATGTGTCTCTTGTCTGGTGTTTGAAAGGTATATTGATGGCTCAGTGCAGGTGATTGATGGTGTGAGGGATGCTGGCATAGACCAATCTGAGACAAAGCTCTGCATTTAATAAGCTAATCAGAAGTGCATCTTTTCAATCCGGTAGTTATACAATTAAAGAGGACAGTTCTCATCCATTTGTTCTTGACGCAACTTTTAGAAAGAAGAAACATTTCAGGTAGGATTCTGCTTGTGATCAGCCTTTTCTAGGGGTAAGGGCAAGGGTAACTGAGAAAGGGCTTTTTTGTCAATACTGCGAGGAACAGTGTGAGGATGGCCTTAGACCTGAGCCTAAGTAACTCCATTTTAAAAACTCCAGTTTGAAACCTTCAGCCTCAGCAGGCACACCTAAGGGAGCCCTCCAGTAAGGCCCTCAGACATAAACAAGTCATTCCCCCTCACCCTGATAAACAGAGTGAAGTCTCTGGCAGGCTGTTTTCACCTGATTAGGGGAAAAGGCAAGAAGATCTGGGTGGAGACCACCAGACCAGATGTTTCTGACCCCAGGGTATGATGTCATGGAGAAATCTAGTAGTAGCTGATAAGGATTGAAAAGGGGGTGGTCAAAAGCCCCCAAATTTAGTATAAATAATAGAGCTGATGAACAGGGATTCAGCCAGCCGAAACAAGTATGCCCTCGAGCTTGGAGGGCCTGTTGAGGATCTGGACTGACATCCCATCACTTGTCATCCTTTGCCTGATCCTCTGCATGGTGATGCTCATTACCTCAAACTCTACCACCTCATCTGGACCCTGGTGAGAGCTGCAACTTCTCCCTATGACCCTGTCCTCAACCGGTTATCCACTCCACACCAGGAGAAGCCTGCCTTGGTTCTAGACCTGATCACCATAGTCTGAGTGTGCATCTGCTGGACATAAAGCCTAAGGCTTGAGACTTTTGAACTTAGCACACAGAAGGAATGTTTTGTTATTAGCCTGTCATGATTAAGTGCGTTTGCAGTGCTTAGAATTAATCTAGAATTCTTTGCTGTGAATTTATTATGTCTATTGCAGTGCCTAGCATTAAGGATTGTTGTATTTTTGATTAAGAACCTATAGAGTATAATTGTATTGAATAATTTGAGTGAATAAAGCATTAAAAAGGGCAGAAGCGTGAGGACATTCTTTATTTCTCCCCCTCAATTGCATATGCCGCAAGTTTGCCGCTCACCACAAACAGAAATGCGTACAAAAGTCATTGTGGTTAACACTAGGAGGGGGCAGTTTATTGCTGGATGTCTTTCAGACCCGCTTTCTCCTTTCAGGTTGGCATTATGTTCTCCTGTTTTTTTTTGTTTTTTTTTTCTCCAAGGCTCTTATCCTTGACTGTCTAATGGAGATCTATTTTCCTGCTTCACTCTATCAATTCACTCTGAGGAAAATACTACCAATGACCCAAGTATCTCTATTAGACACAATCAACTCAACCCTGCTACAGTGAGGACCAAGCCTCCAACACCTGTAACCTTGAAGAACAATCCACGTTCAAATACTACTCTTTTGCCTTTGACTTCTGACGTTTATGTCCTTCTCACAATGCAAAGTGCATTCACTTCATCACCAGCTGAACCAAACTCTTTATTTGTTCCAAAATTATTCAAAATTCCAAGTCCAATGTCCCATCTGAAACTCAAGGCAATTTTCTTTTTCAGCAGGGAATACTTATAAAATTAGAAAACAGTTTGAATCATTGCAAGATTCAATGGTGGGACAGGGATAGGATAAACATTCCAATCCCAAGATGAAAACAGGAAAGTACAATGGAGTAACAGACCAAAATCAAGACTGAATTCCAGAAGGGAAGATATGAATTCTTAAAGATTCAAGTCCAGCACACTTTGCACAGTGTGCCTGGGGAGTTGCCTCTAGTATTCAGACAGTCCCACCTTTTGTGGCTTTACTGCTATCATGCCATGTTGTTTAACTTTGCATACCCTCTGCTGCTTTCCCCAGCAAACCATGAACATTGCTAATAGCTCTACCTTACTAGTGTCCCCAGACTCTCTCCATTCCCATGACTCCACTAGGCATTGTCCTCCATAAAAAGATACTTAACAGTACCTTTTTTTCCAACTCTGTAGCAAATTTCTGCATGCCATCTAGGCTTTCTTTTAAAATCTTGGTAGAATCTGACATGACTCCATAACTCTGGTATTCTGTGCACCCACAAAATCAGCACTACATGGATGTTCCTAAGGTTTGCTGATGCACAAGCTATTGGGGGATCATTTGAATGATGGCTGCAGACATGTAACAATTTGTCACCTATAAGCAGGGTGACAAATACACAACCCTGGTCAGTTAGTCTACTGAGAACACCCAGGGACTCTTCCTAAAACAGTTCCTTCCTAGAAGGTCTCTGGGTCTGTAATGGAAGGGGGATGGTTGAAGAATTCTGAGAAACCCTCAAAGTATTTTTTTCTATTTGCCTGGAAGATTAGTGCATGACTCATATTTATACACACTAATCTCTTTAGTAAGCATTGCTTAGCTGCAGCCTCAACACACATTTTCCATTTTGCTCTTTCCCTGGTTTCCAAATGTTTCCCTTTGTTCCAGAGTCACCACTGTAAATATGTTTAAAAATAACCAATAATAGTCAGGCAGCAGACCAAATACATTTTTTAAAAAAATTTCCTTAGCCAAAAAACCTGTTCTATCATTTTAAATTTGCCTATCTGTAAAGCTCTCGGGCATGGACACAGTTCATTCAAGCTTTCTGCAATGGTAGAACAAGGCAGGCAACTTCTTTAATTTCCAATTGAAATCTTATTTTTATTTAAAACTAATTCCCTAGTCTCCCCATCATTTAAACACTCATTAGAATCACTGATATTATATTTACAGCTTTGTAGCCTGCTCCTCCAAACTCATTCAACCTCTTTTGATAAAAGTTCCAAATCTATATCCCTGTTTTCAGTTATAATTATAGTAAGAGCCCAACTCCTTGGTACCAATTTCGTGTATTATTCTCTTTTTACTTCTGTACTATAACAAAATATCTGTGTCTGTTAACTTAAAAACATAAGAGGTTTAAATCACACTTTTGGAGCTTCAATGGCTTGCACTGCACTAGCTCCAGTGAAATCCTCTTGGTGGATAACATCTCAGTGATAAGCCTGTGTGAGAGGGAGAGATTATATTATAAGACAGAAAACGTAAATAGCCAGTCTTTCTTTTTATAACACTTCCTCATGAAAAAGAAATCAGGATCCCATGAGAACCACATCAATTCATTTTAAAGACAGTACTCCTTGACCTAATGAGCTATTACAAGGTCCTACTTCTTACAGGTCCCACCACCCCAACACAATCACACTGATGACCAAGCATCCACACATGAATTCTTTAGGGACAAGGCACATTAAAAACCTATCAGATGTTTTTATGTTAAATGCTTTCATTCAATAAAAATTTGTTGACCTTATGTTATGAGCTTGAACCTATGCTATGCTAGTATTTCCTAAAATATATTTAGAAATATAAGAATGTAAATAATTAAAAGTTCATTTATAAGATGATAAAAATTTTGGTATGCCAAAGTTTATGTCAGATGCTAGAGGATTACATTAACTTATTTTCTAGAACTGTTTTCAATTAAGTTTCAGTGACAAAAACTCTACTCAGAAATAAAGGTGCTATAGGCGTGACCTGAGGAACAGGATTCATAATTATAATTTTCATTGAGAATAGAGAAAGGATAGGGGGGGTACTGGAAAATAAATGTAAAGGACTCAGTTCTCGTCTAATGGAGCTTCAGGTGTTTTGTAATCGGTAGGCAAATGTAGACATCGATTAGGCCACATGGCAGAGTGGTATGAAATACAAAAGAGAAACTTGGGCAGTAGTCATAAATTAAGAAATATCAACAAACAGATGTTAAGTGAAATCAGGAAAGAATATGAGTTTTCTCAAGAGGATGAGGTCAAGGATAAAAGAAATGTGAACATCCTGTCAATAAAAATGTAACATGGGACACAACAGGTGGAGATAGCAACCACATAGGGATGGTTAGAGAGGTTGCAGGAAATACATGCCTTCCAAAACAATATACAACTACAAATCACTTGTACACAGTTATATGCTACAAACATGTCTTCAAGTTAAGAAAAAGTCTATCTAATTAAAGTTTTTAAATAATGTGTGTTTATTTACTTAAAAACAAACTCTATGGGAATGTGTATAATACTCAATTAGTATGTGACACAATTTTGAGATTCATTTAACAGTAATTTTTCTATTATTTAAAGAAAGATTTGTAACCATACCTATTTTCTGCATTATTCTAAAACTGATTTATTTTTAAAGAAAAAAAATGAAAAATGCTTTCAAAATTAAAAAAAAGAACAATGCCACATTTAACCCATAATTTTTAAAAAGAATGTTTTGAGTATTTGAGCAAGTCAAAGTTCAATCAGATGTTCAGAGAATGTTAATTAATATTACATTTTATTTTTAACATTTTTAATGTAGTAAATTGTTGCAATGTTGAAAGTTAAAACTGGCTTTTAAAAGAGGACTGAATTGCCCTAGAACACTCCACATACTCATTTTTTCCAGCAGGGATTTTAAAAAGACATTCATATGATAATTATTATCTGCTTCCTGTTAGCAACTGCCCTATTTCAGGAACATAGAATTTGTGATGTCCCATGTGACTCTATCTTATGCTTCTCTGGTTGATAGGAAAAAAAAAAGAAAGAAAGAAAGACTAAACCGATTTAAATTAAATTTGAGGAAATAATGATTCACAGTTTAAGTACCTATATGCCGAGTTTCAGGGAAAAGCAAATAAAAACACCCAAGTTATAAATCATTCAAAAAGGGGGATTTATAATGGCAGCAAAAAGCCAACTTTAACTATACTTTCTCTGCTGGGTGCTGCTGTATAGAATGATTATAATAAATCATAAAATGAATGAATAGAAAATAGAAATCTTTTAACTTCCTGAGGATAAACTCCTGAGACTCCTCTCTATGTGCACTTATGCATGCACGACTCTTCTTTTATTACAGATATTTTACACTGTAGTGACTGCACCATACTTACCATATTCTGGTGAACAAATTAGACATCTGTGTGTGCTCAGGTGGATATTCAAACCCTCTTTTTCATTTTACTTTAACATATTATGTATTTGTGCATACAGTGCTAGATTTTCAGTGTTCCTTGCTATAAGAAAATCACGTATTACATAGACTTTCCCAAAGAGGATACTGAGTACATGTTTCATATTTATGGCAGTGTCATTTACAATTTTAAAAAACAAACAGGACTATTATTTTACATTGTTTTCCAAAATTTTAGAGTCCGTTATTCAACATATTAGATCTTTCCTCTCCAGTCACTCAATTCATTGTATAAAATATATTCATTCAAGAGATAATCTAGGGCTGGCATTGTAGCTCAGTGGTAGAGCACTTGCCTAGCATATGTGAGGCAGTGGGTTTGATTCTCAGCACCCCATATAAAGAAATAAATAAATACAATTAAGGTCCATTGATAAATAAAATTTTTATATTTTTAAAAGAGATAATCTAATGGGCTTGTATATATTTTTCACTACCATTGTAGCTTTTTCCACTTCAGTTTTTATGAATCAACTGTTTTTAAGTTTTAGGAAAAGATAATTCTAGAATCAGACAAATATAAAACAGCGATGAAAGTAGAAATACGAAGGTGGAACAGGAGTGAATAGTCAAAGATAAAGGTACGTGGTGGCAAAGAAATAAAGGCAAAAATTGGAAAAATAGAAGGAGAAAAATTGTGTTAAATTGTATTTCTAATAGGTTAATCTTCATATTTGATCTTCTAAGTACTTAGGGAACCACTATCACTATGAAACTAGAACAAATTAAGAAGTCTCAGGATAGGAGGACAAAACATTGAATAAAAGGCAGCAGAATACAACAGACACTAGTATGGCAATATGTAAATCAATGGATGTGTAACTGATGTGATTCTGCAATCTGTATATGGGGTAAAAATGGGAGTTCATAACCCACTTGAATCAAAGTGTGAAATATGATATATCAAGAACTATGTAATGTTTTGAACAACCAACAATAAAAATTAAAAAAAAAAAATCAGCCTTTCCCTAGGGACTATCTCAGGTTTGAGACACACTCCAATCTCAACTAACTGTTTTCTTTTCTGCACTCTTTAATGAAAGGTGGCTTCACCTCTGAGCTTGTCTCTTCTATTTCTGTACATCGTTTGAATACTTACAGTTTTTCAAATGGTCATAGTGTTTTAAAACTTCAATTGAAAATTATTTATTATAGAAAAATGCAAATAAGCACAAGCAAGAATTTTTTTTTCTGAGAGAATTTTTTTTTTGTTATTTATTTTTTAGTTATTGGCAGACACAACATCTTTGTTGGTATGTGGTGCTGAGGATCAAACACGGGCCGCACGCATGCCAGGCGAGCGTGCTACCACTTGAGCCACATCCCCAGCCCAGCAAGAAATTTTAAATATGCTTTATCCCAACACTCACAGATGACCATGTTGCACACATCCCCCTTTCCTTTCACTGTTTTCAAAGGAGAGTGCCTGTTATTATTATCAAACTATGACCATTTTGCCCACCACACAGTATGCCAATCACTGAGATGACCAGTTTTTTTTTTTTGTTTTTTTTTTTAATTTTTGTTTTAAAGAGTTTATTCATGTAGTGTGGAGATGGGAGAGCAAATCTCCAATCATGCTCTCCAATGACACGGTTTGAGGATATGTATGGACTAAGATAACAGGAATTTAGGATGTAATTAGTGGTCTGTGTATGCGTAATCAACTTTTTCAGCTGTTAGAACTTACACATTTGAGGGTTAGCTTTATCTCTGAAACTGTTGATTTTTGAAGTGAATTCAAAGTAAGTAATTTAGAATAGGCAAAACGTATTGAGTCTGGGGGTTTAGTCAGGTTTTCCCTCAGTTTCATTATCTTCTTTTGTCCACCCAGATCTACCCTCCAAACTTCCCACTGGACAAAGTGGACAAGTTCCAACACTCTCTGGCTTTCATTGAATATGCCAGTAGGGAGCTCCAGCAGGTGATTGTGGGGCAGGAGAAGGAGAGGACATTTATTTCCCACTTCTCTTGTTTTTCCCTAACTCCTCAGATTGGCTGCATCCTAAGCTCACGTGTCATGATGCCCCTTCAAGAAACCTGATTATGTGCTTCTGGGTTCCTGCAACTGCCCTCTCCCTCATCCCTTTGGATTTAAGGACAGCAACACTTCACTGTTACTCACTCTGGGGTCCATCACACTCCTAAGATTCTTCTGAGTCCTACCCATAACTTTATTCATTATCCCATCATTAATTTACACCATCTGTTTCCTGTGGTGCTGTGGTTGTGTCAAGGGGGCAATTAAAATTAAATTATACAACTAATACACGAATATATTTTTGCTATAAAAAAACTTGAGCAATGCCTATAAAGTGATAAAAATCTACCTTAACCTTGAACCTCCCCATTGAAGTCCCTGCCTCAAAAGTAGTTACTGTTTTCAATTTGAATATCTTCCCAGATCTTTATTTCTTACATTTTCTTTTTAAAGGTTTATATAGACAAATATGATGTTTTATATGTGCACATATGTGTTTATATATGTGGTATCATAATATATGTATTGTTTTATACCTTGCTTTCTAAAAAATAAAAATAAAAATAAATAAAAATAAAAGGGAGCAAAATTTTAACATCTACCACTCTGATTTCCTCACACTTAAGAATTACTTAAGATTTTGATGTATGTTACTGGGATTAAAATTACCTTGGAAAGCAAACATCTTGTTTATGAAGTGCCTTGGATTCAGGAAATTATAATAAACATGTCATCTTTTGATTCATAGACTGTTTTACTAAGTAACAACTGGTATGTATTTTCAGGGAAAAAAGTATTTTCACATTATTTCATTTACAGTTTTCATTCTAAGAATTATTTTTCACTAAGTAAAGTTGACAACAAAAGGATTTTTAGGAAAGAATTTTTTTTGCTCTTCTTTAAAATGGTGAATGATGAATAAAAGCATGTCCACGTCTTGGTTATTTTATCAGAAAAATTATTCTTCACACTTAAGAAGTCAGGAAGGATATCTACTTTAGCTGCATACATTTCCAAAGTTTGCAGCAGGCAAAGAGGAAGAGTTTTGGAAAACTCACCAGCCTGTGATTCTATTCCAGAATTGGCTCATGAACGTGCAGAAAAGAAATGGGGAGAAAGCTTAATGCTAGGAAAGCAGACCAAGAGAGAGAAGATCCTGTTGACAGAAGAAGAACATCACATTATTGCTGTTATCATGAGATTTATCAAGAGCAGAATGCAGTTGTGAGATACGGTCCACTAGAGGCTGTAGGAATGGGAGCATGGACATATTTGAATAGATTAATGGGTAATCATTTATTCTCAAAACACCAGCTTTCCGTTTTATTTATAACTTATTGTCTACATAATTAGAAAAGACTGTCCCCAGTCTTTCTATGTAATTTAATTTGTCAACAATATCCAAAACTTTGTTTTCTCTAGTTTTATTTATACATAAGAAATAGAAGAAAATGAAGAGAAATACTCCATGGTTAGTTGCAAACTTCTGATCCATTGCATATGCAAACTGTAGCAGGTGAAGTGAAAAAAGCAATGGAGTGACAATCATGAGACCAAGATATATATCTTTGCTGTTGCCTCTAATTACCTGTCTGATCAAGATAATCTTTCTGTCTCTAAATTCTAATTTCCTTATCAGTAAAATGAGGCAGTTGATGATTTCTGAAGTTCTTTCCATTGACAAAGATCTATATGCTTTTTATTCTCTTCACTAGCAGTATAGAGGTTTATAGTGACCTATTCATGCGCATTTGTCTACTCTTTTTGTGAGTAATGCTATGCTCCAGTAACCTTGACTGGCAGTATTGATAACTATAACCTGAGTGACAGAGGGGACTCAAATGATCTGTTCATGAATCAGAAGCCCCATCACAGCCAATTAGCAAAAGCCTGAAATGAAAACTTCCCTGGTGATACTGTGATGCTAATGAGTTATTGGGAATGTGTTTTTATTGATGTCTATTTGACTAGAATATATTGTACACACAGTGAAATAATCAATTGGAATTTCAATAACAACTGAAGAAAATATGTTTTCTTCAGAAAAAGATGACAGCTCATTTTGCTTCTTTTATAGTATACCCTTTATGATAGTGATAGAAAAGAATGGGAAAAGTCGATGAATTAAAAGGATAAGTCAACACACTTGGTGGTGATAAGAATACTTCTGTAAAATAAAGTAGTGTGTAAATAAATAGAATTTTTAAAAAAATTCTATCTACATCTAAACAGCCAAAAACTTAGGGGGAAAAAAAAAACTTACATGTCTGTTTACATAAACATACAAATAAATTATGAGTACATTATGGAGAACAGAGATACTATGGTTGCCCCCAATTTTGCATAAACTATGTAATTTTAAGTCTTCTTTATTCACATTTTTGAAGATTGGTGAAATGTCTAGGCTATTATGTCTTGTAGAAATGTTGATATATTGTAGTTCAGTTTTACAACATGTGTTCAATTTGCACTTCATTTAGCAATCTGAAAAAAATTGTGAGTGACAAAAGTACTTGTTAATAATATCACTGAAATATGATTCAAATAATGGAGTTTTCCCCTCTATTAGCCGAATTATTTAAGGCACATTGTTTAGGAGAATGAGGTTATGAATTTGAAATCAATGGAAATATTTTATTCCACTGTGCAGTTACACATTTATCACTGCCACTTTCAAAAAATATTTTATGTACATTTATAAACATGCAAAGTGAGCACCACTATTGTATATAATGATAATGCATTAAAATGAAAAGTTTAAATTTAAAAAAATAGGATTCTTAAAGAAATATGTGGTGGCACACCCCTGTAATCCTAGTGGCTTGGGAGCTGAAGCAGATGGACCATGAGTTCAAAACTAGCCTCAGCAACTGAGTGAGACCTTGTCTCAAAATAAAATATAAAAAGTTCTGGGGATATTGCTAAGTGGTTATGCACTCTGGGGTTTAATCCCTGGTACCAAAACAAACAAGTAAAAGAAATATGATATGAGAGTATGTGGATAAAGCAATAGACATTTAAATTGTGTATAAAGTGTAACAAACTAATAATAGTAACATAGCATTCATATTTATATTTGTATTTATAAAAAGCTGAATGTACCATGTGTTCCAAACCTTCATTACACATTGTCCATTGACCAACCAAAGTAATTGTCTTCCTTTTTCTCTCAATTTCTTTTTCACTTTACTCCTAGAGTCTCTGACATATAACCTTAACAATTTAGCACTCTGAAATAAACTTTGAGCAAGTAGATGGCATCCAACCACATTACAGATTAAATCACTGAGCTTGAGAGAGATAAAGTGATTTTCTGGGCTCTAACAATTCATTAGTAGTCAAACCAATGGTGGAACTTAGGTGTCATGACATCAATGTAGCAATTTATCATTAAATTTTAACACATTTATTTTTGGCCTTTGTATAGGCAAAAATCAAAACCAATTATTCTTTTATTTTTGTGTTCAAAATCTTGAGTTTATTCCGGAAGTTGGAACTTAGGCAATTTTTATAAATTAGATCGTTTGCTCAAAGATGAAACTAACAATGTGAAAAAGGATAAATCCGGGTTTTCAGCATTTAGAAAAGCAGGTCTAATAGTTCAAAATCTTCAATGGACCATCATAGAGGAAGTATTAACTGACAAGTCTGTGTATTGATATCTGAGTCCAGGCAAAAAATGTAGCATCTTAACCTATGAGTAAAGAGTCTGAAATTCAAAGACAACGTTGTCACAAGTTTTCAAATAAGGAGCAGCAAAGTCTTTAGTAAATGTTACAAAGGTAAATTAACAGAGCCTTTTTTCTCCCCAAAACCAAAGCACAATAGAGACATAAGGGTTAGACCTATTAAGACAGCAGTCAGGTTTGGGGTTATGGCTCAGTGGCAGAGAGCTTGCCTGGCATGTGTGAGGCACAAGGTTCAATCTTCAGCACCACATAAAAATAAATACATAAAATAAAGGTATTGTGTTCATCTACAACTAAAAAAAACCCCAAAACAACAAACAAACAAACAACAATAACAACAACAAAACAGACAGCAGTCAACTTGATTGGATTAACATGCACCTAAGATTAAGAGGCTTCTGGGTGTATCATTGAGGGTGTTTCTAGGAATGATTGGCATGTACGAAAGTGACCTGAAGCAGAAATCTATCCTAAGTGTTGGCAGAAGCATTCAATAAGTTGGAAGCTTGGATGGACCAAAAGCTGAAAGAATAAAGAAACAGCTGCAGATACAAGCTTGCTTCTATTTGTATGGCATTGATTGTTTCTGTGATTGCTTCAGGATATCAGTTGTACAACTCCTTCCCTCTTCCAAAGCAGATTGTTCCCTGTGACTCTCCAGATTTCCAAGCTTTGGTCTCAGACTAGGGTCACATCACTGATCCCTCTTGTTCTGAGGCTTCTGATGTGTAAGCCAGTTTAATAATCATATATATTATAATACATATTAGTATATATATATATATATATATATATATATATATATATATATATATATATATATATAT
>NW_025999982.1:28937836-29008628 GCF_001458135.2 Marmota marmota marmota
AGTATATATATATATATATATATATATATATATATATATATATCCTGTTAGTCCTGTCCTTCTAGAGAACCCAAGAACAATTTTGGTACAACGACCACTAGAAGTGTGGTCATTGCTGTGACTAATATGACCATGTTATTACCCTGTGTTTCAGAAGGTTTGGAGCTTTTTGGAATTTGTGGAGGGAATTTTGGAAAGTTTAGCAATGCAAGCAAGAAAAGTTTTAGGTTGTTGTAAGGGAACTAATGGGCAATTTTGGTGTGAACTTAGAAGAGCAGAATGCCAATAGGAATGCACAGTAAAGATGGGAATAGAAAAGATAGTACAATGAATCAGACATTACTTTCCTATGTGCATATATGAATACACAACCAATGTAATCTACATCATGTACAACCAGAAGAATGAGAAGTTTTACTCCTTGTATGTATAATGTGTCAAAGTACATTGTACTGTCATGTATAAAATAAGAACAACAACAACAACAAAAGGACAGGGCTCATGAGGTTTCAGAGGATTCTTTTAGAAATTGGACTATAGGCCATTTGTATTCTATTCTGGCTAAGAAGTTATCTATATTTTTTTCTATATCCTGAGACTTTCTGTGATGTTTATTATAAAGGTGAAGGACCTCTTAACTTGGCAGAAGAAATTTCTAAGCAGCATAGTATTCCAGTAATGGCATGGATATTGCTGGAAGCTTTTTGCCAAGTTTATGGTTATATTTAGGAGCAGAAAACAGCAAAAAGATTTGAAAAACTTGGACTTGAAAGGTGGGAATAAAAGTGGGGCTAAGGAAAAGTCAATTGTTAAAGATATTAAAGCCACTAAATAAATGCTGAAGATTTTGAAGACAATAAGAACGATGGCTTGAGGGCATCACAGGAATTGGCAAGACCACATCCACCTCAGGATCAAGGGAGTAAAAGTAATAATTACTTTGAGACGAGACCAGTGGGGCACCCTGCTTGGATAGGGCAACATAGGAAGTTGCTTCACCATGCTCATCACCCAGGCATTCAGACTGCTGAGTCCATGGACCCAGGAGGTAGGCTACTGCTCTAGTTGGTGGCAGACCCTGGCAGCAACCATGTGGTGCTGGTTCTGCAGAAATGTAGGATTCTAGAGTTATAGGGTCATAGAGACTTCAACCAAGACTTCAAAGGAAATTGCATCAAGGGCAGAGTCCCTGTGGGCAACCCCTGAGATGGTGATGTGTAGAGATGAGAGGAGGAGGCCAAAACTGGACTGGAGACTCCTGAGATTAAGAAATGGCAGTAGGGTCTGGGTTTGTGGTTCAGTGGAAGAGCACTTGCCTAGCATGTGTGAGGCACTGGGTTCAATTTTCAGCACTACACATAAATAAATGAATGAAATAAAGATCCATCAACATCTGAAAAAAATATTTCAAAAAAGAAAGAAATGGCAGTAATGTGGGAGTTATTCCAAGGAAAGGTGCAGGAGTTGAGCACAGGTAAGCCAGTGGAGGGGCCATGTGGGTTGAATCTGCAAAGTCACAGGGGCAGAGCCACACACATGTACAAGCAGAAGAATGTTGTACTTTAGAGAGAATATCATAATGCCTTGTGTTCCAGATGCTTGACATGGAACTACAGGACTTGTTTGCCCAGCTGAGTATTTGTCTTGCTTTGGTCCCATCCTCTCTTTTTATGCCCATATTTTTATGAATGGAAATGTTTACTCTGTACCTTTATATATTGGATACTTGTTGTTAGGATGGCCTTAGGCCTGAGCCTAAGCAACTCCATTTTAAAAACTGCAGTTTAAAACCTGCAGTTTCACCAGGCACACTCACAGAGCCCTCCAGTATGGCCACAAACAAGTTACTTTCCCTCACCCTGATAAACAGAATGAAGCCCCTGACAGGCTGTCCTCACCTGATAAGAGGAAAAGATGAGAAGATCAGGGTGGAGAGCATCAGACCAGATGTTTCTGACCCCAGGGTAAATGATGTCACTGAGAAATCCGTTGGTAGCTGATAAGGTTTGAAAGGGGGGGGGGGGCCAAAATATCCCAAAATTTAATATAAATAATAGATCAAATGAACAGGAATTCAGCCAGCCAAAACAAGGATGCACTCGAACTGGAGAGCCTGATGAGGACCTGGCATCCCATCAGTTGTCGTCGGTTCCTTATCCTCTGTGTGATCCTCACAGCTCTCAAACTCTACTGCCTTGTCTGGACCTTGGTGAGAGCCGCAACTTCTCCCTATGTCCCTCTCCTAAACTGTTTATCCACTCCATGCCAGGAAAAGCCTGCCCTGGTTCCAGACCTGGTCACCATGATCTGAGTGAGTGTGCATCTGCTGGACAAAAAGCCTAAGGTTTAATTAAGACTTTTGAACTTAGCATGCAGAGGGAATATCTGTCATTAGCCTATTATGATTAAGTGTGTTTTGCAGTACTTAGAATTAATCTAGGATTATTTGCTATAAATTTATTATGTCTATTGCAGTGCCCAGCTTTAAGGATTGTTGTTTTCTTGATTAAGAACCTATAGAGTGAAACTGTATTTAGTAATTTGAGTGAATAAAGCATTGAAAGAGGCAGAAATATGTGGACATTCTTTATTTCTCCCCTCAACTGCATACGTCACAATTATGCCCCCTCGCGACACATATAAATTGCTTTTGATTTTTACAGGTGCTCATGATGTGAGTTTGCCTTGACTCTCAGAATAGATTTGGCCTACTTTCGGACAATTTTGGAACTGTTGAGACTTTTGGAGATTATTGGAAGTGGATTAAATGATTTTGCATTGTGAGGTGAGCATGAGGATTTGGGGGCCAGGGATGAAAGTTTGTGGTTAAGGCATTAGGTGTCTCCAAAATCTCATGTATGGGAATATTAAAAAATGTTCAGAGGTGAAATGATTGGGTTGAGAGCCTTTACTCAAATAATGGATTAATACCCTGCCAGGGATTAACTGAGTGGTAACTGTAGGCAGGTAGGGTGTGAATAGTAAAGGTGGGTTATTGGGGCATGGCTTGGGGTATATAATTTGTATCTGGTGAGTGGAGTTTTCTCTGGTTTCTGATTTTCATGTCTTGAGCTGCTTCTCTCCACCACACTCTTCCACCTTGATATTTATCCTTACTTCATGCCCAAGGAATGGAGCTGGCCATCTGTGCACTAGACCTCTAAAACTGTGAGCCCCCAAGTAAATTTTCCTTCTTAAAATTGTTCATGTCAGATGTTTTAGTCACAGCAACAAAAAAGCTTACTAAAATCTGAACAATATAGTTCCAAATTCCAGATTAGGTCTATGTAAACCACCATTAAAGGGACAGGTAAAAAGCAAAACTTATTTCAAAATCTTTTAAGCAAAAAGCTTAAATTAATAAAACTGGTCCATTAGATTTAAGAAAGAAACTCCCACTAAACCTGAGGAATCTTTCATGTTGGCCTTTGGCCAGTTAAGCAGAGTCTAGTCTGGCACAGTACTTCTCAGAGTTTATATCCATAAATTGTGCTATATATTAAAGTACATTTAGTTAAATCACTTCAAATAAAGTCTCTGACTTTCGCAGTAGACCAACATGAAACCAAATATACATAAAATGAGACTCATGAGCATATGATCAGTACTAAAAGCAGGATAATGTGTACTCTTTAATTTGTGTTACTTTATTTCTAAATATTCTTACAAAAAAAGTCACAAGAGATAAAATGAACTTTTAATGGCATCAGGATAAATGAGTCTGATGCATCTATGTGAACAATCAAGACATTATTACCAATGTGACTAGCATAGCCAGTGAATTATCTTAAAAGCAATGTGCCACTTTTTGCCTCTGTGACTCTCATTTTGCTTTCAAGCCTCGTCCATTCATACAGGACCAATTCTCAGCATGATATGCTGTATGTCATTTGGATTATCTTCATGTTCAGCCTCTGAGTTGATTCATGTTTTAATCCTATGGAGATGGAAAGCTATAAGTACAAAATGAAAGATGTTTCCCTTAACCCTTTTCATAAGACACTGCAGCAAAATTTGCAGTTTGGTGTTAAAAAAGAGAATGTAGTAGTAGGAATGATAATTTTTCCAGAGTCTCCCCAAAATTAACTCCAGTGGGTAGTGATAGCCTTCATCATCGCAAGAGACCTGTAACAGGGTACATGGCACGTGGTAGGAAGCAAAGATGCAGCAGCCATTCCTTGCTTGAAGTTACATTAGCTCAGAGAATGTCACAGTTGATCTTGACTTATTCTCAGTGGTAATAAACAAGAATTCTTCCTAATCAAGTGAAATAAGTCTGTAGTCCTTGAAATATTTAGAAAGTGTTGTGTTGAGAATAATTGTGAACAAGTTGGAGTAAGATCCTACAAAATTAGGTTATTTAATATTAATTTAGTTGTACCATTGTATCCACTGAGTACTAAGACTAGACAAAGTTAATTTTTATGGAATATAATTTTCCAAAAAAATCATTTATTAATTTCTCCTGTATTAAGGACTTAACTAACATATATCTTGTCCCAAATGTATGAGACAAAACATTCTGCTGTATAACCAGTCTCCTAAGCCTTGGAGAACTCATCATTGTTGAAGAGTTCATAAGAGTATGGCACTGTAAAAGTTCATATGAAATCTAGAATAACAATTTTTGATAATACAATCTAACTACTCTGGGAAATAAGCTCAAAGCATCTTTTGACCTTAGCAGAATAAATAGTACAAGTAGTTCAGTTAACATGAGTCCAGGGAAAAAAGCAGAGACTTCTAATATTTCAACACCATCACAACTACTGACTTTGTGAAAGTATTTACAATATTTCTGTATAATTTTGTGATACTTTAACATTGTTCCTCAGAGAAATGTTAATAGCATTAGTAGATGATGATGACTAGGAGAAAATTATCATTTATGGAACTAATAATACATTATTCTTTGAAGAAATTAGCTATTATAGCCAAAGAATAATTATTAATTTCCATTTAAATGTTTCCTTGAGTATCATTTGTTTTAAAGTATCTATGTAAGACAAATTGACTGTGACCAAGGACATCATACTCTTGTAGCAAACAAAATAATTCTGTGAATTTATATGGCCAGTAGACCCATATGTAAGGTTATCTAGATTTACATGTATTAATACCCCAATATTGTTGTGCTGGTTGATTTTTAACATCATTGAATTTTCACAACATTTAACACAAAAGTAATGAAATGTAAGGAAGAAAGAGGTTTTATATTAAAATATCTTGCATATGCTGAAAATATTAAAAAGTTAATTGTAAAAAATGAATGAAAATAACTAAAATTTTTGACAAATGAAAGAAATTAAAGCGATTTTACATACAATTTGTTTCATGAATTCCTTAAGCATGTTTATAAACATTGCCACTAGAAAGCACCAATTTTGCTTATGACAATTATGGGTTTTATAAAAAAATGATAATAGAATCCTATTCAAGAAAACTACATTCTGTATTAAAGTTGCAACTTCATGCAACCTGGGTGTCTACTAAATTAGCATTTATATATTCTAAGTAAAAATGTATTCCCATGTCAACTGTTATGTTTTGTTTCTTAGTAAAATTTGAACTTACGGATAAATATTTGAATTAATCATGTCAAGAAGGAAAATCTCTCAGTAATTATTATGTGAAGGTTTGTAAAATCCCTCCTTATGTGAGTTTGTTCCCCTGCTGTTGTTATCTGTTTTGCCTACATTAACATAGATATGATATAAGAAAATATGATTGTTTCTATTAAGCAAAATTTCTTTATATTAAAAACATTATTATTTTTTGTACTAAAAGCCCTGAAGATCACTTGCAAAAATGCATACAAATATTAAGAACTCATTGTTGAAGATATGGAAATCATTAAATAAACACATTATGAATTCTCATTATGATATACTATTGAGTTTTCTGTTTCAGAATACACAAGATGGTTTTGCAATATAATAGATATATGTATCATTATTTAGACCTAAGCATTCAGAAATAATGCTTACTAAAGAGTAACCGGAAACACACAATTAGTGATGCAATTAATGAAAAACTCAACAAAAGAAGAGAACTGTCTGTTCTAAGATTCAGCAGTCTGTTCTTAGATTCAGGAATAAATGAATAATCATTATAATAATGAATTAGAAACACTTTAACTTCATATATTAAAGCTGAAACCAAATTTGGCTATATCTAGTTTTTAACTCATACTTCTTGACAAAATGACACCAGCTGGGACACCCTCTTCAGATTCCTCCTTTACTGGAAAGCTGCACTTATAATTGTTCTGTCACAAAGAAGAAATAGCACAGGCTCTTTTTAGTCACCATCTTATGTTCTAAAGCAATGATGAGGATATCATTCTGAAAGCTCTGGAGTTAGTTCCTATAACCACAAAACTCAGTAGATGGTGAAATGACAAAGTAGTTGAGGAAAAAATCCTTTCAATATTTTTAGTTATGGATTTTTTTTGTAACAACTGGAACATTTGGTTTGGATTTAACAGCACAAAATGCACTTCAGAATGTCTAATCTTTGTCTAAAATCACCAAGGCCCACATTGTCAGGATTTGGCTGACTGCTTCTCAAGTTGTAGTTCTGTTTAAGTCTGACTTTTGTAGGAAAACTGGAACAGAGAAGAAGGCAGCAATGACGAATTTCCCGGAAAGGTGAAAGCTGGTACCCCACTCAGGATGGAGAGTATTTGCAAATAACTTCTCACACAGCAAACAAAACAGTAATCTTGGAATCACAACATATTATTTTTTTCTTTTCACAAGCAGATATTTAACTTCAATTTAGCAAATGTTCTGAAAGGATACTTACAAGAACTGTTTTCACATTTTAACGCGTGTGCCAGAGGAGAGGAAATGGAATTGAAAAATTGTACTGTATCAATTTTACATTTGATGGATCTTCTTTCTTCTATTTTACAAATAATTGTCTTTGGTGAACTGTGTAATATTATAAATACCGGTGGTTTAAAAAAACATCGCTTTTACATACTTATTTGTGACAAGCTTCAAAAATTAAAATGAATTAAATATTTTAAATTTATTTAAACTTGGTAATTCTGACTATATAAACATTGCAAACAAGTCAAAATATTTCTCTATTAAGAGAACGCAGAGCTGAGCTAAATGGCATATGCCTACAATCCCAGTGGCTTAGTGGGAGGCTGAGGCAGGAGGATTGCAAATTCAAAGCCAGCTTCAGCAAAAGTGAGGCACTAAGCAACTTAGTGAGACCCTGTCTCTAAATAAAATACAAAATAGGACTGGAGATGTGGCTTAGTGGTCAAGTGACCCAGAGTTCAATTCCCTGTATACAAAAAAAAATTCACAGAGTATCTGCTTCAATAAAATTTAACACAAAGAAATTTAAAACAGAGTATGTAATCTGTACATAGTGGACATGAAAAAGTTAAGCAGACCAGTTCAAGGCTGATAACAGATATGTTGCTGGTAGGGTGCATGCTTGACAGTGTCATAAAGCAAAAGACATAGAAACAATTACTTCTGCTCAGTAGGGAAGACTTTTTCTCCAAGTAACCTCCAAGCTATTTTCTTCCCACAACTGATAACACAGATCTCAACATTACCTCCACAAAGCTGAACATAGTCAGTATGTTGAGCAAAGATTTAGCACACAAAAAATGTATCCATTCTTGTATATTTAGTACACAAGAATGCATGCAGAAGGAGAACAAACTAATATTTCTGTATTTCCTGGATCTCTTAATTAGAAAATCAGAAAATTTAGCAGTCAGAGATTTGGAGTGCATTTAATAATGACTCCATTTTAGCCTCTTTTAAAAGTGAGACCTGACTTTTTGACATAGTTGTCTCATATAATATGGAGAGGAATTGTATTCACAATGTATAAAAATATTTCAGAAAATCATAAAAAGGAAGTCATGTAATAGGTGGCTGTCAAATGATATGAAATAAATATTCACAGGGAAAATTTAGAAACAGTAAATAAACATTTTAATCATCTCTAATCTTGTCAGCAATTAGAAAAAATAAGAGGAAACAAAGAAGTATGTGGAAATACAGTTTTATAACCATTAAAAATAATAGTAATTAAAAAAGACAAGTCATAGTTGTTATTGAAAATATTCTGGAAAAATGAAAACTCCTATACACTTTTGGTGAGAGGATTAATTAGAGATATTGAAGAGAATTTTAAGTACATATGACGGGACAATCAGCATAGAGTTCTGAATATAAACTAGATAAGCTATCTCAAATATGCCATAGAAAACTTTGATAGGGATGCTAACTGGATAATTCCTTGTTTAAAAAAATGGAAAAAAGAAGTCCATCGGATGGGCTGCAGATACATAAAGAGAGACATATAAAATCAATTATAGCCCAAATATTAAAATAACTAAAATAAATACCTCTGTAGCAATATGTTTATAAAATCCTAAAGACATATGAGTTAAAAGAGATGCTGTAATAATAAGAATATGTGTGAGTCTAAAGACAAATCTTGAAAAGTAATGCTCTTTCCCATTAGCTCCATTAAAAATACATTTGACAAAGACAGAATGTAGAATGGCAGAATAATTTATGGGCAGAGTTTGCCTAGCATGTCTCAAACCCTGGGTTAGATCCTTAACACTACAAAAAATAAAAATAGAAAATAGGAGGAATGAAAGAGTTTTTATTTTATTGTTTTAAATTATTTTTTAAAATCTCATCTATTGTAAAAATGTGTTTGGTAATATTGATTTTATGGGATTATTTGTTTTAGTGTTACTTAGATTGCACTATATTTCGATTGACTAATGTAACTAGAAAAATGTTACATTTTTATAGTTATGAAGAAAATAGTGTGATAGGTAAAATTTTTTTAGTTATGCATATTCACAAAAGATTTTTAGAGGAAGATAGAATTAGTTCATACCTACACAGCTACTATAATGTAGGAAAAACATTATCTTCTAAAGTATTAAACATGCAAAAGATATTTTTCATTAAGAAACTATTCTTTGGTCATTTCACAATGCATATTCTCACCTAACAATGAATAGAACAACTTTTATATGCTGTCAGTTTTTTATTATTAAACAGGGGGAGGGAGAAGGGAAGGAAAAGGGCACTGAATTAGAGCAAATTAAACTTCATGGTTGTATAAGTATGTTAAAATAAACTGTAAAATAATGTATAAATAAAGAGAACTAATAAAAATGCTTTTTATTTAATCATAACTATGTATTTCAAACCTTTAATTTAAAAAAAGATTATGGAGTAACTATAGAAACCTTAGTTAAAATTTTTCTTTCATTTTAAACATTAAAGATGATTACAATAAGACTTTGTAAGAACCGTGTTTCTATTTAGTCAAACTTTTTCTTATTCAGTTTCTATAGTATTTTTATTTTAATTCAAGAGAGTATTTGTAACTGCCTGAAGCACAGATTGTATATTTTGAGTTATTTAATAGTATAAATTGCAATCTAACTCCATCCATTTACCTGCAAATGACATGATTTTATTCTCTTTTATAGTTTTGAGTTATATTCCATTTGTATATATGCCACATTTTTTATCCCTTGGATAAGATAATGCTAAGTGAAGTTAGCCAATCCCCCCAAAACAAAGGCCAAATGTTTTATCTGATATAATGTTACTGACTCATATTGTGGTACAGATGGGGAGCATGGGAGGAAAAGACAAACTCTAGATAGGGCAGAGGGGTAGGAAGAGAAGGGAAGGGTCAGGGGGTTAGCAATGATGGTGGATGTGATGGACATCATTATCCAAAGTACATGTATGAAGACACGAATTGGTGTGAACATACTTTATATAAAACAAGACATATGAAAAATAGTGCTCTATATGTATAATATGAGTTGTAATGTATTCCACTGTCACTTATTTTAAAAAATCAATTAAAAATAACAATAAGTACATAAATAAATTATAATCTAAAATGTATCATGCTAGTTTCCTGTTATTTTCTATTGACCTACAATTTCTGAAGGTTGGTATTTTGGAATATGACAAAGGCTGATGAATTACAATATATTTGTCTTGATAAAAAATACTGTCTACAGTTTTCTTCTTACTGCACACAAACTGTCAGTAAGTCAATGAAACTAATTTATTTAAGTCTTTGAAGGATAACAGCGGAAGAACATCTTTGACTCTTTTCCCCAACTGACTTTTTGAAGTCACTTATTATCATTATTAAGTGACAATAGAGAAATATCACATCAGGAATTCTCTCTCTCTCTCTCTCTCTCTCTCTCTCTTTTTTTTTTTCTTAATGGTCTGCTGGTCAGCTAACTACAAAGAAATTCTGTAGGAAAGTAAGTGTAGAAAGGGTAGAATTATGCAAAATCACATTTGATATTTAGTGTAGTTCTGGAATGTATTTCAGGAAAAGTAGCACACAAGATAGGATTTAAAAATACTGTGAAATGCCATTGTAACAAGAATGATTTATAGAACACATTAAAAGTCACATTTATACACACTTTTTTGTGTGTCAGTTTATCTTTTTCCACCTGAACTTCATTCAAACATACACATTTCCTAGACTGGTTTTATTATTTTCTCATTTGCTGAGGATCAACTACAATGTCTTAGGAAACTTCAGTACCTTTCATTGTTTTTGTACGAAAAGACTTAACAATGAATTTATATTTTCACATTTTTCTGGAAAAAATGAAAACTTACTTTTTAAGCTTTGTAATATTGAGAAGTGTGTATCAAATTGGAACAACTGTAAGAACTACAACAACAAAAGTATCCTTCACTGACCAAAACGCTAAGGATGGAATACCTATATTCTTTCTCTCTTTAACATTTTCCACTTTCCTTCTCATATGATCTTTTGATATTTAGTTCTAGTCATTACAGTAGAATGTAGAAAAAAGCTATAAAACAAACACATGACATTTTACTTATATTTTTTCTAGAAAGTGATTTGCATGAAGTTGGAAAAAAATAAATTTTATTATTGTTGTTGCTATTAAGAGTTGAGAAATGTGTTTGTGTACTGGTAAAGTTACAAGAGAAGTCCATAAAGATCTAAATGTCCATATCTGTCACACATGTACCCTCTTTGAAAAACAAACATACACAATATGACCTAAAATTAATTCCTTCTTAGAAGTAATACTTCATGACATGATTTTTTTTTCAATTAAATCAATCCTATACTCTTGTTAATAATTAGTGGCATAACAGAAAATAAATTTGCTAGAATTAGTGGATACCATGTTATAGAACAGAAACTATAGCTGTAACAAATCCCAGGAAGGGCACTGCAGACTGAATTGAAGGAAGCATTTTCAATTAATTCTTCTTATGAGGAAAGTATAAATGCTATATGAACAAAGAAAAATGGAATGTGTTTTGCTTAATTCACAGTCCCATGTGATATTTGCAAACTCAACAGATTTTTCCACAGGGTGGATGCTTGCCAGTTTCAGTTTGGGGTCCACAGAGTCTATGATATGTCTTTTTTTTTCTCATAATGTTAGAGAACACATAAGTCACAAGGAGTCTATACATGTTTTGGGGGGTTGAGGGGGAAATAAGATCCTCACTAATGGCTATGAGCTACAAAATATTAAGTATGCAATTTTATAATCAGTTATATAAATACATACCTGATATTATTGTTCCAAAGAAAGCCATCACAATTTTCTGTATTGAATTTTAAGTATTGTGATCACTTAAAGCACTGTAAAGTATCATGATAAGGTTATTTTTTGAACTATATTCTCTTTTTATGACATATCCTGCATTATTATTATTAAGATGGTATTGTCACTGAGAACTGAAAAACAGATCACTAACTTGGATTAACTTCAATCTACTGTTGGTGCTATGTCCAATAAATCATTGGCAAATCCAATATTCCCTATATTTAAATGTTTTAGTCAAGGGCTGGGGCTCAGTACAGCATTTTCCTAGCATGTGTGAACCCCTCTGTTCAATCTCTAGCACTTAAATGAACAAAAACATACAAACAAAAAACCAAAAATTTGTTCCCTATTTTTTTAAGTTTACTTATGGGCTCTTAATTCTATTTTATTTTATTCATGTATTTGACTTGATGCCTATAAGAGGATCTTTTTTTTGTTTCTTTATTTCTAATAAATTACAAAATCAGAAAGTGTAAGGTGTGAGTTCTGCAACATTGTTCTTATTTTTTCAAGATTATCTTGGGTATCTGGAGTTCTTTGAGATTCTCTATCAATTACATGTGAGCTTAATTTTTGCAAAATTCTCAAGAATTACTCAAAAGTACATAATAACCAAATAAATTTTTTGTAATAAATTTTGAACAGTAAATTTATAGCCATACTTAAAAAGAATCACTGTAGTAAAGATAAAAGGTACCAAACAGGTTGAAATTTAGTACATTTGATGAAAGCTAAAATAATTGGTATAATTTTACTACATGCATTCTAATAAAGTAGCTTTTCTTCCTTGAACTTTGCTGAAATGAGAAAAAAAAAGTTGTGAGACCAAAGTTCATAACATTTGTTATATGCACTGTAAACTACTTTTAAATATAGAATCTTCTTCTTAACAGCTGCATCAGATTTTACTTATTACATTTGAGTATATAAATATTCAGAACCCCACACACTCTAGAAATTACCAACTTTTCTAATATCATACATTTCTACTGGTCCTGCATTTCTCTGTAATTGAATAATGTAATTACTCTCCTTAACATTCTTTATTTTGTGAAGTTATTCTTCATCTCCTTCTTTGTGTTGTATTTAAAATGCATTCATACATTGAGGAGTGCTCAGTATAAAATGAATACGTCCAGCTTGCTTATTTTTAATTATAAATAAAAATGTCTTTAATAACAAAATTTTGACCTGTGTGAGTTAGACCATATTGATTATACAAAAGGCTATGTTACAATAAGAATTAGAGAATGATTAAGCAAACTCAAATTAGAAATGGGGAATGATTAATTTTATAATTAGTTATAATTTAATTATCTTCCCTCAGTTAATAGTTTCATATGTAATGTTGTATAATAGCAACTATTTATTAATTTTCTAAAGAAAGTTAATATCAATAACTTCGTAAATGGGCACATTGCATCTGTTCTCTTCTGGAAACACATAATATTGAAGGTGTATTAAGCAGTATTTTTGTAAAGTTCAAAATTCTGTCAGATATGCATTTAAAATATTTGAGACAGATAAATTACTAACAAAAATTTGTGTTATTCAACTTCCCTTTACTACAGCAAATACCTGAATAAATCAATTTAAAAAAGAAGAAAGGTTTATTTGGACTGTTTTGGAGGTTTCACTTCGTTGGTCCCATTTCTTTGGCCCTGTGACACCAAAGTATATCATGGCAGGAGCACCTGGTATTGAAACTATTTCCTTCAAGGCCAGGAATCAAAAGAGAGAGAGAGAGAGAGAGAAATAAAAAAGAAGGGTGTCCTCTTTGAAGGACTATTACCAATGATGAAATCTGCTCATTGAGTCCCACCTCTTAAATTTTCAGCCAATTTCTACTAATATCAAGCTGAGGACCAAGATTTTAATTCCTTGCTTTTAGAAGACATATCATATCTATCCTATGTTGATAGCTAACACATGTTTTATTTATTTATTTTTTGAAAAATTTCTACCTACAAGGGAAAATGAGAGATGATTGGACTACTGTCCTGTTTCAGCTAATTTCTCTTGCAACTATGAAGACGTTTCATATATTTTATGGAATAAACACATTTTAGAAAGCACAGTTTTTGCCTAGTGCATATGCATATCTCCATAGGTATTTGCTGCAGTAAAGGGAAGTTAACTAACACAAATATTTATTGATGATTTATCTGCCAACGTTCTTCTTGTAAGAGGAAACACAAAAAGGAGCATATTTTATCAAAAATTGGGTAACTTTAAGTGTAGAGTTAAGTGAAATGTGTGTGGTATGTAACCTTAAAGAAAACTATTTCCTGTATTTAAAACTGACATACCTTATATCATATTGCTGTAAAACTTTAACATATATAAGTAGGTGTAGGCAGAAAGCAAAAAGCAGAAAGACAATAAGCAATAGCAAGTTGCCTTGTCAAAATATTTGTACTTATTTAGTGATCAATTTCTAGGGTCAGTATTGATACTTTTAAACAAATGTTAGAAAGTCATAAACAAGTGTAGAATTCACTGACAAATGAACATTTTTGAGTTTTACATTCAATTATTTTGGGTGTTTTGAAGCAGAGATGTTTGTATTTCTTTTCCATGACTTGTTTCTCATATTTCTTGAGGAGTTTGAGGTGCAAGACAAGTCAGCTCAAAGAATATGTGCAATAATGTATATAAACCTAAGCTCTAAGTCCACCTGTGAAAGAAAGCATCTGAACTTCTGAACTTCCTCACTATGCTCTCAAACTCAGATAATATTGCCTCTTCAAGCATAATTGCTTCAGTGAAGAATAATTATTCCCTTTTTACAGACATGCTCTGCTTTCTTTTTGAATGTTAAAGTAATCTTTTCAAATATTTACAGTAGTTACTATTTTTTTCTATGAAGGCTGAAAATCAAGATTTTTTTTTTCGAAAGAAGCTAGTAAGTTTTAAATTTTCTATTGTGGGTAATAAATCCATATGCCAACTGACATAAAAAATTAAAAACATAAGGTTAGCAAATATTTTTATAATGAAAATGTTTTGCAGAACCCTTAAAAATTATGAAGACTTTATTTTTAACTATCTCTCAAAGCTTTCTAACAGATATCATTCATTTATAGCCTAAAATTAAAGCCCCTTGAAATTAGTTAATGAAAATAATGTAAGTATTGTTTTCCATGAAAAAAAAATTCTATGAAATGCATTATTCCCTTCTTTTAAGAGTAGTAGCCAAACGTGTTAAATAGTTTACTTATTATATTATCAGGATCTAGTATCATGGATACAGTTAACTGCAAAGGAATCAGAGATATTTAGTTTTTCAGTTGGCAGGTTATTTTCCCTTGCTTAACTTAATGACAGTTTTTAATTTCTTTATAACAAATAGAAGATGTCCTATATTAGACTTTATTAATGAAAATTTATGAAAATTCAATCATGTTCACTTAACAGTATGGATTCATTCTGAAAACTGGATTATTGGCAGATGAGTTACCATGTGAACACTGCAGAGTTCATTACAGAGACCTACACGGTATAACCTAGAGCACAGCTCAGCTATGTGGTATAGCCCAGTGCTCCTTAGTTGGAAACCTGTGTGGCCTATTACTGTTCTGAAACTGTAGGCAATTGCAAAATGGTGGTAAGTGTTTGTGTATCTAAAACCATCTGAACATAGAAAGAGATGGTAAAATAAGGGGAAAAATGATTAAATATGGTACACTCATATGAAGCACTTACAATGAATGGACTTGGAGGACTGGAAATTGCTTTGGGTATCAGTGATTGATAAGTGAATGTGAAGGCCTAAGATATTACTTCATGCTATACAGACTTTGGAATACTATACTTTAAGGCTATGATAATTTTATAGAATGTATTTTATTTTTAATAATAAATTAAACTGCTTACTATAAATTTATACTTGTCTTTTTCTTAAATTTTTGATTAACATAACACTTAGCTTAAAATACAAACACAGCAGGGCACAATGTTGCATGCCTGTAATTCCAGAGACTAGGGAGGCTGAGGAAGAAGGATCACAAGTTTGAGGCCAGCCTCAGCAACTTAGGGAGACCATGATCAATTTAGCCAAAACCTGTTTTATAATGAGAAAAAAAAAAAGGTTGAGGATGTACCTCAATGGTTAAATGCCTCTGTGTTCAATCCCTGTTACCAAAACAAAAACAACAATGACAAAGCACACACACACATAAATATTTTTATTTTTATATCCTGTATAAGCTTTTTTGAATTTAATTCATTTATTCATAACTTCTAAATTTTTCATTGCTATTAAAAACTAAGACAAAAACACACACATTAGTCTAGATTTACAGAGTATGAATAACATCAATATCACTCTCTTCCACCTCTACATTTCAGCTCACTGGAAAATCTACAGATGCAGTAACATGCTTACAGTTGTCATCCCCAACAGTGTGACTTTTTCTTGAATACATCTTGAAGGACCAATCGGAAGCTTTTTTGAAAGTATTGCTCTTTTCATAAATATTTTTATGACAGACAACAGAATGGGTGGGGTTTTATTGGTTCATTTCATTTCTTCATTATGGATTTGTTTGTAAGCATGTAATGCACTATTAATATTCCTTTATATTAATAGAAATATTTTAGCATTGGGTCCACATTTTCAAATTTCTAAAAGAGATTGTGGAGGTTTGCAATAGTTTGTAATAAATGCTTCACTATAAATTTTATTTGAATTCTTCTTTTTCTTCTTTTGAAACTTCAGTTTCTTTTTCCTCTTATTCAATTTTGCATTCTTGTTCAAATTTTAAAAATTACTCATTGGTCGTTCCCTTAGAAACCACTTATAAGAGCACCTCAATATCTTCTTCACTCTATCCTGAGTTAAATTGTTTGCCAACTTAACCACAGCCTTGCTGATTTTTGCAATGTCATGTTTCTTGGTAAATCCTTGAAATCACATGCAAACCTCTTGAGTGTCTGCTTCCTAATGTTCTTCATATAATCCTTGATGAAATCACCCCAAGTTTAAGCAAGGTCTTTTTTTTTAAAGAAATGTTAAAATCGTTCCATTTTTTTTGAGAGAGAGAGAGAGAGAGAGAGAGAGAGAGAGAGAGAGAGAGAGAACTTTTAATATTTAGTTTTTAGTTTTCGGCGGACACAACATCTTTGTTTGTATGTGGTGCTGGGGATCGAACCCGGGCCGTACGCATGCCAGGCGAGCATGCTATCGCTTGAGCCACATCCCCAGCCCCTGGTTCCAAAATTAGCATCACTGTTTTCTCAGTGTCTTCTTAAACCAGCAATAGCCCAGGCAAAAGTAGGAGCAAGTCTTAAAAATTGCTATAATAAAAACAAACTAACCAAAAATTTGCTGTAATTATCTAATACTCTTTGGTTAGATCAAAGATGTTGTGCTTGGATGGCAAAACACTTTTAATATCAGAATGAAAATCACAAATAAAATCCAGATGTGTGGCAACATTATCAACAATGTATAAGATCTTGTAAACTATCTCTTCTCCAAACAGTACTTCCATATTTCATTACACAGAAATCCAGAGTGTAACTGTGTTTGTTCCATAACTTTGCTGTTGTGAATTGCACTGCTATAAACATTGATGGATCAATATATCTGATTTTAGTTCTTATGATATATACAAAGGCATATAATAACTGGATCATATGGAGGTTTAATTCCTAGTTTTCTGAGGAATCTCCATCCTGTTTTCCAGAATGATTGTACTAAATTACAGTCCCACCCACAAGTAAGAGTATTTTACTCACTCTCTGCAGCATTTATTATTACTTACTTCCTTGATTATAGCCATAAAGAAGAACAAAATTATGGCATTTGCTGGTAAATGGATGGAACTGGAGAATATCATGCTAAGTGGAATAAGGCAGACTCAGAAAAGTAAGGGTCAAATGGTTTCTCACATATATTGAAGGTAGATAGGAAACAAAGGGGGGGTGGGTGAGCATTCCATAAAAATAAGAAGATCAGTGGCAGAGAGGAAGAGTATAGAGGGAGTGGGGGGGGAGGGATTGGAAAAGGGAAGAATTTGGAAAACTAACCAAATTATGGTATGTACATATGTAAGTTACCACAGTAAACTTCATTTCTATGTATATCTATAAAGCACACATTTTTTTAAAATTATAAGCAAATATAAATAAATAAAAGATATAAATAAATAGTAGAGGAAGGGGAATGAGGAGAAAATAATGGAAGGAAAGAGGATTCACTGGGGACTGAAGTGGATCAAATTTCATGCATGTACGATTATGTCAAAATGAATCCTAATATTATGTTTAACTGTAGTGCTCCAATAAAAAACATTTGAAAAATCAGAGGGTTTCTTGGAAGATGATCTAAGTCATTCATGACTTTCTATTATTCTTTAGTATTCTGACAATGTGTGTGTATTGATATTCTTACAGATCTTGATTTTCTCACTGTGCCATATATAAGTGAGTTTCAATTTGTAGTCTGAAATACTGCCCCTAGTAGGACTACTGCTGTTATTTTTTCTTAACACTTTTGAAACCCGGTACTGACTTGACCTCCTTATGGATGAAAATCTTTTTGGTCACCTATTTATAGAACAAGGGGGATTTCATCTATATTGGATTTTTTTTTCTGGAAAGTAATTTTCTTCTACAATTAGCTTATGTAGAGTTTCCAAACATCCTTCAATTACCATCACATTATCACTCACAGACTCACCATTTCCTTTCACATTACACAATGAAAAATGATGGTGGAATTGTTTAAAGCCACACAGAGCTAGCAGCAAACTCAACATCATCATCAAGTCCTGTCTTTTCTTTCAGTGTCACAATCCAAATTTTGATTTGCCATGATTGTCATGATGCTGAGCAGGATACATTTCTACATCTGGTCTTCATTTCAGGGCAGAAAAAGTCAATCCATATTTGCTGTAAACCCTACTAATTTTTTTTTTTTTGTCAGACTCATTGCCTTCAATGAAGTGAATCCTCTTACCACTTCCCTCACTTTGTACTTGTTCTCAAGATCCTAGCTAGAATTGAATGGGACATGCTTGACTGGTGAATGATAACTACCACTGATTTTCCAACATTTTGTATTCTTTCACCATCTTCATTTTTATTTCCAGGTCAACCATTGTATATGGCCTCTTACTGGCAACATTAGCAGTGGATGTTGCATTGCATGCTTAAGGTACATGAAGAAAAGCACAACTCAAGATGAAATCAAACCCAAGGGAAAATGATGCAATTAAGAAACATGGTAGACAAGAAATATGAGGCTGCTGCCAGTGTAAGTAGCCATAGTGTTTGTTTATATCAAAGTCTTTTGATATGTACAAATATGCTCTAAATAATAGTTCATCATATTTAGAAGCATTAATCTGCTATAAGAAACTCCTGTAATTATTATTTATTTTTAATGAGCAAAACACTTAAAGAAAAAACTAAAAACGATCTATTTGAATACATTGATATCTTAATCTCATTTCTCCTTTTATAATAAAATAGAGTGAGTGATTCATAAAAAGTAGAAATTTGCAAGAGCTCTGGGGTTTGGAAGTCCAAGACCAAAGCCTTTACAAGTTTTCTGTCTTACGAGGGTTGCTTTCTGCTTCCAGGATGGTCCTTGAACATTACATTCTCCAGAGAAGAGGAGTGCTACATTCTTACATGGAAGAAGACAGAAGGGCAAAAAAGGACAAAGTCCTTCCACTAAGCCCCTTTATAATCGCATTAATCCCTTCATGGAGGTGACATTAATACCACTCAATAGTTCCTGCTACCAATATGGTTGCATTGTGAATTAAGTTTACCACCTGAATTTTGATTCTACAGGATACATTCAAATCACAGAAATTAGGAAATGTTCTTTAATTTTCTACTCTTTATTTAACTTTGAGTTATATGTTTACCTAGTTTCTGTATTATTTTTGAAGTTATTGTGAATATAATAAATGTCAGAGGCCTTTATATTTAGAGATTTTTTGAACTATTATCTGGATTACCATTTATGAGTTGTGCTGCTCTTTAGACCTATGAAGTCACACTATTCCACCTCCCTATTTGTATAACATAAGATATGAAAATAAGTTCCTCAGAATAAAATGTATCTTAATAAATGTTTATGTTTTATTATAGATTAAATGCATGTGACAATAATTTTCCAGATTTACCTTTTTGCTTGATTATTATATTCAATTAAACTTTGAAAAATTATATCATGACATGTATTTATCAACAAAATATATTATATATAAATGTTATCTAAACCTTTTTTTTTTGTATTGGCTGTTGAACCAGGGATGTTTTACTACTGAGACACATCCCCAGCCCTTTTATATTGAGACAGAGTCTCACTAAGTTGCTTAGGATCTCACTCAACTGCTGAGTGCTGGTCTTGGACTTGTAGGACTCCTGACTCAGCCTTCCAAGTTGCTGGAATTACAGGCATGTGCCACTGTGCACAGCAGTGTATTTAAACATAATATAAAATTTGTCTATTTGAGAGACGGGTGGTATTGACAACAGCAATGCTAATAAATTTGGAAATTCTTTTTTTTGTCTTTTACATTCTAAAATCAATGTATAGTCTACTACAGTGACTCATTTTGTCATAACATCCTTTGAGTTTTCCATTTCTGATACTGTTTTACTCACTAGTTAAATCAATCTATTATCTATGGTATGGGTCAGTTTATTATAATATTCATTGCATATCCACTTACATAATTTCTTGTTGTACTCTTCCATGAAAGACTCATGCCCCCTACAGTTTGCCACCACATCCATTTGCTGGCATTGCACCTTTGTAAATTTTTTATATTCTTATTTGTTCCTTTATATTCATCTTTCTTCTCTAATCTATCCAAAAAGAATCAGTCTCTCTCTCTCTCTCTCTCCTCTCTCTCTCTCTCTCTCTCTCTCACACACACACACACACACACACACACACACACACACAATTTACTTCAAAGGAAAGTATCTTTAAAGAGTGTAAATTGGTAACAGGCCCCAAAAGATGTCAGTCAACAAATATACCTAAAACTACAAAAGATAAACAAGTATTTTTTCTTTATTGAGAAAGCATTAATATGCTGATGCATATTGTAAAATCTGAGGTAGAAATAAGAAAGGAGAGAAATTTCTTCAAATAATTTGACTAAAAAATGCTTTCTGCCTCCTATTCTTAGAATATACAATTTTGGATTTACTAACCTAAATCTAAGCAAATCCAATATGAGGTTCCTTTATTAGTTACACATGTAGTTCTATAGTATTTTGATTTAAAATGTGCTTGAATTTCTCTTTATGCTCTGCTATGTTAAGCACATGTGTACATTTGTGTGAACATATGTGTTAAGAAAATGAAACAATCCAACAAAAAGAACATCCTTTCATAAAGATACAGTAAGTATGGTTTATAATTGAATTAACTAGCAGTCTTACATGTATGAAGATATGCAGGTAACTCATTACAAAGTTAAGACTAAATGTCACACATTCTGTAGAGCAAAGCAGAAAAAAAAAATAGCTACAACAAACAAAAACAACTCCTTGTGGCAGTATTCCTGAAAGACTCCTGAACTAATTACAAAAGTACAGTTTACAAATCTGTAAGTCATTTGACTGGAATATTGAAGATATCTCTAGGAAAATATTCAAAGAAAAGTGAGAAGTGTAAAGCAGCCTCTTAACCTTTCTTAAGCAGAAAATATCATTTTCACTCACCCTTACTATTGCTCCACAAATTGTAAAATCAATAGACAAAATAAATAATTTGTTGGACCTTTTCCCTTGATTTTGCCTGATTCTACCAACTCACTTCTATGTCTTCTGCTCAATGAGCACCCCCTTTCACCCTGTGAATTGTTCTGTAGAATGGTGTCTCATAACAATTGTTCAATAACTCACTGAAGCAAATCTCATGAAAAGTCTGGGTTGAAAATGACTGCTAAAGCTCTAAGTATAATACAGAAGTACAGTTAATTATTGCCATGTTGATAATGACAATATATCTTGTCTTCCGATTAAAGAGAGAGATTAATTCAACAAAACGGAGTTTATGTTCCATATGTTCTAAAATAAAATTTAAAATTGCCTTCAGTATTGCATCTCTAGAATCAAATTACAATATTCTATTAAATTAATATTAAATTGAATTCATAAGACATGATGTTGGGATAAGGATAACCTGTGTTTCCTTTGCTGAATGATCTGCTCTTTATAATTTAATTAATAATACTATACTACCAGTTACAAATACATTTAGTTCATTGATGATACAAACTTTAGAAACCATCAGACCAAGAAACAAGCAGCTAGTAAACTTAAAAAGAACTGTGACTTTGTCTGATACCTAACTACTACCTCAAGATGTTACAAATGCTGTAGAATTACAATTATAAAGGCCAATATCACATCCATAAATTATGGGTAGCTTTAAATTCTGAGGGGAAAAATGAAGTTAAGTCCATTGACTTAGCTTAATTCACTTAACTGAGGTAATATAGAAAAAAAAATCAAGTAACTTTTACATAATCCAATTTTAAAAAATGTAACTTTTCTTTGCACCAGAGCCCCAGAGGTGACTTACTTCACAGAAAAGTTTTCATATATTTAAAAAAATCAAGAATGTTATTTTTCTGAGAAATTATCATGACAAATCCAGGAGTAAAACAAATATTAAAGGAAGAAATAAGTTAAAAGCCCCCAAACAAAGCTGATTTCTAACTGGACAACTGCTATCAAATTCTTCAATTTTACATCAGTATTAATGTCATAACAACCAATATATGGTTCAGTCACTTTATAAATATCATAAATAGTTTACTGCTCTGTGAGATTACATAAGATGAAGGAAAATTAGCAGTGGCCAAGCCTGGTGATTTTTGGTGGTGTATCCGGATAGGTTAAGTAAATATAAATGGTCACAATCACCAGGGATTTGTGTGACATTTTTATTATCATTTAATAATAAAATAATAATAAAACAGTTAACAATAAAATTATTCACCAAGGTATTCACATTTATGAATTCATCTGATTATAGCACTTATCCATAAATTATTTTGTCAAAATTATCATGTATAAGGATTTTTTTCTACCTTCATTTCCCCTTTGAGTTGGGAATTGCTTGACATGAGACATGATCAACTTTCCCCTTGTAACTGTAGAAAAATAGTTTGATTCCTGATGCTGGCAGGAGCAAGACTCAATTAAGTTTACAGTTGACATTTTGTACAGATTCTCAATGAAAAAAATAGTGACTAATGTCATCAAACTGAATTTAAAAATATCTTTGGAAGTAATCACCTTAAAAATAGGCTGAGCCTTGCATCATGGAGTACACAAACACTTGAGTTTTTCTGTGGTAAATATAGTTAGAGTGCTAAGTGTGTGTCAAGCCCTCTGTTATGCTGTATGAATATGGAAATAAAATGCAATCTATATTTTCAATGTTATCATAACTAGGGGATGTGAGCAGGAAACAGACCTACAAACAGGTCATTATTCTTCAATGTGCTAAGTGATACTACAGTTAGGATCAAAATGCTAAGAAAAACATCACAGTAGTATATATCTTTTAGGGAGGTGGGAAAGGATTTCGAGAGGAAGTGTTGTTTGAAATGAGTTGTAAAAGATATGTCAGAGATTCCCAAAGAAAAAATGCTAAAGAAAAAAAAAATGCCAGGAAGAAAGAAGACATTTACACAACACACACACATACACACACACATACACACACACATAGACACACACAGACACACACAGAGGTACAAGAACTCATACACAGTACAGATTGTAGATTGATTTTTTTTTAAGTCTTGGGATCTCTGAAAACCTAAATCCTCTTACTGTGGGGCAGAATCTTAATCAAAATGATCTTTCTAAATGTGCAAGAAATTTGAACAAGAATGTGCATATATCTAAGATGGATTTCTTTACATTTAGGAATTTTGGTGAATGAAATATTGTATTTCTGTCCATTCCTCAAATATACATAGTCTTCATTCATCAGTTAAACTATAGTGTTCTGGGACACTTTTTTTTTCACTTTTCTGCTTTGCTTTATTAATCTATTGATTATTGAGAAAGAGGCTATAACTTAATGGCCAAGTGGTCTTGGCCTTCTTGTTTTTTTTTGTTTTTTTTTTGTCATTGTAGTTGTTTTGTTTTTAAAATTTCTGTATAGAAATTCAGTACAGGTAAGATGATATAGTAAATTTAAGAATACAAATTAAAAATAAATTTAGAAAATGAAAATCAATGCTGAAGCTTTAACTCTTAAAATTTATAAGATTTTCTAACCATTGAACAAATGTGAGTATCATAGGAATTCAGGAATCTGACTTTGAATAAAAGTTTGGAGTACAGTATATCATAATTGCATAAAATAAATAGATGGTTTTAATTAAATTTTGTAAATTTTTGTTTTATGTGATATTTTGTGGCTTCAATTAAAAAACCTGGTGCCAACCATTGTGGCACAATGCCTGTAATCCCAGCAACACAGGGACATTGCAAGTTCAAAGCCAGTATGAACAGTGATTTGTAGAGTATTTCCAGGAGGTGTGAGGTGAGGTCTTGGGTTTAATTTTCAATCCCAGTATTGCCCCCAATTAAAAAGAAAGAAAGAAAGAAAACTAAATATAAAACTGTACTCTATGATTGGCTTTTCACTAGTAGCTTCTCTGTTTGCAGAGGGTTCAGAACATGCTATCTCATATATGGCATGTTGGGAGTTTGAAGACTTTAAGCTAGAGGAACTTGAAGAATAGTAGGCGCACAAAAGACTCTATGACCTTCCCCTGAAGTAGTCATAAGAACCTCAAATAAGAGACACCCTGCCCTATACCTGAAGAAGAGCAGAAATCATATTTACAAAGTTCACAGAGAGGATTTTGAACACAGAGGCCTTGTGAAAATTTCCAGTGTGATGTGTTTCATTCATATCTTTTATTTTACTGCATTTTTTCTACACTTCATCAAACTTAGCATAAAAACACTAAAGTTAAACTGTCGTTGGGGCTTCATATTCATGAAACATCCTGTCATAAAATATTACTAGTAAATAAATTTGTGTATTTTTCTATAGTTAATCTGCATTTTGTTATAGGAGCCAAGCCAATGATAGGTAGAAGAAAAGATATATTTTCCCTGTATCCCATGAAATACTAATAAATAAATAATTAAATAAATATCAGAAGTGATTAAATACCAAAACAAATAAACAAACAAACAAACAAAAACAGTATTCATGGCATTTGTTATTCTTCTATTTAAAGGATACAAATGTAGAAGACTACCATAGCAAGTGTTTGAAACACAATTTTTTAAAAATACAATTATTAAAATATCAACAAGCCAGCACTTGTTGTTGTTTGACTTCATAATGGCTGCCAATCTTACTGGAGTGAGATGGTATCTTAGGGTGGTTTTGATTTGCATTTCTCTGACTGCTAGAGATGGTGAGCATTTTTTCATGTACTTGTTGATTGATTATATGTCCTCCTCTGAGAAGTGTCTGTTCAGGTCCTTGGCCCATTTGTTGATTGGGTTATTCGTTTTCTTACTGTTTAATTTTTTGAATTCTTTGTATACTCTGGATATTAGTGCTCTATCTGAAGTGTGAGGAGTAAAGATTTGTTCCCAGGATGTAGGCTCCCTAGTTACCTCTCTTATTGTTTCTCTTGCTGACAAAAACCTTTTTAGTTTGAGTAAGTCCCATTTGTTGATTCTTATTTTTAACTCTTGGGCTATGGGTGTCCTATTAGGGAATTTGGAGCCCGACCCCACAATATGTAGATCGGAGCCAACATTTTTTTTTTTTTTTTTGCAGGCGGGAGGCTGGGCTCCTCCAACTGGGGTGGTCTGTCTACTGCTCTGGCGGGCCGCTGGGCCAGGAAAACTTTTAATTGCTTCATTTTCTCCTGATATATTTCTTAACTTTTTCCCAAACAGAGTGCTCTCAACCCAGAAAAGAATGAAGGTCATAAGTAACCCAAACACTAGGAATATACAGACAAAAGAAGAGCTAGAAATATTTATTAAGACTTGGGAATTTAACTTTGAAGTCACATCACTTACTTAACCAATCATAAGATTTCTATGCAATGAATACTGTAAAAGGAATCTATAAACCATAAAGTTGTCGGTAGGGTTAAAAATTAGCTATATGCAGTATTATGCCTATAAAATTTTTTCTCATAAATTATATTTATAACAAAACTACAATTAAAATATTTACTATACTTGCTTATTACACATTCAGGGACACAGCAGGGACATATGTGTTTGATGGTTTAGTATCCACTTCATTGTGTTTACTTACTTGTGTAATGAACAAACAACACATACCATATTTTTCCAACATTCAAGATGTTGCAATAATACCATAAAAGTCTCTGGAAATTGCATTCAGCACTATTTAATTAAGTATAACTCCTATAATAAAATAAATTACATTATACAGTATCTTTTTTCAATGAGCTTTGATTTGAAACTCAACAAAGAAATCAATCTTAAGATGTGAATCATGGCATGTTTTCTCTGATAAGTGGATGCTAATACACGTATTCAGGGTGGGCATGGGACAAGTGGAGGAACTTTGAATTGGGTAAAGTGGGGAGGGGAAGGGGCATAGGGTTAGGAAAGATGGTGGAATGAGAGGGGACACCACTACTCTATGTATGATTACAGGAATGGTGTGACCCTACATCGTGTAAAACCAGAAAAGTGAAAAATTGTGCTCCATTTGAAAACAATGAATTGAAGAGCATTCTGCTGTCATACATAAATGATTAGAACAAGTAAAGAAGTTAAAAGAAAAAAGATTTGAATCATGACAAAATTGGTAGTTCTTTGAAATTTGAGAAATGCATTGGCACAACCACATACATAGTCTATCCCTCACTTGGAAATAAAACCTTTTATTAATTTGGGAGAATAAGACTGAACATTGGCTAATATAAACTTGTTGAAGTCTAAAGCCATCTGGAAAACTGGCCAAGGAATGAAGAGAATTCATGGTAATGGTGGCAGGTAAAAAATAAAACTGTATTGGACTGACCAACTGCATATTTTATTAAATCACTTTGAATAAAAATGTGAAATGCTTCATTTGTGTTTTCTCAGAAACAAATCAAAAAATTACAGAGTCCTATGCAATGTAGAGACACAAAGTGTATGCTGAGCAACTAGAGGTCACTCCAGTTGTGGAATTTTAGCAACTAGAGGTCACTCCACGTATTCTTGGAATAAATGGCATCGTGGCTCTGGCAGCAGATACAAAGGAATGATGCTCTGGAGAGGAGATAGGGGAACTCTGTGATCAGCCACTGGGTAGATGAGGGTCCCAGCTGGAGGTGAGATCTTTAATTTTATGGTTTATCTTCTTCTGTTCATACCTCTGTCTTCATAAATGGTCATTCAATAAGTTGAAGAGCTCTCTCAATACGGTCTATCAAGAGGAGGCCTTGGGAGCATACATCTTCTCATTCTGTTCTTGAATATATTCAGAGACTTTCTTCAGAACCTTCTCATAATCAGTTTCCATGCATAAGAAGATGGTATATGTTGTTAAACAAGCCAAGCAGCCTTGAAGATACGATTGGCCCCCAAGCTTCTCTGTTTCTGCATAAATGCTTTTGAGAGTTCCAACTGTCTCTTGAAACTGCTGCCTATTAATCTGATTCGCCATCTTCGCGAGGAACTTGGTCTGGAACCAGCGTATGTCACTGCTACTGTCTCCTTAGATGAATACTTTCCTGACCCCAGTGCCTGCTTTGGCCTCATGGTGAGGACAGGACCCACCTCACTGAGAGTTTGGGGAGTTCGGAGGGGGAACCATGGGTCAGATCCCGGACCTGAACCCGGGAGGAGTCTGGGGAACAGCCCCTGACCATTGGACCCACCAACCACCCAAAGAAGCCCAAGGCCTCCCCCTCGCTGCTTCCCTGGCTGCTGCAGCGGGTCTGTAGCTATAGCCCCTGCCCAGTGCCTCCGCCTGCCACATCATGTTTAGGCTCAGGGAAACGCCAACCTGCCTCTTCTGCCCTCCAGCTGCTGTCGTGCCTTTCATATTATTTTTAAATGGAATGTTGTAAAATCTATTTTCAGGTATTTTATTTGTGTGTAGAAATGCTACTCATGTTATATGTTAACATTACATCATGTAACTTTACTGAATTCATTTATAATTTCTCATAATTGTTTTGGTAGGGTCTTTAGAATTTTCTGTTTATGAGATCATGTCATCATTAGTGACAATTTCATTTTGTGAAAGGGTCTTTATAATGCCAAATAATTTATTTGAATAGCATTTTAATTAGTAATTATTGTATATGCACAGATTTGACAACACCATTAACAAATGAGACATTGTGTTTACCTCCCCAAACAAGATAAAAATTCTAGAAATTTACATGGAAACACAAATGATATCAACTAGAAGATAAAAGCATGCAACGGTATTTCAAATGATTTAGGATGAAAAATTCTTAGATTATCTTGAGTACAGCACAAGCAATTGTGACAAGTTTCACTACTTCTTTAGAACTATTACTCTTAAAAGCAATTAAGAAAATCTGTCAATACTGCCTTCATAATTTCTATTGTTTCTACGTCTTTCTTCCATTTTTATTGAATCTAACTTAGATTCCATAATTTAATTTATAGTTATGATATATCTTCCTATTTTTCTCATACTAGGAATTAAATCCAGAGGCACTTTACCACTAAGCTACATTCTCAGCCAGTTTTAGTTTTTTATTTTGATAGAGTCTCACTAAGTTGCTTAGGGCCTCACTAAGTTTATGAGGCTGTCCTCAAAATTACGATCCTCCTGTCTCATCTTGGAATAACAGATGTGCACCACACTCTTGTCTCTTTCTTTCTGCACTTCTTGAAGATAAAAGTTTTAAAAGGAATGTGTCCTGGGTTGGGACTTTTCAGTTTTAATTATGGTCAATAATGTTACACTATTCAGAACTATGAATCCCAAGACTCACATTACCTCTTACTTTTTGGAAGGAGTGGAACAGTAGATTATTTTAGTTAATGGTTTGGGTAACAGAAAAGGCATGGCAGATCCATAAAAGTGTATAATACACCCCACACATCCTGTGGTCTGCCTTGTATGCTATGTTTATTCCATCTTTAGGATTCATCTCTCCTACCTGGTGATCAATTATATTCTAAAAGTTCTGATAGCATAAGACAATTATTCACAATAAATGTATAGAATGTGGATAATAAACAAATATAATGACTATTTATAATCATTAACATGTATATATGCAAGTATTAATATGAATAAAGAGAAATTGATTTGTCATATAATAAGGTGTGGTGTACAGATACAGAGGAACATTTTTAGTGTATCTAAAAAGATTTGAAGGTATCAATATTTTTTGAAAAATATACTATACTTCATATGAGGCATGTGATATTTTAATAGCTTTCAAAGATATTATTAATATGACTGTAAACTATAAATAAAATTTAAAAATCTAACTTGACTTTCATACTCACTGCATCTATAAGTAAATGTTATGTTGATTATTATGAAGATAAGAAGAGAAATCCCTAAAGAAATATATTCTCATAAAATATGTGTCATCTTTTTACATGTACCTTTTGGAGTTACTTATTCATTGAAGTAGTTTCTTCTAATGTGTAATATTTACATATCTATAATACAACAAATATCAAAATCATTTTCGGTTTGCATTATATCATATTTGTCATACATTCTTTTACATATATAAATTAATTCTTGGAAAACAATTGAGCAATAATCTTGGAAATATATATTATACTTTGTTTTTCATTTCATGGAGCAGAGTAGTGCTACAAATACTTTGGACATTGTAATAAACAGGAAAAGGTAGAGATCTTCTTACATCTCAACAAGAATATTCTGCAGTATATACCAAAACTTAATATATTATGATTATTTTAATCATTAATATGTCAATATACTGGCTTCATTTATTTAAAAAGTGATTTCTAAATGGAATGAAAGTTAACTCTACTATTTACATTTTGACAGTTTATTCTCTCAGAACCTACCTAATAAATATTTGTGTATTGGGATAACAAGAACTGTTTATTCTTAATGCAAATAATTGTTTAGATATGCAGGTGTGGGCGAGGCACAATTATGAAACAGCAGCCATCATGTTGGTAGAAATGTGAGCTAAAAGCACAAAGGAATTCATTTCTTTCTTGTTAAGCTCAAGATAAGTGACAAAATCAACAAAAACAGTAAGTAGATGGGAGTATGGAGATAAAACAGTAGACTTTTGAAGAAAGGAAAAGTACTAAATTTTTTTAAATTTTAATATGAGAGGAAATAGATGAAAACTCACTACTACATTGAATCTTTTTTATCATGGAATTCTAGGAGGCTGACAAAGTGACCTCAATCAAGAATATTAAAAGGTGCAAGAAAATGGTATCTGTTGGGATTAGAAGTATTTCTTTGATATTCTTGTGTAGGTAGCATTAAAGAACTCAGAAGATTTTTCTTCTGATCACTTACTGATATTATAAACATTGTTCTTTTAATAGAAAAGTATTGACAACTTATTTTTGAAGCGGTTGGAGTAGAGAAACTCAGTACTCACAGACACTGGGTACATAGGGAATAGTAATGTTTTCCCGAAACCAATATTCATCAGTTTTCTTATTTAAGAGAACTGTATTTTGATAAATTGCATGCCTACCATTCTATTGTTAGCTATCAGAACAAATTTTAATTTATAATTCAGCTTCTATTTTTATTATAGACTTGTGCCTTATGAACTTTTGAGGTGCATTTGTAAGCCAAATTTGTACCCTCAATACTTTGTTGTAAATTAAAATTATACCCTCACTAAAGTAGAATTTGGACATCCCAGAAAAAACTTCAAAGAAACTTTCTCTCTTAAATATAAATAGGTCATTAAAATAGTGAAGAATTAGCTTAAGATTGGAGAAATATTCACTGTTTTTATATCAAATATCAAAATCCAGTTATATAAAAATAAGGCAAAATATTGAACACATATTTCACAGATTAAAACAAATGAACAATACACCTATAAAAAGTGTTCAATATCATAAAAAAGGGCAAATAGAAAAGACATTGAGATAGCAAAAGATAGCTATTAGAATCGATAAAATAAAATCTTTTACAATGATAAAATATTGATAAACATGTGAAATAAAAATAACTCTTACACATTATAATGGATTCTATATTGCCATAACTTTAGACAACAGCCTATATATATATATACAGCATTTAATTCTAGAAAAATACTAATAGTAAATATTCAATAGAAACATGTTTGTGTATGTAAAAAAAGTTTTAACAGGATATTAATAACAATATGATTTGTAATAAAACTATCTACATGACAACAATTAAACAGCTAATTACAATATATCCAAAGAACTGACTACACAAGTATGAAAGCAAATATTATAGAATTGTATGTAAACATATGAGTTGATCTCCCAAATATAATATTGAACAAAAGAAGCCAAGCCCAAAAAAGAGCACACACTGTATGAATTCATTCATATAAAACCAGTGGCTTTCAAGGATGTTGGTAAAGATGTTTCTTTATTTTATTTTTATTTTCATTTGGTCTTTTGAGTTATACATGGAAGTAGAATGTATTTTGACATAAATACATATATGGAGTATAACTCCCCTTTGTTATGGTTGTACATGATGTGGAGTTATACAGATCATGTGTTCATATATGTACATAGGAAAGTAATGTCTGATTCATTCTTACTGTCTTTCCCATTCCCACTCCACATCCCTTTCCCCCATTCCCCTCTGTCTCATCAGGTGAACCTCTACTCCCATTCCAACCTATTGTGAGTCAGCACTACATATCCCAGAGACAATTTGGCATTGGTTTTGAGAGGAATTGGCTTATTTCACTTAACATGATAGCCTCAAGTTCTATCCATTTATCAGCAAATATCATAATTTCATTCATCTTTAAGGATGAGTAATATTCCCATGTGTATATGTACCACATTTTCTCTATCCATTCATTGATTGAAGGGCACTTAGGTTGGTTCGATAGCTTAGCTACTGTGAATTGAGTTGCTATGAATGATGATGTAGCTGTGTTGCTATAGTATACTGATTTTAAGTACATTTTAATTCTACTCCTATAGCCAAAGAGTGGGAAACCATGTAAAATGGTGGTCCCTTTCCAAATTTTCTGAGGAATCTTCATACACATATCCAGAGTGGTTGCATCAATTGGCAGTCCAACCAGCAATGTATGAGTGTGTCTTTTTACCTCCACTCTTTCCAGCATTTATTGTTACTTATATTCTTGATAATTGCCATCTGATTGGATGAGATGAAAAGTCATGACTTTCTCTAATTGCTAGAAATGTTGAGGATTTTTTCATATATTTATGCACTATTCATATTTATTCTTCTGCGAATTATCTTTTCAGTTTTTTGTCCATTTATTGATTTGATTATTTGTTTTTCTGGTGTTAAATGTTTTTGAGTTCTTTATATATCCTGGATATTAATGCTCTATCCGAGATGACAAAGATTTTCTGCCATTCTGTAGGCCCTCTCTTCCCTTTCTTGATTGTATTCTTTACTCTGAAGAAACTTTTTAGTTTGATAAAGTTCTATTTATTGATTCTTGATTTTACTTTTTGTCGTTCAGGAGTCTTGTTGAGGAATTCAGTTCCTAAGCCAGCATGATAGATAGCTGGGCCTAGTTTTTTTTTTTCTAATATGCTCAGGGTCTCTTGTCTAATGCCTAGGTCCTTGATCCACTTTGAGTTGAGTTTGGTGCAGGGTAAGGGACAGGGGTCTGATTTCATTTTATTACATATGGATTTTCAACTTTCCCATCACCATTTGTTAAAGAAGCTATCTTCTCTCCAATGTATGTTTTTAGTGTCTTTATCTGACATGAAATAACTATGTGGGTTTGTCTCTGTGTCTTCTATTCTGTATCACTGGTCTTCATGTCTGTTTGAGTGCCAATACCATGCATTTCTGTTACTATAGCTGAGTAATATAATTTAAGATCTGGTATTGTGATGCCTCCTGTTTCAATATTCTGGCTGAGGGTTGCTTCATATATTCTGGGCTTCTTATTTTTCCAAATGAATTTTATGACTACTTTTTTCTATTTTTATCAAGAATGTCATAAAAACCTTAATAAGAATTACCTTCAAATTGTGTAGTGTTTTTGGCAGTATGGACATTTTGACAATATTAATTCTGCCTATCCAAGAACATGGGAGAACTTTCCATATTTTAAGATCTTTTACATTTTCTTTCTTTAGTGTTCTCTAGTTTTTATTGAAGAGTTTTTCACCTCTTTTGTTAGATGAATTCCCAAATACTTTTTATGGATATTTCGAATAGGGTAGTTTTCTTAATTTCTTTTTCAGCTAATTCATCACTATGTTTAGGAATAAAATTGTTTTATGGCTGTTAATTTTCTATCTTGTTACTTTGCTGAATCTTTTATGAGTTCAAGAAGTTTTCTGATAGAGTTTTTGAGTCTTCTAAATGAATAAACCTGTGGTCACCAAATAGGGAGAGTTTGCATTCTTCTTTTCCTATTTGTATCCCTTTAATTTCTTTCTTCTATCTAATTGCTCTGGCTAGTGTCTCTAGGACTATGCTGAATAGAAGTGATGAAAGAGGGCATTATTGTTTTGTTACAGTTTTTAGAAAGAATGCATTAAATTTGTCTCCATTTAGAATGATGTTGGCCTGGGGTGTAGCAACAAAGCTTTTACAATGTTGAGGTATGTTCCTACTATTCCTAGTTTTTCTAGTATTTTGAACAGGAAGGGGTGCTGTATTTATCAGATGTTTTTTCTGTATCTATTGAGATGATTATATGGTTCTTATCTTTCAGTTAATTGATGTGATGAATTACATTAATTGATTTCCATATGTTGAACCAAACTTGCATCCCTGGGATAAATCCCACTTGATAACGGTGCACAATCTTTTTAAATGTGTTGTTTAATGTAATTGCCAGTATTTTATTAATTTTTTTTTCATCTATGTTAATCAGGGATATTGGTCTGAAATTTTCTTTCCTTGATGTGTGTAGGGCATGTTGTAATATGTGGGGAATGTTGCATCAGAAAGGAGGAAACCTAACTTGATGTAGGGCATGCAACATGTGGGGCATGTTGCATCAGAAAATAAGAAACCTAACTTGCTACCTGCTTTAGAGTCCTGGGGCCTCACAAGGCTAGATGGCGCCTGGCAATCAGCCAGGAGGCAGTGCTGTCCGTGGTGATGAAAAATCAGACGACCTCTAGGATAGGCTCAGAACCCTTCCGTGCTTGTGGACAGCTCCTGACTCCCAGGATGGGTGCACACATGAACTCTCCCCACCCTGCTGACCTTTATCCTGATTGGCTCCTGTACATTATATTAGCTGTGTGTTTTCTCGAGATCCTGCTTTGACTGGTCTCCCTGACATGTCTGCTTTTTCTATAGGCGGGGGAGGGCTGGGTGAGGGCAGTCAGTCGACTCTTTCCTTTCTTGGCTTGTCCTGGTTGGGGTGTGCTCTCCCCAATCTTTCCCGCAGGTCTGGAGGGAAGCAGGGAGGTGCTAAATACCCGGACAGATGTGTCTTTGTCTGGTTTTGATATCAGTGTGATACTAGTTTCATAGAAGCAGTCTGGAAGGGTTCCCTCCTTTTCTATTTCATGGAATACTTTGAGAAGGATTGGTGTCACTTCAAAGAAGAAGTTCATTGAAGTTCTGGTAGCAATTAGTTGAATATCTGTTTGGTCCTGGGTTTTTCTTTTTTGGTAGGCTTTTGATGGCATCTTCAATTTCATTTCTTGGAATTGCTTTGTTTAAGAGCTATAGTAACAAAAACGGCATGGTATTGGCACCAACGTAGACTTGTAGACCAATGGTACAGAATAGAGGACATAGAGACAAACTTGCATAAATATGGTTATGTCATACTTAACAAAGGTACCAAAAACATTCACTGGAGAAAAGATAGCCTATTCAACAAATGGTGCTGGCAAAAATGGAAATTCATATGTAGTAAAATGAAATTAAACCTCTATCTCTTATCCTGCACAAAAATCAACTCAAAGTAGATCAAACACTTAGGCACTAGAACAGAGACCCTGTGCCTAAAAGAAGAAAAAATAGGCCCAAATCTTCACCATGCAGCCTAGGATCTGATTTCCTTAACAATACTCCTAAAGCACAAGAAGTAAAATCAAGAATCAATAAATGGGATGGATTCAAATTAAAAAACTTCTTCTCAGCAAAGAAAACATCAATAACATGAGAAGAGGAGCCTACAGATTGAGAGAACATCTTTATCACATACACCTCCAATAAAGTATTAATCTCTAGGATATATAAAGAACTTAAAAAACTTAACACCAAAAAAAATAATAATTCAATCAATAAATGGGCTAAGGAATTAAACAGATACTTCATAGAAGAAGAAATACAATTGATCAACAAATATACTAAAAAGTGCTGAATATCTCTAGTGATTAGAGAAATGCAAATCAAAACTACACTAAGATTTCATCTCACTCCTGTTAGAATGGCAATCATCAAGAATACATGCAACAATAAATGTTGGCGAGGATGTGGGGAAAAAGGTACACTCATACTTTGCTGGTGGGACTTAAAATTGGTGCAACCACTGTGGAAAGCTGTATGGAGATTCCTTAGAAAACTGGGAATGGAACCACCATTTGACCCAACTATCCTACTTCTTGGTTTTTACCCAAAGAACTTAAAATCAGTACTACACTAAAGCAGCCATGTCAATGTTTATAGCAGCTCTATTCACAATAGCTAAACTATGAAATTAACCTAGGTGTCTCTCAATAGATGAATAGATAAAGAAAATTAGGTGTATATATTCAATGGAATATTACTCAGCTTTAAAAAAAAGTGAAATTATGGCATTCACCAGTAAATGGATGGAGTTAGAGAATATCATGCTAAGCGAAATAAGCCAATCTCACAAAATGAAAGGCCAAATGTTTTCTCTAATATGAGGATTCTAATTCACAATAAGGCAGGGGGCACTAAAGAAGAATAGTGTTACCTTAGATTAGATTAGGTAGAGGGAAGTGATGGGAGGGGAGGGAAAGGAATGTGGGAATAGGAAAGAGACTGAAGCAGACATTATTACTTTATGTATATATGACTACATGACCAACTTTGATTCTGCAACATGTAGACTCAGAAAAATGAGAAATTATATCCCATGTATTATGATATATCAAAGTGCATAAATAAATTCTACTGCAATGTATAACTAATTAAAACAAATTAATTAAAGAATGCTCTGTATAAATTTTCTATGTCCTCTTGATTCAATTTGGGTAGGTTAAATTTGTTGATATCTTCAAGATTTTTTTATTTTATTAAGGTATAAATTTTCCAAATAGGTCCTGATTATCATCTGTATTTCAGTAGTGTCCATTGTGATATTTCCTTTTTCATCACAAATTTTATTAATTTGAGTTTTATCTCTCTTTATTAGCTTGGCTAAGGGCTTATCAATTTTATTGTTTTTTTTAATCAAAGAACTATTTTTTGCTGATTTTTGGATTATTTTGTTTCAATTTCATTGATTTCAGCTCTGATTTTAATTATATTCCATCTTCTACTGTTTTTGGTGTTGATTTCTTCTTTTTATAGGGCTTTGAGATGTAATGTTCGGTCATTAACTAGTTGACTTTATAATTTTTTAATGAACCAGCTCAATGCAATGAACTTTCCTCTTAGCACTGACTTCACAGTGTCTCAGATTTTGATAAGTTTTATCATTATTCTCATTTTCTAAATTGTATCCCTGATTTTTTCTTCTATCCATTCATCATTCAATAATGTATTATTTAGTCTCAAGGTGTTAGAGTAGCTTTTATTTTTTATTTTGTCATATATTCCTAATTTTCTTCCATTATAATATGATAGGATGCTCTTCTTTTTTTGTGTGTGTGTATTGGCTAAGAGTTGCTTTGTGCCCTATGATATGGTCTATTTTAGTGAAGGATCCATGTGATGCTGAGAAGAAAGTATATTCAGCCCTTCATGGATGAAATATTCCATATATGTCTGTTAAGTCTAAATTATTAATTGTATTTTTTAGTTCTATAACTTATTTATTTAATTTTTGTTCAGAAAATCTAGCCAGAAAAAAAAAATAAAAAAAAAAAAAGAAAATCTAGCCAGTAGTGACTGAGGTGTGTTAAAGTCACCCAGTACTGTGTTTTCATCCTTTTGCTTCTTGTAATTGAGAAGTGTTTCTTCTGTGCACATAGATGCATCATTCTTTGGGGAATAAATATTTAAGATTGTTATGTCTTGTTGATGTATAATTCCCATAAGCAGTATGAAATGTACTTCTTTGTCCCCTCTGATTAACTTTGGCTTGAAGTCTATTTTATGAGACTGGAAGCCCCTGTTTGCTTATGAGGTCCATGAGAATGATATGCTTTTTCTTGTCCTTTTATCTTCAGTCTTTGAATGTCTTTGTTTACAAGGTAAGTCTCTTGGAGACAACATACTGCTGGTCTGTTTAAAATACAATCTGCCAGTCTATGTCTCTTGACTGATGAATTCAGGACATTTACACTCAATGTTATTCTTGAGATATGAATTTTATTCCCTGTCATTTTGATTTATTTTTGTTTTTAATTTGAATTAATTTCTTCATTGATTCACTGTTCTTTTAGTGTAGTTCCTCTCTTTGCTGGTTTTCACTTTCTCCTTGTCACTTAAGCAATGTGTGTTTACTGGGCCTGTATTTTGGGCCAAAACAGGTTTGCCAGGAATTGGCTCTCTCAGCCACAGGGCCCCACACTGTGGCCCCAAAATAGCTCCTTCCTTTATCTTCCGCACACCACTTGGAGAGATGGTGGCTTCTTTCCCACAGAAAGATATTGTGCAATGCACCAGTCAGGTTTGTTAGACAATGTACTTGATCTCTAAATGTTCCATACCTAGACACACCTTGGGGCTCCCCAAAATGCCAGTTCCTTTAATTCCTTCATCACTCCACTTTGCTCAGGGAGGGATTAATCTGGCTGGTGTTTCCAAACCAGCCATGGAAGCTGCTGTGCAGCTTGGGATTTCTTCATTATTTCATTATATCCTTCTGAGTCCCCTATCTGCTTGAATGTCCAGTTATAAATTCCAGTAAACTCCCTTCTCCCCTTTTTTATTCACCCACATTTCAGTGAAACTTACCTGTCTGCTTTCTTCATTTCATGCCACAGAGTAGCCAGGAAAACAATCTCCTTTATTCTGGCATCTTGAAACCCCCAAGATCTGTTTTTTAATCTGGGTTTTAGTTACATAAATGTGTTCAGCTTGTGAAAATATAGTAAACTGCCATCATTGTTTGTATATTTTTTCTGTTTTATGATATTCTTCAATGAATTTTAGTATATACAGATATATTATTTCACATGTAATTTATATATAAGCATATAGTATATATTATTAATGTATTTTTGAAAAAATTATACATATATATACATATATAATTATATGGATTAACTTTCATTTGAGGATAGATTTTTAAATAAAATAGATCAAAAAAATTAAATGAAACAAAGGATTAAAAGGGAACACAGAAGGAAGAAAAAGAACTAATAAAAAAGTGAAGAAACTTTTGCCTAGAAATATCGTAAATATCTCTTGAATTATAAAGTGACACTAAAACAAAACCAATGCAAGCACTGAAGGATAAAATTGAGCAAATTTTCAATAATTTAAATCTAAAGATGAAGACACAGAGACTATCACAATAATTATAGAAAATGCCCAGAAGTGAATTCTGAGAACTACATTACTCATTGAATTTTCCAGTGGGAATGAACAGAAATTGTTTTGGTTTGGATGTGAGTCTTCTCCCAAAAGTTCACATAAAGGACAATGCAAGAAGGTTCAGAGAAGAAATTACTAGGCTGTGAAACTCTTAACTCAATCAGTGAATTAATCACCTGAAAGAGATTAACAGAGAGGTAACCTAAGTGGTAGATTGTGGTTAGAGATGGTGGGAATTCTGTGTGGCTATGGGGTATATATTTTGTATCTGGAGAGTGGATTCTTTCTCTCTCTTTGCTTCCTGATCACCATGATGTAAGCTGCTTACCTCTGCCACCCTCTCAAGCCATGATGTTCAGCCTCACCTAGAGCTGCTGAGGGATGAAGCTGGCCTTCTATGGACTAAGACCTCTGAAACCATGAGCCTTCAAATAAAGTTTTCCTACTCTACAATTTTTCTGATCAGAACTTTGAGTCACAGCAGCTATATACCTGATTAAAACAGGAGTAGAGACCCAAAAGCTTCCAGATAGCAACAAATAAATATTAACAAATTAGTGAAACACAAGTGATAGGTAGAATTACAACATTTCCAGATATGCCATGTCTCTATTAGCTGGAGGTTGGGTTTCCACAAAATGATTATCACGGTATAAGAGGACAAAAATTAAGAGATGAAGGCAAGTCAGAAGGTAAGGGAAAAGGAAAAGTTATGGAAATGACTGGAGAAAGTCTGTAAATGGTGTTTTCCAAATCAGAATGGAAAAGCTTGAGTTCCCAGAGGTTGGTCCAAAAAATGAAATGCACACATTTCCGTATTCATTTGAACATCTTGAAAAGTGAATTAACACTTCCATCCAAGTTTTATGGATGATTTCGTGTGTAAAGGAAAAAGTGAAATAATCATTTCCTTTAAGAGAAGCTAAAAGTTAATCTTAAAAGTATACATCATTTGACTTTGTTGTAAAGGCCTTTTATATAACATAAATATGTAATCATTGATTAATATTTAACAAGAAACAGTGATACAATACTTCGAAAAGTTGTACTAAAATGAGTGAAAAAGAGTTAAATGTTTATTTTATATGGCAGGAAAGTAATAGCTAATCTAGATCAGAAAATGAATACCTACCTGAATTAAGAATTTTTAAAAGTAATATTGTTAAATAGATGAAACAGCTAAGAAAGAAAAACATATTGGGTGTTAGAAAGTATGAGACAAGAAATTGCTAATTTTATTTTGTTCTGATTTTAAAAATGCATGACTCCATCAATTATGCACTAATATATTTTGATCAATAAAAATAAAGACAATATAGATTGTTATTAAAAAAAGAAAACATCCCATGAGATACTTGCAAAGGAAAGTGGATATTAAACTTTGAAAATTACTTCATCACTTAAACATAAAATTCCCCAAAGTGACTTCATTTGGGAATAGTGGCATTTACACTGGGCAGATTGTTAATTTTTGCAATTTTTAACAGTCTCTAAAATAAGGTGTGTTATGAATATCCTCAATATGAAAAATATTTTAGCATACTTAAATCATGTTTTAAATTAAGAAAACCTTTGCAGAATTTTACATTGGGCTGGAATTAGGAAATACAATATGAACATATATTTTTGACATGACTTTTGACTTTATTTTTGGCTTTGATTAAATTAAAAGTTTAATTGTCATTGATAGCACCTTGTTAAAAAGTTGTAGCAGATATATATTTCTAGATATGTATATATTATTTTAATTACTAAAGTAATCTGTTTATATAAGTATGTAATATATGAACATTTTTCAATGACTTTAGCCACTTGTTAATTGAATACCCTAAAACATGAATAAAATGTTTCCAAATATTTGTCCTTATTCAAGGGAAAAATACTAGTCAGGCTAACCTACAGTTCTTCTACCCTGCTGTACTAAAATCATCACTGCATTGTAAGACATTATATCTAAACAAGGTAATGATTTATAAGTTACTATGAGGCCAAATGTTCATGTAATTCAGTTGAAGCATAATGGGTAAAAATATTAACCTTGCTTGAAAATTAGGTAATTGAAAAGATAAATAAATGTTTTTATGGATTTATTTATTTATTTAATTCAGAAATATAAACCATCTCTCTCTTCTGTTAGGGACCCTTTGTTCTGTAAAATCAAATTCTGATTACTTTTCTAATAACCCACAATTATATTAGCATTTTATTATTTTCAATCAGTGATGTTAACATTTCTTAATAATGTCCATCCTGATAATATTCATATTTGTAGGAATGAAACAATATAGGTAGAATCTTTACTACTTAAGCAGTACTACATTATACATTTTCATGTGTATAATTACTCTTTTGTCTCAAATAGGTCAGTGTAAAAAATGATTTTACTACCATTAGTTCTCTTTTTATTAGTTTTATTTTTATTACACATAAGTATATTTTAGATATTTAAGAACACATACTGTATAACATTATAATTTATAATTTTAGGTACATTTTCCCAACAAGTGGAATTTAATGGTGCCTGGAAACTTTTTTAGTTGTTATAAATGAGGGACATGTCTGGTGTCTCATGAATAGAGGTCAAGGATCCTACTAAGTATCCTACAATGTACAGGATAGTTTATTTAGAACAAACAAAACAAAACTTGGTTCAAAACATCAAAAAGTCAATGCTGAGAACCTCTTACAAAACATAACCAATCGATATGTATGTGTACATATGGATTTTACTACAATATCATTGTAGTTGTTCTAAGCAGTTTCATATGTAAAAATTAGAATGTCTACCCTGAAAGAAGCAGGGTGTCTGCCAGGCAGTGTGGCAGGCTGAGTGAAGACTATGTACTAGGTGTGTCTTATCCCTTCTCCTCTGTGACAAGCTCTGCTACTTTTGGCAACAGTTCTACAGTGTCATGGTCTAATTTCAAGATAGTTTCTTCTAAAACACTAAATGTGAAGCACAGAATGAGCTTCCAATTTAACATTTTAAATAGAAAAACAACCTGAATATCTTTATTCAATTGCATCTAAAAGGCTAAACAACCAAGGATTAAAAAAATATATGGAAAGAGAATGAAGTTTATCAAAAAATGAGTATAAAATCTCATAAATGGACACTAAATGTATATACAAAGCATCACATCTTCTTAAATAATATCACTTCTCAACTTTTCCCTTGAATGTTTAAATTATGTTTTTTCCATAATATATATCAAACTCAATGTACCTCAAACAGGAGTATAATAAAAAAATAACTAAATATCTTTCAAACAAATAAATTTTGTGACAGTAAGACATATAATATCATGATTTTAATATCAAATATCCCTTAAAGGACCTGTTTGTTGAAATTTTGGTCACCAGTGAAGAATATTTAGACGTGAGGCTTTGGGATGCATTTATTTGGAAATTTATTTATTCATTGATGGATTCACAGGTGAATGGGGTTTTGGGAGGTGGTAGAAACTGTAGGAGATGGGACCTAGTTGAAGGGATTGAATTCTTGGGGCTGTGTCCTTCATATCTCTTATCTCTCTTGGGGTTCCATTCTCTCTGTCTCTCTCTCTCTCTCTCTCTCTCTCTCTCTCTCTGTCTTTCTTGACTACACTGAGATGAGCAGCTTTCTTTCCCCATACCCTTGTGATCTGAAATTTTTGCATCAACATTAGCCTAAGAGTAATACAGACAACTGACCATAGGCTCAATATATGAACCTTAAACAGTGAGCTCAAATAAACCTTTTCTCTTTAAAGTTGCTTATTTCACATATTTTGTCACAGCATTGAAAAGTAAAATAGCACACAAAATCAGTGCAGGAAATTAGAACATCTTTGTCTCAACCCCTAACTTATCAGTCTATTTCAAATATGAAGCTGAACTTGCCCCAGTCAAAAATATACTGTGATCTACTTGTCAGATAGAATATATTCTGAAAAATAATAGATAAACAAATAGATGATCTGTTTCAATAATGACATTCTTATTATTCATATTGTTTTATTTAAACAATACATTATAAGCACCAATATACACTTATAATTTCAATGCTTAATTTTAATTAAGGCAGTCCATGAAATTGGTAGTTCAATAATCAATTCTAATTAATATTAAATAGAAATTTTATTTTATAAAGAAAATAAATGTGATGATGCTTACATTTGCTTAAAATTTTCTATTTTATCAATGATAAAAGTTAGGCTGAATGAAATCATGTCACTTCATAAACTTATGGGATTGTGGAATATCCTAACCTCATCATTTATAAGTTATATCATTTTTTACAAGTCATTTACATTTTCTGAACATAAATTACTTTTTATCATAAAATTATGATGAAATAGCATCCTCCTTTTCAATTTAGTAAAATGTTATCATAAAGTATATGTGAATAAATTGTATAAATCTGCAGGCAATGGGAAAGTTATAGATTTAGAGATTTCAATATAGAAATTATATATAGAAGAACTTCTTTAAGCAAATTCTGATTATTGTAGTTTACTTTTTCTTCTGAATCTCATACAAATTTACATCTATTTAAATATCGAACTGCATGCTGGGCATGGTGAGCCATACCTATAATCTCAATGGCTCAGGTAGCTGAAACAAGAGGATAGTGAGTTCAAAGCCAGCCTGAACAAGAGCAAGGTGCTAAACAACTCAGTGAGACCCTGTTTCTAAATAAAATACAAAATAGGCCTGGGAATATGGCCCAGTTGTCAGCCCCTGAGTTTAATCCCCAGCCAGTACTTCCAAATAAATAAATAAATATCAAACTGTACCTAATAAACCTACATACCATTCAAAAATTTTTAAAATGGTTTGAGAAGGAAATTTTAACTACAGTTAACTTATATGGTTTGGTATGATCATAATATACCATATACATCTATCAAATTATTGCATGGTATTCCCCAAATTTGTATGTTTAAAATAATAATACATAAAAAGAAATTAATTTAATATGGCCAACATTTACAGAGAAAATAATTTTGCAAAGGTTTTATTTAAAGAAGCTTTGAACTAAGGACCTAAAAAATGCTCAAAACTATCTTTTACTTAACTTGTTAATCCTACAAGTTATAAAATAGTTTTCTGAGTTAGAAAATAAAATGAATGAATGAACAGATGTGGCTGACAGATTTTAAAGTGGACCTTATGAACCATATCTGCTGGCATTTGTGATTTTGTGTCATACCTCTGCTTAAAGATACATCAAACCCTTGTTTATAATGAATAAAATGCAGCAAAGGTAACAGTTAATTGTGCTTAATTGCATGAAAGTGGAGCATTTGTTGTGCTAGTTGCTTTCTCCATTCGTGGCTTTCAAGAAGCAACCTGACATTCATCCTATAGCTACAAAGAAATTAATTCTTCCAGCACCCTGGGAAAACTAAGAAGAAGGTCCTTCTCTGGTTGAGCCTTGAATTCTATCACAGAACCAGATAATACCTTGATTGCTCTTTGTGACTCTCTAAGTAGTGACTCTCTAAACTCTGATTTACAGAACCTGTGACAGTAAATGCATGTCATCTTAATCTGCTAAATCTTGGGTCCTTTGTTACGTGATACACAACTAATAAAATAGTAATCCATAGTATTTACTTCCATGTAAGAAGTTGTTGGTTTTCTTCAATTTTATCCAATTTTTCTCATAAATTGAGTCTCCTTTATGCTTCATCTTTGGTTTTCCATTTGCATTTACTCTTCAATCTCCACTCATACAGGATATCTCTCAATTGTTAGTCCTAATGTAAGAAAAAGAATGATGATTTCATGATAGGCTTTCCTTAAATTACCATATATTGTCATACAAAATTGAACAATTTAGTGTCATTTTTAATTTGTAGGATATTTTATAATCTATAATATATGAATATGCATAGTGCTTCCCCAAAGTTGAGCAATATAAAATTTGTGTGTCATGAAATTATCTAATCCAGTAAGCCCCTCAGAAATGTGAACATCTCATAGACATTGCTGATTAGAACAGTTTAAAAAAATCAGTACAAACTATAGGTTATGATGAAGGATCTAAAATCTAAAATAATATCTATTTTCCTACCACAGAACATTTGAAAGTTATCCATGAGTAAGAAAAATCAGAAAAATTCTTATGAAAATTATATGAGCTAAGTAATATGCTATATTCATTGTAATCATCAGTTCATTTCTTCATGAATACAATATTGAAACAATTATTAATATTCCCATTTTCCCAACATTATAAACCAATAATCAATGAGAATGAAGGAGTCCATAAGGTTTCATATGTATTAACTGGTGAATCTTGGACTAAGCTCCAACTAAGTCTAGGCACTAAATTAATTTTCTTCTCCCTACGTAATGCTTTCTACATTTCTAACAGCACAAAAAAATGCATACTATTTTGTGATATAGAGCACTTAACAAGAAATTACATGAATTCTGAATTTGGTAAATGAGTCTTTCCTTTATATTAATAAATTATAGTTACAAATGTAGTAAAATCTATAACCTACATCCAATTAATATTAAGTATTCTTTTAATGCCTTATGAGAGAGAATACTGATAATCAATAGTATATGTTGTTTTTACATCATTTAACTGAATTTTTCAATATCTATGGCTTAATATTTAGGTCTATATATTTACAAAAAAACCTTTCAACTAAATACAAGGAGAAACATTATTAAATGGCTCTCTATTCTATTTCAGACATGAGTATGTGGATAGGATCCTCCACATAGCAGTTGTTACTCAAAAGTTTTCTTGGTAATAATCGATGTCAACAAAGAAGACTTAACTTTTCCCTTAGAGAAAACAAAAAGGATTCACTGAAAGATATCCATTCTAAGATCAATGTTTTGCTAAATCTAGAATGCTAGCTCCAAATTTCATAGGAATTTTGGATTCTTATCTATGGTACTTTCAACGAAAAATATTTAAAGAATTTCCAAGAACAAAGCCCTGTTGCCATTAAGCTATTCCTTTTTAAAATTAGAGTTAATGGAAGAGATCTAAAAGACATCATGTTAGAAACATCCCAATGTTTTTTTTCCCTCTGTCTGAAGATTACAATATCTAAAACAAGACACCCCAAAATATGTGACTGCAAAGAGCTAGCTGACCACCAATACAGTATGAGTTCTATAAGCATAAACCAAGGAGAGCTTTTTCAAATCTACCATTAATAAAATTTCAGGATTTTGTGGGAAAATGTTTGAAAAACATCAGGCATATTCTTTTATAGCAATGATTGCTTGCTAATGTCATGCTGTGGAATAAGAATCTCTGATTCATTGATTAGTTTCTTTTTCTATCCCAGGAAGAATGTATCCAAGGACTTTTTTCAGTGAGGAAGGATGAGTAATGATCGTTATTTTAGTACTTTCATTCCGTTAAAATAAATTGAGAGATTTGATGACGCATAGACCTCATGATAAACTCTTAGCCAAGTGTCAAACTTAATTTCCATTACAGAGAATTGTTAATAACTATTTATTTTATTCAGAGAAGTCTTCTATTTGATGATCTGTGTTTCACTCTTTAAGAAATATCTGCTAAAGAATTTGAATTTGTAATATAGTCTTTATTAATGAATAAAAATTATGCAACTATCTGGATTTTTAGCATGTGCCCTAAAGCATTTTCCTTCTTCTTGAAGAATAATTAGAAACTTTTTGTCAAGACAATGCAATATATTCATCCATGAACTTTTCCCCAAGTATATGAGGGATAGAAAAAAAATAGTACTGTCACCAAAATTAAAGAGGCGAAAGATTATATTTTGAGCAAGATAATAGGAAGAGAAATAAGAATAAATCTGAACTGACCTTCATTAAAACAAAGAGATGAAATCACTGTATGATCCAGCAATACCACTCCTCAATACTTATCCTAAAGAGTTAAAGACAGCATATTATAGTGACACCTGCATACCCATGTTTATAGCAGCTGTATTGACAATAGTCAAATGATGGAACTAGTCTAGATGTCTATTAATGGGTAAATGGATAAAGAAAGTGTGATATAATGTTTTATTCAGTCATAAAGAAGAATAAAATTGTTAATTACAGGAAAATGGACAAAACTTGAGAACATTATATTAAGCAAAATAAGCCAAACTCAGAGAATCAAGCACCATATGTTTTCTCTCATATATGGAAGCTAAAGAGGAAAAAGGAAAAGCAAGGTGTGTGTGCAGGTAGAGAATTCCCATGAAAATGGAAGAAAGTTCAGTAGAGGAAAGGGCCCTAGGGGTGGGTGAGAGGAGGGAAAAGTGAAATACTGGGGAATGATATTAGGCCAATTATATTGTTACATCATGTACATGTACAATTATGTAACTATAAATACTACCATTATGTACCATAATAATGCACCAATAAATATACGGAAGAGAAAAAAAAAGAACTGGAGAGTTTTTAAAGAATGACAGGACTGGGGAGAAAGAGGGCCTCTCAGCCAATCTTTCTTTGCTAATTGGCTTTATCAAAGAACAAGTAAATTTCTTTTTCTTCATGATGGAGTAAATTTTATAATTGGGGCAAAAACCACAGCATCAGGGTTAGGCACCCACCCTCCCCCATAAATTGGGAGATGGAAGCTCATCTTCCTTCAAAACTATACTTCAAAGGCTTAGCTCCTAGGTCCTTGAGAATGCAAGTCCTGGATTGTCAAACTATAAAGAGGCTTTCAAAATTACTTACTTTTCAAAAGAACAGAAAAATAAATTTGATTTTTCTAAAGTAGACGCTCTAAGAAAAGGGAAGAGGAGCTTTTATACTTAGACAAAATGGATGCTTTAAGGGCCAGGGGGAGATATATGTGCAGGGCCTAGAAACAGGAACAAGAAGTCTGTGTAATCTTTAGTCAAGCTGAAGAAAACATTAAACTGACTTGTCAGCTGAAAATAAGGAGAAAATATGACTTTTTTGTGAATCTATGGGACAAGGGAGTCTAGATTTCAGTGGTAGAAGAAGTTTCTATAGGGGAATGGGGCTGAGGGATCCACAAAGGATATATGGCTAACCTCCCTTTATTGCCTTTTGTCTGGGCTGTGAATTAGGCTATCTTCATGTGACAGAGGCTAAGTGAAATAAAGTTACTCATTGTGTATCATTTATTTTTAGTTAAGATTACTAAAGACATAGGCACATAATTAAAATCAGGAAGTGAAGAAATCCATACAAAAATTTCTAAATACAGCTGTAATTTTTCCCAGGTTAACTCATGGTAGAAAATTTGATATGCCATTATAAGATCACATAATGAATAACTGACAACAACAACAAAAGGAAAACTGATAAACAAAATATTCCATAGAAGTTAGGGAGAAGTGGCAAGTAGAAACCAACAACAATAAAGTTCACATTTCATAGCTCTTAGGCAATGTGATACTTTAGTAAGCAATGAAAATTGATATAGCCCTGTCCCCTCCCCTCCAAAAAAAAAAAGCAGACCTGTAATAAACTAGGAAATTGGAAGTAAGACTTCCCCAGAGCAGAGCAGGGCATTTAGACATTAAAAAATGTAGCTGGACAGGGGATGGTGGCACTCACCTTTAGTCACATCTACACAGGAAGCTGACACAGGAGGAATCAATTGATCCCAGGAGTTTGAGGCCAGTGTGGGCAACATAGCAAAATCTCATCTCTTAAAAAATAAGCTAGTTATAAGGTTGCCAAGGATAACATAAGCAAAGATATAATGTAGGTGAGTTTTTCCTGTAATTATCTCAGAATTGCAGGGATGTGCACAACACAGAAGATAAAACAAGAGAAAATGTTTAATAAATTGGGTAGATGTGTAATCTGTTGTAGGGTGGGTGGAGTCCACTGTGGAAATGAGATCCAACATATAGTAAGAGGTCAATTTATGGAGGACTGTAAAGGATTTACCATCAGAGTTTCATAATCTGACATGTTTTAGAAGGATCATTCTAGCTGTTGTGTTAAAACTACATCAAAGGAAAACAAGTGTGTGGTATGATGGGGTGGGGATCCTAATTTATAATTCCAGGACAATATTGGTACCTGAATCAGAGTGAGAGCTTAGCAGACTAAAACTTACAGTATGAAGGTAAATCATGAGGTATTGTTGCTGGATTAGATGCAAAGTGTGAGAAAAAGGAATCTAGAATGCCTCTAAGGATTTTTTTTAAGAGAGAGAGAGAGAGAGAGAGAGAGAGAGAGAGAGAGAGAATTTTAATATTTATTTTGTAGTTTTCGGCAGACACAATATCTTTGTTTGTATGTAGTGCTGAGGATCGAACCTGGGCCGCACGCATGCCAGGCGAGCACGCTACCGCTTGAGCCACATCCCCAGCCCAACTTCTAAGGATTTTTGACCTGAGAAACTGGAGTAGTCTTCTTCTAAACTAAAGGAGTAGTCTTCTATATTTTTAACATGGAGATTGTACAGTACAGAGTCCTGTATTGTACAGGGTCCTGCACAGTTCCACACTTCCTGTTCTGTTTAATTTCATGAACAGTCAGCATGCTATTCTACCACAACTGTTTTTTTTTTTTTTTTTTTTTTGTTACTGGAGATTGAACCCAAGAGTGCTTAACCACTGAGCCAAATCACAGTTCTTTGCTATATTGTATTTAGAGATACAGTTTTTCTGAGTTCCTTAGGGCCTTGCCAACATGTTGAGGCTTTCTTTCAACTTGTCATCCTCCTTCCTTGGCCTACTGAGCCACTGGGATTACAGATGTGTGTCACAGTGCCCACTAATACCATATGTTCTTATTCTTAGTTATGACCTTCCATGAGAGTTGGTAGAGGATATAAAATAAAAAGCATCATAAAGTGTTTTATATTATAAAAACTAGCAACCTTATACTGAACATGAGAAAATAAATGCTCTTATACTTAGAAAAGATAAAACAAATGTGAGAGATTGAACTCTGGAATAGTCCATCATGCAAATGTAAGACACTTGGAAAGAATGTCCAGTGAGAGAGAACAGAGCAAAATCATGGGAGTATGAAGTACTAAAATTCAAAAGAACACAATATTTCTAAGAGAAGGGTAATCACCTGTGTAAAACATTGTTTTGTTTTTTTTTTTCTCAGTGAAATGAAAAGTGAGGTAATAAATTGAATATGAGGATGAGGGAGGAGGTCCTGAAGTTTTGATGTAAGACAGGAGCTGTTGAAGAGTACTTCAAAAATCTGCAGGAATTAATGAACTAAGGAAATGCAGTAGATTCACAGGATGTACAATGGCTCACCTGAGGTCAGCACTCAGGATTGAAAGTTTTCTCTTTTCTCAACAACATCAATTTATGATGTTTCCTCAGGCAACTATCAAGAAGACAAAGTTTCTTGGCATGGTGAAGCATGACTGTTATCCCTGCAACTCAGAAGGCTGAGGCTGGAAGATCTCAAATTCATGGCTAGACTCAACAACCTAGCAAGGCCCTAAGGAACTTAGCTAGATCATGTCTCAAAATTTAAAAATAAATAAATTAATTAAAATGGCTGGGGATGTAGTTTAGTGGTAAAATGTTCTTGGGCTCAACCCCCCAGTGCCAAAAACAACAAAAAAAGATACTGGCAAGAAAAGCTAAAACTGATTCTATTTCCAGATGAAAATGTAATATTTTCCTAACTTGCAAAACTTAACTTCATGAGATAAGACAACATGTAAAACAGGTTTATCTTTATTAGAATTTCATGTATACATGACAAAACAATAAAATAAATTTAAAATTATACTTTGGTAATGGTACAGAGCAAGGTCATGCTGCAGTGCTAAAGCAGTCACAGAAGTCCTTGGTTACTGGTTCTTGAGATCATGCCAGAACATTTTCAGCCATGTCATTCAGAGTAGCAGGTGTGAGGTTTTTAGAAGGGTTAGAAAAATGGAAAAGGAAAGCATTCCCAATGGAGAGAGTGTGTCTTCTCAGACAGAAGAACAGCATGACCCTCCTGCCTGCCAGTGATATTGGGGTCTGAGAAACATTTCCACCAAGTCCCATGCAGGCTCACCTCTTGATAGCAGATTGCATCAGATTTTCAAGTTCCCACTGCACTTGATCCTACCCTGTGAAGAGTAAATTTTACTATTATAATAACATGCTAAAGTTATAAGCTGGTTCCTTTTTCACACACTCCTTAACGTAAAGTTCCTACCACTCACCTCTCATGTCTGTCTGCTACCATTCAGACTATACTCACATACAATCAAGATGCACCTTGTTGTTTTAAATAACTGGCTCTCTGTGTGTCAAGTGCAGACATCATTACTCAGATCCTAATTTAAAACACATGTATATGGTGCAGAACCAGTGTAGAGAAAGGAGACTTTCTCCCACTTCCATAAGTCTATGTAAATATTTAAAATCTCAGAGTTTTTCAATTTTCTGGAAAAGAACTTGCAAAGTGGTCATAAAATTACTGAATAAAACATAATTTTACTGCATAAAATGGTCATAAAATTACTAAGGTCTAATTTTACTTCATAAAATAAAGGGAAGACATTGCTTGTACTCTCATTGATAGGCAAAAAGTTTTCAATTCACTGCCTGGCAGAACATTAATTTTAATGTGTGGCCATGGTTTAATTTAACCCATGAAAAACCATGATTCAACATTTTTTGGTATTTTTAGTTTCTACTATTTCCAGATGAAAATGTAATATTCTTCTACTAGAGGAACAAAAGTGAATCAACACTCCATCTATTTTCCATAAGGAGTAGTGAACGAGTCTTCAAAATATAGATGTTTTCTCACCAATGATTCAATAATTTATTTTCTTTATATATATAATTTTTTTTTCATTTGTTACAAAGTATTTTAAAAATACAAGGTAACTCACATACAAGACACTTAAAAAGAATGGCCAGTGAGAACAGAGCAAAATCAAGGGAGCATGAAGTACTGAAATTCAAAAGAATAGAATATTTCTAAGAGAAGGGAAATCACCTGTGTAAAACATTGTTTTGTTTTGTTTTTTCTCAGTGAAATGAAACATAAAATGGACATGTGTGAAAGATTTTGTTAATGAGGAAACTATTATATTTCAAATTTTTCAAAGAAAAAGTAAAACATTAATATAAAGATTTCTGAAATATTTGTTAATAAATATAAAACTAGCTTTTTATAGGAGGTGAAGTTAATTGAAACTCCACCAAACAAATATTACTTATACACCTATAAAAGATTATAAATAACTAGCATTTATTTACTATTGATAAAATTTTAAATGTTAAAATACAACAAATTTTAGTAAGAGGCAACCTGGAAATGTATGTTCTAGACAATGCATGTACAGTTTTTCACTCAAGTCATCACTAATTTCTTCTTTGTTAATATTATTACTTGTTATTATTCCAAATTTCTTCACAATTGCAGATAGTGATATAATTTGAAAGTAATGCATACAATCAGATTTAGGGATAGTAATTCATCAAATCAAGTTATAATGAAGATTATGACCCTCAAGAAGCCAAATTCTAGGTCAATAGTAAAAAGATACATACCTAAAATATTTATGTAAAAAAAAAATCAGTATCTCTGTCTACTGAAAAATGCCCCATTTTTTCTTCCTTATATATGACTATTATTCTCTGTTTTCCTACAAAATAAAACTATTATCCTGGGTATATGATGGCTTTTTATTACAAACACTAATTATCTAATCTCCCCTTATACTTCTTTACTTACTTCTAAATCACTCAACTTTTATTCTCTTTATTGTTTTCCTTCTACACAGTGACATTTCTATGCATTTTATAGTTCTTATTGGCCTTTTCAAAAATATGAGTTCACATGTCTTCTGCTAAATATTTTGCATGGGAAATCGCATCTTTTTTTCTTATATTTTAGAAGACAATGTCAATAACTGAAAATAAAGAAGACTTTATCTTTCATACATATTCAGGTACTGAGTAATGGTTTCAATAAATGTTTAGAAATGGAGCTTTGAGGTTTAGTGTCACCACTAACACTGTGTGATTCCTGAGTCCTGGCTATAGGGGAAAATGTAGTAACAAAAACTTAGACTTTTTGAGTCACAGAGCAAGGTGAATTCAGAGTATTTACTAGCCAAGTGACTCTAAGTCTCCTGGGGTTGAAGAACTGTCATTTATGGAGTGAGAAAACCTACTGAACAACCAATGTTTTAGCTAAAATTACATAAAATTACTTGTGCCATTACTTGGGCTGCTTTAGGGAATTCTGATCCAGACTCTCCCTGTCAACAAAAAACCCTGATTCATTATTCATTATTCTTAGGTAACTAAAACTTTTCTTTAGAAAGGGTTAAGAATTATTTGCTTATGACTTTAACTCATTGGGTGATATTTCTACAGAATCATAAGAAAATTAATCTTCTACACTGTTGCAATTTCTCCCTTAAAGATGAATAGCCTAATATTACCTTGTTCATAAGCTTTATATTTGGTACATCTCATTTTTGAAATCTATTTTATATTTAGTTATACAAAATAAAATAAAATGTGTTGTAGAGTCAAACATAATCATGAAAGCCCCTTGCTTCTTGTGAATTGAAATATTTTACTATGCAATGAATAATTCTCTCTAAGTAATTGTTTCTGAATAAGAATTATATTAATATCCCCGTAATTTAACTTTGGGGAAATAAATAAGTAATATTTCATGAACCAAATGATGATATATATTAACATGAAAGTTTTATAACTTGATGTTCTTTTTATGAGAAAATTAAACTTAGAACTTTGGTATGTTGAAGAAAAATTAAGGCATATTGTCACCTCTTAATTGTAATAGTAGGCACTTGTAAAATATTTCTTCTCTGCTGAAATGGGTTCCAATACAACACTCAAAGAAGTTATTTTCAAATGCAGTGACTGTCCAATACTCTGTTTACCATTTAGGCAGTGTTTCCATGGCCATTTTAGCACCTGGGACTACATAAGGATGGATGAGGGAGAGTCCAGTAGTGGAATGGGAATGGCACACCAGCTGGAAGAAAACCAATACTCTATGCTGATGGGAAAAACAATAAAATTCATTTTATAAAATTTCAATGCATTTGATTATGTCTTAAATTAATTGACTTTTAAAACAGGTGTTAGCAAGGCAAATCTACAACACAAGAAAATGGAAGTCACCACATTTGAAAATCTGTTATAAATAGATCTGAATGAAATCATTTGTGTGTGCATGTTTTAAAACTAAGTTATGTCCTCTAAAAAAATCAAACTGTCCTTCAAGGCTATAGTAAACACATATTTGGGGGAATATTTCATTATCCTCTTTTTCATTATTTTAAGAGGAGTGGAGGACTGTAGTTTTTATTTCCCAGCATGTACATCTGTACATATTAAAATATTGAGTTTCTCATACTATATTTACTAAGTAAAAATTAAAGCATGAAATAATAACTAACTGAACACATTAAACAGTTTAGTTGTCCAAAATTTGGATGAAAGAACACAATATAAGTAGTAACAGGGTTTTTTTGTCTGCATTTATTTTCAAAGTTTCGTGTAAAAATATTTTAGAAGTACATTTTAAGTACCCAATTCACCTCAACACACATACAAAAACTTTGTACTTCACAAGTAGGCTATGGTATTCTGTGTTATGGGCAATAGTTATAAAATCATTTGTTTAGGAAACATCACAATGAGCTTTTGTTTTGGGTTGTTATATTAATTTTTAACAATGAGTTTATTACACAGTTTTGAATAATAATATATACACATGTTTGGGGGAGTTATTTTATAACTACATCTGTCACATACTTTATTTCTTAGCTTGCTAACATTATTCTGTGAAACATTTGCTTTTAGAATTGGAGATAAACTACGGTTCATCCTTTAAAAATTGTAAATACTACATCCTCTCCTTTTAACAATGTTTTTGTTTCCAAAGTCAATTCCTGTATTCCCTAAATAGATTAATTTCTTCTTCTTTCTTCCTTTAAGTCTTCCTTTCTCCTTCCTTTTCTCTTTTTTCTTGTGTGTTTTTGTTTACTTCTCTGTGTGTTACTATAAAATTGTGATTCTTTGAAAATCGTTATTATATTACATTAAGGTCATCTTTTTGGTGTTTATTTTCTATGTAGAATTTTTGAAACTTTTCAATAAAAAGTCAAGTTTCCCTATTAAAACATGAATAATGGGCTTCAGTAGACATTTTCTCAAATAACATGTATAATTGATGAAAATGACATCTAAAGATATTCAATACCACAAGTCATTAGGAAACACAAGCTAAAAGTAGAATAAAGTACCATTGAACATCTCTTAGGAAGACTATAATAAAAACTTTATTGCTGCGACCTGTATGGCAGTTATTTCAGAAACCAGCTGAGGGGTGACGAGTGATTAGAAAAGACAGACACACATAGAAAGAGAAAGCTGAGATCAGATGGGACATTACACCATATTGGAGGTGTAGTGACCCACATCTAGCTTGGCACATTTATTATATATGTTTTAACATCAGAAGAATTTTCTGTGAGGAACTGTCTTAAAAGAACACAGGACTGAGATCAAAGTTCTGGGAAGCCAATTATTATTATCTATTTTGTGCTCATACTTCTTCTTTTATTTCAGTCGTATTTTAAACTAATTAATTATTTAATTTTAATTAGGTATGTATACATTTTTAATTCTAACTTGTTACATATGAGAGCAGAATGCATTAAAACTCATATTACACATATAGAACACAATTTTTCATATCTCTTGTTGTATACAAAGTATATTCACACAGTTCTTGACTTTATACATGTATTTAGGGTAATGATGTCCATCTTATGCCACCGTCTTTTCTTCCCCCATGCTTCTTCCCTTCCCCGCACCTCTTTTCCCTATCTACAGTTCATCTAATCCTCACATGCTTTACTCCAAACCCCATTATGAATCACCTCAGTTATATCAGAAAAAACATTCAGCATTTAGTATTTTGAGATTGACTAACTTCACTTAGCATTATATTCTCCAACTCCATTCATTTGCCTACAAAATCCATGATTTTATTATCTTTTATTACTGAGCAATATACCATTGTGTATATATACTACAATTTTAAATCTACTCATCTACTAAAGGGCATCTAGGTTAGTTCCACAGTTTAGATATTGTAAACTGTGTTGCAATAAACATTGATATGGCTGTCTCCCTGTAGTATGCTGTTTTTAAGTCCTTTGGTATAGACCAAGGAGTGGAATAGCTGGGTCAAATGGTGGTTTTATTCCCAAATTTCAAAAAAACCTCCATACTGCTTTCCAGATTGGTTGCACCAATTTGCAGTCCCACCAGCAATGTATGAGTGTGTCTTTTCCCCACATCCTCACCAACACTTACTATTGTTTGTATTCTTAATAGCTGCCAACTGACTGAAGTGAGATGAAATCTTAGAGTAGTTTTGATTTTCATTTCTCTAATTTCTAGAGAAGTTGAACACTGTTTCATATATTTGTTGATTGATTGTCTATCATCTTATTAGAAGTGTCTGTTCACTACGTTGGCCCATTTATTGATTGGGTTCTTTGATTTTTTGATGTTTAGCTTTTTGAGTTCTTTATACCCTAGAGAGTAGTGCTGTATCTGATGTGTGAGTGTTACAAATTTTTTCCCAAGATGTAGGCTTTTTATTCAGCTCACTGATTGTTTCTTTTCCTGAGAAGAAGCTTTAGTGTGTAAATCCATTCCATTTATTGATTCTTGATTTTAATTCTTGCAATATAGGTGTCTTATTAAGAAAGTCAGGGCCTAATTTAACATGATGGAGATTTGGGCCTACTTTTTCTTCTATTAGACATAGGGTCTCTGGTTTAATTCCTAGGTCCTTGATTCACTTTGAGTTGAGTTTTGTGCATGATGAGAGATAGGGTTTAATTTCATTTTGTTGCATATGGATTTCCACTTTGCCCAGCACCATTTGTTGAAAAGGCTATCTTTTCTCCAATGTATGTTTTTGGCACCTTTATCTAATATAAGATAACTCTAATTATGTGGCTTAGTCTCTGTGTCCTCTATTCTGTATCATTGGTCTACCAGTCTATTTTTGTGCCAATACCATGTTGTTTTGTTATTATTATTCTGTAGTATTGTTTAATGTCTGGTATAGTGATGCCTCTTGCTTCACTCTTCTTACTAAGGATTCCTTTAGCTATTCCAGGTCTCTTATTTTTCCAAATAAATTTTGTGATAGCTTTTTCTATTTCTATGAGCAATGCCATTAGGATTTTGATGGGAATTGCATTAAATCTGTATAGTTCTTCTAGTAGTATGGTCATTTTGAAAATATTAATTCTTCCTCTTCAAGAGTAAGGTAATCTTTACATTTTCTAAGGTCTTCATTGATTTATTTCTTTACCATCCTGAATTTTCTTTTAATTGCTGAGGTCTTTCACCTTTTTTGTTAAGTTGATTTGAAAGTTTTTTTTTTTTTTTTTTTTGAAGTTATTGTAAATGGGGTAGTTTTCCTCATTTCTCTTTCAGAGGATTTGTCACTGAAATACAGAAATGCCTTTGGTTTATGGGTTTTGATTTTATATCCTGCTATTTTGCTGAATTCATTTACTAGTTTTACACATTTTCTAGTGGAACTTTTTGGGTCTACTAGGTATAGAATCCTATCATCAGCAAATAGTGATAATTTGAGTTCTTCTTGTTTTATTTGTATCCCTTTAATTTATTTCATCTGTCTAATTTCTTGGGCCAATGTTTCAAGAACTACATTAAATAGAAGTAGAGAAAGAGGGCATTCTTTTCTTGTTCTAGTTTTTAGAGGGAATGTTTTCAATTTTAATCCATTTAGAATCATGTTGGCCCGGGCTTAGCATAGAGAGCTTGTATGATGTTGAGATATGTTCCTGTTATCCCTAGTTTTTCTAGTGTTTTGAACTTGAAGTGATGCTGTAGTTTGTCAAATGTTTTTTTTTTTTTTTCTGTGTCTATTGAGATGATCATATGGTTCTTAACTTTAAGTCTATTGATGTGATGAATTATATTTATTGATTTCCATATGATGATCCAACCTTGCATCACTGGGATGAACCCCACTTGATCGTGGTCCACGGTCTTTTTGATATGTTTTTGTATTCAATTTGCCATAATTTATTGAGAATTTTTGCATTTATGTTCATTAGAGATATTTATTCAAAGTTTTCTTTTATGTGTCTTTGCCTGGTTTTTAAATCAGGCTGATATTGGCCTCATAGAACAATATGAGTTTGGTAGTGCTCCTTCTTTTCCTATTTTCTGAAATAAATTGAAGTGAATAGACCTTAGTTCTTCTTTAAAGGTCTTATAGAACTCGGCTTTTTATTCTCAAGTCCTGGGCTTTTCTTGGTTGGTAGGTTTCTGATGGTGTCTTCTATTTCATTGCTTGAAACTGATCTGTTTAAATTGTCTATATCATCCTGATTCAATTTGGGCAAGAAATATGACTCTAAAAATTTGTTGATGCTTTTGATATTTTCTATTTTATTGGAGTACATGTTTTCAAAATAATTTCTAATTATATTCTGTATTTCTGTAATGTTATTAACTTTTTCATCACATCTGTTAGTAATTTGAGTTTTCTCTCTCCTTCTCTTCATTAGCATGGCTAAAGGTCTGTCATTTATTTTTTCAAAGAACCAACTTTTTGTTTTGTCAATTTTTCCAATTGTTTTTATTTCATTTATTTCTGCACTGATTAATTATTTCCTATCTTCTACTGTTTTGGGGAATCATTTGATCTTCTTTTAATAGGGCTTTGAGATGTAGTGTTTTGTCATTTATTTGTTACTTTTTATTCTTTTAATGAATGCACTCAATGCAATAAGGTTTCCTCTTAGTATTGCCTTATGGACGTCCCAAGTATTTTAATATGTTGTATCAGTGTTCTCATTTACCTCCTAGAATTTTAAAATTTCATCCTTGAATTCTAGTAGTATCCATTCATCATTCAATAGTGTATTATTTAGTCTCCATTTGTTATAGTACCTTGTAATTTTTATTTTATCATTGATTTCCATTTAATTTCATTATGATCTGATAAAATGCAAGGTAGTAGCTCTACTTTTTTATATTTGCTAAGAGTTGCTTTGTGGCATAATACATAGTCTATAGTCTTTTTTGAGAAGGATCCATAAGCTGCTAAGAAGAAAGTGTATTTGGTCCTTCAAGGATAAAATATTCTATGTATGTCAATTAAGTCTAAGTTATTGATTGTATTTTTGAGTTTATGGTTTCTTTTTTCAGACTTTTTTTTTTGTGTGTGTGTGAAAAACTTGTGTTAACGTCACCCAGAATTATTGTATTGTGGTCAATTTAACTCTTGAACTTGAGAAGAATTTGTTTGATGAACATATATGTTCCATTGTTTGGAGCATATATGTTATAATTGTTATGTCTTATTGGTGTATGGTTCCCTTGAGCAGTGTGAAATGTCCTTCTTTATCCCTTTTAATTAACTTTAGTTTGAAGTCTACTTTATTTGATATGAGGATGGAAGCCTCTCCTTGCTTCCACAGTCTATATGAGTGGTATAATCTTTCCCATTATTTCACCTTCAGTCTGTGGTGAAGAATCTTTTCCTATGAGATGAGAGTACTGGGGTCAACCTATTTTTGTTTGTTTGCTTGCTTTGTTTTAATCCACTCTGTTAGCCTATGTCTTTAGTTCATCATCATTCAGGGTTTTTACTGAGATGATTTGTATTCCCAGCCATTTTTGTTTATTTTTGTTATTTAGCTTGACTTGGTTTCTTTTTGGATTAGTTTTTCCTTTAGTGAAATACCTACCTATCCTGATTTTCATTGTTGTTTTATTTCCTCTTCATGTAATATTTTGCCAAGTATGTTTTGTAGTGCAGGTTTTCTAGCTGTAATTTTTTTTAAAAAAAACTTTTGATTGTCATGGAAGGTTTTTTATTTCATCATCAAATCTAAATCTTAATTTTGCTGGATACATGATTCTTGGTTGCCATCCATTTTCTTTCAGAGCTTGATGTATGTTGTTTCAGGACCTTCTAGCTTTCAGGGTCTAGCTTGAAATATATGCACATAACCTAATTGGTTTCCTCCTGTATATAATCTGATTCCATTTTCTCATGGTTTTCAATATTCTCTTCTTATTCTGTATGTTAGGCATTTTTTTTTATAATGTGCCTTGGTGTGGATCTGTTGTGATTTTGTACATTTGGTGTCCTGTCAGCCTCTTGAATTTGGTTTTCCAATCATTCTTCATGTTTGGAAAATTTTCTGATATTATTTCATTGAATAGATTATTCATTCCTTTGATTTGAAACTCTATGACTTCCTCTATCCCAATAACTCTTAAATTTGCTCTTTTTATGCTCTTCCCTATTTCTTGAATGTTCTGCTCATAGTTTCTTATCATTTTTACTATTTGTTCTACATTCTTTTCAAGATTATATATTTTGTCTTCATTGTCTGAGGTCTTCCAAGTGGCCTACTTTTTTGGTGATATTTTCAATTGAACTTTTAATTTGGTTTATTGTTTCTTCCATCTCAAGGACTTTTTATTGTTGTTGTTGTTGTTTGAACCTCTATCTCCCTATTGAAATAATCTTTTGATTCCTGTATTTGTTTAAGTAGCTCTTTGCTGAAATGATCTTTTGCTGCCTGTATTTGCTCTCTTATATCATCCTTTAATTCACAAGACATTTTAATTATGTACATCCTAAACTCCTTCTCTGTCATTTATTCTGCTGTGCTGGCCATGAATCCTAATAATGTGGTATCTAGATTTGTTTGGGGCAGGTTCTTTCCTTGTCTTTTCATGTTGCTCATGTGTCTTCCCTTGTAGCACTGTTGATCCAAGGCATTACCATTTTTACCCTTTAGAATTATAGTGCCCCTGTAAGGTTCTAATACCTCTCCTTTGAGGGAAAGGACTATGTTACAGATTTCAATATAAACAATATGCAACCTAAAAACAAATAATTGCTATTTTAAGGCATTTACAGTTTGGTCACAATTTACATAAATGGTAAATTCAATTATTATCTACAATATAGTCAGTAGGTTTGTAAGAGGGTTTATCGTTTCTGTGGTGGACAAAGAACCAGGAGTGAGGTGTAGGACAATATGCTGAGGAGGTAGAAGGTGAGGATACTGAGTTAGTATATCTTAGGAAATGTGAAAAAGAAATGAAAAGAAGAAGGTTAGTAGCAGGAGAATAGAGAAGACGTAATTTTGGGTAGACAAGTAAGAGGGAAGATAGTAGTGTACATAAAAACACGCACACATGTATATTAAGAAAAATTAAAAAATGTTAAAATAATAAAAAATGGAGGGGAAAAAAGAATATACAACACAACTGTAATATACTATTCAGATGCTCCAGTCCACAAAATCCAAGTTCATGCAAAGTACTTGGTTTCACTTATCTTGGGGATGTGAGGGTGAGAGAACATAGAGGAAGAAGAAAGAAGAAATCCCAGCGGAAAAAACAAAGATGGTTTGGTTGGAGATCAGTAACTTTTCTGCTTCCATTCTCATCTAATAGGTGGAGTTGTCTGCAATGGGGTGTCAGGTTGGATGCGGGGAGCTGGGCAATGGGCTTGGATGATGTGTTCAAGAATGAGCTCTGTGGTGTGAAGTGCATGGATGTCAGCTGTCTTCAGAGACTGTGTGAAATTCCCAGGTGCTGGCAGGCTACTAAGTGTAGGGTACTATATCCATTGCTTCACAGTCCCAAGATGGAAGCGACCGAGGGAGCCCCACAGTGGTAAATGGGGGTCTACACAGGAGTGACGGCCAGAGTTCCTTCAAGTGGGTAGCTACCAGGTGTCGTGCATGGGAGCAGTGTCCTGGATTTCTGCTCATTGGGTGACTGAAAGTTCTTCATGGGTACTGATACTGATGGTCCTGCTTGGGCACCCAGTAGTCCTGCGTGGGCTGGGTGAGTAGTTGGGAGACCTACTCTGAGTGAGGTCCGGAGCCTAACAGGCAAGGTGGGCATCATCATTCCTGCACAGGAGCAGGGATATCACTTGCAGAGAAGCAGTACTCTCACTACTTGAGTCCCAGGTCACAGAGAGACACAGAATGCTGCCTTTCTGTGGCCCACCATCTTGGATCCCCTCTGTGCTCATACTTCTTCAACCCCAGCAGCTGATGTCCAAATTCAGGGTCAAGACTGAGTCCAGTGGCAAGCACTGAAGCTCCTTTGAACAGCATATCACTGTAGTAGGTAGGTAGTCTCACTTGTGACTTTACACCCAGAGTTTCCAGCAAAGGCACCTTCCTGTTGCCAGAGTATCAGAGACCATAATTAAAATCACTGCTCCTGACACTTCATTTAAAAAATGGATATCCACGAAAATATGAAGAATTTAAAACTCTGATAGATTGATGGTACAAATGTAAAATGGTTCATCTACTGTGCAAACAGCTTGGTAGTTATTCAAAAAGCTAAAGATATAATGATCATATGACCCCACAATTACTCTCCTAGGTATACAGTACAAACTAAAACTAAAAACAAGTATTCCCAAGAATACCCACCCACATGTTTATAATATCATTTTTCACAGTACAGTAGCCAATAAGTGTAAATAATTAAAATGTCCATAAATGGATAATTGAACAAATAATTTTTGGATAAATTCCACATATAATGTAGAATTATTCAGCCAAAACAGAATGCAGTTTTGATACATTCTGTTACATGGACACACTGTGAAACAGTATGAAAGAAGCAAGAAAGAAAAGCAAGACACAAAAACCACTCATCATATGATTCCCTTCATATGACATTTATGTAATTGAAAAATACCATAGAGATGCAAGGCAAACTGATGCTGGGCAGGTGCTGAGGGAAGATGTGAGTGGATAGAAAGTGATCAATATGAAATAGGTTTACTTTGGAGTGATTAAAATGTTTTTGCACTTGATAGAGGCAGTGGTAGCATAATATTGTGAACATAATAGGTATCATGGAATTGTTTCAAAAGGATTAGCTTTATTTCATGCAAGTTTGTCACAGTGAATAATGCACATATTTTTAATTTTATAAAATTATCTTCTCTTGAAAGTTTGATGAATTCTCCCCCTCTGCAAAAACATCTGGCTAGGTGCTTTATTGGTATGAATATTCTGTCTTCTCTCTACATCAGTTAGTTCTCCTTTTCTTTATTTATTTGAATTTCAATATTTAGTGTATTGTCTATAATGTTAATGTTTGACTCATTACATACAGAACAGTTAATGCATTGTTTTTCCTTTCTACTTTGCTTCTCTATTCTCCCATTTACTATAATGGTGTATTTGTTTGTTTGTTGTTTTTGCTTTTAATTTAGGATATTAGTGATTTTTAGATTATTCTACCATGATTTTGGAACCTACATTCCCTGATCTTTTAAGTTTTATTTTTATGATCCATAATCTGGTCTACCTCCTTGAATATACTTTATACCCTTGAAAAAGTTGTGTGTTCTGTAATTTTCATGCTAAATATTCTGTGCTTTTTAATTAGACTTAAGTGGTTTTTGGTGTTTTTCTCCTAGATCTTACTGCTATTTTATCTAACAAGTTATCTCCATTACTTAGAGAGGAATGTTAAATCTCCTGTGAATTTCCTTTCCTTGTGGCCTATGTGGATTCTGGTAGAATCTCTACAGTTGTTTGAAACTTGGTTGTCCTGAAGATAATTCTTTAATTTTTCTTTAGGTGTTTCCAGGTACTTTTATTTTATTCAGAATGTTTGATTATGATATGAGTATGCATATATGTCTTTAAGTATATCTACTTTAAATTTTCAGGTCTTTTGTATCTGTAGATGTATGGTTTCCTCCAAAGTCAGGAATATTTTAGGCATTATTTTTTCATGTATTTATTTATTTTTTCTTTAACTTCTGTTGGTTTTTACCTCCCATGTTTTGAAGCTTTGTTGTCAGAGGCATATCATACAAAACTGTCTGACTTCTAGGTTAATTGTCTCTTTTATTAATATGTGATGTTCCTTTTAATCATTATACTTTCATTTCTTTGACATCTACTTTGCATGATTTGAATGCACCCACAACAGTTTTTTGATTAGTGTGTACATGGACAATGTTTTATTTTAATTTTATGTGAAGCTTACTTAAAACATAATTTTTTTCTTCCTCATTCATTTTTTTCTTTTCAGTACCTGGGATTAAACCCAGGATTGCTTTGCACCTGAGGTAAACCCCTAGCTCCTGTATGTTTTTATTTTAATTTTATTTAGGCAGGGTCTTGCTAAGTTACTGAAACTGTCTTCAAACTTGGACACCTCTTTCAGCTTCGTGAGTTTCTGGGATTGCAGTTGTGCACCACCATACACTTCTACAACATTACATTTGAAGCAAATCTGTAGAAGACTGTATTGTAGGGCAATGTTTTCTGTTTTGTTTTTGTTGTATTTTTATTTATTTTCTTCTTCTTCTTCTTCTTCTTCTTCTTATTATTATTATTATCATCATCGTTATTATTATTTTATATTTTGGTTCTGGGGATAAAATCCAGGACCTTGCATACGATAAGCAAATGCTCTAACACTTGATCTATACCCCCATCCTCCTTCATTTTTTATCAATTTTAATGATTTTTGCTTTTGAATTAATGTTTTTATCTCCCTTGTATATATTTGTTGATATGTTTGGATTTAGGTCTATTCTCTTTATTTTTTAATTCTACTCTTTATTCATTTTTGCATTCATTCATGTTATTCATTATAATTCTTTATATAGTTTATATTGGTTGCTTTAGACATTACAATATACAAAGATTTATAGTCAACTTAAAATCAATATTTTAAAATTTAAGTGGAATTAAAATCTTATCATAGGCTGGGGCTGTAGCTCAGTGGTAGAGTGCCTGCCTAGCACATGTGAGGCACTGGGTTCCATCCTCAGCACCACATAAAGATAGACAAATAAAATAAAAGCTTGCTGCCCATCTACAAAACTTAAAAAAAAAATCTTATCACAATGTGAATCCCTCTAATCTCTTCTTCATATATTAGAGTTGTCATAGATATTATAAATGCATGTGTAAAAAGCCAAACCAGACACTATTTAAAGTTTTGACTACAGTCACTAATTACATATTTTAAGAACTCTACAGCAGAAGAATATTCTTCCATAATTGTCTGTCCAGATAGATAGTAACATTTCTGTTGATCTGCCTTCATCCGGATGTGCCATGATGCTTTTTTTCTTGGATCATTTAACTTCTCTCTGAACAATTTCCTTTAGCATTTTAATTTTTTTTGTTAGGATAGATCTATTGGCAACACATTCTTTCAGTATTCCCTCATCTGAGAATGTCTTCATTTTGTATTCTTTCCCAAAGGTTATTTCCAATGGATAAATAATTCTGCTTTGATGATTTTTTCTCTTTCAATGTTTTATCAATGTGTTCACTTTCTTGTGGCCTACATGGATTTTGGTGAACTCTCTACAGACATTTAAAACTTGGTTGCCCTGAAGATAATGCTTTTATTTCTATAGGTTTTCCAAGGTTATTTTCTTTTATTTAGAATGTCTGACTTTGATATGAGTATGCATGGATCTCTTCGAGCATATCTAGTTTCAATTTCACAGCTCTTTTGAATCTGTAGATGTATATTTTTCCCTAACCTTAGAACATTTTCTAGCCAATAGGTTTTCAAATATAACTGTATGATTTCCCTGCACTATAGAATCCATTACCAGAATATATTCATATTGTTTCTATTGTTATTTTCCAAATATTTTGTTAAGTTCTCTTTCTATATGTTTTTTAATTTTTAAAACCTTTATTATTTAGGTTATATGATTTCTATTGTTCTGTCTTCAAGTTCTCTCCTCTGGGAAAACTAAATTACTACTGATCAGACATGATTTTAAATCATGTGTGTGTGTGTGTGTGTGTGTGTGTGTGTGTGTGTGTTTATACATTATACTTACTAAGTAGCTTTATTTTATCATCTTTCTCAAGCATGATCACAATTGACTATTGAAGCATTTCTTTAAGAATAGTTTTAAAGTCTTACTAGTTTTATTCCAATAGCTCTTTCATTTTGACATTTTTGACTCTTTGTTGCTTTGCATTATACAAGTTTAACTTTCCTTCTTCTCCATATACTGACTAAATTTGAATTATATATAAGGCATTATGGGCATTCTATTATTATAGATCTGATCTTGTTTAAATCTCCATGGACCATGTTAATGACTTTTCCTTTGAAATCAACCAAATTCTTTCAGGCAAATTTCAACCAAACTTTTATATGGCATAGTGTTGGCTCAATTTTCAAAGTCTTTGTAGTTCTATTTAGATCTGTTCTTCCTGCATATTTCTCCATGATTCTGAAACCCAAGTGGTATTTCTGTTAGTGAACTTATAAGTGATTTGCTATTCTAGTTCGGATCACATTCATGTACACATAGGTTAAAGATGGCTCCCACTCCAAATGTATAAACAAATTTATGGGATTGTATTCCCAACACCATGTTCTCCATGGTTTCCAGTTAGCTTGGACCCATTTTCTTTATGTGCCAACCGAAAAGCTGTGACTTTTCTTGTCTCTTTCTTTTTGCACCTTTTCTGCAATTTCTCTTGCATTCAGGGATAAGCTTGGAATAAAGCATGAGAAAAACAGAAATCTAAGGGATTTCCCCAATTATTATAGAGTCAATATCATCTACCAGAGAAGAAAGTCTTTCTCCCTTACAGTCTGGGCTCCTGCCCATTCCTATTGCACTGAAGTCTTCACTGCACTGAAGTCTTCACTAGCAGTGCTAAGAGATTGCTTGGCAGCTAGAGTGAGAGAGATCATAAAGAAGACAAAAATATATTATAAGAGTCACTCTTAAGTTCTCCCTACTTGCAGGTGATCTTGCTTTCTGTACAGGTCTAATGGTAATTTGGGGGTACAAAAGGATGAGTGTTTATTTTATTTTACTTTGAACTGAACAATATAGATTCTTTAGAACTCCATTTTGCCTATTAATAGTGATCTCTAAGTTATTCCTGAAACATTATGCTAAATTTATGGTGTATGTGTTATATATTGATCATATACTTCCTCTATGAGTAAGTGGTACAAACAGGTTTTTCTAGGTCAGCTGTGGAATTCTTCATCATTATTATTTTTTTGTGTGTGTGTACCTAATATATATATATATATATATATATATATATATATATATATATATTCAACTTACTTATCTCCTGATGTGTTTCCCTGATTTTCTGTTAAATTCTATGTAAATGAATGTCTTTTGTGCCCCTTAAGTCACTTGGTCATGTTGGGAGCAGTGAATGTATCTTTGCTTTGAACTGCCCAGAGACAGAGCTGTGATACCCTGCTTATTAATTTCTCAGTGCAAAGGCACTGAGATGTCTGTCCAGTTTTTGGGTGATGCCCTGCTTGAATGAAAAGTTCATGGTTTCCATGGAGTTTATCATTTCATAACCTAAGGTTCAGGAGCCAACTGCCAGGGGGTTGAAGAATTTTGAGTGCAAGTTGTTGATTGTAATTGGCCCCTTCAAACTTTTGACCTGGGCTCTGTTTAAACTAACTTTCTCATAATGAATTATTTTTATGTAAAAACCCTATGAAATAAACCCATATACTCTGTGGATTTTCAGTCCTCCTCCATCAGAGATAGAATGAACCACTGGGTCTTGCTTTCTCCATTTCTCTCTCTCTCTCTGTGTGCGTCTCTCTCTCTCTCTCTCTCTCTCTCTCTCTCTGTGTGTGTGTGTATTCCACTCCTCTTATCATCCCAGTTCAGGTAAACTGAGTAAATGTTTGCACTGGAAGCAATAGTTATCCAGGGACCCTGAACACTCTCCAGAACTCTAATTGTTAGGGTAAGTGGGACATTCCTCAAAAAGAGATGTACATCCATTTAAGGGAAGGGGAGGAGTGAATCTTTATATTGCTAGGTGTAAAAAAAGAGAGCTTTGTATTAGAACACTTAAGATTATGTTTAAGTTATGGGGCAGCTCTATAAAGAAGGTGCAGCCTGTACAGTTTTTAGAATTTGTTATTAAAACTTTTCTTTGCTTACTTGAGGAAGAAGCAGTGGGTGTAGAGACTTGGGAGGAGCTTGGTTAAGAGCTGTGTGTTGGATGTATAGCTGAGGGGAGCATTGTGTGGGTGGCAATGCAGGCAGAGTTAGGGAGTAATGGAGCAGAAAGTGGTGGCCATGCCATTGAGAGTAGCTGGCTGAGGGGAGGAAGCACAAGGAAGTGATTGATTCAGTTGGAGGCATTCAGGATGAAGGAGGAAGAGACATCATATAGGATCTTAGAGATGATTCTGACGAACAACCTGGGGAAGAAAGGGAGTTAGTTCATAGTCTTTTAAAATAACTGTCTTTGCACCCATATCTCAACCTTCACCTTGGGCTAAATTAAAATTCAGTGTATCCAAATTTGTGAAGTTATGGCTGCTGAAGCAGTGTTTCCAGGCTGCGAGAGCTGCTGGACTGGACACTGGAGGTTTTCAATTATATGCAGACTTCATGGTGTGATTCAGGAGACCCCGATGTGGTGAATTGTTGGTTAGATAGCAAGCTTATGAAAATGCTAATAAGGCCTGTCAGGAGGCGATCTGCCCTCATAAAAATAAACAGTCGACGTTGGATTTCATTGGCCTCTGTGCTGACATAGGAACTGTATGTTTTCAAGCTGTCACAATGGCTGTGGTGAATATTAGGTTAATGAGTGTAAATTACAGACAAATGTAGACATTACTTCCTCAGTTAAAACCTCACTGGGGATAGTGTTTCCACAAAAAAAAATAAAAATAAATAAATGGAAAATAAAAATAAAATAAATGTATAACACCAAGCTTTTAGAGAACCCTTCAAGATTTAGAACCACAGGAAAAAGGTGTCTCTTTTAAATTCCAGATGGTTCTGACTCTGGCTAAAGGAATTAGCTATCTTTACCATACTCTTTTGTTAATAAGCCTCTCTCTAATACTACAGCATCATGAGAGAATATTGGAAAAATACTAAATGTTCAAGGTTTTCTTTTCTTAAAAATCTTTCCTGAGGAATTTTACAAGCTTCCACATTCTTTAATTATTCCAACTGACTCTAATCTAATCCAAAAGTGTACTCCAATTCAGTAAAGATGTTCTGCATGCTTTTTTAAAAATTGAAGCCATGTAATTTCTTTTTAAAGAACTCCCATTTTAGGAATCTATTTTTTTGAGCTCATGATTTTATGGTGAATTCACATGTGATCTTGCATGCCAAAATTATTTTATTTTTCTAATCAGTTTATTTTATCTAATTATTGATGTTTTCACACTCAGTTCAGATGCCAATTTTTCAAGGGTCGACAAATACATTAAACATTTTTTCTCTTTCAGATCATAAAAAGGGACATAGATATGGTAATGTTGGGGGTGTATCTGATAGTTATCAGGAAAAGTGGCCCTCTGAAATCTTTTATTATAGTGTCCTCATGGCTATTAGATTTTATACCTAACATATCCCACTGTTTACTTCTGTCCTCTAATTAAGTCATAATGTGTAAGGATCTAATTGGTTGTATTTTAAAATCTAACAGGTTAAATCTAACAGAGGCTTTATAAACATTTGTAACACTGCCTCCTACTTATGGAGTTTGACTTCCAAATATTATAAAATCTTTATTTCTTGTCTGTTTTTATACAAGTGCACACAGTGCCTTGTACTGTATTGATAAGCGTATGTGGTATTAAAATTGGCATATAGATAAATAAGTTTTCATAAATTAAAATTAAAATAAAAAATGATCCAAATTATATATATACACACATACATATATGTATATACATATATATAAATTTACATGTGTTAAAATCAAGTTCAGTTTTGACTGATAAATCTAATCACTAAAAATAAATCAGATAAAAATAAAGATGTCTTTAAAATTACTAGCACAATTTGTTCTATTTGGTCAGACAATTAATACAATGTTGATTTCTATAAAACATCTAGAATGTAATATCCATTGCTTCTAGGAGATGGCTAGATTGTTAACTACACTTGTCTGACAGTTAAAGATAAGTAAATTAGATTTAACATAAAATAAATTAATCATAAATGTATTTGTTAGAGACATCTGATTAGTTTACAAAGTTACGATGCTCACAGCTAAATATAAAATCAAGTACTCTTGACTTCTTGAATTTCATAAGTAATGTACTTAAACATTATGTATGTTTTCATAAATTGGTAAATGGGAAAAGGATTAACATTATTCTCTCTGTGTCTTCATTAAAAACAAGATCACTAAGAGTTAAAGTTCTAACAGGGATGTAAAGGGTCCAAAAGTTTCAGCTGTGTTTAAATTAGAGCATTGTAAATAACATAAAAACACTTTGTCTTATTAAAGTTGAGTAAGTTGCAAAGGGTTTGTGAAGGATAAACTTCAAAAAGCATGTAACTAAGTTAGTTATATATATATAATTAGCATAATCAGTTAAAGCTACTCTAGGTTACCTCCCCCCACCAGGTCAAATAGTATAAACCAAAATTTTAACCCTCTGCGTTAAAGTAATAAGGATTTCTTAAAACATTAATCTACTCTTATTCCAACAAAACAATTTCTTGTGCCTGTTATGTTTTACTAATGTTTTAAAATACTAGTCTTAAAGAAGTTAAGGTTTGTAAAATTCCGGTTAAACAACAGTTATTATTTTAGTGTATTATATTGCATTACAGAGTCAAAATTTTTCCTTGAAAGTCAAGCTTGGGTTAAAATAAAAACATCACTATAATTGTGGTGCTATTACTAGCTTCTTTATATACTAAATGTATACTTATCTCCAAAGTATACAAATCTTTAAAGTACAAGATTTAAAAGAACATTTAACTAAGCTAGCGTTCTCCAAACTAAAGTTTTTGTAGTGGTCTCTTACAAACCCATATAAAATAAGAAACTTAGTTTAAAAATTATGTACATCACTTTATGTTTTACGATTACATAAAAATAATATAACAAAGATGGCGGCGAATAGAGTGCATCACACCCCGTGTACCGCGCCACTGCGCAGGTGAATAACGAGTTAGAACGACAAAAAACTATCTTGTTAGGAACTTACAGCAAAATGGGGGTGCACCGAAACCTAGAGGAAGGACTTCCAGCACCGAGGTCCGGTAATTGAGTCTCAAACACGAGCCAACTGTGCGACCTAGAGAACCGGGCTGACTGATCCATGCGACCTGCCCCGCGGCTATAGCGATGAGCAAGCAGGGAGAAACGTTGCTGCGGATTCTGTGGAATCCTGCCGGCTGAGCCCTCACTGAGCCCTGGGCTGAGTTCGGGATTTCAGACGGGGAAGGAAGCGGTACAGTTCTATCCCCCACAATGGAAACTCCACCAAGGAAACCAGCGGCCACCATCTTGGAGAGCTGAAGTAACCACCGCCACTCTC
>NW_025999982.1:29009917-29038172 GCF_001458135.2 Marmota marmota marmota
ACTTGTACACTGCTGGTGGGACTGCAAATTGGTGAGGCCAATTTGGAAAGCAGTATGGAGATTCCTTGGAAAGCTGGGAATGGATCCACCATTTGACCCAGCTATTGCCCTTCTCGGACTATTCCCTGAGGATCTTAAAATAGCTCACTATAGGGATACTGCCACATCAATGATCATAGCGGCACAATTCACAATAGCTAGACTGTGGAACCAACCCAGATGCCCTTCAATAGATGAATGGATAAAAAAAATGTGGCATCTATACACAATGGAGTATTACACAGCACTAAAAAATGACAAAATCATAGAATTTGCAGGGAAATGGATGGCATTATAGCAGATTATGCTAAGCGAAGCTAGCCAATCCTTAGAAAACAAATGCCAAATGTCTTCTTTGATATAAAGAGAGCAACTAAGAACAGAACAGGGAGGAAGAGCATGAGGAAAAGATTAACCTTAAACAAAGACAAGTGGGGGGAGAGAAAGGGAGAGAGAAGGGAAAGCATATGGAAATGGTAGGAGACCCTCAATGTTACACAAAATTACATATAAGAGGTTGTGAGGGGAAAGGGGGGGGCAAGGGAGAGAATTGAATAACTGCAGATGAGGTAGAGAGGGAAGATGGGAGAGGAGGGGAGGGGGGATAGTAGGGGATAGGAAAGGTAGCAGAATACAACAGTCACTAATATGCCATTATGTAAAAATGTGAGTGTGTAACCGATGTGATTCTGCAATTTGTATTTGGGGTAAAAATGGGAGTTCATAACCCAATTGAGTCAAATGTATGAAAGATGATATATCATGAGCTTTGTAATGTTTTGAACAACCAATAAAAAAATGAATGCAATAACAAAAACATAATATAACATAAGTTAGAAAATTTTGTGTTACTACTTACACTGAGATATAAACTGCAATGCATTTAATGACAGAAAGAGAGAATAAGAAGAGCATGATTTGCCATTTTCCCACAAAAAAAAGATTAAAAGCTGTCTTAACTTGTTTGATTTATGCTTCAGATGTTGTGGTAAAATGTGTTAACTGATTCATATAGACTCAAGAAATTATACTAAAAACAAACTTTGTAAAATAAAAATTTTAAGAGACAAAAATAAATTGCAAAAATAAAACAACTTACCTGAGATTTGCAAAGAGGCCACCTCACCTAAGATAACAATCTGCCTCTCATCTGATTCCATGATAATGTAACTATTGAAGTTCATTTAAATTTAATTTCAAAATATATATTTATTATAAGAATTGCTGTAGTTTCAAAATAAACAAAATATGATGCATAGCTAAGTTAAAATTTGAGATGACCAAAAATTGTGTTTTGTAGTTTATAATTATTATACAAACTCAATTATTTTACTCTTGTTAATTTTACTTTGTATTTTTCTTGTAAACTTTACAGTTGTTCATTAGTGCTGTATAGGAGTACAACTTTCAGTAAAACAACTTGTGTTAATTTGAGATAATAGTCCTTCATCTAAGACAGACTGTACTGCTAACTTTCAGTACTAATATGGACCCCCATTAAATAGAAGGCATGAATGACTGTAAAGTTACAGATATTGAAGTTAAAATACAGCACTCTTACTTTAAGACTAGTGAAACTGACATGCTGAATGTTTACTACCAAAGCTTGGAGATTAAAGTTAAGGAAGTAAAAGCACCATGAAAAAAATAGCCAATATTTCAATCTTGCCTTCTAAATCAGCTTAAACCCTGGGAAAAAAAGGCCACTTCACTAAGGACTCTGGGACACTGGGCCACTTGACCTTCTAATCAGGAGGATCAATGATACCCTGGAGAACAGACAGCTGACCAGCACACATGCTGAAAGAGTGGAGGATCATTGGAGAAGGGAGACATCCCTGATGCTTCCAAGGGAAGCCACATCATCAAGCTGATGCTGACCCATCCTTATAGATGGCACAAAAGGAACTAAGAGGCTGCTCACAAGTTCCCAAAAGTATCCCACTGGGGAGGAACTCAGCTGACTCTTAACAATAGATAGGAATAAGGTCAATTTCAGCAGCTTTGTCTTGAGTACCTAGTAAAAAGAGTTATGACAAAAGTACAGCCATTCCTGGGCATTTAAAAGAAAAGATAATAGTTCTTTTAATAGCACTTAGGACATATGGTGCCTCCCAAATAATGAGGGTTTTTTTTGTTTTTTTTTTTGTGTGTGTGTGTTTTTTAACTTCCTGAGGTTTATATTTACCTCCACCTGTTCTTTGGGGAAGAATGGTTGCTTTCATGTCAATCAATCAGGACTAGTAAAGGATAAGGTTAAATAACTCCAGGATAGATTGAGGCCAGGTTATTTTAAAGTGGGCTCACTTGTCTGTTATGAAACAATTTAAAAAACAAAAAGGAGGAGCTAAAACCCCACAAAATTAATTGAGTCTTCTATATTTGTTTCAATTTTTTTTAAATTGTGAAGCTGAAGATCTCATCACTGCTAAGCACATTTGACTCTCAATAGAGTAGGCTTGTCAGGCCTTGTCTGGTGATGACACTTACAAACTGGACAATTGAATGGAGCAGACCTGGTGATAATGTGGAGTAGAGTCTATGCTTGTATATTTCTAGAAGGTGTGGCTTGTCCCATCTGGGTATATGAATGAGTCATCCATCATCATCATGGAGGTTTAAATGACTTAAGCTCAAAGGACACTTGTTGATACAGACCCCACCAGAAACAAGAAGCTGAGAAGGAAGAAGAGAAAGGCAAAGAAGATTCTGTAAACCCAGCGTGTCAACCTGCCAAAGTGAGGACAACTGAAGACCCTGAGGCATTAGACTGAACAGATAATCAAACAACAAGAAGGCCCTAAGTCTCCAGCAACCATGTTTGTGGATTCTTCATGGCTTGCTGAACAAATACTTAAGAATTTAAATGGCTTTAGTGTTCGGAATATGTTAAAACATTCAAATGGTAATTTCTTGGAAATATGTGTTTGGTACTAATTCTCTTTTGTGTTATAACAACTAGATGCTGTATCTTCCACAAAGAAATTTAAAAACTCTGAATAACCCAACGCTGGTGTGCTTAAATAAAAAAAATTAAAAATGAGAAGATGTTGGGAGTGTTGAATGAATCATTGCTTTCAACTGCCCAGAGACAGAGGCTGAAAACTCCCTTGTTCATTTCCCAGTGCAAAGGTGCCAAGGTGTCTGCCCAGTTCTCTATTGATGCCCTGTTTAGGGGAAATTTCATAGTTTAAATGGAGTTTATCAATTCATGACCTAAGATTCAGGTGCCAGCCACCCAGGGGTGAACAATTGAGGGCACAAGTTCATGACTGAAATTGGGCTCTTCAAACTTTTGACCTTGGTTCTGTTTCAAAGTAACTTTCTCATAATAAATCCCTTTGATATAAAAACCCTATAAAATAAATGTTCAGCTGCTCATTGTCAGTCTTCCTCCGTCAGAGATCAGCTGAACCACCAGGCCCTGCTTTCTCTTTTTCTGTGTTTGTTCATCTTTTCCCCAATCCATTCATCAGCCTGGTTTGGAGAAACTGACTAAATGGTCATGCTGGAAGTAATATAGTGAGTCATAAATTTTGGTTATTTTCCTGTTATTTCTACTATACAGTGTTTGTGAATTTCCTAGTTGAGTAAGACAATATCAAGATAAAGAGTATGTAATCATTTTTTAATAGGAATATTTAATTCTCTCTTATTTCCCAAGTCAGTTTTGCTCTTTTATTATTTTTTCTAGAAAATTATGAGTTTTAGGTAAGTTTTCAAATTAAATGATACACATTAAAGCTGGCTTCATAATAATAATAATCACTCACTGTTATTGTTTGGGTGTGAGTTGTTCCCCAAAAATCCACATGAGAGACAATGCAAGAAGGTTCAGAGGAGAAATGATTGGGTTACATTAATCAGTGGATTAATCCTTGATAGAACTTATCGACTGGTAACTGGAAGTAGGTAGGATGTGGTTCAGGAAGTGGCTCATTGGTGGCATGTCTATGGGGCATGGTATTTTGTATCTGGAAAACAGAGAACTCTCTCTCTGTTCTTTTTGATTATCATGTGAGCCTCATTCTTCCACCATACTCTTCCACCATGTTGTTCAGCCTCATCTTGAGCCCTGAGGATGGATTCTGTTATCTGTTGATTGAGACCTCCAAAACTGTGAGCCTCAATATAAACTTTTCCTCCTTTAAAGTTGTGCTGGTTGGATTTTTTGACACAACAGCATAAAACCTGACTGAAACACCCATTTTTATATAATACTAATTTAGTACTGGGTATTTTTCAACCTATTTCACAAAGTATAATTAATACTCAGAATTAAAGAGAAAAAACCCAGAGGTAGGTGCTATTAATACAAGTGTGCTAATTTTATTTATTTATTTAGGCACCAGAAATTGAAACCAGGAGCTCTTCATCATAATCCCAGCATTTATTTATTATTTTTTTATTAAATTTTAAGACAGGATCTGACTAAGTTGTTGAAGTTGGGTTTTAATTTATGATCCTCCTGACTCAGTTTCCAGAGATGCTAAGATTAAAGTCATATGCCACTGATCTGGAAAGTCTCTTGGGTTTAGACTGAAGTAACTAGCATAATTTCAAATTTGTACAGCTAATAAATACTATGGACACTTGAACTGGACAACCAGTCTTTGGACTTTGTGTATTTGCTTACTTCCTCTATGTTATTAGTTTATTGCTTCTTTTTTTCAGTAACTTAGCCCCCTCCCATCATTGGAGTCTACATTTTTTATGTTACTTTTCTTCATTGTGTTTTTTTTTATATTTTTAATGTGTGCATTTATGCTGTGTTTTATAACATTTCAGCTTGATATTATTTTTAACCCTAGGAACCTATTAAATATTGTAATTTTTTCTTTTAAATTTGGAAATTGAATTTTACTTCTAAGAAGCATTTTGCTACCATTTAGTAAAGCTATTTTAATATCCTCATTTTTTTAAATAGACATTTTCACCTGCCTCTATTTTTACTACTTCAATTTATAGTATTATAGACCCTGTAATATTAACAAGTTATTTTGAAGATGTTTTAATTTAATGTTTTTGTTTTCATAATTATTGATCAATTTATTAGACTGCATAAATAAAACAATGGTAAATAAGCATATAGGTGGTGTCTCTGTGGGGGTTTACCACATTGTGTAGAGTAGGAAATTATTGGCTCTGAGCCAATGTACATAGACAAAGATGGTTATTAACATCTTCTCTGCATGCAAGAAATTATCTGGTTCCATCTCATAGACTGAATAATTCAGCCTATCACGTTGAGTTCCTTTGGCTTCTAATTACAGTGAGACTGGTGATTTTCTATGCCAAACATTAAAGTAAGCAGCACAGAGGGACTCTATAATTTGTCATGAAATATTCACATCTATCTTCATTTTGTAGATAACATTTAAACCAATTTTGGTGTCTCCAAACCATAGCATTCCACCGCTGACCCCTTCCCACCCACCCCCAAAGCTCACACTCATCTGACAATGCAAAATACATTTACTCCATTCCCAAAAGTGACCATAGTCGAAACAGTTCTGAGAAGTTCAAGTCCAAAGTCTTCTCTGAGATTCAAAGCAATCTTGCAATGTGAGCTCCTATAAAATTAAAAGCACATTACAAGTATTCAATATATAAAGGTAAAGAGTATACATTTTCATCCCCCCCCCCAAAAAAAATAGGAGCATAGAAAGAAGAGATGGGACCAGAGCAAGACCAAATTTCAGCTGGGCAAATAAGTTCTGTAGTTCTTTGTCTGGCATTTGCAGCATAAGGCATGATGTCTTCTCCAAAGGGTTTGGGTAGCTCCACAATTCCTGCAGCTTCTCTAAGGCAATTTCCCATGAGGCTGGCATTTCTTAATCTCCAGTTTCTCCTCTGAAGCTTTGGCTTTCTCCTCTCATTTCCATACATTGCCCACTGAGGGGCTGCCCGCAGGGACTTTGACCCTGCCACATTTTGCCTGGATCTCTAAGGCCCTTCTTTGAAATCATGATGGAAGCCTCCTTGATTGCCTAACTCCAACATCCAGCATTCCTGCAGAACCAGCATCATGTAGTTGATGCTGAGGTCTACCGCCATCCTGAGCAGAAGCCAAGCCTTCAGGGACCCTGACTTAAGCAGCCTCTGAGTGCCTGTGTAACTGAGCATGTTAAAAACACTTCCTAGGCCCCATTGTGCAAGAAGGGTGCTCTACATGTCTATTTTCAAGAGAATTTTTACTTTTACTTCCTTAAGCCTGCAGTGGACATGGTCTTGCCAACTCCTGAGATGCCCTCAAGCCATCTCTATTATTCTTTCTGGGCAAAGTCCTCAGTATTTCTTTAGTGGCAGAAATGTCTTTAAAAATGAAATTTCCTTAACTCCAGTTTTACTCCCACCTTTCAAGTCCAACTTTTTCAAATCGTTCAGCTTTGCTTTCTGCTCCTGAATATCACAATAAACTTGACTAAAAATTGACAGCAATACCCTAGCCACTTCCTGAATGCTATGCTGCCTAGACATTTCTTCCACTAGATAAAGAAGTCCATTGCTTCTGAAATTAGCTTTATGGAAAGTCTCAGCACACGGGAAAAATGCAAAATTATTAGCCAGAACTTAACATAAATGGCTTCTACTTCAAATTCCAATAGTCTCCTCCTTTTCCTTGTGAGCCTTGTCTTCACTGTTCACAGTCCTGTTGGCATTCTGGTCTTCTGTAGGGCCCACCAGAATTGGCCATTAAGTTCCATTTATAAGAATTTTAAGCATTTCCAGCTGGCAGTGCTAAGCATTTTAAAATCTCTCCCACCAAATCCAAAAAAAAAAAAAAAAAAAAACCTCAAAAAGCATCTGAACCACTTAGTCAGGTTATATACAGCAATGAACATGCTTCTTGGTACCAATTTCAGTTTTAGTCAGTTTTTTTTTTTTTACTGCTCAGACTAAAAGACTCAACCAGCACAATTGTAGAGGATGAAAAGTTTATTTGGGATTTCATGGTTTCAGAGGCCTCAATCTATAGACAGTAGACTCCATTCCTCAGGGCTCAAAGTGAGGCTGAACATCAAAGCAGAAAAGTATGTCAAATGGAAGCAGCAAACATGAGGATCAGGAGAGAGAGAGAGAGAGAGAGAGAGAGAGAGAGAGAGAGAGAGATCCACTTGCCAAATACAAATACATACATACCAAAGCTATGCCTACAATACCCCATCTCCTCAAGCCACACCGCACTGCCTCAACTTACCACTTATTTAACCCCATCAAGTGATTAATTCACTGATTATATTAAGGCTCTCTTAGCCTAATCATTTCTTATCTGAACCTTCTTGTATTGTATCACATGTGAGTTTTTGGGGAACACTCCACTTCAATCCATAACACAATGTTCTCACATTGTGCTGTAGATGATGTGGGTCATCCTGTAGAATTTACTGGAATAAGAAGATTTAGCTATTTAGGCTACACCAGCATGCCCATATTTTTTACTGTGTTATTTCAGCCTGTGCCAATGTGCCCAGCTCCATGTAGTGTTTAATACATATACAATCTACTATATTGACATTGCTTTTTAAAGATACATTTTAAGTTTTTGTGACACTCCTCACAATATAAAATACTTATTTTTATTATATTTCCTATATTTTAACTGATACACAAAACAGAAAAGTTGTATGTATTAATCCATTTCCACATTATTATTATTATTATTATGGGATTTAACTCAGGGCCACTCAACCACTGAGCCACATCCCCAGCACTATTTTGTATTTTATTTAGAGACAAGGTCTCAGTTACTTAGTGCCTTCCTTTTGCAGAGGCTGGCTCTGAATTGAAGATATTCCTGCCTCATCCTCCCAAGCTGCTGGGATTGCAGGTGTGTGCCAATGTGCCCAGCTCCATGTAGTGTTTAATACATATATGTGATGCATATTTAAATTAGTTTGAAAATATTAATCTTCTCAATGATTTATCATTATTTTTGGACAAGACCTTCAGAATCCTTTTGTTTAGATTCTTGAAATGTACAATACATAATTGCTATCTAAAGTTACAATATTGTGCAATAGTTTAACAGACCTTCTCAATGCTATCCTAGTATTATTAATTAACCTGTCCCCTTCCCTCCGTACACCCACTGTCTCTGGCCTCTAGTAACCACAATTCTACTCTCAGCTTCTATGAGATCAACTGTTTTAGATTCCACATATAATTGACATCATTAAATGATCCCAGCTCCATCCATATTGCCTTAAATGACAGGACTCCATTCTTTTAATGTCAGATTACAATTCTATCATTCATATATGCCACATTGTGTTGTTCAGCAATTTGCTACTGTGATCAGAATAAGCTAATTTGCTCATCTGGGAAGATGGAAGATTTACTTGCTTACTGGAAGTTTTATTTGGCTTACTGTTTCAGATATTTATTTCTAATTGGCAGGCTCCATTGATCTGGACTTTAGGTGAGGTACAATATCATGTCAGAACATGTGGTGGAGCAAAGCTATTTACCTCAGGACAGCTGGGAAGCAAAGACAGGGAAAGAGAAAGAGGAGAGTGAGAGAACAGACACTAGAAATACCCTTCCCAGGCACACGCTGCAAAGTGACCTAATTCTTCCAACTTGGTCCCACTTCCTACATTTCCCATCAGCACTCATTAGACCATTCAGATTATTAATTTATCAAATGAATTAATACACTGATGAGGTTGGAGCTCCTGTTATCTAATCATTTCCTAAAATTCCTACCTGTGAACATTGCTAACACTTGGGGACAAATCCTTCAACACATGAGTCTTTGGGAAACATACCAGATATAAACCATAACACAATTTTTTTTATTTATTCATCAAATGATGGACAGTTAGGTTATTTCCATTTCTTGGCTAGTGGGAATAATGCTAAAAGGGATATGGGAGTGCAAATGTCCATTCAACATACTGATTTAATTTCCTTTGTATATACCCAGTAGTACAAATGTTTTATTGTATGTTAATTCTACTTATAAATTTTTGATAAAGCATAAGATATTGAAAGTATTTTCTCTTGCTTTCCATTACCTTTTTTGTACAGTTTGAAAAACAAAATCGATTGAAATTTTTAAGACACATTTATGCAGCAAAAATTCTCATATTGACTAAGAAATGATTCATTAATTAGTTCTTCAGCATTAAATATAAACAAAAATAAAAGTAGTTTGAGATCAAAATTATGTTTCATAATATCATAAACCAAACTTAGATACTGCTGAATAACACCTGAGGACCTCAGCAATTAATTTTTAATGTAGAATAATATGCATCATTTAGTCATAGAAAGAGACCATCTAGGAATGATAGAGTATAAAATTTATACAAAAGATTTAAACTTACGTGATTATACACAATTGTACATGCGGGTTGTAAAAAATATCTGTTTTGGTTGCTGGTCCAGAAAAACAGGGAGATCTTTCAGAAAGAAAAGATGGATTCAAACTGGAGCCCATGGAAACCAACTTGAATTTGCAATGATGTCTCACAGTGTTCAGTTTTGATCATGCAGCCAGCAAACTTAGAGAAGCTAGTATTCATGACTTGAAGAAAATTGAGAAAGAAGTTCTAGTGGAAATGGAAGGAGCTGTGTATCTGTTTGCTGTACTAGGCCAGTAGGGTGAACCCGTAAGTCTGCAACAACACACATGACCTGCAACTACTTCTGTTTCCATGGTGCCTTTCTCAGCCCAGAAAGAATTTGGTACTTACACTTGTATTCCAAATCCTACACAAAATGTCTCTGGTGGCCCGTGATAATCCAGAAATAGAAAGTTAGAAGACTTAGTACCAGTTTTGCTCAGTTCACCCAATAAAGTTCAAGAGTTCATATGTTGATCAACCTAATTTCAATAATAATTTATTGCAAAATCCTCTGTTTGCTCTGAAAAGAACCATGAAATATAGAATCCCAAGGAATAACTATAGTAATATTTTAATATTGAGTCCCATAGTGTTTCAAAATATATCATCATGTCAATAAATTATAATCCAGGGAAGAAAAGCATAAAACTAGGTGGATTTCTAAACAATAATAGGATTTAAGCACTCTGTGTTCACTTTGAAACTTTCACTCCTGATAATGACTTCATATCTTTCATGGCAATTCCAGTACAGTCAAGCATACACAATAACATACTTAAAATTTTCTTACAGAAATAATCATGAACTTTCTAGAAGGATCACAGAATGCATTTTTTCAAATAAGTGACTTAGTTCTATAACAGAAATCAAAGCTCCAAAGTTTGATCAAAATTATCCCTAATGTGGTATGAGAGCAGTTTTTGAAGCCCAACTATAAGCAATAAAATTCAAAGTTTATCTCATATTTTCACACCAATTAAATACCCATTAAGTATCATGAAAGATAAAGTTAATTTGAATTAGCACTAAAATTCTATGATGCTTTAAAACCAATGCAATGATAATATATTATTTAGATTTTGGATTTCATTAACACTGAAACAAAATGAAACTAGAAGTTATATATTTTCTTCCTTAAACTATTAAAATGCTAGACAATTCCTCTGAACACTAGTGTATTTTTATAAAAAAGAAATCAAGCCAAAAGAAAATGCTATCATTTTTATTTCCATCATGTTTTATTCATGATGTAGAACTACTTTAAAAAATCATCAAATATAAACAAAAAAGCCTGTATATTTGTTGTTTGTTTCTAAGCAGCAAGGAACATTTAGTCAATTATTATTTGTCTAATTTCTGTGTGTTTTGTGCAGGGTCATCTTCCTTTAGCTTTGAAAACTCGACCAGGGATCAGAAAACTGGAAAAGTAGGACAAAATATAGTCCTCAAAGATTTTTTTTCCTATGAACCTTGAGCTAAGACTTGGTATTCAGCACACCACCCCCTCTTTTTTTTTTGTTTTTTCAATGCAGGGTTTGAACTCAGAAACCTGAACATGCTAGGCAAATGGCTTTACCACTGAGCTACATCCCTGGATTGTAATTTACATTTAAAAAGTTATAAAACAACAACAACAAAAAGAAAAGAATGTGCAACAAAAGCTGTATGTGGCTGATAAAACTTAAAATAATTACCCTGTGTCTATTCACAAAAGTTTTGCCATTTGCTGGACTAGATTGTAAATTCTAAGACATCTATGTGGTATTCACCTTAATATACTGAAGCTAGTACATGTTTAATTTATCAACATTCAATAAGTATTTATTGAACTCATGAAAGATTATGAGCATATCATATCAAACCTCGAATTAATGGAATAGCTATCTGAAAAATATTCTAACATGAGAATACCAGTACATCAGAGGAAGAGACAAGTTCATGGACTGGTGTGGCAAACACAGCTACCCTTGTTCATTAATATAATGTTGTTTTGGAAAATGACTTCCAAGCCAGGGATTCTATTTCCAGTCAGTAAGTCTATTTCCTAGACAAACTAAAAGGTAGGTTTGAATGCATGACTAGTTTTTATCTGAGGGAACCAGAGCTTTGTCTTTTCCCTTTTTGCTGAATTCAGAAAGCAATTAACACACAATGCACATGCACACAATACCTAACTCATAAAGCTATACTTTTTAATAGGATACATTAAACAGATTCAACATCACATGGGGCAAGTAATAAAAATTTTCTAGTACCATGAAAACTTTGTCTGTGAACTTTCATACATTAAACTCTTCCATTTCCCCTAAAACCAGTGAGTAGCTTCACAATAATTGCTTTCTTACATTTTCTTTTTTTTTTTTTTTGTAATTTTACTGCTTGTCTATATGTGCTCTTACCTTTCCTTTATAGAAATAGGATTGTATACTATGCATCTGTATGTTTTATTCAAATTCTGTTTGTCAGGAGTCTGCAGATGCTTCCTATGAAGTGCCAGATAGCGATATTTGAGGCATGTGGACCTGTAAGATTGACCCATATTGATGTTTGTAGTTGCTGTTTATTACTGAGGAGTATAACAATGACTAATTCTGGCAAGAATAATCATTATTGTAGCACTTAGTTGTACATTTATAATAAAACAGTGTTAGGTATATATCTGAGTGTGTGTGTGTGTGTGTGTGTGTGTGTGTGTGTTGGAGAGAAAAGTGAGAGAGAGAGAGAGAGAAAGAGAGAGAGAGAGAGAGACTGAATATGGTCCAAGCTAATTTTTGTAGGTGATTTAAGTTTGTTGGTAAAAAGCTATCCTGCTTTAGGAGCATTTGAGAAACCTGAGAACTTGAATCAAGGATGGGATAGACTTTGCTGTGCCTAAAAACAACTTCTTCCTGTATGTGACCAGCTGGGGCTATACTGCTCCTCACCATTCTTCTTTCCTGGGGCCCATGCTAATGAAGTCACCTTCATTAGGTTTAATGATGGTCATCTACCAAATGGAACAAAGAGCATAGGAAATCCTTTGCTTATTCCCAAGAGTGAAATGCAATACATGCTAAAAACTGTTTCATCAAAACAAATAAATTAAATCCTTCTGATTGCATTGAGTTAGGTGCACACTTACTTAGAGAAGGAAACCTGATGATGATGATGGTCACGTTGTGATTCATCCCATTACTTTCACATGGTAATTGTAGGTAATATAATCCTATTGAAGATATTTTATGAACTCTATGCATACAAAAGTCATCAGTTTATAATTATGCTCCAACATAGTTGTTATTTTGCACAAGTTGTTTACTTTTACATGTTTCATTTATTTTTTAACTGTTCGTCTGTTGTAAACTCCAAAGTAAATAATTTTAAAATTATTCTATAATGTACAAATAAAAAATCAAGATCAAGCAAACAACTAAGAGTGATACTGCTTATTGCTTCCTTTAAATATCACAAATATAAATCTCAGGAATCAAGAGAAATAAAACAAACGTTAGACTAGAATTTTCTTTTGATACTACTCAAACCAAATTGCATGAAACATCTTTTGGTATTCTGCTGGAAACAGAAAAAAAAGATGCACAATTTAAATAAACATTTATTTCAAAGAAAATTACAGGTATATAACTGCTCATATTCAAAAACTACTTTTTAATAAAGTTTTGAATTTTATGAACATTAACATATTTATAAAAAATAGTAAAAATGTTCTTTGAATTACATAGTTTAAGTGGCAAAATGTCATAAATACATAAAAGCATTTAAGCAGTAAAAGCTTCTGGAAAACTTACCACGAGGTAAAGACAAATTAAGTAAAATTAGAAAATATGATCTAAGTTTGTACTTACTTTAGAAAAATGTTTCAAATAGTTTCAAAATGATGTATTTACACAGAGACTGTATTGAATTTTGTTTCTTTTTTTCTTTCTACTCCCCAAGCCCCCCAGTAATAGCAATTTAAACCATGAACACTATACTACTGAGCTGTATCCTAAGGTCTTTTTATTTTGAGACAGGATTTTGAGAAATTTCCTATGCTGTCTTCAAATTTGGGATTTCCCTGCCTCAGCCTTGTGAGTAACTGGGATTATAGGTATGTGTCACTGTGCCTGGCCAATGTTGGACTTTATATAGAAAAAGCTAAAATAATATGAAGGAGGAAGTCTGAAAAATCAATCACAATTTCAAATATATCTGAATGTTTTAATCTGGTATTATTTATTTTACAATTTAAATTTTCTCTACATGCATATTAAAATGTAAAAACACCATTTTCATAATTTTATATGTACTACTGTACTTCAAAAATAAATTTAAAAGATCTTTAAAATATTTGAGTATCCTGTAATTGAAATAACAAAAATGAAACAATATTACAATGCTTATGATCAGTCTGTAGTGCTAAAGTATTGTAGGCAGTTCTGATACAGTCATTCTAATGGAAATTTTGAATATCTGAATATTTTCAATCAATTTCCAATATTGTTTTTAAATTGATTTAAAATTTTGATCATATTCAAAGTCTTCAAAATGTCCTTTTAAGAACATTTTACTTACTAAAACTTGATAAATAACAAAAATTTTGAATGTATAAATTAATAAAAAATATGTAATTATATTAGTTTTTTATTGTTGCCGTAACAACAACAAAAACAACAACAACAACAAAAAAAAAACTACAAAATTTGGTGTTTACAAAAATACAAATTTACTCTATTACCATCCTCTTGGCAATAGAAGTCTCATATAAGTCTTACTGAACTATACTACTGGGTCAGTAGGACTGGGTTCCTGTTGAAGACCTTAGGGGTAGGCCATCCCCTTGCCTTCTGCAGTGGGCATAGGCTGCCCACATATGGTATTCAGATGGCAATAGGGCATTTCTGTGACCACTGTTCTTTATTTAGTCTTCTTTTCATTCAGCTGTCTCCCTCTTGACTTTTAAGGACCCAGGTGATTGTATCTGGCTCAACTAGATAGTCCAACTTAATCTCCACATCTAGAAGTCCTATATTTTAGCACATCACCAAAGTCCCTTTTGCCACATATGGAAAACATTCATGGGTTTTTGGGATTAAGAAGTGAACACCTTGAGGAAGAGGTATGTATACTACCTACACACATATATAAATAAATAATATACCACCAAATTTAAGGCAAAATAATTAAATATAGTACATGTGTTTGTATGACAGTGGCATTTAATATATTATAAAATAAAGGGAAAGAAACATTTGAGAACCTAATCCAACCAATTAAATATGACCAACTGATTGATGAAGTTGGTGGTAAAGCTTGGTGGTAAAGGCTTTAATACAAAAATAAGAAATAATGAATAAGGCATAGGTAAGAGTGCTTTATATATTTATTTACATGTATATGTCATCAGAAGCTTAGAGTGTTCAACAAGTGCAATATTAATAAATTTTAGAGAAATAAGTTATTTACTAATTCTGAAATAACAATCCTATGGTAGAATTATTGGAAAATTTGAGGTGGTTCCTATGGCAAATTGTTACCTGAACCAAATCATTCTTTACTTTTTTTCTACTTAGTTTGTGATTCTTCCACATCTCATCTTATACAATTTTATTCCCTAGATATAATGGTTTAATGTGTGTGATATTTAAATTTTACCTCTCATATATTTTAGTGAACATATGATCTTTTTCCATGCCAATATAATATTTTGTCATGAAGTGTTCACATGTAGCAAGATGGATCTTGCACTATGGTACAACTAAAGCCATCCATCTAAATATATCATCTGACACTGCCATAAGTGTATATATATATGTTGAGTGACAGCAAATACAGATTATATGCACAGTTCTTCCATTGGCAGCATTCTTGGCAGTTTGTAGTATACAAGTTGAGAAATACTGGCATGGACACTTGGATCTTTCTGCCAACTCTGTGGCCCCATAGTGCCTCATTATTTTTATGCAATTAGAAAATTTAAGACTGAGAGTTTATTTTAGAGTAAAAAAAATAAGCTTGACCAAAAATAACTAAATGAACCTAAAATTATGCATAATTGATTGGGAGAAACAGAGAAAGTGGGTGAACAATCTTTAACCCAGTTATGTTTCCTTCCTTCCTCCCTCCCTCTCTCCCTCCCTCCCTTCCTTCCTTCCTTCCTTCCTCCTTCCTTTCAGAACTTTCTGATGCTTTATTTGCATTTGAAAATCAAATCCTTAATTACAATTTAAAATATAATGCATTATAACTATAAAATCAAACTCTTCAGAAAGATAGTAAAATGATCAGATATAATAAAAAAAATACTCTTCAAATCATGGTCCCCAATAATGTTGCAATAGTAAGTGCAAGTTCTTCAATGTATATATAGCTAAAAGGTAAATGGGCATAATAAAAATGACTGAAGGTGAAAGAAACAGCAATAGTATAAGCAAAACCGTTATCTAGTATGGTATGATCCAGTGAGAGTTAGCTCGGTTTCTCTGATACTTTGTTTTTGTTTGTTTAAAAAGGACTTGATCTTCAGGTAACATACAGTCTTGATGGTAAGGGAGTTAAGTTGCTTATTACCCCTGGGAAATCATCATTGATCAAAACCTGTATGAGTAATTCTATTTCACCCAGGAATTTGATATAAGGGATTTTCTTTTCATTGATTCTGGAAAGATTTTTATAACCACTAATAAAGAGTGACCCAAATAAGGCTATGTTTCTATGTTTCTGTGGTGCCATTTCCTATTAAGATACTGACGTTTGTTCTGACACTTATGAAATACCAAATTGGCAGACATTAACTTTGAAAATAAATAATCTGTAGAGGTAGAGTAGAATGATGAAAATTACTCATGTACCCAATGGAATATTATTAAGCAATAAAAGAGAATAAAATCATGGCATTTACAGGTAAGTGGATGGAGTTAGAGAAGACAATGCTAAGGGAAGTTAGCCAATCCCCCCAAAAAAACAAATGCCAAATGTTTTCTCTGATATAAGGAGTTTAACTCATAGTAGGGTAGGGAGAGGGAGCATGGGAGGAATAGATTAACTCTAAACAGGGCAGTGGAGTTAGAGGAGAAGGGAGGGGCATGAGGCTATAAATGATGATGGAATGTAACGATCATTATTATCCAAAGTACATGTATGAAGACATGAATTGGTGTGAATATACTTTGTATTCAACAGAGGTATGAAAAATTGTGCTTTATATTTATAATAAGAATTGTAATGCATTCCACTGTCATATATAAATTTAAAAAGAAAGAAAGAAAAGTACCTATGTACTTAATTAAATAAATATGCCACTAAGTGAAAATTTAGGTCATCTGTTTCAGGATTCTTTGTTAAATTACTTAATTAATTCTTCTGAATTGACAACATTTTATTTATTTATTATTAACCACATGTTCCTTTTTTTAAGAGAGAGAGAGAGAGAGAATTTTGAATTTCAATATTTATTTTTCAGTTTTCAGCAGACACAACATCTTTGTTTGTATGTGATCCTGAGGATAGAACCCGGGCCGCATGCATGCCAGGCAAGCGTGCTACTGCTTGAGCCACATCCCCAGCCCTCACATGTTGCTTTTAAATATATGTACATTGTAGAATAGTTGAATTGTTCTAGCAAACTCATAGATTAGCTCCTAAGTATGTTCCAGGACAAGATTTCCTCTTCCTGAAAAGCTGAATAATAAATCTGTTGTTCATATATATCACATTTTGTTTATCCATTCATGTTGATGTATTCTTAGGTTGAGTCCATATCTTTGCTATTATGATTCACACTATAAAAATATTGGTATGCAGATATTGATAAAAATGCTGATTTCATTTGGATGTGGTTTGTCCTCAAAGGTTCATGAAACCTGTACCTTGGTCTGCACTGTGGTGATATTGAGAGAGCGTGGATCTTTAGAGATAGGTTCTAGTAAAAGGACTTTAGGTCGTCTTGTCTTCAACAAGATTAACGTATATCTCACAAGATTTCAATTAGTTCCCACAGAGTAAAATATAAAATGAGCAAACTTGGTCCCTGAATATGTTTAGCTTCCTGTCTTCCTATGAGAGACCTTCAGCACATAGTGAGCTCTTTTTAATTTCTTCACAAAGTTGTGATATGACAAGTGTTCCATGTCAGGACACCATTGCTATGATGTCTAGACTCTTCAGCCATTAGAATCATATACCTATTAATCTAATAAAGTATCTGGCCTCAGGTGTTGCAATATGACAGTAGAAAATAGACTAACATGTAATCTATCCTGGAGACTATTTTATATCCAATTGAGAATATGGATTCTGCTAATTTTTGTATATGACTGTTAGGTCCATTTAGAATGAACTATAATTTTTCTTTCCATTTTCATATGGATTTTCTGTCTGGATGACCTATTGCTAAACCTGACAATTGAAGTCTTCTGGTACTATTGCTTTACATCTCATATTTTTATTCAAATCTATAAACTTTGCTGTATATATTCCATTGTTCTAATGGTAGGTGCATATATACTTATAATTGTTATATCTACTAATTGAGCTCTTATCATCACTTAGTAACCTTCTTTGTCTGTTTTTTCAGTTATTGACTTGAAGTGTTATTTTGTTTGATATAAGTATGCCACTGCTTCTCTGTTTTGGTTTCTATTTTCATGGAATACCTTTTTCTAGTCCTTAAATTTCAGTTTATGAATGTCCTTAGAAATGATGTGAGGGGGCTGGGGATGTGGCTCAAGCGGTGGCGCGATCGCCTGGCATGCGTGCGGCCTGGGTTCCATCCTCAGCACCACATACAAACAAAGATGTTGTGTCCGCCGAAAACTAGAAAAAAAAAATTTAAAAAAAATAAATGATATGAGTATCTTTTAGGAAGCATATAGTAGGATTTGAGTATTTTTTCTTATCCATCCAGTCACTCTATGCTTTTTGATTAGACAATTTAAAGCACTTGCATGAATGTAATTATTGATAGGTAATGACCCACAACTAGAAAATTTTTAATTTTTTTTCTGATTGTTCTATAGACTCATTATTTCCTTCTCTTTCATTGTATTCTTTTGTGATTATTTTCTCTGGTAATATGCATATATTCTTTACTTATTATCTTTTTACATCTACCATAAGTTTTTGCTTTATAACCATGAGACTTTAAAAATCTTATAGTTTTAGAATAATTTTCACTGATAACAAATTTGAATACCTGAACAAATCTCTACATTTTGCTCAATCTATTGATCAGATTTAAAAATGTTAGTAACACAATTTACACTATTTTAATGAGGGCCAGCCTGAAGCCTGAGACTATTCTGGATTTGAATTGAGACTGAGGGTGCAGGGACTAACCAGGCACTGGGTTGAGCCTGAAACCAGAGCCTGATGCTGAAGGGGGCTTGGCACGTGGAGTCACTAGAATGCACCTAGAATAGATTCCATGAAGGTTTGCCTGGCACATGAGTCTGAGGGGCTAATGTTGGAGCTGCAGTTCATGAGATTTTGTCAGGTATTACTGGGATAAACCTGGATCTTGAATTTGCCAGAATAGGTCTCTCCTTGTATTTTCTGGAGCCTTGGGGCAATCCCTTTTTGGGGCTGGCATATAACTAGTATGTGTGATGGCTGGTCTACACCTAGGATAAGAGTCAAAAGCCTGGTGCCTGAAGCCACTGAGGTAGGCTAAGAACTTGGGTCTACAGGCCTAGAGTTGTAGCTCAGTGGTACAGCGCTTGCCTCACATGTGTGAGGCACTGAGTTCGATTCTCAGCCCCACATGAAAATAACTAAATAAAGGTATTGTGTCCATCTACAACTAAAAAATAAAAATATTTTTTAAAAAAGAACTTGGGTCTGCAGGGACTTTTCTGGATCCTGTGTCTGCTGGTATCCTCCTGGAGGAATAATGTGCAAATACTAGTCTAGAAGCTAAATCTTGGACAGGTATCCTGGATTTTGGACTGCAAGGGCTAGCCTGGGACCTAGGTACACAAAGACATTTCAGGAACATGGGTTCATGAGACTTGGTCCAGCATTGGTCTCTGTTGGGTCAGGACTGGACAATTGGTCTCTTGGAAGGTGGAGCCATCAGGGATGTTATAGTGAATAAGATTCAGGGAATGAATCTAGAATCTGCGTCCAAAGGGACACTGTTGTTTGAGCCACTTACACTGACCTTGCAAGGGGGTAGGCTGAACCCTAGGACCACAGTGGCTGGCTGTGGTCATAGATTGAAGCCTATATCTGCAGGGGTCAGGCTTATGGTTGGATGCACAGATGCAGGTCTGACTACAATGCTGCAAAGTCTGGCCTAGTGCTGAGGCAGACCTGAAACCTGTAGCCATGGGGAATGTTTTAGACAGCTTTTATACTGCTGTGACTAAGGACCTGACCAACACAATTACAGAGGAGAAAAGCTCATTTGAGGGCTCATGGTTTCAGAGGTCTTAGTCCATAGAAGGCTGGTTCAGTTCCTCAAGGCTCAAGGTGAGGATGAACATCATGGAGGGAGAGTGTGGCAGAGGAAAGCAACTTACATCATGGTTATTAGGAAGTAGAGAGAACAATTCCACTCAGCAAACAAAATATTTACCTCATAGTCACACCCCAATTCCCACCTCCTCCGGCCAGAACCTACCATTTCAATTAATTCCATTATGGATCAATTCACTGATTGGGCTAAGACTCTTACAACCCAATTAGTTCTTCTCTGAACCTTCTTGCATTGTCTCACACATGAGCTTCATATCCCAAACCTTCACCTCACATCCAAACTATAACAGGGACAGTCCCAGTATTGGGAATGTTCTAGAGCCTGAGGCCTCTGAAATCAGCCTGGTGGTAAGATAGACCAGAAATCACATCTATTACACAGATCTGGAGCCTTGACCATGGTATTGTTCTGGTACCACCCTGGAGTCTAGCACCATGGGAGCCTTTCTGGTACAAAGTGTTACTTAGGCAGGCCAGATATGAAGGTTTTATATATATATACACACACACAAACACACACACACACACATTGTATTTTTTTTTGCCTTCTCCAAGTAGATAGCATCTCTTACCATGCTGTGATGCCAATAGTTGGAAGAGGTTAATGTAAAACTGTTCTACCACTTTCAATGCACTTTACTTGTTTCTGTGCTATATTTATTAAACTAATTTAACCTGATTTCATTAGTTTTTGTGAAAGTATCTTCATCCAGGGATAGTTGTGTAAAATACTGTTACTGTGGGATAAGAATGCTAAAGATGCTTTTTCTGCCTTTTTGTGGATGACATCAGTCTTCTCTTTTAGAATTTTTGTAAGAAAAATAAATACTTAAGTTGTAAGTCATAGTCAAGATATGTAGATGAAAGCCTTTCTAATTACTTTCTTCAGAACAGATAGAACTGTTGGAAATTATGTGGCAAAAATAACTGTGAGCTTCTATTCTTACACCAGTGTCTCAAGACGTTTTTGTAAGTGCTCTAACTATATCAGGTCATTTAATTTTCACCACAATATTCTGAGATAAACATTAACATTTTGACCAAACAGAAAACAGACCTACAAGGATATACAATTTGACAGAGATAATATATTTAAATTATATTGAACCAGCACTTAAACCCATATAGTTATTCTTAAGAATCTAGAATGTAACCACTGAATTAGATGAATATTTTAACAATAAGCAAAGAAATATGGAAACCAAACAATATTTTCTCAAGCCTTTTCACTTCTAATACAATTCAGCAAATTTACAATGAATGCTGCAAAACAAACTATAATAAGATAAATTTAACGACTGAATATAATAATCCACTACAGAAATTTGAATGTTCCTAAATATTTCACAAAACCCTATATATTGTTTTCTTTTCATATTCTAATCCACTTCATTATATTTATTTTTCTCTAGTACAGAATAGGTTGTATAAAAATTATCATGTTAGAGTAATTATAAAGTTTAGTATAGATTATGGAAGGTTTTATAGTTCTCAGCATTTCATAAATAATTATATGTAGATTTTTATGAGAAGAATTATGGAGTACAGAGTTGTACTCCATAACTCAAATTATAGCTTTTCCTCTAAGGAAAGACTGAAATATGCGTGAGTACATCTATATTTCCTGGTTCACTGCATTTTTATATTTTATTCATTAGAGAGAAAGGATACAAGAGTGGCTAGAAAGTATAAATTATATTTAGTCATAATCTAAATTTCTAGTTGTTTCCATGATTGGAAATATTTAAGTGTCAGAAAAATGTAAAAAAACAATGCTGACTGCATTGGTACCATTACTTGTTGTTATAGGATTTGATAGAATTTGGATGCAAGAGGAGATTTTTTTTGGTTCATTTTTCCTTAGGAAAAAAGTACAATGAAATTATTGCAGAATGACTTTTAAAAGTATTTATTTCAGTGAATGCTTCCATAATTAGATGTTATCTGTGATCCTTCTTGCTGTGGTCTAATAATACAGGCTTCCATCCCATTACCTGGTGCCTCAGCCTGCCTTCTATGCATATAGTAAATTGAATTATATGCTTCACTTTGATATTTCAAATTTTTTTCTGAACTTTTCTATAGAATTAACCTAATTTTTATGCTTAGCAAACTGTAATTCAGGAAAGCATATCTCCAGAGCTGAATTTAAGCCTTAAGGTATGCCTACTATAATCCATTACCAGGGCACTGACTTGACTTTGCCGGAGAGTAGGTAAAGTCGGGACAATAATGCTGACAGGACTTAAATGAATTACCCACAAGTTCTTATTGGACTTCCGAGTGTAAGTTTTCAAGAATACTGCAGGCTATTTCAGTGAAGACTATGGATTTTTATGGAATTGTTTTTTAAACACAAAGGAAGGAAAAGAATACTCTGTTGTGTGGAATGGGTTACATTTACAAAATTTTCCAACGAGTTGTCATGACAACCCTCATATCTTCCATAATTTGTAGACTATTAAGTATTAAACTCGATGTGCTTTAAAAATATATTTAGGGAGATCTTTTCCATTAGAACTCTTTGAAAGGACCACAGGATTATTATTCTGCAACAAATAACCTGTCATCGTTGTTATTCCTTTGGTTCACAAAATAGGTGAGAAAAACATGGAAAACACTTTCTCATATCAGAATTCAATGACATTATCTTTAAATGTGAGGTACTTCCACCATCAGCATGTCCTTGAGTCCTGTCTATGGAATCTGTGACAGATGTTGTCCAACTAAGACTTCCAGAGACAATGAATACAGTACTTCTGCAGGGAAATTCCTTCAAAGTAAAGAAATCTGAATACTAGAATAGTTTCTCCAAAACCATTCTAAGTTTTTATCCATATTTTTTCACTTTTTTTTGTATTTTCAAGTTTAAAACATCTTCCACATCACTATCTTTAAATATATATAATATATATATATATATATATATATATATATATATATATATATATATATTGAGTTATATGCTTCACTTTGATATTACAAATTTTCTAAAGAATTAACCTAATTTTTATGCTCAGCTAACTCTAATTCAGTAATAGATACCTCCAGAACTTAATTTAAGCTTTGAGGTATGCCTACTATATTCCATGACCAGGGCACTGACTTGACTTTGTTGAAGAGTAGGTAAAGTAAGAAACAGTAGTGCTGACACACTATGAATTATCGTACATATTTGCTACTAATGATTACCCTCAAGTCCTTATTTGACTCTGGAGTGTAAGTTTTCAAGAATACCGCAGGTTATTTCAAAGCAGACTATGGATTTACTTGCTTGATTAGCTTTTTTGGTGATAGAAATGGAACCCAGGCATGCACACTGATTAAGTGAACTACCACTGAGCTACATCCCCATCCCAAGCTCAGCTTATATTTGAGCAAAGTTCTCTTATTACTAGGCTTCAAAATACAATTCCTACAATTATATTCATAAAATAATTATATATGTTTATCCCATCCTGATCTTTTTTGGAAAGATATTACATTTAATCATAATCAGAATTTAGAGACTATTTATCCCTTTCATCAATTTATGTTTGATTAATTTGGAATATTGAGTTTACAATTGTTTCTAGGTAACAATCACATAACTTCTCAAATAGTTTTGGCCATAAAAATAATTGGCCTCCTTCCACCCCAGCAAATCTTTTAAATCCAACCATTTTTAAAATCTGTACAAGTCAGTAGGTCCAGTCTATTAAAGCTCCTTTTTGCTTATAATCATTCATTCCATATTGAATTTAAAATATTCAACAAACTCCCCTAAAGAATCATCAACGTGTAGCAATGTCATTTTTAAAGCATTCATCAGATGCCAACATTGACCTAAATATATATGAAAATTTTTGTCCTAAATATATATAAAAATTTTAACTCAATTCAGCCAATATTTACTGAAACACAATGATATGTTACCAACTGTGCTGGAAGACAGAGAAGTAAAGAGGAATAAAGTATCAACGGAGAAGTTTTACTACAATAAGATAATACCATGTAAAGAACCCAACAGAAAACAAAGCAGAACCACAATTTCAAAGGTTTTTGGAGAACCAATGAAACCAGAACTAATTCCTAAGTAGTAATAAAGAATTGATTAAAGATTGGTGGGGAGAACTTTTGAGGCATAGATAACATTGAGACACAAAAGATGAACCTGTGTGATAAATAATATGTAGTTGAGGTAATAGAACTATCAAGCATTTCAAAACATAAATCTAGACAGGAGAGTACAAAGGTAGGCATGTGTCACACCACAGTGGATCTTGAATTGCTTATTCTAAGAATTAGACCTCCTAGATAATGATTTATTGGTGAGTTGTGAGCACATTGGTGAGGGTGATCTTTATTATATTCTAAGAATTGTTTTCTTAATTAGCTGGGAAAGTACATCAAGGTAAAACCTTTCTTCTAACTGTTATTACAATAACTAACATGGATCAAAAGACATTGATATCTTATATGATCAAATACTTTATTGTCAAAAATCATTTGTGGTTTGTCAAAAATTGTGATCAGCCAACAATTTTTCTTCAAATTCTAATAATTTCATATAAGATAAGTACTAAATATATGTATGATTACCTCATTGCCAAAGAGCAGCCGCTTTTGCTTCATTTAGATACAAATATTTTGAATTCTGCAGATGAAGAAGTTTATGATTTTGAAAACACATATATGAAACAGCTTGATACAAGCCTTATAATGTACAAATGTTTGAAAATAAACAATAAAAAATAAAATCCTCTTAACCATGCTTCCATCAGATCAATTAGCTACAAAACTTCAACTTCAAAGCATACAGCCTCTACTGGTTTCACTGTGTTGACTCATTTTGTGTGTCTGGGAACTGATTCATATTTACAAAGAATTTCAGAGCCATTATTCTTTTGTGACAATTCATACTCCAGAAGACAAAGCTGTGTCCTGGCACAAGGTGAATGAAATTGCTGCCTAGTCAAAACAAGTCAGAATACATGGCAGAAAACAGACATCACTCATGAGCAATGAATTATCGTACATATTTGCTACTAATCCTGAAAGAAATTCTTTTATGGTGCTCTGCTAAACTGACAGAAAATAGAAACTAATTCCATACATTAATTTAAGGCCAATTTAGTCACCAGAAAATGTTAAGTAGTTGTGAGAAAAATACTGAGAACAAGATTCTGTGTTGGCTCTGTTACAGATAGTTGACACTGGGGAGACTACCTACTACTTCTGTCTTGGTGGACTGTTGCCCTGGTTGTCAAATGATGTAGTAAATGTAGAAAAGTCAGGCACAATGCTAACTGTGCTATGTGTAGATTCTTTGTTTTCTTTTCTATGTTCCATATTTGGAGAATTTGGAAGATCTAAACCAGTTATCTTTGTTTATTCATGTAAAGAGCTAATGGGGTCAAAGTTCTGATTCTGAATTCAACAGGGGGTCAGTTAGCTTCCTACAGAAAGTAGGAATGCAATAGATTGTACTCAGTCATAATCCTGGATAGCTATGTTGCAAACTTCTGGTCTCAATCATAACAGAAGCTAGAGCAGGTTTAAGCAACTAACTTTTATGGAAAAAATAATGGTACAATTCCCAATCTTACCTAGGTAATTAATAGAAAGTTACATGCACATGAAAAGTTTGTCTTTTAAGAATTATTTTTAAAAGTATTTCAGTAAATTTACTTTATTTCATCAATTTTTCATAATATCTTCTTATTGATGATTGTACAAAGGAATAATGATTTTTTGTTATTTAAAATATCTTCCAATATTAAAACATTAACATTTATCAACTTCCTAGTTCAATCTGTGCTAGAGTTCTTGAATTACATAAGTTGTAAACACAATAAGTGATTGTAACATGAGGAGACACCAGTGTGTTGACACATAGTTGCTTCAATGTCAATAAATGTTTTAGTTTTGGTCAGAAAACTGTCATATAAATAATATAAATATTTGTAAACACTTAATTCTGTAGTTATTTTATTTCATAAAAGGAGTATATTTGTGGAAATGTATCTTGGCTACCAATAACTTCATTTTTAAAAAATATATTTTAGTTGTCAATGGACCTTTATGTTTTTTAATTTACTTATATGAGGTGCTGAGAATCGAACCCAGTGCCTCACACATGCTAGGCAAGTGCTCTACCACTGAGCCACAACCCCAACCTCCAATATCTCTGTTTTAAAAGTGAGAGCATGTATAGTTAAACTTGTGATTGTTCAAATAGTTATGTTTATCATTACTATAACCATATTTGAAAATGCTGCATTAAAAAATAAAATAGATTCCTGGAAAATACCTAGCAAGACAAAATTAAGTAGAACAAAGACCACTATATCTTTCTATATTCAATTTTTTATGAATTATATTTCCCACAGACTAATTCATTGAATAATTATTAATTTTGCAGTATAGCTTCTCTGGATAATCATAATGTTCATTGAAAACATGTTTTCATCCCTCCATGTGGATGGTGTTCTACCATAAGAAAATAATTATTGATTTTAAGTCCTTTGGGTATAGACCAAGGAGAGGGGTCAAATGATGGTTCCATTCCCAATTTTCCAAGGAATCTCTATACTACTTTCCATATTGGTTGCACCAATTTGTAGTCCCACCAGCAGTGTATGAATGTACCATTTTCCCCACATCCTTGCCAACGCTTATTATTGTTTGTAGTCATAATAGCTGCCATTCTGACTGGAGTTAGACGAAATCTTAGAATTTTTTTGATTTGCATTTCTCTAATTGCTAGCGATGGTGAACATTGTTTCATATATTTGTTGACAGATTGTATATCATCTTATAAGAAGTGTCTGTTCAGTTCCCAAAGGACGTAAAAACAGCATAGTACAAGGACACAGACACATCAATGTTTATAGAAGCACATTTCACAATAGCTAAATTGTGGAACCAACCTAGATGCCCTTCAGTAGACGAATGGGAAAAATGGCATATATACACAATGAAATATTACTCAACAATAAAAGAGAATAAAATCATGACATTTACAGGTAAATGGATGGAGTTGGAAAAGATAATGCTAAGAGAAGTAAGCCAATCTCAAAAAAACAAATGTTGAATATTTTCTCTGATATAAGGAAGGTGATTCATAGTGGGGTTTGGAGTGGGAGCATTAGAGGAACTCTAGATAGAGCAAAGGGGTGGAAGAAGAAGGGAGGAGGTATGGGGGGGAGAAAATATGGTGGAATGAGATGGACATCATTACCCTAAATATGTGTATGAAGACATGAATTGTGTGAATATACTTTGTATACAACCATAGATATGAAAAATTATGCTCTATATGTGTAATAAGAATTGTAATGCATTCCACTGTCATATATAAATAAAACAATTTAAAAAGTAAAAAGGAAAACAATTATTGATTGCTTTCTGATCATTTTCAAGATTTTTTTAAGCCCACCAAAAACAATATTTTTTTATTTAGTTGCTTCCTTTTTTGATTTATAAACAAATGTCTGATTTCAAAATAAGAATATTGGATAGAATGGAAAATCAATTCGAAAATGTAAAATAATTATTATAATCATAATCATAATATCAACTGCTAAGTTCCTTAACTGCTCCTTATCTTTTTAAAAAAACTAGAACAAAGCATATCAGTTATTGTATTAGTCAGTTTTCTGTCACTGTGGCAACATATCTGAGAGAATCAATTAATAAAAAGAGAGGCTTATTTTGGCATATAGTTTTAGAATTTTAAGTCCATGGTCAATTGGCCCAATTGCTTTGAACGTCTGGTGCACATTACTTTATAGTGGGAACATGTGACAGAAGAGGTCTGTTCAGCTCATGGCAGTTGGAAAACAAAACAGAGAAAAGAATGACCAAGACCCTGTATCTCCTTTGTGGGCACTCCTCCAAACTCTCTACATTTGTATATACCTCTTAAAAGTTTTACCACTTAGCTATAGTGCCTCAGGCTAGACACCCAGGGTTCAACATATGGACCTTCAGGGAACATTAATGATCCAATCCAAACTATAGCAGTTAGATTATGCTATGTCCCATAAACATCAAATGCATATGAATTTCAGTGACTTAGAACAAGAAATATATTGCCCTTTCAAAATCTATTCATAGCATGGAGAACCAGTTTAAGCTTGTTCTTCAGGTGTTGCTTCAGGATTTTGTCAGATATCCATAATCTCATAGAACCACTTTATAAGGAAGCTTCCTTGATTGAAAAGGCACTGGCAAGTAGATGATTTGACAATGTGGATTTTTACCTGAGCCCTGTGAACCTGGAAAGCAGAGAGAATTAAATAAAATAAATTCTCTATTCTTTGTATACCAGAAAACAACATAGTTAAAAACAAACAAACAAACAAACAAACAAACAAAAAAACAACCAAACACACACACACACACAAAAAAAAAAAAAAAAAAAAAAA
>NW_025999982.1:29038537-29110358 GCF_001458135.2 Marmota marmota marmota
AAAAAAAAAAAAAAAAAAAAAAAACCTTCGCCTCCCCTAATTTGTGATTTAGTTAAGGCTCAGGCATGCCTCCACACTTAAGATCCTTACTTCTCTTAGGCTTTTGAACTCTGGCCCAAGCTCAATCTGACCCAGGAAGCCACCCCTTTTTATAGGACCTTTCGGAGAATGAACTGGATTCTTTTAATCCTGCTGAATCAGTTTTCTCTTTACTGCACCTGTGTTGTTTTTTTGACAACTTCAATTAAAAATAGCATGTTTAAAATTTGCTTACATTTCTTTGGGAAAGCAATTCACATGACCATGCCTGACCTTAGGGTCAAGAAAATGCCATTCCAATACCCCACAAAAGTAATAATGATCATGTCATTTCTGTGAACACAGCAAACTACACAAATGACCTCTTTAAGAAGAAATGGAATAGTGTCTCATTCTGTCTCTCAATTATAATATCATTTAAATTTTTACTTAGATCTGCTTCAGTTTTCTTTCAATGTTGACAGTTTTCTTTTGTGTTACCCAAAATAACATTCCAGTACTTTAAATTAGTAAGTGTAGCTGCTCCATTTAATATAATATTCCAATTTTGTTTCATAAAGTCACTGATTACATAGTCATCCCAATAATGATCTTTCAAAGAGAAACACAATAAAAAATTAGATGATGTAGATCTATCATTATTTTTTTAAGGAATAGTGAAAATCTTTATTTTTAAACACAATAATTTAGATCATGTTTTGTGCAGTATTTATTTTACAACTCCACCTCTTTATTACAATGTGACAACTTAGAGATTTATTTATTTATTCATTTATTTGGAACTGGAGATTGAAACCAGTGGCACTTAAACACTAAACTACATCCTCAGCCCTTTATTGTATTTTATTTTGAGATAAGGTCTCACTGAGTTGCCTAGGGCCTTGATAAGTTGCTGAGACTGGCTTGCAATCCTTCTGCCACAGTCTCTGGGATTATAGGCATGCACCACCATGCACAGCTAGAATTATTTTTATTATTTTACAATTTACAAAAAGTGTTATAAAATATTAATCACCAAAGAATAAAATAAATGAAAGAAAATTACTTTATATAAGTGAACTCTGAGAGTCAAAAATATTTAATTTTTGATCCTTTGCAATAAAAGTTTTGTTGATCTCTGATTTTGAAAAAATTGTATGTCAGAGTAACAAACAAGATTAAACCAGGGACTAATTTTAAATTGTTTTACATTACATAAAAAGTTTAACTTAAAAAAAAAACTAAGAATATATGATAAATATTATCTTTAAAATACCCCTCTTAAGTTGTTCAGATTAACTCATTCTTAGAGTTCAATTACATATAAATGCTATCCATACAAAAATCTACTAATTTGCATAAATTATTTCAAGGTGTTAGTAGAATTATCTGTATATTGTACTTAAAAGAATTAAATAAATTTATAGTATAATTTAAAAATATAAAATGTTAGGATACTTCTACAAAAATATCAGTAAATAAATATATATTCTGTTTTGAAATAGTTCTATATCTCGGTGACTTTGTCTAAACAACAAACCTCATAGAGTTAATGAGGTAAATAATATCACTGTATTTTAAGTTTAATAAGTTTTGCCAGGGCTCAATTAAGCCACTAGATGGAGCATTTAGCTCTACAGAGAACTCCTGAATAAAATTCATGTTTTGGTTTTTTAAAAATACATTTTAAAGGGGAAATATATATACTTTTTTACAAAAGAGAATGTTCTTCTAAACTTTTAGCAAAGTCATTTCAACACTATGTTATTACTTTATAGTCAAAATTTATTTCCTAGACTATGAAAATTGAAAAGCAAATTCAGAAATTAGACTTTATCAAAGAAAAACATTTGTGGATCAATGTGGGAGTCCTATTTTTGGTTTTTGAGGGAACCCATACTAAATACAATAATTTATATTATCAGCAAACATGTAAGAATTTCACTTTCTCCATAGTCTCACCAGCATTTGGCATCTTTTGTCAACAACTATTCTAATTGAAGTGAGTGAGGTGAGAGCTCATTGTGATTTTGATTTCTAGCTCCCAGATGCTTGGTACTATTAAACATTTTGTCATTATCTCTTGACTAAAATTTGTGTGTGTGTGTGTGTGTGTGTTTCCTTGAAAAACTGTTTATAACACCTTAAAAATAAAGGTAAGACTTGTTAGTGAAAAAGGAGAGAAAAGAAAAATGCAATGATGTTCTAAATGACTTTTAAGTAATAGTTTTAATATCCTGTTTTGGGACAAACTGCAATATAATTGTGATTTTGTGAAACTTTGAGAACAAGGAAACACTTCTACTATTAACATCAGAAAATTGCAACTTTTAATAATGATTATGTAATGATTATGGATTATGTGTAGGTTGGTGCTGGTAAAAGAGGAAAAATAGAAATTAAGGAGAAATAAGTTATGCTTAAAAGTGAAGGAGGGAGCAGTACAGGTCACACTCTGCATGGCTGTGAAAATAAGAATGGTGTCACAAAAACCTTCTTTAGACACTTGGACCTGAGGTCAGTCAACGAAGCTGAGTCCTGAAGTAATTTGGAGCCTATTGGCTCAAGCCACAGGGTGGAACAAATGAAAGTTGTGCATGCTTCAAGCAGCTCCATTTTTAACCAATTTTCTTCAGCTTGTAGGAAAACATACATGTTTAGGGAGATAACCAGAAATTATATTCCTAAAGTCTGGCTTTTGTTCAGGTTAATTTATGCACTTCCAAACTTATGCTTCACCAACTCGCTGAAACTCATCATTTAGTGCTGTTCCAACACACAACTATTTAATGTGGTTTGAAGTAATTTTGTCTCCAAGAGCTGATGACATTTTAATGCTAAGGATTAGATGAAAGGGAAAACATCAGATGAGTGTGTCTGCTGTGAACAGTACTCTCCAAGTTTTAAAGGATCATATGAATGGAGAGGGCCAACTCATTGGCCCATGATGTGAAATTTATACCAAATGACTATCATAGACATGCCTGCATATTAGGGGAAGCATTCAAAGAACAACAGACATACAGGAAAATTCTGTTAGGTAATGCTTGTTAATTAGCTAAATTTAGCTGTTCTTCAAAGTACCTATACTTGAAAGTATCATGTGGTGTGTTCTACATATATGTTTTTCTATCATTTTTTTAAAAAAGAAAAGGAAACATAGCTAAAAAGTAAACATTACCAAAAAAAAAAAAAAAGACAAAGGCAAGACAATATGTAAAATTTCTAAGAGTTCAATATAATTACAAATTGCAGCACATATGGAAAGATACTAACCAGAAAAGAGATTTCTAGCTTTAGGACAATGACAAAATTAGTTCACCAAAATCAAACAGTATTCCAGAGCAAGGAATGATATTTGTCTTATATGCTTTAATGATTTTTAATCTGAAAAAAACTTTCAAGGGAATATACCTTTCATGAAGATATACTTCAAGTGTGCATCAAAAAAGTATTACTTTAAGATATAGTATATGTATGGATTAAGGCAGGCATTGAAACTGAATCTTAATTATTTTATGAATACCTGTATTTAGGAAAATATAATAACACTTCATTTTTAACTGAACTTTGAGATCTATTGGTGATTACTTCTATCAATTACTGAAACTGTTTTCATGTTTATGTATAGTGTTAACTTTTTTAAGATAGTCTCATGATAGACACATCTACCTTCAGTTGGGTAATGCTTTCTTCTTTTAAACTTGTTGATTTAATCCAATTATCAAGAGAAAATGGCGATGAATAAAGAAAAGAAGTTTAAATTTAAAAATATGTTAATAGTTAAGATCATTTAGGAAAAGACTATAGCTATAGATTATAGAAAAATAGTAATAAGATGAATATGATGCTGAAAAATCTTTGCACTGTGAATTTGATTCTTTGCATTGTTGATAGGGTGAAGACAGAGAAATTCATTAACTGAACAGATTGTAACCAAATAAAATGTAGGCCAGAGATAAGTCTCATGGATTTTCTTGGATGAAATAATTTATGCATTAGCATAAAGTTTTCAATTGAAAAAAAAATCACTGTAAAATTCAAATGGACATATGGAAAAATGCTAGCACTTGGAAGTTAAACAACCTTATGTGAAGTTACAACTTAAATCCTGGCTCCTTGAGGTATACAGTCCAACTAAATGTTCTTTTTTAAAGATAAAATGGAGATCATAATGTCAAGTTTATGAGGATTGCATTGTTTTTCATTAGTAGTAATTTGTGATGTTAGTATTATCATTTTAAAGACATATCTGCTATTTTCTGTAAATGTTGTTCCATAGTTCTCTTGTCTAAAAAAAAAAATACAACTACAGTTTTACTCATGCTTTAGTCAATTTTTTTTGCTGATGTGACTAAAAGACATAAAAATAACAATTTTAAGGAGAAAAAGTTTATGTGGGGGGGCTCATGGTTTCAGAGGTCTCAGACCATAGACAGTGAGCTCTGTTCCTCAGGGCTTGAGGTATGGCAAAACATCATGGCAGAAGAGTGTGTTGGAGGGAAGCAGCTCACATGATGAGCAGAAAACAGAGAAAGCCTAAGCTCAGCTCACCAAATATATACCCCAAATCCACATGTCCAGAAACTCACCTCTTCCAACCACACCCAGCCTTCAGTTACCACCCAATCCCATCAGGGGGATTAATTCCTGACTGGTTAAGGCTTCCATAACCAAATCATTTTACCTCTAAATGTTCTTGCATTGTTTCATACATGAGCATTTGAGTGAGACCACACATTCAAATCAAAACAGCTTGGTATACATAGTAGATTGGATCCAGACTGCTTGAATCAAATACACAAGTCCTTTATATAAAATGGTGTGGTATTTCTATATAACAACAACAAAAAAAACACATCTTTCTGTACTTTAAATTATCTTTAGATTACTTATAATAACTAATACAATGTAAAAGTGTTTCCAAAGTTGCAATACTGCATTTTTTAGGGAATAATAACAAGGTAAATTATGTACTCATCAGTAAGACATACTTTGTGTAAATATATGTACAATAATATTGATATTTTGATATTATGGTATGTATAATAGTATATAGAATACAGTAAAGCATATAGTATTATATAATATATAATATTATATACCTATAATTCTATAATATAATATTTTAATATTCATAATATTTATACTATTATAGTGTGTATAATATTTTTGATCTGAGTGTGGTTGAATCCATAATGTGGAAAGTATAAAAATATAACCTACCAATATGGAGGGCTGACTATCTTCTGGAATATAAAATAGATATAGATACAGCAAGAAATATCAATGTGGATTTAAATACGCTATTATTTGCTAAGTGATATAATAGGCTCTGATAGAACAAGGGTAAAAAGAAATAACCATTTCTACTAAAAATTATATTTCAAGTATGTCATTATATAATAAAGATTCACAGCAGTTTTGAAATATTAATGGAACACATATATAAATGCTATCAAATGTTTGCTGATATACAAGTTTAGCTAAGATCATGAGAGTAATTATTATTGCCAAATACATACGTATGTAAACATATATAATAGGTAAAATTAAGTACAATGAAACCTGACTTTTTCTTTCCATAATATGTAGAAGCAGGACCAGTCCCAGTTATTTTTAAGGAGTCTAGAAATAGATGCAAAATATACATGATTTCAATCTTCTGTCTATAAATCTATCCATCATTCATCATGCACTTGATATATTAATTCTCGAGCTCTTTTTGTGATGTTAAAATGTGAGTTCAATAAAATGATTTTTATTCTCTATTATTAGCTCTCATCATATATTACTTAATCTATATTCCAAACAAAATAAAACAAATAGTATATTTATAGAGTCTTAATAAAGCAATAAGTATATTTTTATCCTATAGAGTAGATATCATTCTTATCGCATCCAACATCACCAAACAATAATAACCTCTTCAGCTTGCTTTTATCAAAATAAAATAAAATAAAAACGTCTTCTTTGAAAGCATTATTGAAAGTCATGTTTGGAAACCGATGATACATTCTACCAGATCAAGACTCTTAGACTGTGTTATTGACTTTCTTGGTATAATTGTCTTTTTATAGCCACTACAATCATTCATGTAAATACATATTTAAGGAAACATCAAAAGCAGATTATTCACCTAGTGGAGCATGACAGCTCCAGAGGATTTACCGTGTTCATTGCAGCAATTGTCACCAAAAACTGTTAATTCACAAGTACAGCTACAGCTTCTACATGTAAATAGCTATCATTCATTATTTCTCCTCATTATTTCAAAAGGAAGTCAACTCTGTGTGGAACTAATTATTAGACTTATTTGAAAAAAGGTTATCATAAAAGGAATGAAATTTCTTCAGTAATAGCATTTTCAAAAAGAACATATTAATTTAAATACCTTTCTTTTAAGAAATATGAGCAGATATTCAACACTACTAGGCAAGATGCACTTAATATCTCATTTTTGAAAAAAGAAGATAATTTGTAGTAAGTGTTCTTGCATATCTTCTAGTTAATACTTCTATAATTTAAGCTAAAAAATACTGATGCAGCACTTAGGAAAATTTCAAGTGCATAATGTTAATGAATATCAGCCATACATAAAGCACGATTTCAAAGTTGAAATACTATTGAGATAGACACTTAATTTTTTTTCTTTTCTTTATAGAAAAGTTTCTGGCCCTGGTTAAAGGTCATGGTGGTATGATTGTGATGGGACTGACTGAGTAATTCATATATTACAAAGGATGCCAGGATACTTTGCTTATTTTTTGTTGTATTTTTCTTATCCAGGATAATTAAGGGAAAAATTTATTTCAGGATTGCTTTTATTCTGGTGATAGAAATAGATGATAATTAGATTACAGTGCTAGAGACATAAATGATGGGTTATACAGATAATAGATAGTCAAGAGAGTTAATTAAATAGTTAATAGATTATTTTTAGTTCCTTGCTGTGATCAACATATAAATTAACTTTTAACTATAAAGTGAATGTGAAAAAAGAACTCATTATGTGCATATATTCTAACTTCTAAAATGAAAACATGAATTAAATTTTGGATGTTATGCAATGATTTTCAACGTTTTTATGAACAAATCTATGATTCAAAAAAAAAATCTACCTATTATTTCTAACTGTATTATTTCTAACTGAGTACAACATTTTTATCAATGTAATGAATTGATGAGTCTATTAGAAGACATATACTTTTGGTGCTTTTCCCCTCCATCATTTTAGCCCCTGTTGGTAACAATGAAGGCCCACAAATTCTGGCAATAGGAGTGAGTATTTTGAGTATCCCAGCAAAAACCCACTGTGCGTGACAGCTTTTCTTTGGACTTATTATTTAACTATTCAGTGATAACACAATTTTCTTCTAACTCGAGATAATTAATGATATTAAATGTACAAAACATTCCAAGATTCTTAGAAAAAACTACTTAAGGGCTGGGGTTGTGGCTCAGTGGTAGAGCACTTGCCTAGCACGTGTGAGACTCTGGGTTCAATCCTTAGCACCACATAAAAATAAATAAATAAAGATATTGTGTCCGATTACAACTAAAAAATATAAATAATAATAAAAATTACTTAAATAAAATTATTAACTTTAATTTTGAGACCACTGAAAATGATCCTTGACATAAGTATAAGGCACAGTTTAATATTAATTTTGTAGCAAGACTGCTTTTAGAAAAGGCTTTGAAGACAATAAAGTCATTTTCATAAGTGGCATTAGAATTATAGACAATAATTTTCTATTAGGGTAGTGTAAAATAAGTAGTTCTGCTCTTCTTAAAATCAAAAAACAGTTGAGGTAGGCTCACAGACTTCATAACCTCTATTCAATTTATCTAATTTCAATTATATTTAAAGACTATAAAGTGATTTGTCTTGAATGTATAACTATACTACTGACAAAAAATAATCTTCATTCATAACAACAATAAATATTTTAACATAAATATGTAGATTATCCATATATATAAATCCATCCATGTTTTAAAGATAAAATTAAATGTACTAATCTATACATGCACATTCTTGCAAACTTCAGTTGCTTTTATTATATGACCTCTTGTTCAATTCTTATATCAGCCTTGGAGAATTCATATTGCTTGCCTGCAAAATAAGAGTCTCCTTTCTGTGCTTCTTGATTTTGTGTCCAAGGGAATATTTCAGGTCTAGAAATTTGGAATGCTGACGCAGATTTGCACTACTGGTTCATATCAGTAGTAAAATGGAATGTATGAGTAAAGTGCTATCCCATCACAAATATTAATTAATAAATGCTAGAAAATACATATTTTGACTTATGTAATTTATAATAGTACCACACATAAAAGTGCTATAAGACTTCAATAGAAAATAGATTTAGTTTTACCAAATTTTCTCTATAGGAATACATTTATGTACTAATATTTGAAAGAAAAAAAATATAATATTGTACAAGCAAATTTATCAACCTTTCCAAGTACAATTGATTGTGATACAAGAAGTTCTTTGCATTCTTTTAGGATATATACAGCATGATATATAATAAGAAGATATTGTTCCTGAATTCCAGTGTGTCTATATACTTTCCAAACATGCCATGTAATTACATAAAATCCAGTAAGACCAAACTGAGAAAAAAATATCATTTTTTCTCACAAACTGCTTCACATTCTTTATACCTTACCTTTGTAGATTACCCAATAATATCCACCCTTAATTCCAGCAGATTGTACATAACGTTTTTTAAAATTAAATTAAATTAATTTTATTTTGACAGGTTTTTTTTTCTATTCAGTAATTTGAAAAGCTTTATGGACTCTGGTCTATAGTCTAAAATCCTTCATAGCCAGGCACAGTGGCACACACCTATGATCCCAGTGGCTCAGGAATTTGAGGCAGCAGGATCTTAAGTTCAAAGACAGCCTCAGCACCCCAGTGATTTCCTAATCAAGTTAGGAAGACCCTGTTTCTAAATGAAAATAAATAATAAATAAAAAATAAATAAACAAAGAGGGCTGGGGATATGGCTCCTTGGTTAAGCACCCCTGGGTTCAATCCACAGTACCATAAATAAATTAATTAATGCATCTTAATAGCTGAGTAAAGTTCTGTCAATCAGCTCCTTCCATTCTCTAAGCATTTTCTTGTCACTTTCTACTCCTTGCATACAGCATTTTAGCCATGCCAAAATATCAATGGTGTGGTATCTTTCGCATTATAACTTTTCTCTACAACATCCACTATCTCACCATTTACCAGTTGAGACAACTCCTGCAGAAGTCAGTCTGAATGCAAAGACCTTGGAGATGCTCCATTATGTGCCATTTCTTACCTTCATCTGGGGATGATATGAATTGCCCAGAAATCTGTCAACCAATCTTTCTTACTCATTGGTCTGCAAAATATTTGAGAGCCAAAATCACATATTTACTCAATTGTTTGAACCAATATTTGGCACAAGATATTATTAAATGAGTGTTTGCAGATGAATGAATATTTGGACATGCTATTAATAAGAATACTTATAAACATAATAATAGTTTATTCCTTCCCTTGAATCCAGGTAAAGCATAAGTCATTTTATGACGAGACCAAAGGCAGATAATAAGCAACTGTAATTTGAGAAAATTAGCAAAATATCATGGATAGATTTGGGGCAAGTTCATAAGGCCTTCAGTTAGTGCACAGTGAATTCTCCAAGAACACCAAACATTAGGATAAATGATGTGGACTCCAAAGCCATATTCTGTATTTTACTATTTTTTCTAATTTCTTTTTACTGGTGTATATAGTTAATATTTTTATTTCATACAGACTTTTTTTTGTAAAATAAAAATGTGGTAATCTTATTTATATATACTACAGGTAATACTCAATTACCTCTACACCATTTCAAACACCTAAATGATTGTATGCTGTTTTTAAATTCCTCTCCAGTTGCAAAGTGGAAACTTCTCTATACAGCAATGAGAAATTACATTCCCAAACTAACCTTCTACAAAAGTGAATAGCACCCTATTATAGTAATCTAAGGGATATCTTCCCATTGCACACAGCCTTTAATGACACCGAAATGCAAATCTGATCAGAGCTGCAGCAGTATAAGATTTTCCCTGAAAAAAAAAATGTCAGTTTAGTTACTGTGTTTTGGGTGTTTTAGACACATGCAGAGCTGGAAATTGAGTGGTAATTTTCTGTAAGGGACATACCAAAGAAAACCAGTTTGCTAGGGAAGAACTACAATTCAAGCAAACTAGTTCATAAAATTTCAACTTCCAATCTTCTAGTTCCTTATTTCAGCTGTTAGTGTCCCTTTCTTGCCATGTAATGTTGATTTGCTATATGATTTGAATATACTCCTCTTTTTGCCTGAAGTAATTATTTCTATTGTTTGTATCCTTTGGGCGCCTGATTAGCAGCTAAGTACACTTTTTGTTTCAGTTCAAAACTTCTGGAATTCTGTTAGCTTTTCATAATTTCCACCATATCATCCTGTACCTTTTTTCAGTCTTTATATTTAATATATGTTTTAGCACTTTCTAACATTTAAGTACTGTTCTAAGTATCTTAAAATATTAGTTAATCTAATTTTTAAAATAGTCCTATGGGACATGTATTAATTTCCCCTGAAATTCAAGTGAAAGAAAGTGATGCTAGCTTAGTAGATTGTTGAAGTTCACACAATGAAAACATAGCAGAGCAAAAGTGGAATTCCAGGCATCTGACTCCAGGAATATAACTAAAACCCTCTGCTCCCTCTATCTCTACTTGGAAGGACATTTGATGATATAGTTGTGCTTGTTATTTCTACAAGCTTATATCCTTTGATATTCTGCAAGGTTTTACATTGTTTCCAAGCAAAGTCCAGGGTTGTAAACAGTGTAATATGTTGATTGTAGCTGCATATAAGTATCCTTTGAAATATAACTTCAAAATAAATTTCAATTAATACATTAAGAAAAATGAACTCTAGTTTCTCCTATACATGAGACAAATAGATCTTTCTGGAAAGAAGCAGCTCTCTGTATCAACACCTGGAGAGCATTTTCCTCCAGCCAGGAATCAAAAACAAAAAGAAACCAAACAAAAAGAAATTTTCTTCAGCTTCTTTAGAGAAGTGAAGTCAAGTCCCATCTAGAACACAGAGCAGCAGATTCCTGAGCAATTGGCTACTTGTCTTATCTTCTGAGGAAGTTAAAAATAAATATACAGGAATCAAGCAATATGTTCTCCAAGGACTATAAGCAAAGGATGGCCGATGTGTGATGAAATCATATGTCTGAGAGTCTGATTATATAAGCTAGAATTTAAATAGACTAACACCTTTCTGAGTGACAATATTAATTACTTACAACAAGAAAGCGAGGTAAAAAAATTAAAATGTCAATATTTAGCCTGTCTTTAATAATGAGAAAAAGTTAAAAAAAATGACCACAGGCTGTGTCCAGGAAGCAAAGATTTTTATCACATACCATCAAGTTTCCATTTGTAGCTGCCATAGGAATGAAATGAAATAACAAGTATTGACTCCTTTCCATGTGTCCTGAAGCAGTTCCTTCTGTGCAGGCACAGCAGAATGCCTATTGACTTGCACAAATATTATGATCATCATCTTTTCATCATTTCTATCATTCTCATATTAGTTTTCTGTTGCTGCTGCCACGAATCTACTAGCTTAATCCAACTGTTTTTATTCATGCAGTCCTGGAAGTCTGAAGTTCAGAATCAGTGTCATTGGGGTAAAGTCTAAAAGTCCATAAAGAACGGTATTTCTGCGACTCTGAGAATACTTCATTCACTGCTTCATTTCTGCTTCTGATGGCTCCCTGTAGTCCTTGACTTGTGGCTGTTTCCTCCATTTTCAGAGCTTGCCACTTTATTCCATAATCACATCATCTTTTCTGACTCTGATTTTTCCACATATTCTTTTTTCTTTTTTAATTTTTAGTATATATATTTAGTTGTACATGGACAAATAACTTTATTTTTATGTGGTGCTGAGGATCGAACTAGTGCCTCACAGGTGTGAGGTACGCACTTTACTGATGAGCCACAACCCCAGCCCCTGTCATATTCTTTTTATAAGGACTTTTGTAGCTACATTAAGTCCATTAATCTTATATCTGAAGAGCCTCAGTTTAATCACATGTGTGAAGTTCTTTTAACTATATGAAGTAACATTTACAGGTGCAGGGCTTTAGGACATTCATATATTTCCGAGGGAGGCATTATTCAGTCATAATTACACATTTATATTTTTCTCATTAGGCTTAGGAGGTTTCCTTTTGTGACTCTTTAAAAAAGTAGAGAACTTTTGGTGAGTGGGAGATATGAAAAGAAAAAGATGGCAAGTATAGAATAATTGGTGTGACATTGCTTCCTTTAACACCTGGTTGACTGACTTCCTTTGGGAAAGAGAGGTTAATAGGTTAACAGCTGCTTTGGCCCAAGCCAAGATGCAAAATTTTTCATTCCCAGATGGCTCAATGCCTAAATGGAATAGTGGAGATTTCCCCCAGTCACATTCATAATTTAGATCTCTTCTGCCCCCACCCCCCCAACAAAAAACTATATTTTATTTTTACAATGCTTAAATTCAATGATATCATTTTGCAAAAACATCAACAAATAGTATCAAATATTGTGAATATCAACTATGGGTCATTAGTTTGAAGTCAGTATAGGAGCTAACACAAAGAGGAAAAATAAGAGCTAGTGCTACCAGAGGATTAGAATAGGTGACTGATCTGTGGGCATGTGAAAGCAACCCTATGTGTACTATATCAGTTATCTACAGCTTCATAGCAAATATGATACAAATCAGTGGTTAAGAATAGCAACCACTGTACTATCTCATCATTGTTCAGCATTAACTGGACTTAGCTGAGCATTCATTCTGCTGACACCATTTGAGGTCATTTAGCTGTTTGTAGCCAAGTGTTGGCTTAGTCTGGGGGACATGTGGAGGATCAAACAAAACAAATATTAACTCCTTGTACCTGGTCATTTCTGGCATTTTAACTTTCTGTCCACTACCTACATGTAGTTTCTCATCAGAAGAGCTAGTTTTCTTTTGTTTCCCCTATAACAGCTCAGGATTTCCAAAGAACATAAATGCAAATGGTATCAGGTTCTAAACACTTAGGTCTAGAAATTCCAGATCATTCCTTTGGCTATTGGCGAACCAAGTCAGCAGAAAGATCAGATTCCATGAGAATTACACAAGGATATGAAGACCACGAGCATCATTCATTAATGATGAGAAATTTTAGGGATCATTAAAAAAATTAAATTAAAAAAATAAAAGAGGGGTGACAAAATGTTAAAGTTTACCTAGGACTTAGGAGGTTCACAAAACATAGGACTTACAGTGTATAAACTGGGGAAGTTCTGAAAACAGTGAAATGAGTTGGCCCTGCAAAAATAAAGCAACCACTGGAAAATTTGGTAGATAAGATGTATGGTAACAATCTGCTAATACATGAGGCAGGCATGGGAAAAAACATTTGAGTGACATAGATTATCCCATTTATTCCTTATATAAATTTATGACCTAAATCCTATTTTAGTCAATTTTAGATATCATGATAAAGAGGCCCACCAAACTTTATATTTTTTTATTAACAGTTAATCATAAATGAAAAAAATTAAATTAAGCTTCATACTTTTTCCATCATGCTGCATTGTCAAGAATTAGCTTGAAAGATATTTGCTCACATTTATGCTTGTCTCTTATTCCATGAAAGCTTGATATTTGACTTTTAGCTTTTTTCATAAAATATAGGTGCTCCATGTCAATACTATGAGATCCTGAAAGTGAAGAGATCATGCTTATTTAACATTGTGGTACATGTTACACAGGTTGGTATTTTGTATTAGTTCAATCAATGTTTGCAAATAATAAATACTAATTGTTGAACTTTGTGATTGAGTAACCTTGTGATATTTAGTTCTACACTACATTTTCAAATGTGTGAGACTTCTATAATCCTTATTTCATTCTTTAAATATACTATATTACATTTGTGAGGCAGCTGTAATAAATTAAAAAGAAATTGGTGGCTCAAATTCTTTATTGTCTCGTAATTTTGGAGACTAGAATTTCAAAATTAGAGCATATTCTCTCTGAGAGCATAAAGGGAAGAATTCATTCTTTGACCCATTCTGCATCTGGTGATTGTCAGCATTCCATGACTTATTATCACATCACTTCAATTTCTACCCTTGGTCACATTACCTTGCCATCCATGTGAATCTACAAAATCACCCCCTGCCTCACTATTAGGAAGACACTTACCATTGGATGTAAAATAAAAAAAAAAACCAACTGTTGAATATAAGATAACTTGCTTTTCTGCTATCTTTTTCCTTATCAGATAACATTCATAGATTCTTGGTCTTATGATAGGGAAATATCTTTTGGAGGGATATAAATAAGTAGGGAGGTGCTTGTGTGTACAAATATTTAAAACTTTAAAGTACCTGGAATATTATGGTGCCACATCATGGACCCAAGAGTATAATAACCAAATTATAATAATTTAAATCTCCTCATTTTTATGTAGTCAAAGAAAATGATATCTATTTTGTTTGAATGAATAAAAAGCTCAATAAGCAATTAAAAAATAATTTTCAGTTTCAATGAGTGATCATAGAACTTTTACACTTCTAGAATTAAGAGCTGATGGACTCAGATACAAATTTTATAACTCTTCCAAAAAATGAGGTTCACAATCGAATTCTATAGTCAGCAGAAAAACTGAGAGAAAAAAAAATTCCTGGAAAAGAATCACAATGGATCTTTCTTTCCTTCTTCTCTAGGAGGTGTGTGTGTGTGTGTGTGTGTGTGTAGGGCAGGAGATATTTACATTGTGAGAAGTTGACATAGAGTTCTTAGAAGACATAGTCATAGGAAAGTAGAACATTTTTTACAGCATAGATATCTAAATCTAAAACTAGTCTTGGAGACATGCCATGAGTAACTCGATAATAAAATCCATGTTTAGAGAATATAACACATATTTTATAAAATAACAGTTTATTACTTATAAATGCTTTGTTTTCTACAAATATTTAAATTAATTAACACAAAATGCTTTTTTATTAGTTTTCATTTCCTACAATGTGGGAATACCCACAATACATTTTAATGAATGAATGTGGCCCAACAATATGTTTCTTAATCTATTAATCACTTCCCAAAATAATTTGATGAAGATTTGTTTTATTTGGTATCACTAAGGAATATCAGGTTTTGGTTTTGTTTTTTTCCTAAGCACATTGAAAACTACTTAATAAAGAGTTTTAACTTTCATTCTTGTATGTTCTGTTCTGACCCATAACCTTCTTGCCATTCTATTTATTTTGGTATTATTCTCTTTGATGCAGCATATCCCCTGGAATGGCATTTTAACATGGATATCCACAAGAGTCTATTGTCCTTCTCTTTACAGAAGTTTATACAGCAGATGGTGCAAATGGCCCAGAATATATTTGTGGGATTGAAATAAAAGTAATCTTCCAGAATGCTAAAAGTTTTGGCATATTTTCAAATTATGTCAATGACATACTGGAAAAATTCAGAATGTATGAAAAAATGCAATGTTTTCATCTTACTTTTCAAGTGTCTATTCTATCTTGGTAAAGTCTGATGTAATTATTACATATTCCAAATATAAAACTTTTCTCAAAATCTTTCTTCTGCCTCTTCCTAGGGCATCATTCTTAGGAGTATTTCTTCTTTGTTTCCATCTATTATGGCCTAAATTCAATTTATAAGTGTAGGAAACCTAATTGGGAAGAATAAGGACACTCACAGTGATTATACCAGTGGAAATATTTTCCTAATAGAAATATCTAAATTGACAAATTTATTTAAAATTAGTGCAATGGAGAAAACAACAATGCAAATGACTTATCCATTCAGCTATCTTTAAAGAAAAAAAACCAATTAGCAACAAATAACCATAACTTTAAGATATACATTTTATCCACTTCTGTATATTTTGCTACATATTCTTTAGGTTTTATAGATATAATGTTCTTGAAAATCAATTTAGGAAGAAGTGACATTATAAATTCCAGCTGTATTAGCCTCCCAATCCTGACTTCCTATTGGGATAGGATTACTCAGAGACTAAAATAAATGAAGGCATGGGTAGATTCACCCAGGTTATCAAAAGGAGACCAAATGAGACCTTGGTTTATTATTAGGTCAGAAGATTTGTGTTAAAAACTTTTCATCATCTTTTACACTGAAGGGATTAGCTTCTTCTAATTAAGTTAAGTGAGTATATTAATAATATAAAACAATGACCCATATTTACATCATGTAATGCCTATAATTTGTTTGCCTTTTCTTTATTCATTTTTGTTGATCAAAATTGGCTCAAGATATATTGAACAAAGAAAGAAAAACTGGAAAATCACCTGAAGTCTAATTTATTGAACTCATGAAAAAAATAACAAGCTGGCAAATTGTAGAAAAAAGAAACACAACAACAACAAAATGTATCACATGCGTTAGTTTGGGACATATAATTTAATTGATTATTGAAGTAGATTAACTCCTTCTAGAAAATGTTCAAAGAAATAATATCTTCTTGGATGGTTTTCTTATTGTAGACTCTGAAACAAATGTTTCCATAAAATTCAAACCTAGTATAACTATTTGTTATGGTTTATTTTACCATTTGATTGGGCTTAGAGATGTCCAAAAGACTGTTAAAACATTATTTCTGAGTGTTTCTTTGAGGGTGTCTATGGAAGACACTAGCATTTGTTATCAGTAGAGTGAGAAAGTTCTGCTGCCTGGGCTGGCATCATCTTGTTTTTTGAGGGCTGGAACAAATCAGTAAGGGCTAGAAGGGGTAAATTTTCCTTCTTGAGCTAAGACATTCATCTTGCATTGCCTTCAGTCATCAAAGCTCCTGGTTCTTAGTGCTTATAACTTTTGAGACTAATATCAACACCCTCACCATTACCTCAGCCTCTGGGGTTGCCAGGCCTTTGACCTGAGATTGGGAATTACTGTCTTCATATCCCTGGTTCTCAGGCCTTATGATTCAGACTGAATCAAACCTAACCACATATAATCAGACTTCTCTCCAAAATCAGGGGAGCCAATTCCTATAATGAATCACTTATGTATCTGCCTGGGAACCTCAATTCACTCATTGCTAAATGCCACACATTTACCAGTTGCCGCCATAGACCCCAGGTTTTCATTGCCCCCTCCATTCACATCCTCCCTGGCTCAGTTGTGTGGTAAGTGTACTTATCCTTCACTTTAGCCTTTGTCATGCGAATTGCAGTGGTCAATGAAAGTTGAGTGGAACTAATTTTGCCAGTACTGAGCTTAGGCCAAAGGAAGTCTTGCATTTTTACATTTGCTCTCTTATGCTTTTGCCACCACCTTGAGAAGAACATAACCCAGAGAACCCATTAGTCCAAACAGAAGGAGAAATACTTAGAGAACACAGGTCACAACAGTGAGAATTAAAGCCCCAACAACTGCTACACACAGATGCAGAGCAAGGAAAATAGCAAGGGTAACAAGGGAGAACAGCCTACAAACACTAAAAAACTCTTTGAGAAAATGAATTGATCTTGGCAAAATGGACAGTCCATTTAAATTTACCACAAATATTTTAAAATGGATTTTGAGAAAATGTGTAATTCTTACCAAAAGCCATTACCTCTGAACTTTAGAATTCTAGAGGGCCAGAGAAGGACAGTAGAGTCTTATCATGGAGTTGGGGTAGGCCTGAATATGGAAGGTAAGGTGGTTTATTGTTGAGAGCCACAGCCAAAGGGGCCCCAGCAAACTTCCAGCTGCCAGCAAACTTCCAGCTGCCAGCTGATGATTGGCTCACAGCGGCCCCAGCAACTTCTAGCTGCCAACTGATTGGCTCCTCTGCGGTGATGCTCATTGGGTTGTTTCCCTGCCCTTTCAGACCACAGAGCTGTTCATTGGGGGACTTTTTTTGGCTCTGCCCACGGGACCCAGCCAATCAGCCTCAAGAGCAGGAGGAGGTGGGGAGGTTGAGAGGCTTGTGGGAAGCCGGTGGTGGCAGTTGGGCTCTGAGGGTTTTTCCTGAGGAGCTGTATGGTGTGGTGTGTGTGTTCTAAAAATAAAGTTCATTTCTTTTGACAAGTGGCTCCTGAATTGTGTTTATAATATTAATTATTATTATGCTCCAAGTAACATAAGTTAAAAAAAAGTGAAGAAAAAAAGGTAGCATCACTATGAGATTTTGAGAATATAAAGGCATCATAAACTCAGAGTTTTTGAAAAATTGCAACAAGTGAAAGGGAAAATACACCTCTATACCTGAGTATTAAGTATATAAATATTGCATTTCACAGATACTGTTATTTTTGTCTAGTTTTTATTAGACATTTATTTTATTTTATTCTCCCACTTCCAAAATGTGGCAAAGCAGAACTGCATAGTAAAAAAAAAATGATTTAAATGTCCAGGTTCTAAGAGTGCTGTCCTCATTGAGTACTTTTATAAGCAGATATGTTGAAGTAGTAATTTGGATACATGCATTTTGCTTATTCAACTGTAAACTGCACAAATGAATTAGTAATATTTTAACAAATGTTTCAGGGATATAAAATATATAAAATAGAAAAAATAGATGTCTGTTTGAAACTAGACAAAAAATAACAAAATAGATACTTGTTAATTGTAGCAAGTATGATTATGATAAACAATAATCCAATGATATACATTAAAATATATGTTTTACTTAAAATTTGATACAATTTGTGTTATCAACTTCATATTGCTTTTAGACCACATTGACGATAAAAATTCTTCATTATTATGTTATCTATTACAGACTCTTAAGCTTTATTGTTATTAAAGACAATTAAAAGCATATTTTTAACTCATTCAACTCAAATTTATAAATATACTGAGGAAAAAGGAGGTAAGTTTAGAAGAGCAATCTCACAGACAGATTTAGAAGAGAGAGGAATCTGGGAACATAGGGTTCAGTTAAAGTTAAATAATTGTTTAGTTGTGTACTAAATGCAGTTTGATTGAGGGAGGTAGCTAAGAAAATGCATGATCAGAAGAAAAATGGGTGGGTCAGATAATTAAAGTGGTAAAAGCTGAGAGGTGAAGGAACTGATAAATAGAAACAAGTAAATTCCAAAATCATAAAAAGAAAAAACAAGGTTGATTCCAATATATAGAGCTGAAAAGAATGAAATAATAATGGTGTCAAAGTATATCACTTTTGAGAATGAATTCTAAAAGAATTAGGCATACATGCACATTGAGAGTAATCCTCTTTTCTACTTATTTTATTCTTCCATTTTTTTTAACCTATCCTAGCTCTCTGTAAATATGCCAGCCTCAGGAACACTCCTATGAATTACTCTTATGAGGATGTGGGGAAAAAGGCATACTAATACATTGCTGGTAGGAATGCAAATTGGTGCAGCAAATATGAAAAGCAGTATGGAGAGTCCTTGGAAAACTGGGAATGGAACCATCATTTGACTTAGCTATTCCAATCCTAGATCTATACCCAAAGGACTTAAAAACAGCATACTGCAGGGACACAGCCACATCAATGTTTATAGCAGCACAATTCACAATAGATAAACAATGGAACCAACTTAGATGTCCTTGAGTAGGTGAAGGGTAAAGAAAATGTGATATATATATATATATATATATATATATATATATATATATATATATACACACACACACACACACACACACACACTCACACACACACTCATACACACACTCACATACATATACATACACACACTCACACACATATACATACACACACAATGGAATATTATTCAGCATTAAAAGAGAATAAAATCATGACATTTGCAGGTAATTGCATGGAGCTGGAGAATATAATGCTAAGTGAAATTAGCCAAACCCCCAAAACCAAAGGTTGACTGATTTCTCTGATTTAAAAATGCTGATTCATAATATGCTGTGGGGGTGGAGGTTGGGAGGATTAAATGAACTGTAGATAGGGAAAAGGGGAAAAGGGAAGGGAAAGGAAGAGAGGGGACATAGGGGTAGGAAAGATGGTGGAATGCGATGGTCATCATTACCCTAAGTACATGTATGAACACATGAAGAATGTGACTTTACTTTGTGTACAACCAGAATATGAAAAATTGTGCTCTTTATGTGTAACATAAATTTTAATACATTCTGTTGTCATATATAACAAATTAAAATTTTAAAAAATTAAAGAAATTTCAGATCTTTTTGCTAATTCACTTAGGTATACATCCATAAAATTCTATATTTCATAAATAACTCAAGGTCAAAAAGATCTATACAAACATTCCAACATAGCAGTATTTAAAATTATCTTGAGTTCTTGAGGTGCCATCCCATATGCTTCTGAGACGTAGCTACCCACTATTTATGTATTTTAGGAAAATGTAAATTAATAACCATGTATTCCTGAGTAAGAGTTGATTGATTAAATAAATATTCTTTGAACCACATATGATAAATTTAGAACATATAGCCATAGCTTTCTACTGAATTATTGGGGTTTACATCTGTCTTTTTCTGTGTTTTGTAGATGGCCTCATTTCTGAATACTATGTTTCTATTTTTATATTATTTTTTAAGTTATAAATATTTTTATTTCCCCATTTGAATGGCAAGTTTATGATGTTTGCATACTGTTGACTGCAAGTAGTAAAATAGAATTTTGAATATGTATGGTAGGCAGAATTGTCTGACATTATTATATTCTATGCACATATAAATCTACTTTGAAGACAGACTTTAGCTTATGAAATAAATTACAAACTTCAGTCAGTGAATCACTGGATATTTCAGGGGTAGCAAGAGCCCCAAAGTTCTTAACATGCATCACATTTTTCTTTTCTACTTATTTTACCCTCTTACTCACTATACCATTACCATCCTGACATTTCAATTTTTAGGCCCTTCACATGACACCTGGTCAATAGCATTCTCTTATGTCTATCAGTATTAGGTTTTCAATGGAGACTTCAATTTCTATTTCAAAATTCCATTTGACAATGGTAATATTAATTTTATGCCAATTAGCTAAAGTTTTCAAATTTCCTTATGCAAAGATGCACAGCTCAGGTCTTCTGCTTCCAGTTTTTAGTTTGTATAATATCATTTAGCGAAGTATTTTTACATGTTTTTAAATTTCTAGTTTATATAATTTTATTTTACTTTTTATTTATATTTTAACAATACTGATACATACTTGAAGAAATGCATATATTTAAGGAACAAATTGTATTTTTGGTTATATCTTGTGTATTATGTCCCATAATCAAGATATTTAACATATCCATCATCTGATACAGTTATCCATTTATGTAGGTGTGTAGTATGAGTACTTAAGATATACTTTCTTGGCACATTCCAGTAAAACTTATGGCTAACTATAAATACCATCCTGTTCATTACATCTCTAGAACTTATCCATTGTGTAAGTTAAATTCTCTACACTGCTCTCTACCAATAGCTCTCCATTTCCCTATCTCCAGACCCTGTTACCCACCATTCTCTTTCAGCATTAAAGAGCTTTTTCTCATGTCTTCTTGTCTTCATTTTACAGATTGTGTTCATGTATTTCAAGTTTTTAATCCAGCTTGGGATACTTTTTGTTTCTGTTGTAAGATATAAGGGTCTAACCTAACTAATTATTTTATATGTGTATAACCAGTTTCCAGACACCGTATTATCCTCTTTTCACTGATTGTCCTTAGCACCTTTGTCAAAGATTAGATGAAATGGGCAGGGACCTGGGGCCATAATGAGAATACAGCAATATATATTTGATAAAGCATCCTCACATCAAGTCAAGAGGACACAAAGAGTGGCATGTCTAAGAAACTCACTATCACCTGTGGCAGCACATATACAGGAGTAAAGTCTGCCAACATCTGAGTAGAGAAGCAATTTGCTCCTGTACAAGTCCAAGTTAGCTGGACTAGGTCAATGGTCAGACTTTACAGTTTTCTACCCCACTACCTCCTGTCTTTACAGTGTATATTGTATCATTGACCTTAAAATCAGATACTGGCCCTTTGTTCAATTTATTCACTTTACAAAGGTATCCAGCAGAGGGAATGATTGAGGGCTGAAACATATGGTGGTAGCAGGTCTGTGTGAATATGGGGATATCATTTATATACGGCACACCAAGGAAATCAAGACCTGCAAGAATATCAATACACACACACTGTTAGAATACTAAAGAACAATAGAAAGTCATGAATGACTTAGATCATCTTCCAAGAAACCCTTTGATTTTTCAAATGTTTTTTTATTGGAATACTACAGTTAAACATAACATTAGGATTCATTTTGACATAATCATACATGCATGGAATTTGTTCCACTTCAGTCCCTGGTACTTCCTATTTCCTTCCACTATTTCCTCCTCATTCCCCTTTCTCTACTATTTACTTATGTTTTTTAAAATTTATTTATATTTGCCTTTAATTTTAAAAATGTTTGCTTTGTAGATATACATAGAGATGAAGTTCACTGTGATATACTTATATATGTACATTTAATAATTTGGTTAGCTTCCCAAATTCTTCCCTTTTCCTATCCCTCCCCCCCGAACTCCCTCTATACTCTTCCTCTATGCTGCTGATCTTATTTTTATGGGATGATCACCCCCACACACACACTTTTTTTTTTCCTATCTACCTTCAGTATATATGAGAAAACATTTGACCCTTACTTTTCTGAATCTGTCTTATTCCACTTAGCATGATATTCTCCAGTTCCATTCATTTACCAGCAAATGCCATAATTCTGATCTTCTTTATGGCTACAAGCAAGGAAATAAGTAATAATAAATGCTGCAGAGTGTGCGTAAAATACTCATACTTGTGGGTGGGACTGTAATTTAGCACAATCATTTTGGAAAACAGGATGGAGATTCCTCAGAAAACTAGGAATTAAACCACCATATGATCCAGTAATCATATTCCTTTGTATGTATCATAAGAACTAAAATCAGGGGCTGGGGATGTGGCTCAAGCGGTAACACGCTAGCCTGGCATGCGTGCGGCCCGGGTTCGATCCTCAGCACCACATACAAAGAAAGATGTTGTGTCCGCCGAAAAACTAAAAAAAAAAAAAATGAATAAAATTCTCTCTCTCTCTCTCTCTCTCTCTCTTAAAAAAAAAGAACTAAAATCAGATATATTGATGCATTAATGTTTATAGCATACAATTCACAACAATGAAGTTATGGAACAGACACAGTTACACTCTGGATTTCTGTGCAGTGAAATATGGAAGTACTATTTGGAGAAGAGATAGCTTACATAGATAGAAATATCATGTATGATATGTATAAAGTAATTAAATGAAACTGCATATGCATATGTAAATATGTTCTATTTTGTTAATTATTTATCCTATTTTTATAACAGTTTTAAATATTAGCAATTACAGTTTAAAATATAAAAATGATGGAAGTGTGGGATTGTATGCTTCTTTTATCTTTAATTTACCATCTGATTTAAAACCTACATTAATATTTATTCTAATTAAAATTCTAAAGTAAATAATGCTTATATAACTCCAGAAGTGACTATAGCAGTCAAATACAAAATAAATAAGATTTGGAAACTACTGATTATTACTGTTCTGAGGTGGTCTTCTAGTCTTGTATTAAACCACATTCTAGAACTTTGGTCATATTGAGCATCAACTCCTCAAATATTAATTATGGTATAATAATCAGTTTACCCCAAGCATGCTTTTTCTTTCTTTTCTGATTTATTCTCTCCCACTGGATTCCATATTGAGGAACAGGCACAAAGGTGACGTCTTATCTGATCTTTAAAATTGCACAGTAATGAAAGAGCATATTTCATGCTATTCTCATTGCTTATACACATGCCTCCAGTCTTGAAATAATTTTTCTGGATTTTGTGCTAAGCATAGAAAGAGGGAAAAAATGTCTCTAGAGAATAACTAAAATAAAGATAGTTCCTCTTTTATAAGAATTACAGATTTTCACTGAGAATTTCTTTATTTCTCCTCATCAAATAAAAAATATATATATGATTGCATGACCATACTTTAGTGTATCAGAATCAGCAACACTTGAGATGTTTAAAAGCACAAACATTTTAACAATGCAATTAGTACAATTTCACCTTTATTCCAAGGTTAGATCTACAGCCTCCACACATAAAAATAAGTCTAGTTAATACACTAAGTATTAAAAAAATACAACTGAGGGTAAGATTTTACAGGGAAAAATGACTGCTTATCAGGATTTTTTATTATTTAGTCATTTTAAAATATTAGCTATTTTGTTTGCTGTTTGGAAATACCATGATTTCTGGAAATGTATAACAGAAATTTTGGATAAATCATTTTATTTTATAGTTTCTTTGTAATTATAATATTAGCTTTAAAATGACTTCCTGTTCATGTTTTTATTTGCTGATAATAAATTTTATATCTTTCTTTCTATAGCCAATTAATTTTGTATTAGAGTGGTCTCTTTTATTGAAATTATGATTTTTGAATTTATATTTTACTATAGAATTTTAAACATCTTTGGGGGGTTATTTTGATTGCCTATTCCTTATAGGGGGATGAATAAAGTAGAGACAATTATGTTCCAGCTGTTTTCCAATGTTATATTGTAACTACATGGATCTTCACAGGAAATCCAAACCCTGCAAAAACAATTTCTCCCTTTCAGCCACAATTGATATTGTTCATTCTTCTTTTGATAACAAAATTATTTATTTCTGCTAACTGAACCTTAGCTAACAAATATGAAAAATGATACTGTAGCATTGATAGTGTATTTCTGGTAAACAAAATATTTCATTTAAAATAATGATTTTATTTTCTTGCTATTGCACAAGGGCTCTTTGCTTTATTCTTTCCAAATCATAAACTTAAAAGTGGAGTGCGAAAAACAACTTCTCACAAGGGAAAATGTAATGAAAAGTGTTTTCCTATGCTTTCTTTTTGGATTTCCAAGTGTTTAAAGTATTTTGTTAAAAAATGCCATATAATTGCTCTATCTCAACTGGTATCAGGGGAGAGAGAGCAAGGAAAGTTAAAAAATTATTCAGAAATTTTAATTGAATTATCTTACCTATAGTCTTTTGACAACTTCTAAATAATTCAAAATTGACCCATTTAAGTTTCTGTACTTAAAGAGTTTACACTCATGAGATTCTTGAGTGTAAACTGGCTCACATATAAGTTTAATTTTCAGACAGACAATAGATGGAGGTGAATGCATTTGGTTGGGAGGTCTATTGTCTATTTTTTCATTTTAAAGCCTCCCCAATCTTTTGGAGCACTAGTCTTCCACATCTGCAGGGGAATGTTTTTCTACATAAGAAATTACTCTTTCTTAAATCCCTTTGTCCAAAAATGTGAGACCTACTGCTACTCTCGTGCATAAGTGAAGAGACATGAAAGAAATGGTAAAAAAATAGTGACTCTAGGCAGAAACAATCTTGAAGAAGAGCCAGCCAATTCTCTTCTAACTACTCAAATGATTTCAAGTTCTCAGATATGAAAAGTGAAAATAAGCAAAGTAGAAAATTGGATTAATAACTGAATTGGGGTATAGTTCTCTTTTTACTTTATATAGGTTAAGGACAATTTGAAAATAAACTAACTAGATTAGAATATATCAGAACAATGCAATTTTCCTAGGTAAAATGAGTTTCAAACACACAAAAAATTTAATATTGCATAATCTCTCATTAAATCAATGTGCAGAAGAAATAAGTCATTTCTGTATATTTTACCATAATAATCTGAAGCTTTAAACAATTCTTGATATCCACTTAGCTCAGTATTTGACTTCAATCAGTATATATCACAAATAATTGTTGAAATTATCATTGCCATTTAATATTTTTAATTCATAATTTTATTATGTTAATACATTTTGCTTTCCCATATAATTCCTTCTATATATGATATGTCTAATTTTTGTTGTTGTTGTCATTAAAGGAATCAGTCAACACTGTGAAATTGGTTTAAAAACTTGATTACAGCAAAGGAATAAGAAATATGAGGATATAAACAATATACAAGATATCAGTAAATAATTCCACATGTTAACCAGATATCAACTATTTTTTTAAAATTTTTCCTGTGTTATATCAACAAAACACTCTCTTTTTTAATTTTAAATTTTATTTATTTTTTTAGTTATATTATACCTGACAATATGGTATATAAATAAATCTTGATATATTTATACAAACAGGGAATATATCTTATTCTAATTAGGATTCTACTCTTGTGGATATACACTATGTTGAGATTCACTGTGGTGTACTCATATATGTACATAGGAAAGTTATGTCAGTTTCGTCCCAGTAATTTCCTTTCCCTATCCTTTCTCCCTTCCTTTCATTTCCCTGAGTCTAATCCACTGAACAAAAACATTCTCCCATAATCTAATTTGTAGAAAAAAGAAAAACAGAACTTTAAATAAATATCTCCTCCTTTTAAACTGTGATATGACTGGCAAAATCAAAGTAAATTCTTAAATGAAGAAGGGAAGAAAACAGAAAATTAAAATTCAATCGGTGAATCTTCAAAAAAAAATTAAAGTGCCACTAGTGGTATATGAAATAATCAAACTGTAATGTTTAAGTAAAATTTTATCTTGGTGTATCTGTTTTATAATAGGAAAAACTCAAAATGATTTTGCTTTTCTAAGACACCAAAACCCATGAACACATGATATATTCAGTCCACTTAATAAAAGCTCATCCATTCTATACTACCCAAGGCTAAATAAGTAAATACAAGAACTATTTGGAATACTCCTAAGGGAATTTTTATTAAAATCAGACATGTATAAAAAATTGTTGTAAAAGTCTTTTATATTTTTAATGAAATTTAAGAAGTAGAGACTCACTCTCTCCATGTCATTATCTTGCTCTTATTTTATATTCATAATTGATAAACAAGAGTAAAAATCTTGTGGGCTGGGGCTGTCGCTCAGTGGTAAAATTGCTTGTCTCACGACATGTGAGGCACTGGGTTCTACCTGCAGCACCACATAAAAATAAAAAAGATATTGTGTTCATCTAAAAGTAAAAAAATACTAAAATAAAGAGTAAAATTCTTTTAAAATAGAATCTTAACGTCCTCTTTCAATCCACATTTTCCTGACCAGGAATACACTTTCCTTCATATACATATCTGGAAAACTTCTACCCTTTCTTCAGAATGAGTTGTCACGCCTTTTTCTGAGAAATATGTCTATTTTCAGATTTATTTGCTCTCTGTTCCCTTGGAAATTCCTTTAAGTGTTTATTAGAAACAATGGGTATGTTGTAGAATACCCTTCCCATAACCGTTTTCATTAACAGATTGTGGATGCTTTGAAATTTAGAAATTAGTCTTTTAATCTTATTATTTAATGTCTAGCAAATAGTGCAGCAGTTGTAATTTAAATTTTTCACATTTAATAAATGACTCAATTAAGAATATATGATATCATATGTCAAAAAAAGAATCTGAAGTTCTTTGAAAGAGCAGATTTCTAGAAGATTCTGACTCTATAAATTTCAGGTGAAGAACAATTTTCCATAATTGTGTTTTATCCACCTACTCATCTTTAAGTTGATATATAATCATGTAAGTAGAGATAAACCTAAAAGTAGAAATAGAAGAATGCTCCATACATAATCCCCAAATCATACATTCTACCATGCATGATGAATTATTAGTGATGATAGAATAGTAGTATAGATATTTCAACTATAATGGGAAATATACATTAAAATAAAAGCCTTAATTTTCTGTTTATATATAGAACATTCCATCAACACAGAAATTTCTCTCATACTTTACATATCAGCAATTATTCTCATTTCTAGAGTCCAGGCCCATGAGTTTTTCTGGTGCTAAATAATCTCTATGTGACTACATAACTTGTTTATGCATTGTCCAGTTGATGGGAATTTATATTTTTTCTTTTAGTTTAGAGTGTTATTAATAAGGCCTTTATAAATAAATAAATAAATAAACAAGGAATGGAGACTTCATTTTTTCTTTCTTTTTTTTCAAAATTCATTTACTGTAGAAAACTTGTCATTTTAAATTTAATCTCTTTGAAGTATAGTTAAGTCATTTAAAATAGTTTAATCACCCTCTAGCCAGCTTAAAGATCTAGTAATGTCTTCCTGAGATACAGGTGTCATCTCTTGATATCACCAAGGAAGATGAAGACCTGCTCTTCTAGTTTCACTTTCTCCCTCTGTCTTTCTATGTGTATGTATTTCTTTCTTCTGGGGATTGAACCCACAGTATCCTGCATGGTTAGTATTCCCTCTATTACCCAATGAGCTATGTCCCTAGTTCCCTAATTTCTTTTTTTCTGTGGGAAGACAGAGTCAGAAGCTTAGCTACACATTGAAAAACTATCTTTTAAGATGATCCAAGAGGCACAATTCTCCTTTGAATTAGGGTAATTAACAACACAAGTGGTCACCTTAATTAATAGGTGAATTTAAGATGAACTTTTTGTGTGACAGATGGTACCCTCATGTCCTCTTAGTTGAGGACTAGATACTGTTCATCCCGAGAACTTAATGTGAAGTGGGCTGCATCTGGTTGGATGTATAAAAAGCTAAGATTTCTTTTTGTCTTTGTAATCTTTCCACATTCTGCCTCAATGTTTATTCAATAACAAAACTGTTTTCTATCTCCTCTTTCTTTGTAGAGAGAATATTTCAGGGTTGGGAGAAGACTTTGTTTTTAATTATATTTTTTCAACGTGATGCAGAACTAAATATTATTTCTTGTACAACAGTTTCTATTTATTTGAGTATCTTTATCTGATTTATATTTTATTTGTTTCAGATTCATTATTTATATTTTATTTGTTTCAGATTCATTATTTAGGTAATTCCTATAGAAGGAGTGAAGAAGATTGGACCATGGTGTTACCATAGTTGTGCTAAGGAGCTGTTTTGTTTTGGATTTATTATGAAAGTAAAGATAATCTAATTTGCTATAGAGTCAGATATGAATTGAAGGCAAGGGAGATGCAATGGTAATCGTAGGACTTATGGCCTGAGTACCTAAGAAGACAAATTGTCATTTAGGGAAGTGACCAGAAAGCAAAGAATTTTGAAACAATTTGGAATTTTTATTTTCAACATTCTACTTTATATATGTTTGGCTTCTAGATATCCACATCTGGCAAGAAGAACATGAACAATCTAGACACATAACTTGGGAGTTACTCACTTATAAATGACATTTAAAAACTAAATCTAGATAAGAATATTTATAGAATCACGGTATCAGTATAAAAAGAAAGCAGCTAAATTCTTTTGGTTCAATTTTGACCAAACAGAAAAACTGGAAATACTGAATTGAGCTTCACCCACAAATAAGCAATGAGATAATGACAATGGGCAAATCCGCTGCCATTTCTCAGCTTAAAGTTGCAAAGATAGAAAAGTGATCATTAGTCTAATTATATTTTTAAGAGATGCCCCCTCTACTCTCATGCATGAGACAATGAATAAACCCTCATTGTCAATCATCTGTGGTGTTAAACCATTCCCAATGCTGATCTCAAAGCACCTGAAGAAAACGTCTACTGTGTACATGGCATTCATTTTTTAAAAATTTTTATATGACAGCAGAATGCATTACAATTCGTGTTACACATATAGAGCACAATTTTTCATATCTCTGATTATATACAAAGTATATTCACACCAATTCATATCTTTACACCTGTACTTTGGATAATAATGATCATCACATTCCACCATCATTAATAACCACATTGACCCCCCTTCCCCTCCAGTCCTTCCGCCCTATCTAGAGTTTGTCTATTCCTCCCATCCTCCCTCTCCCTATCCAACCATGAATCAGCCTCCTTAATTCAAAGAAAACATTCAGCATTTGTATTTTTTTGGGGGGTGGGGGATTGGCTAACTTCACTTATCATTATCTTCTATAACTTCATCCATTTTCCTACAAATGCCATGATTTTATTGCTGAGTAATATTCTATTGTGTATGTGTGCCACATTTTTTTAATCCATTCATCTATTGAAGGGGTATCTAGGTTGGTTCCACAGTTTAGCTATTGTGAATTGTGCTGCTATAAACATTGATCTGGCTGTGTCCTTGTAGTATGCTGTTTTTAAGTCCTTTGTGTATAGACTGAGGAGAGGGATAGCTGGGTCAAATGGTGGTTCCATTCCCAATTTTCCAAGAAATTTCCATATTGCTTTCCATACTGGCTGCACCAATTTGCAGTCCCACCAGCAGTGGGACTTTTTCCCCACATCCTTGCCAACATTTATTGTTGTTTGTAGTCATAATAGCTTCCATTCTAACTGGAGTGAGATGAATTCTTAGAGTAGTTTTGATTTGCATTTCTCTAATTGCTAGCAATGATGAACATTTTTTCATATATTTGTTGATTGATTGTATATCATCTTCTGGGAAGTGTCTCTTCAGGTGCTTGGCCCATTTATTGATTGGGTCATTTGTTGTTTTGGAGCTTAGATTTTTGAGTTCTTTATATACCCTAGTGATTAGTGCTCTATCTGATGTTTGAGGGATAAAGATTTGCAGCCAAGATGTAGGCTCTCTATTCACCTCACAGATTATTTCTTTTGCTGAGAAGAAACTTTTTTAGTTTCAGTCCATCCCATTTATTGATTCTTGATTTTAATTCTTGTGCCACAGGAATCTTAATAAGGAAGTTGGGCCTAATCCTACATGATGGAGATTAGGGCCTACTTTTTCTTCTATTAGACACAGGGTCTCTGGTTGTATTTCTAAGTCCTTGATCCATTTTGAGTTGAATTTTGTGCACAGTGTGAGACAGGAGTTTAATTTCATTTTGTTGCATATGGATTTCCAGTTTCTCCAGCACCATTTGTTGAAGAGGCTATCTTTTCTCTAATGCATGATTTTGGCACCTTTGTCTAATATAAGATAATTGTAATTTTGTGGGTCAGTCTCTATGTCCTCTATTCTGTACCATTGGTCTACCAATCTGTTTTGGTGCCAATACCATGCTGTTTTTGTTACTATTTCTCTGTATTATAGTTTAAGGTCTGGTATAGTGATGTCACCTGCTTCACTATTTCTGCTAAGGATTGCTTTGCTATTCTGGGTCTCTTATTTTTCCAGATGGAGTTCATGATTGCTTTTTCTATTTCTATGAGGAATGTCATTGGTATTTTGATCAGAATGCATTAAATCTGTATAGATGGTCATTTTGATAATAATAATTCTGCCTATACACAAGCATGGTAGATCTTTCCATCTTCTAAGGCTTTCTTTGATTTCTTTCTTTAGGGTCCTGTTGTTTTCACTGTATAGATGTTTCACAGCTTTCATTAAGTTGCTTCCCAAGAATTTTATTTTAAGGTTATTGAAAATGGGGTAGTTTTCCTCATTTCCCTTTCCGAGGATTTGTCACTGATATACAGAAATGTCTTTGATTTATGGGTATTGATTTTATATCCTGCTACTTTGCTGAATTCATTTACTAGTTCTAGAAGTTTTCTGGTGCATGGCATTCTTTAATGATGTTTTAGCAAATAGATTTGAATTTAACTAAACATTTTTCTTCATCATCATGATATGCGCTGTTAACACAATAAATAGCCTATGTATATTTTGTATTTAAAAAATAGATTTTTATATTGTTCATTATTCTGGCTTTTTCCAGAATTATCAGTTTCTACATGTTAAACACTATATTTTATTTCACTTTTACACACCTGCATAGCAGCTCACATCAGTCATGTACTATTAAGTTCAGTTTTGCATTTAAACAGTTGTTAAATATTTGAAGATGTTAAATATTCTAGTATACACATTTATAAAAAGGGAAGATAAATTCAAATTTTGAAGCTTTTTTTGATTGATTGAATAGAAGTTCTCAATTTTAATCATTATTCTTAGTTGAATTTTTTTCTTTCAATGTGGAGATATATCTATATTTGAAAGCAACTAGACCATAACTTAATGAATGTACAATATTTTAATTAAATATTCAAGAAATATCTAAATTAATTTCATGTCAGCTCTGAATCTATAAATCTCTCTATAAATCTATATCTTCAGGACATAGAACTTTCTGTTTTGGTATTCTTTTTAAAGTAAATTTATTTTACTGATATTTTATCTCTCCCATCAAAAATAATTCCGGCACATTGTAGGCACTCTTACTGACCTAATTGAATAAACAGAAAATACAAACTGAAAGCCTACTACATACCAAGCAAAGTGAGATAGATGTTAGGCATACACATGAACTCTGCTAAAATGTGATATTAATTATATGATGCCAGATCACCTGGAATTGAATTTTCCTGTTTCTTTATCAGAGCATCAAATTATAGTTCACAATGTTACTAAGGATGTCTGAAAAATTTCACAGAAACTTAGTGCCATTTTCTGGACCCCTTCCTAATCTGATTTCCAGAAAATATTTGCCATGAATATTTTATTATGCTGGTGCAGTGGATTTTTTAATATAGCCTTTTTTCATGCATGATTCCTTCCATGGTACATGTTTGCCCTAATCCTTTTTCCATCCTCACAATTTTGAAAAGAAAATTAATGCATTATTTTTTTCCTCCACAATATTTCTCACTTGGCTGGTTTCCAGCAGCAGAACAGGAGCTCTCAAGGATTAATTGAGGAGTGAATCATGCTCTGCAGAAACGAGGAGACCCTAAGTGGTATTAATTTATCAAACGCAGTTACACTGCTGCAGTAAGAGTCAGAGGCTACTTTAAAAAGATAATTAAACTAGGATCAGTATCAGGTATAGGGAAATACATAAATGTACAAGTCCTCTCTTTGGAATCTTTCCCATACCATATTATTGGCAAAAAATAACTAAGAATAGGATCCCCATTTTGCTAAAGTATTTTAGTCTTTTGAGAAAAAGAGAGTTAATTATATGGATTTCTATTTCATTTTTTAGCAGATTTTGTATGCTAAGCATTACATTTGTTTCTAGTGCACATAGTGTGTGTGTGTGTGTGTGTGTGCGTGTGTGTGTGTGTGACCTGAGATCAGAATTTTTATAACCATTTTGGTAATATTTAATAATAACATTTAAAAAATAGTTAATAGTTAATAATAAACACAAAGTCATTTCATAATTTACTAAATTTATTTTTTTGTGCCAGAATTGGTTGTACAATTATTTATTTGGCTGACTCAGAACTTAATTTAGAAAGTGGTTAAAAAAATCATTACACACAAGTCTTTGTTTATTTAACTAAATATCCTTTATTCAGTGCTATTAATTCTTGATATAGGAATCATTACCAGTTGTGTGACTCTATTTTGATACCTAATAAACAAAAATTCATTAGTTAGCTCAAAGTACATTTTCCTGCTTTTAATCACTTAATATATATTCAATATTCACTAAGTAAAAACTACTTAAACTAATTTATGTTTCATATCATAACCACACTCAAAAGTTTGAGTCAAGGTTGTAAAACACAAATATTTATATAGTTATCAATACTCTACAAAAGAAAAATATTACTGACTAGTAAATTCACTACATTATGCTTGATATGTTTTGTTTTAATAAGCTACTTTTAAGTTGTATTTTTCTGTCAGTGAAATATTCACAAAACATAAAATAACCAATGTGGAAAATTCATTTTCATTTTAAAATACATTAATAACTTTGATTTGAGCTTTTACAGACTTTTTTAAGATTTGAATCAGAATTTCTCTTTTTTTTTCCCCTCCTCTACAAACTTTTCAGAGGGTTATTAGGAAAAAAAAATTAGTAATCTCTAACCTTATTAGGTCTTCAGCCTTGTTTTTTATTCTTTTTTCATTAAATCTTTTAAAAATTGTAGAGGGACATATTACCCTTATTTTGTTTATTTTTATGTGGTTCTGAGGATAGAATCCAGTGTCTCACACATGCTAGGCAAGCACTCTATCACTGAACTACAATCCCAGCCCTACTCTTTGTTCTTAACTATCAATCTCAGACTTTCATTTATCTTTTCTGAATATCAACAGCTTTTTTTTTAAAGAGAGAGAGAATTTTTTAATATTTATTTTTTTAGTTTTAGGTGGACACAACATCTTACGTGGTACTGAGGATCAAACCCAGCGCCCCGCGCATGCCAGGCGAGCGCATTACCGCTTGAGCCACATCCACAGCCCTCCACAGCTCTTTTAGGAGCTTGTTTTAACACTAGTCTCAGAGCACAACCTAACATACCATATAAAATCTACAAGAAATTTTACCATCAACCAATGTGTCCCTACTTGCACTGTAGTTAATTCTAACTCCAGTAGATGAAACCCCCCAGTGAAATCACTAACACTCCTAATGGAGCTGCCTCAATGCTAATCTGTTTAACTCTCACTTCAGCATCCCCTCCTCGTTTCCCCCACAACCTGAAAATATGCTGATGCTTACCTCATATTCATCGCATAATCATTTCTTGACCTGATATTGTTTTTTAACATAGTATTTTCAAAATTTTTGCAAAAATTAGCATTTATCAGGGATATCATACAAATGCAGACAATAAATTTCATGTAAGTTTAAAAGTTCAGTGTTGAAACTGAAAAACAAAATACAATTATTGAAAATGAAAGAACTATTAATAATCTCAAAAGATGAGGAAGTTGATGATGTTACTTGTAATCTTTTCTAAGCTCTCCACATCTGCATTGTTGATGAAAGGCTTAAAATATTCATCTAGCTTAACCTTTAGTAGGTTTCTTTGCTTACTCATTATGTGTAATAAATTGGAATATCCTAACTTATAATTATCATTCGTATGGAATAGCAGGAAGTGCTTGACAGTTTTGTCAGGCAATTTAAGATGTTGGATTGAATATAGACTCAAAAATTATGAAGTGATTTCTCACTTGTCAAGGAAAACTTACATTGCACTATTTCCTGGAAATTAAACTGCTAGAGTCACAAAATTCATATTCCCAGAAAGTCATGAAGAATAACATTTACAATAACAAAAATGCTTCTTTTCGTAACTGTAAAGTCAAACCACTTACATACAAGTAGGAGAATAAAATAAAATTAATATTTTCCTATGTAGCTAGTGGAGCATACTATTTTAACAAAATATCATATGAACATTTATAATAAGCAAATAAAATTGTCCATGGCAAATATTTAAATAAGCAGAAATCTGAGACATCAACAATGAAATAGTAAGCATTTTAAGAGTTAAATCCAGGAAAATTAAAAGAGGTTTCTTAGAAATAAACTACTAAGATTCCCTTAATTATGAAATTAAATGTCCTAAATAGAAGTCTAAATTTAAATAGCATTTACCCTGATCAGAACTATACTAATATTTTAGGTTTTCAAGGTAATCTTATTTCAAAATAGTCTTCATCTTTCTAAGTGGTGCTTTCTACAAAATATAATTATATATTCAAAATTATTGTATTTCATGGGCTGAGATACTGCAGCTTTATGATATATGATTTCAACTAAGATTTCAAAAATCCAAATTGAACTATTTAAAGTGTTCAGTTTCTATTTATACTCACTGAAGTTTATTTTCAGTGTTCTAGCAATGTCACTGTTTTCAAATCTAGAAGCTGGTTATATTTTGATATTGGCAATTCAATGCCTAATTTTGATTAAATTAAACTTTGACAATATTTTGTTTTACAGATATAGTTGTTAAATTTACTGCATGACATTTTACATAATTTGTACAAATGATAACAAAATCTCAATGCCAATATCTCAATGATTGTATCATCTGCATCAGTTTGCTCTTCCCAAGAACTATTGAAATATCATTTTTATCATCCAGTCATGGCATTTCTCTTTGTGGTAAAATATTCCAAGCACTAAAATAAAGAATATATATTGCTGAAATATTTAAGTATGGTAATCTGATTGAAATGTTAAATTTTCTGTTTGTTGGCTTTATTAATGTCATGAAATCTAATCACATGTAATCTGCCATATATAAAACAAATAAGAAAATAAGAAAAAATCAGCAACAGAAACAGCCCACAGTGATGGAAGTTACTTCCTCTTTAATGGCTTACCAGTTTGAGTTTTAAAAAGCCATATTAAATGAATGATTTTGATTTCATATTAAACAGTACTCTAAAAATCCCTATACCCTCAGACAGAGATTTGACCAAAGTCAATACTAAATTAAAATCAGGCACCATGTTACTTACTGATGATCATGTTTTCACAATAAGGTAAAATTTGTTCTGCATTTTTGTACAATCTCTATGTGCAAATGAATGATCTTCCTTGCTGAACTCACAGGTGGATTTCCATGATTACCAAGTCCAACCCTTCTTTACTAGTCATGTCTCTCTGATGACAGTAACTAGGATTACAGTACTGTATGTGTGAATGCATGAGTTACACCATGAGCCAATTTCATTATTTGAAGATCACTGGTTTCATCATTGGTCACCTAATATTTAATGATTGCTCTTGTAAAATATATCATTTTGTGGTTGTAATTATGTGCATAATCTAATGAAGAAATTTTGTCTCTAATAATATTTTAAATCACAGATTGTAAATAACATGCAAAATTTAGAGATAATAGAACTTTAATCTTACATTATGCTAGAACTGCCATAGTTCATAGAGGTTATATAGTTTTCAATAATTTTTCTTTTCTAGGGAAAAATATTACAGTTTTACTAGAGTATTTTTTTTTACTGTTTAAGTAAATCAGATAGCTTGAAGACATTATTAAAGCATTAAACACCTGAGACAAATGGAAGTACAAATTTGCTAAATTAAAACCATAAAAATCATTTTAAAAAATGAAGAAATGCTAAATAAATATTTCATATGAATGGATTGAATTGATATAGTGGTATTTGGTAATATGTCATTTTTTCCTCATTTATAGAGCAAATGATATAAAAATAAAATTAATAATACAATTTGGGTAAGAGAAATTAATTCAGTTGATATTAAAAATGATATTTGAAATACAAATCAATAGAGAAGCCCAATTACAAAGATATGAAAAATCATGTGCATGTGTATGTGCATGTGTGTATGTATATATATATATATATATATATATATGCACATATATATATCTTTATGCATCTATATATATCTTTATACATCTATATATCTATATCTTTATCTATATATGTGTATATAGGTCTTATATCTCTCTATATATTTATATCTATACCTAGACATATATATCTATTATATATCACTCTCTTTATATATATGTATATATATATATAGAGAGAGAGAGAGAAAGAAACAGAGGAAGAGAAGGCAAAATAGTCAGAAAAAATAATTACTACCTAATAATTTTAAAACTTTCTAAAGAGATACAGTAATTCAAAAGACTGTGAAATTAGCAGTTTAATAATTAAAATGAAAATTTATTTCCAACACAAAAATTTACCTTAAGTATATTTGTGCTGGGTGTGTTCATGAATGTCTGTAATCCCTGTGGCTCTGGAGGCTGAGGCAGAGTATCTTCAGTTCAAAGCCAGCAGTCTTGGCAAAAGTGAGGTTCTAAGCAAGTCAGTGAGACCCTGTTTCTAAATAAAACACAAAAATGAGCTGGAGATGTGACTCAGTGATTGAGTGCCCTGAGTTCAATCCCCCATAACCTCCCCCCAAAAGAAAATTGGTATCATCCTTAATTTATGTCAGATAAAACCCCCAAAAGTTGGTATATTCAATCAGTTGGATATTACTTAATGATACAAAGAATTAACTACTGAAATTCACAACAGTGCAGATAAATTTCAATAGCATTAAACTGAATAAAGCAAAAAAGCCACAAATAATAGGTTTATTTCACTTAAATGAATTCTTTTCTACTTATTTGTAGTTCCCAAACACACACAAAAAAAAACTAATTTATGTTGATAGAGAATAAGATTGTTTTCTGTATGTAAAGAATAACAGGAGGAGTTAGAATAGAATTTCTGAGGTTATAAAAATGTTAGATATCTTTATTGTAGTAGTGGTCACACAAGGGTGTGACCATATAAAAATTAATTAAATTTAACTCAATGTGTTTACTTCATTGGTTATACATGTAATTGCTATATGAAAAAAAAATATAATAGAGCAAGACTTAGGTGCAACACAGTCACAAATCCAATAAAATCAATATTGTCTAGCCTTCTTTTTAAATTTTTAAAAACTGTTTTTATGTAGGAATCTTCACAATAGATTTTGTTCTCAGTAAAATTAGAATTCTATAACATTTTCTCATTCTATTCTTTATTATTATTATTAGAAACACAGCCAGGTAGAAAATCAGTAAGGCTTTCTTTCTTTCTTTTTCTTTTTCTTTTCTTTCTTTCTTTTTTTTTTTTTTTCATATTGGAGATCAAACCAGGGCCTAGTGTAAGCAAATCAAGTGCTCTATCTTATCCTATGCCCACAGCCCAGTAGTTATCTTTTAGTAAATACTAAATATCTTGCTTTTTCATATCCAGTATAGTATATACATGAATATACATGTATATTTTTATAATTTTATTATGTTAATATTCATGGTAGATATATTTTGTTAATTAACAGCACAGTAATGGAATCAAATCATCATTTATGAAATTATTAACCAAGTATTTGTGAAAATACTTTTTAATTAATATAAAGATTCCCAATTAACTAAAATTAACTAAATTTATACCAGAACAACATTGTATACAATCTTTCTTTTCACATGGAAAAAAAATACAATTAAAGTCATAAAAAATAGTATGTCACAACTTGTGGAAATACATGGCAACAAATTTTGAATGATTTTTTTTTCTTATGAAGCTCCCAAAATTCTTACAGTTCTCTTGCCTGAATGTCATGAGCCATCAGAGTTCTACAAATTTGTTTGTAATGAAAAGCTACTCTACTACAATATATGCTTCATATCATAACCTTTCTCATCCAATCCATTGAAAGAATTTTGTGATTGCTATTCACTTTATCTTTCATCTATTTCTCTATGAAGTTCATTATTACTTCAGTTCCTTTCATCTTGCCAATAAAATTTGCTGCTTTGTGCCAAGTTTAAAGGCCAGTTTGTGTGCCCTGATTTTAATAGGCCACTTTCCTGTATTAGTCACAGTTGATCTATATTTCCTTCTTGAAAATTGACTCTATAGGTCTGTGTGATGCCTTACTCATTCAATATCTTTAATCATTTCCTTAGTCCCATCTTGCATAAATTATTTTTTATTAACCCATAAAGACTTATATGTTCATTTTCTATGCTGTTCAAATAACCCGATGTTACAATAGCATGTGATAATATAGAGTACTGGCATCTTCCTTTTTCAACATAAGGGAAATTTGCTCACTCATCTTTGCCTTCCCAGTACTTGAGATTTTTAAAAACTTAGTAGCCATGTTCTTAATTAATCAGTAATGAAGATACAAGAATACTTCAAAAATAATATCCACCATTATATATGATGTTTAATAGCAGGCTATTGGAAAATGATGAAATAATGATTTGAAATCTGGAATAGATTTTGTAGATTTGATCGTTTTTTTTTTTTTTCTTGTTGTTTATGAAGGCTTCTACTCCATAAAGAAAACAATCAAAAGAGAAAAGAGATAATTTACAGAAAGGGAGGAAATATTGGCAAACTATATATCTGGTAGGGAGTTAAAACACAGAATATGTACAGAACTCAAAAATTCCAACCACAACATAACCAAAAAAATCCTTTCATAAATGGGCTATACATATGAGCAGTTACTTCTCAAAAGACATATAAATGATCAACAGAGTGAGGGAAAAAATGCTTTACAGCACTGTGAGGAAAATGTGAAACAAAACCAATACCACAAAGAGATACCACCTCATTCCAAGATATAGTAAATATTATACAAAAACAAAAGACTGGTGAGAATGTGGAGAATTGTTGGTAGGAATATAAATTAGTAGAGTCATTATAGAAAAGAGTAGAGAAGTTTCTCTGAAAATTAAAAATAGAACTACCATTTGAGCTATCAATCTCACTCAATACAGGGTATATATATATACCCAAAGGAAATCAACTTAGAATTTTGAAGGGACTTCTGCACTTCCATTTTATTGCAGAACTGTTACAATGTAACTAACAATATTGTATATCTCAAAATAGTTTTTTAAGACTGTGTATTGAATGCATTTTCCATAAAATTATAACAGAAGTTGAAGATGATAGGTATTCTAAATACACTGAGTTGATAATTACCTCATGTATTCTTGAATCAAAGCAACACTTTGTACCTCACAAGTATGTATAAATATTTTGTTCTGCCAATCAAAAATAAAATTACTTGACAAAAATAAGTGAATACAGATGAAACTAGAATTAGTAGAGGGGAAAGCATTCAATGTAAAGACAAGAATATATAAAATATGAAGGGAAATACAAGTATTTTATAGTTAAAAAATAATTATGATTTTGTCCCTGTGCAGTAAGTAATTATATATATCAACTTGGTGAGGACATAATTCCAAAATATTTATTCAAGCATGCAGAGATATTGCTATGAATGTATTTTAAAAGAAGAGACTGATATTTAAATCAACATATTTGACCACTCTCTACTGCACCCAATTATTTAGAGGCCTTAGGAAAAGAACAATTCTCTCTAAAGAAAACAGACTTCTGCTTACAGAGGACCTTCAGGCATGAACCATAATATTGTCTGTGTTTTGGTGTTTCCAGGGCTATTTTATAGTCTTATAATACACTATAATTAAAATTTTAAAAATATGTTATTTTTTGCACTGTTACTAATTGTATTGAATAATGTGAATGATATCAGCATAGTTTTAAAATCTTTTGACAAAGATTTTTAGGAAATTTTCAGGTTTTTATTGCTGAGTAGTAGAAATGCATTGTGTACACATATCACATTTTCTTTTATTTATTTATCTTCTGATGAGCACGTTTTTTTTTTTTTTCCCATCCCTTGGCTATTGTGAATAGTGCTGCTATAAACATGGAAGTGCAGATGTATTTTGTGTGAGGCAAGCACTCTTGTGCATGTGAGGCAAACACTCTAACAACTGAGTTATATCCTCAGCCCATAAATGTATTTTGATGCCGCGTCCGGCCAAAGGAGCCGAGTCCGGCGAGGGACGGCGAGGTTAAAGGACACAGGACACCAAGGTTCTTCATCCAGGAGACAACTTTTATTTTTTCTACCCCCCTTTTATATATCCTCCCACCCTCAGGGTTAAGCACACACACACACACACTTTACAGGAAGCGGTCTCGAGCAGCCTTAGGCAAACTAGGTCAGGTTTTGCAGGTCGGTCATGCAAGGCCCAGCTGGGCCAACTAATCAGCAAGTACAATCTGTCCCAGGCTCTCAGGAGGGCAGATAGACAGGAAGCCCACAGGGCTGACAGAAAGCCCACAAGGCTGATTCATACTTCAGTGGTACTCGCCTCCACATGCGGAACAAAGAGCAGGAAACTTACTCCCGTTCCAGGGCCAGGGGCTTCACCACATTTTGACAATTTCATTTTGTTTGGATAAATATCGACTAGTGGGAATGCTGAATCATATGATGGTTCTATTTTAAATGTTTTGCATAATCCACATATTGTTTTCCATAATGGCTCTAATAATTTACATTTCAGCAAATAGTGTACAAGGTCCCCAACCCTTCCAATAGAACTCTGTGAAGGTGTTGAGTCATTCCTTCATGTTCCAGCACTTTATGCCTCTTCTTTAACCTTCATTTACTACTTACTCAGAAACCTGTGTTCATGTCTGATGAGCTGTAGCTTTCTTATATCCTATTGGTCACTATAGCTCTGCATATATGAATGTCTTTCTAGATCCCCTACATATATTGGAGCTTTCTAAGCCCCCTATCCATATCTCATTCCCGAGACTATTTTATTATTTTGAGGGGCAGGCATAGTCTCTTGTTTGTACCAACTGTTTTTCTTTCCACATGCACCTGTAATGTTCAAGAAGCTCAAGATAAATGGGAAAGCATCCCTTTTTTAATGAATAAGGAGACTTGAATTAAGATGGCAATGAAGTTAAGATTGCTTAAGTTAAGATGGCAATGAAGTCCTTATCCAAATCATCTACAGATTCAATGCAAATCTTTCTCAGAAACCCAATTGACTTCAAAGTTGGCAAGCTGATCCTCAAAAGTCTATGGAAATGCAAGGAATTCAGTATACCCAAAACAATATTGAAAGAAAAGAATAAACTTGAAGAATATACATTTGTCAATTCCAAATTATACCACAAAGGTACAGGGAACAACAGAGTATGGTACAATTAAAGTTTAGAACTAAATCCTTGTCTTTATTCTTAATATGTTTTTTTTTTTTTGGTTGTTGTTGTTGTTGTTGTTTTTTGTTTGTTTCAGTACTGGGTATTTGACTAAGGGGCTTGCACATGGTAGGCCAGTGATCTACCATACATGTGCCAATATGCAAAATAAAACAAAATGTATATCTCCACAAGAATATGTACATAAATGTTCTTGTCAGTTATTAAGTTATTTTTATAATGATAAATTATTATTAATAACAAAAAATGTAAAAACCATCCAGGGTCTATAGCATATTGCACACAGTATGCTAAGCATAAGAAACCTGATACAAAAGACTATTTACATATTATATGATTTCATTTACAGGCAATGTCCAGAGAGGAAAATCGAGGGACAGAAAAGTAGTGGTTGTCTGAGGTTAGGGGAGAAAATGAGAGTGACTGCTAATTGGTGTGACATTTCTTTTGGGATGATGAATATGTTCTAGAATTAGATTGTGGTAAAGATGATCCACTTTGGTAAACATACATAGAACCACTAGCTTTTAGATTTTTTAAATATTTATTTTCTAATTGTAGTTGGACACAATACCTTTAAATTATTTATTTCTATGTGGTGCTGAGGATTGAACCCAGGGCCTGGCTAGTGCTCTACCACTGATCCACAACCCCAGACCCTAAATATTAGATTTTAAAAGCATCAATTTCATGTTGTGTAAATTGTACCAGTACAGTTTTTATTTTTAAAAAGTGAATAAAAGAGAAAAGTTTGTGTCTGGACTGAGTGGAAGAATATCTGTGCAGTAAGCATGGATGCAGCTTCAGCTCTGCTATCACTCATCCCTGTGCAGATGCAGTTGAGGTCTTTTGCATCTTGGATCAACAATGTCTTGTGTGGAAGTGATGCATAATTTCAATCTGAGAGACCAATGAGAGGCTTTAGCAAGTCTTAGAAATAAGAAAGAAAAAAAAACAGAAAAGACAACATATGTCTTTTCCTACTTTTCTACCTCAAGTTCCATCTCTTCCTGTGATGGAGGACCACTACATCTCAGGGGCTGAAGATATAAGGCAATCAACCTGCCATCAAGCAGCTGGCTTTTTTTCCTGGGCAATGTTGTTGAACTAAATATTTAGTTTACTCCTCTTCTTCTTCTTCTTCTCTTCCTCCTCTTCCTCCTTCTTCTTCTTTTCACAAGATGGGATGTAAGTTTTCTTTGATGAACTGTGGCCTAGAATTTTTTCTTTGCCATCTCAGTGCTGTATTCTTTATTGTAGAGGGACTGACTACAATAGAGTTATTTCTCAGGTGTAGTTGGCAGCTAACACTCAGTTCAGTTTTACCCATGAGAAGAACCAGTAGAAGATTGGAAGGCAGTATGTGCTATTCTCTATGTGACACAGCATTTCTGGCAGCAGTTGAATTTCTCATATAGAACCAGCTTTCACTAGTCTCACTAATTTTATAGTTTATGTTGGATAATTTCAGGCTTTGAGCTATAATATATAATAGTTCTTTTCAGCCTGCTTTTCTAGTGTTGTTAATTTCTGAATCGATTTACTTTTCCTGATAAGATTATAAATCCACCCATTATTTATTTAAGCAAAATATCTGCATTAAAATCCTTTAAGTATTAAATATGTTTGATTTCTGATTAGAAACTGTCCATATGTAGTCTCTATACTCCCTATAGTGGGTAGAAATATTTTGAGTATGCACCAACTTCAATTATTTATTAAAAAAAATTATTATTTTACCAAAATATTGTGAACATTTGCAAAATCCAACAAATGAATACATTAGGACAGTTTTACAAACGTGGATGTAATATGAGGTTTGCAGTTTTAATGTTTTGCAGAGGAAATATTCTTTGAACCATGCAGGCCTTTAAATGCAAGTAAAAATAATTGAGTTCCACAACACATGAATACTGTTTTCTGAAATCTGACACAGATTTTTCAAATCTGGACCCCTAAGAGATGTCATTCAAAGTATTTGTCATATAAAACTGGTCACATCTCCAACCAATAATTAAGTATTTCACAATCATTCTTTTTACTCTTTTGTCATTTCTATCATTTCTGCATAAAGCACATATAGGTATGCAGTATAATTTGAGGTGAAAAGCATTTTGCAAAGCTTCTGAAACATGGGATACAGCACACTAGTTTCTTTTGGGGAGTTTTGGACTCTGCAATGTACAAAAGGGGGCCTTATAACTGAACACTGCATGTTTGCTAATGACTTGAATTAATTAATATGAATTAAATAGTATAAGACTTGTTGCCCTTTTTCATTTTTTTCAGGAATCTCTATTACAATTATTTGCAAATATGACCTTTGTTTTGATGTACTTTTCCAAATTATAGCCATTCTCTATGCTAAAGTTAAGGAAAAGTACATGCGTTTTTTGTGATAATATAAAATTATTCCTTGGATTGTTTTATTTCCATGACTTGGGTCTTACAATGAAGAAAATGACTAAAAAATATATTAAGGAAGAATTCTAGTTTCTTTCAGGAACTCAATCATCAAAAACTATAAATATATTTGCTAAATTCCATTGTAATTCATAAAATAACAATCAATTCTACTTACAGCTGAATTGTACAATGATTTTGATGATTCTGTTCATTTAAGCTAGTATTTTAGATACCCACTATCAGTCAGGCTTTACTTCCAAAGCTATAAGATAAAGTAAAATGAAATCTTTGTTTACTTTTGTTTAAAATCCCATAATTTCCAGAACCATTATACCAAGAAATGGACATGAAAGAATGCTACCTGAAAAATAATTTTGGCATTTCTTCTTCTTTTACAACTCAATATTATTTGTTGTATTGTTCACAGAACTTTCAAATCATCTCCCAATAAATATTGAGCCTCACTTAATCAGTATATTTTATCATGTTTACAGATTAAACTAAATTTAACATATATATTTAATTAATTTCATCATTACAAGAATATTTCAAAATGTTGTAAGATGTCTTTAAATGAAATTTACTCAAGCAATGTGTACATATTACAATTTTAAATAACTATATATTAGTAACACATATCTCCATCTTAGTCTACCTCACATAATCAATTATGGCATTTAATCGTAAAGTTCAGAACTGAAATGTAGCTTAAAATATAACAAAGAGACTTTAGTATAAATTACAACTTATTTCCATGGGTTAAATTTTAACTTTAGGTTTTGGATCTGTGGCTTCATCAAATCAGAACCTAATTTCTTCAGTCCTAGGATATAAAAGAAGAAGGAAGGGGTTAAAATCTTCTGTGGTGATCAATTGCATAAGAACTACATTGGATGTTCTGCTTTTATATCATGGATCCTTTCATCTAAGTAGTACTGCCAAGCTATTGCTGTCTTTCTTCAAATATTCTGTCTACAGAGAAAAGAAAAAGGATTCAAATATAATATAAACCTAAAGTCTTAGAAAGCAAGGGATAAGTTATTGTTAATTTAAGAATGAATTTTTTTCTGAGAATAAAAATAATTATTCAACAGTTATGGAAACATATTGAAAATGCTCAACTTTAAAGTTAAAATGATCCATAATTTTCTCCTCTACATCCACAAAGTGTCACTTGTGTAAACCATTAGTGTATTCATTGCTAATTTATGTGTAAATTATAAAAATTAATAGGTTTTTAAAGAAAATTAACTTCACATAAATCATTATCAAATGAATATTACTCAAGAGCTACTAAAAAATACTTCATAGTGTGCCAAAATAAAATAATGATGCAATTAAGAGGATGTCCTCCATGTTTTAAAAGACAATGAAGAAATCAATTTGTTCTAAGGTGATATAAAAAAAAAATTATTCAGAATATAATTTGTTTTCCTATTAATAGAAAGCAGTGCATCAAGTTTTCAAAAAAAAGGGAAAGTGAATTTGAAACACAAATGCTTAAAAATTAATATATTTTATATATGAATATAAATCATAGTGAATTATTTACATATTACAAATGACCATTTTTACAAAACTACCTAATTTTGAAGTATCATAAAAATTAAAAATAATAAGCACAAATGATGAAATGATGAAGAAAAATGGGACATGTTTAGGTATTTATCCATTCAAAAATAAATAATAGCTGATTCATATGACCGTTCCAGTAATAATCTTTTGAGGAATATCAATATTGCTTTCCAAAGTGGTTGTGTACAGTCCCATCAAGAATATATGAGTTTTCTTATATTTCCACAACCTCACCTATTGTGTTCTTGATGTTTTACCATTCTCCCTAATATTAGATGAAATTTCAGTGGAGTTTATATTTTGCCTTTCCCTGATTGCTAATGATTTTGAACATGTTTTCAAATTCTAACTATTTTCATTTATTCTATTGAGAAATGTCTATTTAAATCATTTTGCATTTATTAATTTTTTTTAGTATTGAGTTTTTAAGGTTTTTTTAAAAATCTTATGGATATAAATCTTCTGTTGGGTTAGTAGGTAATACGGACTCTCTCCCATTCTGTAGGCTCTTTCTTCATGCTCTTATTTGTTTTCTTTGCTATGTGAAAGCTGTTTAATTTGAAGCCATTTCACTTATTGATTTTGGTTTTATTTCTTGAGCTTTAGCTATTTTAAAATCAATGTACTATAAAGATACATGCATACCTGATCTCTTAGCAGCAAAATTCACAATAGTCAAGTTGCGGAACCAGACTAGGTGGCCATCAAAAGACAAACTGATGAAGAAAATGTGCTATATATGTACAATGTAGTTTCACCCAGCCAACCCATAAAAGATAAAGTTATGTCATTTGCTGGTAAAATGGATGGAACTGGAGAACATCATGCTAAGTAAAATAACTAGGACTCAGAAAGCCAAGGGCTTAATGTTTTTTTCTCTTATGTGGAAATTAGAGAAAAATAAGGAATTAAAAAGGTGGTATGGTTCTCAGAATGGTGGGGGAAGATAGGGAAGAATAAATTTACTTTTTATGGGTACAGGAGAAGGGAGGGGAGGGGATGACTGCATGACTGATGTGATTCTACAACAGGTATAATCAGAAAAATGAAAAATTATACCTCATTTATGTATGATATATCAAAGTGCATAAATGCATTCTACTGTCATGTATAACTAATTTAAACAAATAAAAAATTATTTAAAAAAATGGGGGATCTCAGGAACATCTAAAGGAGAACAGTGGAGTAAGGGCAGGAGATGGAGAGGAAGTGAGAAGGGATGGGAAATGGGAAGAACCACAGACTGAAATTGACCAAATTATGCTATGTGCATGTCTGAATATATCACAATGAACTTCATATTTACATATTTGTATAATGCAACAATTGAAAACCATAACTAATAAGTAGAAGGAAGACCAGTAGAGTAGAGGAAGGGAATCAGGGAGAGGGAGTACAGGAGAGAAAGCAAAAATACTGTAGATTTGAGTGAGCAAATTACATTATAAAACTTATAAACATATTAAAATAAGCCCTGCTATTATATATAACTACAATGCACTAATAAAAGCACTAAAAATAACATAATATCTTTGTGCTTTGAATTAAACTCTATTCTAAACAGTGTATATTCAGCAGCAAAACAATTGTTGAATTCTTGCTGTGGAAGCTTGTTTTAATGTGGAAAGAATCAGGTAATGAAAAAAAATTAAAACATGAAATATTTCCTAAGGTTAAATATGACATTGGTAAATATACCAGACTGAGGGGAACAGAGAATTCTGAAAACAAGGAAGATTCCTTCAAAAGGTGGCTGAAGCAAAGGAGGAAATGCAGCATCTGGATATATGGCATAAACATGTTCTAGTGGGAAGGTGGCTAATTCATACCTTCTTAGACTGGGAGATGCTTGAAGATTGTAATAAACACCAGAGGCTATTATAAGCTTATCAAAAAAATGAAGAAGAAAAATCCTGGCTTGGACATCAGTCTTAGCCTTAGTGTGCATAAAAAAAAGATAGGTGTTAATACACTGAAACTGTGCTGATTTTTTATTTTGATATTTACATAGTTCAGAATGTACATTATCACAGAGAGCAGCTCTAATATCAACTTGCTATCTACTGATCCTGAAAGATTGAATTATTATTTACATATTTCTAATCTTGTTTTAAATACAATTAATAAATTGAGCAATATTTTAATAAATGATTGATGGAAAATATAATTTAAAAATAATTATAGCCAGGCGAGGTGGCACATGCCTGTAATCTCAACAGCTTGGGGAGCTGAGGCAGGAGGATCACAAGTTCAAAGGCAACCTCAGCAAAAGCAAGGCGCTAAGCAAATCAGTCTCTAAATAAAATACAAAATCTCTAAATAAAATACAAAACAGGGCTGGGGATTTTTGCTCGGTGGTCAAGTGTCCCAAATTCAATTCCCAGTACCATTCCTCAAAACAAATAAATGAATAAAAATAATTATAAAGAGAAAAAAGAAGGAAGTGTGTGTATGCATATACACACTTTTAAAAGAAATATAAATACAGACTCAATGGCATATTATTGGTAGTAGCATAAATATTTAGTGTATATTTAGATTTGTTTATGTCATACCATCACTAATAAAATGGCCATTACTTAAAATCATCAGCAAAACTCATTTATGAAACAGGGAAATTTCCTTATAATTACAAAAAAAAATAATAAATAATTAAATATAATTTTAATAATCTTCTTTGCTATTTCACTTAATATGTAACAGGACCAAAATCTGGATTTATAATGCATATTTGAAATAAATAGTATATATCACAAGTCAGCAGTTTGCCTTATTTAAAATATTTTTTTCCCAATACTCAATATGGAAGGGATTAACAAAAGCATTTTTTTTAATACACAAAGACACAAATGCAAAACAGTCTCTTAATCAAGATAGATGCTTCATGGAATAATGGAAAGAACATCAGTTTGTGATTAGGCATTTAAATACTGTCTCCAGCAGTGATATATATATATATATATATAGTCTGGTAATATGCTTGATTTTAACATCATTTGAAAAATTGCTATATTAAATATTTGTGATAATATGTATCATGATAAAATGATAGAAATATTAGTAACAACACATGAACTATCAAGCATATGTCAAACACATAATATACTTTCAGTTAAGATTTGTTATTAATATTTTACTGTGCACTAGTTATGCTATAAGAAATAAGTCATATACTTAGCTTCCAATTATACACACATGGAAGAAGTGATCAAAATTCTTTAGAGAAACTCCATCATCTATGATCATTATGGAAACAATTTTTGTCATGTTACCATGGGTCATACAGAAAATAATTTAGAGGATTTCTTGGTTTTCTTGCTATCCAATATTAAAGTATAAGGAATATAGCACTTTTTAAAAATCCATATTTTACTGAATTCTTTAACACTGGAGTGTTAGGAATTGTTCAATAAATGATGAATTAATCAATAAATTCAAATTGCAATAAACACATGTTTATCTGAGATATATGTTAAATATCTCTAAAGAATCTTTAAATGTTTAATTTATGATGTAATTGTCAAGTAAAAATTAAAATAATTCATTATTTTTTCCATCATATTTGGTCCAGTGTAATGCAATATAGAATACATTGAACTTAGAGTCCTGTTTTTATTATAATTCTAAATTATTTCATAAATGTTTGCTTCTTTGGGGGCAAAAATATCAAAAATAGAGTCGGTGTCTTCAAAACAAAAATATAAAGATTATTTTATGAGTTAATTCCAAGTTGCATAACATGATAGTGTATTATTTCTAATTAAATAGATATCTTCAATATTTTTCTAGTGCTCTTTCTTATATATTATAAAGTTATCAAAGTGATGACAACACTAAAATGAATTGAAAGGAATTAAAAAATTCTTCTCCTGAGTTAAAAAACAAATGAAGGGTATACCAGTTAATTTGCTTTTTAAAATAAATAGCAAATTTGAAAATTGTTTTAACTTTCCAATACTCTCTGATACTTTTATTTTTTCATTAACTCTTTTTACATACACTTCATGCACACAATACAGACATATACTCACAAATTTACACTGCTTGAGTCACCAAGACCAGAACTACTAATGATAGTGTCCTCCAAGGTAATTAGTTGTCTCTGGAGATAAGAAAGTTGAGACAAGTGTATGACTAAGATTCTAATATGGCTTATGCAATAATCACTTGTACTGCATATCTTAAGAGAGAAATTCACTGTTTAATTTATATTTTATAGTAGTGATTTGAGTACCTGCCTTAAACACTACAGAGAACAGTATTATTCAAAACATCAGGAAACATTACTTATTGCTCAATATTTCCTTGTGCATAATCAATTACAAAGAATTCTTTAAAATCAACTTATATGTGTCATTCACCTTTGTGTGTCCTTGTACTTGAATCTATCCTTTTTCCAAAGTAGCAGACTCTCTAAGTAATTACTGAACTGCGAATACATCATTCTGCTCCTAGAAAACTTGCCTAACTTCTGTATTCTTCACCTTGTATTTCATAAGCCTTTATTTATTATTATCTATCTCACTGCAGTCTGAGAACAGGATCAATGAAATTTTTTAAACTAGTAAGGAAACAGGGTAATTAATATGTTTTAAAAAGTATATGCATTATGTAAAAGTTTCATTTCTCTTAATAATTTTGCAACATATATTTCAATTGTTAGCAAATCAAGTTAAAAACATATTGTTATGTTTCATATCCCATATCTTTACATAAAGAGGCAGAAACAGATTTGACAAAGAAGACAATGAAATTCTCTCATGAAAGGCAGAGATTGGTGTGATGTGATCCTTAGCCAAAGAATGAAGCCAACCATCACAAGCTGAAACAAAACAAAGAATGGATTCTCCCCTGGAGCCTGCAGTGGAAGTGTGGTCATGCTCACAGCTTAATTTGAGCCCAGTAAAATTAGTTTTGATTTTTGGGCTCAAAAATATTGGTAGAATAAATCTCTGTTTTTATAAGGAATATACAAATTAACAGCAATGATAAATCACCCACTATGAAAGAGACCCTGAATAACCAAGGAGACTAAATTAATAGACCAGTTGTTTTTGCACCCAGAAATGGCAAAGTGGATGCAAAAACACAATAGCCATGGTGACAGATGGAAGCTACATATGGGACCAAAAGCATACATTCTCACTAATTCCAGGCTCATCAATTTTTTCTGAGAATATCCATGAAAATTATTCTCTTGGTTGCTTATTTGTTTGCTCTCTATTGACACTACTATGTGTGTACATGCGTGAGTTTGTTGGAAGTGTGATTATGAATAACAGAAATGCTCGAGTGAAAATTTATCTGTTTCTTTTTTGTCTGCTATTATCAGAGTAATAATTGTTATCACCCACTCAAGAATTACCTAATATTCTTTATTTTTCATGTGCTAGACATCTTTTTAAATAACATGATATTTTTGAAAATTCTTTCTGAAGACCTAAATATTTTGTAGGCAGAATTTGATTATCATTGGTAGCTAGCATCTTTTATTCACTATTGCTTCCACTTCCTGTGCAGAACTCAGTCTAACACAGTCTACTTTCAGCATTATCTATCTCTCTTATAGGTGCAAACATATGCATGCAGGCAGTGACCAACACTTCTCTCAGGCATTATAACTATTCATGTCTCCTTCCTATAAGAAACACTAATGGTTTGCTTGTTTTGGTTTTGGTTTTGGTTTTCTGCTATAATCATAATTTCTCATCATTCTCTACTGGGAATGTGATAATCATCTTAAAGTGTTAAACTGGGAAACTACCATAATATTCTTTGGTTCCCCTAATTATGAATTATACACAGTTCCAAAATTCATTAAATTGTAATAGAATCAATGTTTCTATTCCTCAAATTTCTTTAACCTCCAATGTGATAGGGCTAGTAGGTAGAAACTTTGGCAAATTATTAGTTCATGAAGCATGGGGCCTCATGAATGGGATTAGCATTTTACAAAGAAGATTCTGGAGAACTCCAGTATTCTTTAAGCCTTTGAAGACACAGGAAAAAAGTAGCCATATCAAAACAAGAAAGTGGACCTCCACCAGACACTGAGTATCTCACTGCTTAGTCCTTGAATTTCTCAGACTTCCGACTGTGAGTTTTAAATTTCTTTGAATATAAATTCCTAAGTGCATAATACTATATTATAGCAATTCTGAATTACTGAGCCAACATTGTTACTTTTCTTTTAGTGTTTACCAATTTTTATTTAAATGAATTCTAAAAAGAATCATGCATTGCTTAGTATTAGACACTTTTCTATTGCTATAACAAAATCCACAGGCTGGATAATTTGTAATGAAAAAGGGGTTATTTAGCTCACAGTTATGGGTGTCAAGAAAATGATGCTAGGTTCTGCTTGGCTCTGGTGAGGACTTCATGGTACACAACAATACAATGGCAGGAGTGCATGTGCAAGAGGTCAGATGGTGAGACATGAAATCAGAGAGATTTCAGGTGTCACACTCACTTTTTTACAACATATTGTTTAAAGGAACTAAATCTGTGAAACCATCACTGATCCCTTCTGAGATTGATGCCCACTATAACCTAATTAACTTCTACATTACCTACCCCTTTAAAGTCTCACCACATTCCAATATTGCCATACTGGGAACAAGCATCCAACACAGGGATCTTTGGAAGACACACTCAAATCATATCCTAATCATACATCATAAAAATATACAATGAAGCAGCCACGTTGAAGCATGTCTGTAATTCCAACAACTAGAAGGATGAGACAAGCAATTCATAAGTTCCAGGCCAGCCTTGGCCATTTAGTGAGAGCCCCAGTAATATAGTGAGACCCTGTCTCAAAATATACAAACTAATCAATAAAAAGGACTGAGGATGTAAATCTGTAGTAAAACATCCCTGAGTTCAATACCTAGTACAAAAAAAAAAAAAAAAACACAAAAACTAAATATAAATACAGATTGTTTTTATGAGATCTGACCTTAAGTTTTCAGACTAGAGTTGATATATATTTACAACAGTTATCATACTATACTGGAGATTATTACTTTCTCTTCTACTTAGACTTTGCTAAGGAAACAAACCCACAGAATCTATGCCCAACTTCTTTTAAATAAATTTTCTCCTATAAAGGTTACTGGTAGTGTGTGAAAGTAGAATCAGTAAAGACTCAAATTGACATTTTCCAGGTAATACCACACATGAATCTAAATAGTTTAGAGTTTGATTTCTAATTAGCTCAATCCTTATAAAGCATTTTGTATATAAAATAGTGTAAGTTTTGATTATATTATGAACGACTCACTGGAAGATAATTTTATGTGTAAAATATGAATATTTGACCATCCAAATTACTTTATTTTACCTGTATTTTCAGGTTATCATTATTAATATCTTTATGAACTTGCTTGCATGAAGTATCCAAATCTTTTAGATAATTTCATTAGTTTTATCTTCAGTCTTCAACCTTGGAAGTAGTTTCTAAGCACTTTCTTGAACTACTTTTGAGGTTAAATCATTGTGTCATTAATATTTTAAAAAGACTAAATGGAAAGAGATGCTTATAAAGTCCAGACATCTTTGTCACTGATATAATAGGACAATGAGACAATTTCCCGCCTAAGAACCGGAAGATAGTTCTGTCTGTTCTCTGTTGGCTCATTTATCTCTGTTACATTGATGAATTCATTTTCATGACAATACTTGTTATGAATAATGAAAAGCTGGAAGAGAGTCTGATGGTCAAGATGGAATATTTAAAATTTTCTTTCCAATTATGGCTAAGCATCGATTTGTGATTCACCATTGAGATGATCAATCATTTTGGATGAACAAAAATTGTTACATGATATTTTTCAGCTATATTACAAGTCATTTACTGATTTAATCTTTTTTTTAACCTTCAAGTCATTATATATTTTACAAACAAATGCATAGAATATTATGTTTTTCATCTTTTAATTTGCTAATAATTTAAATATGTGCTAGAAACATGGCTTTTTGAAAGAAAGTTAATCTTTACAAAAATGAAATGTTTTTTTCTTACATGTTCATGTCCACATATGTTCGTAAGTTAAATGAATTAATTGGCTTTGTTCTTAGCATTGAGACAGATTGTTTCTACAAGATTATTTAGTCTCCTCTCTTCTGGAGATCTTGGTGGTGTCAAAAACTGCATTTTTAACAAGTTCTCTCCGTGAATATGATGACCAGTCAAACAGGATGCCAAGTCCTCTACAAAAGAAGGTTATATGTTTGCAGATGATTCTGTTCTATGACAGTTAAAATACACATTATACTGTAAGAAATAATACTTTAAATTGTGTGACAAATTGTGTCAATTTTTATGACAACCTATGTTTAAATTTAATTTCATTGTGAGATAAGTTGAAAGAACTTTCAGCTATAAGTTTTAGAAGACAAATAAGATTATTCTATTCTTCTAATTATTACAACAGAAAATAGTTGTTTTTTTTGTTCTTGGTGGTGGTGGTGGTGCCAGAAATTTTTTCTAAGGCTTTACATATGCAAAGTCATTCCACTCTGATGAAAATCTTACCAATTGGTCACAATCATTACATTTGCTTCAAGAATTATGTAAATGAGGAAGAGTGTGGCTAAATAATATGGTCAAGATCATAGAAATACAATAAATAAATCAGGGAACCAGGATTCAGACTTAAACACTCTCTAAACTCTAAATCCTCATGCTCTTTTGTAATGTTTGTGCATTAAAATGAAAAAATTCCAGTCATTTTAATTTTTTTTAAGTCAATAAACTAAGGAGTAGACTGAGAAAAAATGTAAGAGGAATATAGGGGATATAGAAAGATATTCTTTGGGAAATTCTATGGATACTCTAGTCTGAAACTCATTCACTTCTTAACAGTTTCACACAAAAGAGATTTCTTTAAACCTAAGCATAAACTTCCAGTATGTTAGATGTTGCTAAATTAAGTTGATAATCAAAGTCATGTTAACTGAATGGATAAAAGACTTAAATGAATTTCTTGCCCTAGATATATAGATTTCTAAGTGAAATCTCATCAGACTATAAACCACCAGCCTTTCTTCTTCCAGAGCCATTGCACAAGTTCTAAATCTCCCCCAGCCTTTAAGACTCCCAACAGTTAATATTTCATTTATCACTGAGACTGGGCCAAAGGACAGGTAGCTAGCTGATCATCAAGTGGAGAGCATTCCCCATCCCCTGGTTGCTAACAGCTTCAGTGTGTGGGGGGGGATGGGGGGAGGAATGCACTTACCAACACCAGCACTGCCTGTGGCTCTCTTCCTGCCTTTTGGTCCTGTAGGCATGAGAAGAAAAGGAACCCAAAATCTATAAGAGCCAGAACATCCCCACTCTCTTGGGCACCAGCCTTGGGTTCCCTGCTCTCCAGAGAAGTCTCTCTCTCTCTCTCTCTCTCTCTCTCTCTCTCTCTCTCTCTCTCTCTCTCTTATTCTTTGAATAAAACTTGTTTTCTTGCCTCCAAGTTTCGTTAGTATTTAATCTTCAACCGAGGAAACAGAGGACTTGATCCTGATTTTCAAGACTGGTTTCATTAAAGTGACAACTGCATAAATTAAGTTACTCAGAATTTTTTTCCTTCTAACAATATGCATACAAAATGTATATCTAACCATACTCATAAATTTCCTTTAATATTGAGTAAGAACAAAGGACAGGTAGTCAGTATAGATATATGATTAAGTTGGGTTGGGAAGATGGAGGATGGTTCAAAAAGAAACTAAATGCTAATACCTCCAGAACACTTTCCTCTCCTCACTTGTTGCCAAGGTCATCTACCTTCAGGGAATTGTTCTTTCTAGCAAGAAACTGTTAATGAATACCCCCAGGGTGCTCCCTTCCAACCTTTCTAGGCAAATATGGAAAATAGGGAGAGATAGCCCCTCAATAGCTTTCTTCCTGACATTTGACAGGTGGGAGGAGAAGAGGGGGCATGAGAAGAAAAGAAATCTGAAACCTGAAGAGGAATAGATATACTTCCTCCCATGGATACCAGTCCCAGATTCCCTTCTCTGAAGCCCCCTCCCCAGAAGTCTGTCTCTGTTTGTTGAGGGCCACAGCCGAGTCAGGATGATGCATGGCATTTTTGCCAGAAGTAGTGGTTGAGAGGTGACGCTAGCCAGCCATTAAAATGATGACTTTTGAGTTCTGGCGGAGTTCCCACTGAGTTCCCTTGAGCTCTCACGGGGATTCCCGGAGAGTTCCCATTGGTTGGGAAAGTGCTGGAGGAGGAATATTTCTGGTTGCTGGTTCCTGGAGGAGCCGCTTGGTGTTGGGGGGGGGCGGAGTTCCCGGGAGCATGTGTGGAGTGTGCTGGTGGAGTTCAGAAATAAAGTTTGTTCCTGCTTCAGTGGCTCCTGATTTGTGCCGAGCCAGACTGCGGCATCTGTTCTACCCTTTAAATAAAACTTCTTTTCTGTGCTTTCCTTGGTATTTCTTAGGTATTGAATCTTCAACACTAGGGGAATGGGACTTGATCCTGATTTTCAAAACTGATATCATCATTGCATCCTTAACATTTTTTCATTCCACTGAATTTTTTTCCATAGAATTCTTATTACAAAAAAAATACAAGGAAGTAATTATTTATTTAATCAATTTTTCAGTTCAAAGAATTTTTTTTTACCTTTTTGATGTTGAATGAAAAATGGAAATAAGTCATAAGTCTAATTAGGGCTGTTTTATGGAAATATGTTCAATTATTTATATTTTTTCTTAAATTATGTAGATGCTGAATTAAGGTTTGCCAAATAAAGATTTGATGCTTAATCTTAATTCATTTTTATTTTTTACTAGTAGTAGGGTAAACCAAGTTAAACTAAGTCATCATATTGAAAAACCAGCCTCTACCTCAGAGCAAAGCCTGTCCAAGGAAGAGACATGACCTTTGTCCTTGGAACCACCCACAGAGCACTCCTAGGCACATTCCTACCCTGCTAAGTTGTTTATCTACAAATAAAAGGAGAGGTCTGATGCGCCAGGTGTCCCTGACTCAGTCAGGCTAGGTGGATACTCATAGTAACCCCCTAGCAGCCACCAATCAGCATGAGACAGGGAAATACCTGGGATGCCAGATGACCCTCCCAGTAATTCATGGTGTTGGGAAACCATGAAATTCTGCATGAACACCCCTCTTGGCTTAAACCAATCAGTTCATATGAAACCCCCTCTTGTAGTAACCAATCAACCTTACCCAACTTGTTCCCGCCAGTGAATGTGCTAATCATGTTTTAGAGTTGTTATTTGATTTTCCCGCTGTGTGTGATGATTTGCTAAGAGATGCTATGATGAATGTGGGGGTCCCTGCCTTCTCCAAAGAGCGTATAAAACTGCTGCAAACCCTGGGCTTGGGGCCTCTCAGCATCACCAGTTGCTGTGTGCACGCAGAGAAACCAGCTGGCTCGCAATAATCACCTTTTTGCTGTTTACATCGATCTTGGTCTCTGGTAGTCTTTTGGGGGTCCCGAATTGGAGCATAACAATGTATCTTCTTAAAAACAATCTCCTTGTTTTCACTCAAATTTAAATATTATATGTGCTTTAGTCAGTTTTTTGCTGCTGTGACAATAAGAAAAGTTTTGAGGAACACCTTATTTGGGAGCTCAAGGTTTCAGAGGTCTCAGTCCATAGACAGCTGATTCCTTCCTCAGAGCTCCAGGTAAGGCAGAACATCATGGTGGATTGGTGGAGGAAAGAGGCTCAAGATATAACACAGAAAGCAGAGAAAAAGAGATCCACTCTCCTGGGACAGATACATGCCAAAGGCACATCCCCAATGATCCATCTCCTCTAGTCAAACCCTACCTGCCTATAGTTACCACCCACTTAATCTCTATTAGTGGATTAACACACTGCTAAAAGTTAAGACTCCAGTAACTCAATCATTTCATCTCTAAGCTCTCTTGCATGGTTTCACAGGTGAGCTTTTGGGAGACAGCTCATATCTAAAGCATAACAATATAATTGTAATTAGTTATTTAACTGAATTCACCAAGTAATTGGCAAACCATTTTAAAGATAGTTGAGTTATGCTGTAGCCAAATTCTTAGGTTAAAACTAAGTGAACCAACCAAAGATGCATCCACAGTCTTGATAAATTTAAGAATATTCAATTTAGTGGATTAATTATAGTATCTTCCCAGCATACATGAAATAATGTATGCTAGAGTTTAGTAGTTAGGATATTTGTAATTTTCTAGTAATATGGCTTACTAACTTATGTTCTTAAATTTACATAAGGCAAATCATAAATCAGTACCATGATCATTAATGACAATTGTTCTTGTTAATAACATGAGTACTATAGCCAAGATGTTAACAGAAATAAACTATCTACATCTTAGTGTCTTTTGCCCAATAAGCATATTTTAAAATTATTCAATGGTATGCCTCATCAAACCATTGCTTTATTTTTTCCTGCATAATTTTGACAGAATTGTTTGGAAAATCAATGCCTCAGAGCTGTGTTTGGATTTACTGCTGAATCCAATTACAGTGTATTATCATAAAAAGCATCAAAGTGAAAATTATTGATGGAGCTTGTTTTGTGAGCATGCAATTGTTAACTCTAAATATAAATATTTTAATGGCACAATTTCTCACTATTATGGAAAAGAAAAAAGAAATAAAATTTCCAATATGAAACAATAAACCACTTAAATTTAAACAAAGTTCTCACTTAAAAAAATATATGCAAAGCATTTTATACACATTTCCACAGAAAAGAATGCTGCTTCAAATAACTATAATCATAGCTATTTACTTGGCTAAAATTATTTAAGAATACTATTATGCTAAGGCAATATTTTGGGTGGGGTTGCTCTTAAAATGTATGTCTCATATACACTCATGATTTAAGGCAGAGTTTGGCACAAATATACAGTCCTTGGGCCAAAGCTAGTTCCTCCCACTCATTTACTTTTAAACTATGGCTATTTGCTCCACAATAGCAGAGTTGGGTATTTGTGACAGAGACCATATGGCTAGCAAAGACTAAAGTATTTACTATTGGCATTTTGGAAAGGAAATAAACAGTATACTAGTCCTTATATAAAAGATTAAATGTAGATTTATAGATTTAAAAATATATTTAATATTTCAAGGAAGTCTTGATCCTTTAAATTATCTTAAACTTGTAAGAAGTATACAACTGAGATGTCAAAATTTTCATTATGAAAATTAATGAAGCATATCATATATTCTTTCTCTAAAGTAGAATTTATTTTATTCACAACTAATATTCACAATGATTATTTATAGAAATGGTTAATTCCTCATGAACACTTCTTAGTTTAAATGGGAAGGTATATTTTGAAAAATGCAAAATAAAATTAAAAAAAATACTAGGATAAAATGGTAATGGAAAGAAATTGTGTTGGACTCAAATGCATGAATTCTAGGACCTGCTGGTTCACTAAAGGCAGTGTGCAGATATGAGAACAGAGTTCCAGAGATTCTAAGTCTAAATAAATCTCCCATCATTTTATCAAGTCTAGTTTTCTGTAATGTAAAATGTACTCCATATCCCAGCTTCGTCTTTGATTAACTTTAGTGTGAATGGTGTCTCCTATGGGGAAGGTGGCATTAAGAGCTTTAGCAAAGGTAAGTTCACAGAAAAACTGTCTAATTTGTCACAAAATGTATTGGCATAAGGAAGTTCCATTTCACATTTAAAGAACAAAGAGCAAAGTTCTGTGGGAATAGGTATGCACAATTTATCAAAGGAATCATAATCTTTTGTATTTTATTTTTATTATTTTTAATAATCACTCAGAAAACAACACATAGCATTAGCTCTATTTTCTTGAATTTTTTTTTGTTCTAATTTCAGCATAGAGCACTTTAAAGTACTTCCCCTCTGAGAGGCAATGACATTTATTAAGTGTGCAAATTAATCGTGTAATGTAATTTCAGTCTTAGTCTTTGGAGTTAATTCAAACTCATTTTCTCTGGTTTGCTGTTTTGTAATTTGTCTGCTTTGTGTGTGTGTGTGTTCTATTTTTTGGTTTTAATCATTAATCAATCTTTCTGCATTCTTGTAGATTAACTTATAGGGAAACATAAAGAGCCTTGATTTAAAGTAAGATGTTAATTTCTTTTAGAGGGACAAACTGTTTACTTTTTACCTCCAAGAATGCAAAACTAAAAATAAAGATTGTTAAGTGTAGTTATGCCAGCCTTTTGCTGAATATAATCAGACTGTGGAACTTGCATAATATGGGCAAAGTCAATGGTGTTTTTGATCTTTCATTGTCTATATGATACAGCAGATATTATATGGCAATTGATTATCTCATAAAAATTAAAAATATGTGATTCATAATGTTACATCTTTAATATTATCTATTGTTCAGTTTATTAAATATTAAAATTTAAATTTACTTTTTTTCTTCTTTGCCACAATAGCCTTAGCAAGACTGCACAAAAGGATGCAAATGCTTATCTAATAGTACTAGCTAACAATCTTATTGATACACATTTTTCATCCAATATTTAAGAAGTCTTTCTCTCTCTCTCTCTCTCTCTCTCTCTGCAATATATATTTTGTATGATTAATCTGCTAAGTTCTGAAACAAGAGTTTCACAGTAGGCTACAGGGACCCTCAAAATCTGTTTGAATTTTTGAATTTTAAGCATCTTCCAAGCAGGTATAATCATAGTTATTTAAATGCTATATAATTATTATTTTAGGAATAGACATTTTTTATCTGTTCCTTATGTTTTTTTTTAAATTAAAAGAGAGCTCATGAAATTTTGTATGTGGTTCTAATGTTCATATATCATTTAATTCATTTTAAGAATCTGACTGGTTTGAGCCAATAACAGCAATATATTTGCTAAAGTTAGAAAATTAATGATTCCTTTAATCATAATTCTCTAAATTGAACAAACCCAGTAGGGAAACATTAACATTCTATTTGATAATGACAATTTAGATAATTAGAGAATTTTAATTCAAGAGACAAATCATAGAAAAAAATAAATAAATACAGATTCTTAATTCTCCAAAGAAAGAAAAAGTTAGGCTGGTTTAGCCATTAGTTTGTGTTTATATTTTGCTTGTAGAAATAAAAGTAAAACTCCTTTGAGTAAATATGTCCCTTTATTATTTCCTGTTTTCTAGGAAGAATCTCCCATTAGCAATGTGTATCCATAATGTTTCCAGGAAAAATTGCCACGAACACTGATTTCCTTCCATATTAATATTAATTAATTAATTAATTAATTAAAATCTATAAGGACATCATCATATGCTTTATAATATTCATAATGCTATAAATATTAGCATCATAATTTATAAAATTCTATTAATAAATTTAAGAAATTAATATACTCAAAGCACACATTAAGTAGCTGAATACCTGAGAATAATGTTGAAAATAAAAACAATTTAGGCTTTAATTTCTGCAGTGTTTTCATGTATATATTCAGCAATCTTCAAATCATAACAGTTGGAAGAAATTGGACTTGTAAATGGAAAATGAAAGATTCCTCTTCAATGTTTTTTTGACAGGTTAATCGGGCTGCTGAACTCATTATATATTCACAAAAAACTTGTGATATCCAGGAGCAGGTATGCTAATTCGTGTTTTTATTCACATGAAAGCACTGAGATTACCAGAAGTTGTAGAGTTATGATTTTCAAAAAATAAATTTGATAAATGAGCAGATATTATTATCATAACTGGTCAAAAATCTTTGAATTCAATTGAACCAAATTGCTAAGCAATTTCTATGCACAAATTATTTTGCCAAGTATTGTGAAATATAAAATATGAGGAAGTAATAATTCACATTTTTAGGAACTTATGAGCATAAATATCCAAAACTCAAGGCAAGAATGGGTTCAGAATGAAAATAAAAATTCCCTGGTCTGTGCATTTTATTTTGTATGTGGGGGGCTGAATAGTCCCAAAGTTTGAAATAAAAGCTTTATCTCAAGTCTTTATTTCCTTTCCTTTTTGTTTTATTACATAAGTCCCACTTTTTAATTGAAGGTTTTCAAAAATTTTTATAGTTTAATTGATTGTTTTCTATCTATCATGCTTATACTTTATAAATATATCACAAGATCCACATTCAAATACTATGTTTTAGAAGCTGGTAAATATTTTATAAAAATATAATCGATAATTTTGAACATCTTTGAAACTTAACATACATTCTCCATTCTTATGGTAGAATCATTTTCCTGGACCAAGAGCAGCATCAATGATTCAATCATCAAATCTGGTACACTTCAGCATATAGATTGAGGTTGTAGATTTATTTCCAAGCTTGAACATCATGATTTTATCTTTTTCTACTTTATAACTTAAGATTTGTTATTGCTAACCATTTTATGCATTAAATGATTATTAGAATGATACATGGTGATCAAACAAGACCTTTATTTATGATAAACTCTATCATTAACTACATATACCAACTCACAAAGCTAAACACATGATCGAGTATAAGTGTTTCAATTCATACTGCCTTCTATATCCCTAAGGATGGCATTGCTTATGGGGAATGAAATCAGACGTAAGCCATGGATAAAATTTCACTACTCAATCGAAATACTATGTAAGTGTGGAATAGAGTCAATTATTTTTTAGCACCTTCAGCATTTACACAACTCAAGAGTAATTCCTTGGGGTAGGGTAGAGTTAAACTGCAAGGCTTGTGATGCTTGAGTCATTCCATTGTGTCTTGTTTAAATAACATTTTTTCCCCAGTTGTATTAAGACTGATATTTGTAGTCTAAATTTAAAATACATTGGTTTTTTCTTATGTACTAAGTAAACACTAAAAACATTAGACACTGCTTTCTGTATACCAATGCCTTACATTCTTTCAACTACTTTTTGTTACTATTTGGACTTTATTTTATGTATAGTGAAAGAAGATACAAAAAGTAAATTAATTTACTATTATGTGGGCAAAGTATGAATTTGATCACTCTTAAACCTCATCCTTTAAAAGCTCTCCATTGAGTCTGATATAATACAAATTGAAGGAGCAATGTAAATCATATGGGTAAATTTTTGGATATTTGAATTATTTACATGCTGACAGGGAACTTGGCTATTCAGGGAAGGCAAAGAACAGTGCAACAGAAGTCTCCAAGCCTAAAATCCTGACTTTGTATTACAAATAAATAAAAATAACTTGTTCTGTAAATTTTGGTAAGGTTCTATTAAAGGTTAATTTTTTTATTGATGTACATACATAATAATGGAATTCATTAAGCCATATCTGCATATGAACATAACATATTTTGATCAGTCTAATTCTCTTTTGCCTTTTCTTTCCTTCAGGGATCAGCATCATCTTGTGTTTTGATGTGATGGGATTAGAAAGTTATGCTCTTTTTGCTGTCTTCCTCCATAAACCCACAACCCTAGTCAAATCATGGAAAGACTTCATAAAAATTCATATTTAATATAATCTGTAAAGGACCTGAGCAGTACTTTATCCCGAAAACTATTAAGGTCATAAAAACAGAACATCTAAGAAACTATCACACAGACAAGGAGTGTGACAATGCCTACTACATAATGACAGGATTCTCTGGTATAGCCCTGTAATCCTAGTTGTTTGGGCTACTAAGACGGGGGATTGCAAGTTCAAGTATAGCCTAGAAAACTTTGGGAGACCTTGTTTACCATGTGAACATTTTATGTAGAAATAAATATTAATCACATAATTAAGAATATTTTTTAAGATTTGGGGAGTTTACTTGGATATTTTAAATTTTGAAGTGGATGATATATATGTCTGGAGTAATATCTTCTGTTAAAAATGGCAAATATTGGGCTGGGGGTGTAGATTAGTATTAGAGTACTTGTCCAGTAAGCGGGAGGCTCCAGGTTTAATCCCCAGCATAGCAAAAACAAAACAACCCCAAAACATAATTGATTTCATTTTAGTTGAAATTCCTAAGTTTTCTAAAGTTATAATTTTTCACAGATCCTGTCAACTATTTTTCTACTCATTCTAAGTTGGAAATATAATGAAAAACCAGCCTCTACCTCAGAGCAAAGCCTATCCAAGGAAAGGGGCGTGACCTTTGTCCTTGGAAAGACCCACAGAGCACTCCTAGGCACATACCCTTGTTTATCTACAAATAACAGGAAAGATCTGCTGAGCCAAGTGTCCCTGATTCAGTCAGGCTAGGTGGGGACCCATAGCAACCCCCTAGCAGCCACCAATCAGCAAGAGGCCAGGAAAATACCTGGGATGTCAGATGACCTTCCCAGTAGTTTATGGTGGTTGATAACATGTTGGGAAACCATGTAGTTTAGCGTACACCCCTCATGCCTAAACCAATCAGTTTAAAAGAATCCCCCTCTTGCACTAACCAATCACCCCTACCCAACTTGTTCCCGCCAGTGAATGTGCTAATCATGTTTTAGAGTTGTTGTTTGATTTTCCCGCAGTGTGTGATGATTTGCTAAGAGATGCTATGATGCATGTGTGTGATGATTTGCTAAGAGATGCTATGATGCATCTGGGGCCGCTGCCTTACCCAAAGAGTGTATAAAATTGCTGCAAACCCTGGGCTTGGAGCCTCTCAGCATCACCAGTTGCTGTGTGCACATGGAGGACAGAGCTAGCTCGCAATAAACACCTCTTTGCTGCTTACATAGATCTTGGTCTCTGGTAGTCTTTTGGGGCTCCCGAATTCCAGCATAACAATAACACCCATCATGTATTGAGCAAGTATTACAATGCATACTTAGAAAAAATTCAAATCACTGAGTAAAAACATTAGGGGAAATTATCAGAAAATTGCTGCTAATTCACAAAGCAATAGTTATTAAATAACTATTAGTTGCAGGATGTTTATTTGTAAACTTTTTTTATTTATTGCAAAGTTATGTCATACAAGTCAAAACACATTTATGAGATATTTTAGAATAATGTTATTATATTTATAAGGTTAAATTTGAATTATTTCAGAGGAAAGCCAACAGATAAAGGCAATGAATTATTAATGGTTAGTGAGCTCCTCTGAACTGACTGAGAGGCAACACATTTGATTCAGTGTAATGGAGTGGCTCAGGATGACTGTCTTTTATATATTCAGCCATCCAAGATCAAAAAAGGAAAGGAAGGAAGGAAGGAAGGAAGGAAGGAAGAAAGAGAGAGAGAGAAAGAAAAAAAGAAAAGAAGGCAGAAGGGGAGAGAGACAAGAGAGAGAAAGATAAAAGGAAGAGATGAGGGAGTGACAGAGGATGGAAGGAAGAAAAAGAGAAAAGGAATATCATATAGTGTCAAAGAAATTGGAGGCACACTAGGTCATCTCAGTGTAATAGTATACTTTTTATGAAAATTCAATCTTCATCATTAAAAAGACAAAAAGATAGGGAGAGATTGGAGGTGTAGAATGCTTGATTAGCATTCACAAAGCCCTGGGTTGGATCTCAAGAACTACTAAAAAAAGTGTGTGTTGGGGGGTGACATAAATGAGACGTCTAATAAATCTTAAATTATGTTACTAATTTGGTTATAAAAAACAGATGGATTTACACCGATTTTCACCAATCAGTTGTTTGTTTTTTTTTCGCTCACCGATATTTTATTAAAATTTTGTGATTAAAAACTTTTTAAAATTCTATTTTTGAAAACATTCAAGTATTTCTCTTTTTTAATAATTTTTATTGTTGGTTGTTCAAAACATTACATAGTTCTTGATATATCATATTTCACATTTTGATTCAAGTGGGTTTTGAACTCCCATTTTTACCCCGTATACAGATTGCAGAATCACATCGGTTACACATCCACTGATTTACATATTGCCATACTAGTGTCTGTTGTATTCTGCTGCCTTTCCTATCCTCTACTATGCCCCCTCCCCTCCTCTCCCCTCCCCTCTTCTCTCTCTACCCCATCTACTGTAATTTCTGTGCTATAACAAATAATCATAAATGGATTGGTTAAAAATAGACATTTACTTCTCACCATTTTGGAGGCTGTGAAATCCAAGCTCAAGATGCAGGACTACTGGATTCATAGTGAAGAACCTCTTCTGGGATTGCAAATAGCCATATCCTTTATCCTGAAAAGTTGGAGTGGAGAAAGGAAAAAAGAAATAAAAACGCTCAGGTCTATTTTTTTTTTATTTTGCCAGGAAAGGGGGAGGACTTAGGGGGTATGGGGTATGAGGTGCATTTGTACTGGGGATTGAACCCAAGGTTGCTCTACTCCTGAGCTAAATCTGCAGCCCTTTTTATTTTATTTTTTGAGAAAATCGAGACACAGTTGTCTCCCTAAATTGTCAAGGTTGGACTAAATTTAATTGCCTTCCAAAAGTCCCATCTCCAGAGACCATCTTACTAGAAATTAAAGCTTCAACATACAAATTTTGAAGCAGCAAAATATTTGGTCTGTAATAATTGTGGAATTGTTATTTTTTTAAATAAACAATAACAGCAATTATTGCTGTCTGTTATAGAAGATATGCTGGAAAAGAAGAATCAATGTAATTCTTTTTATGGTAAACTGAATAAATACTAAGGCTGTTTCATTTTTTAATTTTTAATTTATGTTTTATTTATTATCTGTATGGTTTAATATTTAATTTCTCTAAAAATTTGGTAAATTATGATTAATAAATATAAATGTTCAATATTTTAGCTGAGATGTGCATTATGTCTTTCAAGGAATTATTAAGTCTATAACATCTCAGTTAAAAAGCACATTAATTTTTTAAAACACAACAACAATAAATAATTCAGACACTTGAAGTGTTTAAAGTCCCACAAAAAAAATTATGAGAAACTTTTGTGTCTGTTTACCACTGTGTGGAAAAGATGACTGACCCCTTCCAGTTATAACTGCCAAGGCCAAATATGACAAACTAATTTGATTCCCAGATTTTTTTTTTTTTTGAGGCAATTGTGAAAGGGGTAGTTTTCCTAATTTCTCTTTCAGAGGATTCATCATTGATATATAGAAATGCATTTGATTTATGGTATTAATTTTATATCCTACTACTTTGCTGAATTCATTTATTAATTCTAGAAATTTTCTTGTGGACTTTTTGGGATTCTCTAAGTATAGAATCCTGTCCTCAGCAAATAATGATAGTTTGAGATCTTCTTTATTTGGATCCTTTTAATTCTTTCTTCTGTGTAATTGCTTTGGCAAGAGTTTCAAGGACTATGTTGAGTAGACATAGTGAAAAAGGCCATCCCTGTCTTGTTCCAGTTTTTAGAGGGAATGCTTTCATTTTTTTCTTCATTTAAACTGATATTGGCTTTGGGTTTAGAAAGATAGCTTTAGCAATGTAAATTGTACAGGTGAAGACTTCTACAATGAAAGTCACAGAAAACTAAAGAAAGAAATTGAACAAAACCTTAGAAGATAGAAAGATCTCCCATGCTCCTGAGTAGACAAAATTAATGTTGCCCAAATGGTCATACTACCCAAAGTACCATACAGATTCAATGCAATTCCATTTAAAATACCATCAACATTCCTTATAGAAATATATAGAAAATAGAAAAAGCAATAATGAAATTCATTTGGAAAATTTAGAGACCTAGAATAGCTAAAGAAATCCTTAGCAAGATGATTGAAGCAGGAGGCATCACAATATCAGACCTTAAAAACTATATTATTAAGCTATAGTAACAAAACCCACATGGTATTGGCATCAAAATAGACATGCAGACCAATGATACAGAATAGAAGACAAAGAAAGGCCCACATAAATACAGTTGTCTCATACTAGACAAAGACATCAAAAACAAACATCGGAGAAAAGATAGCCCCTTCAACAAATGGTGCTGGTAGAACTGGAAATTCATATGCAGCAAAGTGAAAATCTCTCACCATGCACAAAATCCAAATCAAAGTGGATCAAGGAGCTAGGAATTAGTCCAGAGACCTTGGAATTAATAGAGGAAAAAGTAGACCTAAATCTTCATCACATCTGATTAGGCCCCAACTTCCTTAACAAGACTCCTAAAGTGCAAACAATAAAATTAAGAATTAATAAATAGGATGGACTCAAACTAAAAAGCTTCTTCTCAGCAAAAGAAACAACCCCAATGAGTTGAAGAGAGAGCCTACATTTGGAAGCAAATTTTTGTCACATGCACATCAGAGAGAGCACTAATCGGCAGGATATATAAAGAACTCAAAAAACTTAACACCAAAAAACCAAACAAACACAATCAATAAATGGGCTAAAGACCTGAACAGACAATTCTCAGAAGAAGATAAACTTTCAATCAACAAATATATGAAAAAAGTGTTTAACATCTCTAGTAATTAGAGAAATGCAAATCAAAACTACTCTAAGATTTCATCTTATGCCAGTCAGAATGGCAGTTATCAAGAATACAGACAATAATATATGTTGGTGATGATATGGGGGAAAAGATACAGTTATACATTTCTGGTCGGGCTGCAGATTTGTCCAATCAATCTGGAAAGCAGAATGGAAAATCCTCAGAAAACTCGGAATGGAATCACCATTTGACCCAGCTATCCCACTCCTCAAACTATACCCAAAGAACTTAAAATCAGCATAGTATAGTAATGCAGTCACATTAGTGTTTATAGCAGCTCAATTCACAATGGCTAAACTGTGGAAGCAACATAGATGTCCTCTAATAGATGAATGGATAAAAGTACTGTGGACTATTACTCAGCATTAAAAGATAATAAAATTATGGCATTTGAATATAAATGGATAGAGTTGGAGATTTCAAAATAAGTGAATTAAGCCAATCTCAAAAAACAAAAGGCCAAATGTTCTCTGATAAGTGGATACTGATCCATAATCAGTGGGAGCAGGGGAAAAATGGAGGAACTTTGATTGGGCAAAAGGGAGAAAAGGGTGGGGAGGGGGAATGGGGCCAGAAAGATGGTAGAATGAGATCCATATCATTACCCTAGGTACATATATGACTGCACATATGGTGCAATGCTACATCATATATAATCAGAGAAATGAAAAGTTGTGCTGTAATTGTATATAATGAATCAAAATGCATTCTGCTGTCATATATACCTACTTAAAATTAATTAATTAATCAAAAAATATGACAGACTGATTAATGCACATGTTTGTGACAGCTAAAGGTAATCAATTTCTAAGAAATAATGTTTCTCTCCATAGACATATTATTACCTCAACTAGCAACTGAATTTACATTGGTACCAGCTCTTACAAATAAATATAAAATTATAATAAGAACTGTTCAGTTATTAAAATAAACTGTGAAAAAACAAATTTAATTGACAAAATTTTGGGTGACTGTCCAGGATTAAGATCACTTTTTTTAAAAGCTATTAAGTCAAAATAAACTACCTTGAAATATTCTATGAACTGTGTACTTATTTCCCTTTAGAAAACATGAATCTGATAATTGGCAGTGATCTCAGATACCCCCAATACATCTCATTCTTTGAATATTCTCACTTAGAGCACCCTGGACACCTTGCTACTGGGTTCTGCTTTAATGCTTAGGGACACCATAATGGTATTGTGTTAAAGAGAGCTATTCTACTGGATTTTAGTAGTAGAGCACTTGCATAGCATGTTAGGAGGACCTGAACTGGATCTCCAGCACCACCACAAAAAATTAAAGAAATAAAAAACAAAACAAAACTCAGAAAGAAAGAAATATTCATTTCCCTTTTACAAATGTTTTATTTATTGGTATTATTTACAAAAAAACCTCTATCTATAATTTCATTTTACATTCATCTCAATCTATAAAATATACATGTTGGCTATTACTTTCCTCTGTTTATAGATTGAAATGTTGTTAAAAGATATTGTGGCTTTTCCAAGGTGTCACATTCAATAATCAAAAGCTGAAACATAGGCCTAGCTTGTACCACAGCAGTAGAGTGCTTGCCTAGCACATGCCTAGTACATATGAGGCCCTGGGTTTGAGCCTCAGCACCACATTAAAATAAATAAATAAAATAAAGATATTGTGCCCATCTACTACTTAAATAATAATAAATAAATAAACAAAGAAAGAAAGCTGAATATTAACTCCAGCCATTTGATTTCTAATTAGAATTAATTTTATTACACACTCTATGACCAAATGTTTAATTAATCTCTTCTGTTTTCCTTTCTTTTTAAAACAAAGAGACAGCATTTAAGGTCTTTTGCATATGAATCTCCTTTATTATCTGACAATATACTTCCTGTTAGCTCTACAATGCATGTTTGCAAGGAGAACTGTGTATTATTCTTTTAATTATGTAAATATCCGGAAGTTAATTGGTTTTTCATCATTTTTGATACCCAGCTAAAAAAGGTAGACAATATATCAGACTTTCTCTAATGCTATGGGGTCAAGAGATGCATAGTACCTAAAGGTCTACACAAGTTGGTGATCCACGATTACCTTCCGGATATTGGACACTGCATTGCCATGAATATATACACCATCTAAAAGTCATATAACTTTACTTGTTCATATTCAGCAAAAAAAAAAAAAAATTAAAAGTCTTTTGACAAGTACTATAGTGAAGAAAGTTTTTAATCAATTTTTCTACCTACAGATATTTTTTAACTTAAATGAATTCCTTTACATTTTTCCTTGTTAAACATGATCCTCTTGAATTCTATACATCAGTCTATTCTGTCAAGGACATTCTGAATCTTAATTTTGTCATCCATCATATTATGTCTTTCTCCGGTTTCTGTCATGTACAAAATTGATAAATATAACTTCTTTATCTTGTTCCAAATTGCTTGAAATGTAATTCCACAAGACAAAGCTGTAAATTTGAGACTAGCATTTTAAGCCTTGGTTTTCTTATTTCTAAAATTATACAGTTGGCCTAGATGAAGTTAATGGCCTTCCCCTGGTCCAAAATCCAATGATTAGCAAAAAAATAGACACATTTTGCTAAATAAACATATGTAGAAGAGATGTGTGTATGTTCATATTTACATTAGATGCTGAAAATACCTAGTTTTTAGTTTTTTAGTAATTTTACCATATTTTATAAATATATTATGAATGATAGAAATTCAATTTTCATTCAATTATATTAAACAGTCCTCTCAAGAGAGAAAGAAAGGAAGAGAGTTTAAAGCTAATGAATGATTGTGCCAAGCCTACATAATATGCACATGTGTACTCTTGTCTACTTACATAAAATACAAGAATAAAATTTGAAATAGCTCTATCTGTGAGTTCCTTTACTAAAACAATGTATATCATTTTCCACAATATCCCTGAATTCTGTCATTGTATCTGATATTTACATTATTTTTTGCTTGCTAACAAGTGAATTTACAGACTCATTGAAAACACATTCTTTAAAGTAATCCATAAATTGGATCCTTTTCCATACCCCAAAACTGTCATTTTCATATCTACCATAATCTAGCAATTTATTTAACAAATAGTTTGGTAATAATTATTTCATAAAATAATGTGTATGTGTATCTAATGATATGCATCTGTTAAATATTTATATATATATATATATATATATATATATATATATATATATATATA
>NW_025999982.1:29113919-29122661 GCF_001458135.2 Marmota marmota marmota
GTTGGGAGTTGTGCCTTAAGGGCTATACATGTCTCTGTCCGTTCTCTCTCTCTCTCTCTCTCTCTCTCTCTCTCTCTCTCTCTCTCTCTCCTTCCCAAGTCCCACGAGGTAAAGAAATTTGTTCTGTCATGCCCTTCTGCCATGATATTCATCCTCAAAGCCAAAAAGCATCCTCAAGCCCAAAGCATTGGAAGCAGCTGACCATGAACTGAAACCTCTGAAACTGCCAGTCAAAATAAATCTTTAGGTGGGTTTCATGGTGCAAGTTTGTAATCCCAGCTGCTTGGGAGACTGAGGCAGGAGGATTGCCAGTTCAAAGCATCCTCAGCAATTTAGCAAGGCCCTAAGCTACTCAGTGAAACCCTGTCTCTAAGTAAAATATTAAAAATGTGTCTCATTGGTTAAGTGCCCCTGAGTTCAATCCAATTCATCAATCAATCTTTAGTCCTCCAAGCTCTTTATGTCAGGTATTTTAGTCATAGTGACTAAAAGTTGACAAATACAATTATATTTAATTATATCAATTTTTAAAAATGTATTTCCTGAGCATCTACTATACTTCTGAGGCTTTACCAAGCTATAAATATGTAAAGCACTTGTTTTATAGGAAATTAAGGGCATTATAGTTTAGTAAACATAACTACTTTAACAAAACAATGTCTAATCTAAATGTCTACTTGGGTGTAAATTCCTAACATAATTGACTGCAGTATATGTTATTACTAAATTTGAGCTGTGTATGTTAATCTCAATTTGTCTAATTTATCTTCGCCTATCTACCTACCTACTTCTCTGATATTGTTGTTTCTTGAAGAATAAAACTGCTATCAATGACAGTTTTAAACCAACATAAGATATAAGATGACTTACTAAACCACATATTTCTTATGTATAAACTGCTAGTTTCTTGTATGAATGCAAATTAAGAAAAAAATATCTCTAGTAAGTGCCATCTATAAAGTAGTCACAGCTTATGTACTATTAATAAACTTCACAACACATGTTTTAAGGCATAGAAATTTTTTTCCAAGCATGTTAGAAATGTGCTTCAGGATTATATTTGCAAATTATAGATCCATTATTTATGAATACATCATAAAGTTACTTCTGAAAAAAATATTGGCCTGTCTGAAGTTCTTTACAAACATTACTGTCTCTATTTGGCTAAATGTTTATTTTACTGAGGAGAAAATGGAATGCATAATAGTTAATATCAAAATATTTTCTCATCACAAAGCATTTTCAGGAGCAGGACATTGGTAACAGTGTAATTTCTTCCTTTAATTTTTTTCTTTTTGAGGAGTGCTAAAATGATCTGGAGACTGTATGAAATATATTTAATTCTTTTAGAAGGTCTAAGTTTTGTTTGAGAACATATTTTTGTAGTCAACATTAAAAAACCTGCAAATGAAATGGAAATTTTAAATCCCACAACTATTGGAGCCAAACTATAGAAGACACTGAATTCAAACTCCAACTTTCATGAAAAATGTAAGTTAAAGCTATTTTGATGCTGTCTGAATATTAAAATATAGCCAATGTTTTGCTATTGCTTTTTACATAACCATCCAATTCCAAGACACCTACTCTGAATTTAATTTTCGTATTCAGTTTTCACTTTCTTTATCTACACTTCTTTATTAGCACCCGCTTTTCACCTACACTTTGCCACTTTAAAAATTCACCTGTCTTCATTCTCTATTAATTTCAGTTTTATTTCATCTCCTTTGCTCATTTACATTAAATAAGAGCCTTTGCATAAGTACCTTTTATGCCTTCAAATGTATTTTCCAGAGAAAGCAATTTCATGTACTTCCTTTTCTCTGATTATTGTAGATCATCTAATCCATAGGTCCATTAGTTTTTGGACCAGTTCTGGTGCCCATTTCTCTGTATCCTCTCTGCTGAGTAAAGTATCACATGGATTGTCGTCAGTTTAATTTTGTTCTGGAGCAATCTGTACTTTGAAAATCGAAAGAGAAACTTTATCCATTGTGGAACATGGGAAAAGGTGTTGCTCCCCAGAGCACCACCAAACATTTTGTTCTTTTTCTCATTCTGACAATGTTCTAAAATCAATGTAAGTACCTATGCCTGTGTCTTTCCTAACATTCTTTCTATAAAGTAGACTACATTCAATACTGATAGATAGTATAAAAATATGACATGCTAATTTGTAAATAATGCATTTCAGCTAAGTGAAGGTGCATGTAGCTTTTGCAATGATTTAGAAAAAGCTGTAGGAGAATAAGTCAACACAAGGTAATGCATGGCACACTGTCAGGGCAAATTCCAAAAGTCCTGTGAGACTGAAATGGATGCCAAATACATCTTGCGATAAATTGTCTCATTCTGGAAATCAGCAGCATTGGATGTATCGGTGTACTGCCATCCACTTACATTTGGGATTTTATATTATCATGTTCATTTTGATAAATTGGATTAAGTTTCATAATTTTTACATGTTAATATTAGGAGCTAAATCCCAGTTTTATGCCTGTTTATATTTGAATAGCATTATTATAAAAATAATTTAGATCTTCATGGATGTTTTAAGTAATTTTTCTTTTTCTACAACAATATATTGTTGTCCTGAACAAATGAACAATCACAGTCTCTTATCTAGAGAAGATTCTTTAAATGATTTGGACTGAATTTTGGGGGGTGAGAAGGAAACAGCAAACACAACTGATAAATTCTTTGTCACAATTTATTCTCTGAAATTTTTGACAACCTTATTAATTGCCATGGATCAATAATTTCCAAAATCAGACTGTACTTGCGTTCCATGCTAATCCTTGTTTCATACATAGGCTCTTGTATTTCACTGACAGAACTGGAGCAAATCCAGCCACTCTTTTCACCCTGTTCCCCAAATGAAGTAGTTTCTGTTGCCTTTTTTTTCTATAGTTAAGTCACTTGTAAATCCATGATAGAGTATGGTTCTCGAGATGCCAAAATAGGACACTAGTAATGATCTCTAAATCCTGACAGTATGGTTGTCAATCAGCTAAATATTTTCTCCTGTCACTTTTATCTAATGTATATAGAAGAAAAGTAAAATTTACATATCTGAGACTTTACAGTTTACTTTTCTGTAACATTGTTTTAGTTTTCTAAACCAATCATTTCTTTACTAACAAATCATTACAAACTTAGCACCATAAAGCAATATTCATCTATCATCTCAATTTCTGAGTTTTCACTAGTCTGGACATAGCACCACATATATGGATCGTTTACTATGGATTTTTTATGACCCAAATAAGGATGTTGGCAGCCTGTGTTTCTTTCTGGGGACTAATGAGATGGATCTCTTTCCATGATCAATCAGGATGATGGCCAAATTTAGTTTCTTGAAATTGTAGGACCCAAGTTTTCATTCCTTTGAAGGCTGCAGAACAGAGGTCAGTTGTTGCTCTTAGAGGGTAAATACATTTTTCCCATGCTCTATATGTGGCTTCCCTCCAGTAACTGTTAATCAGGGTGTCCTTCATTCAGATTTCTCCTTTTGACACATGTCTCTGATGGACTTATCTTCTTTCCTCTTCTGTTGTAGGAGTGCATGGATTACATTTGGCTCCTTGGATAATGCAGAATTATCTCTCTATTTATATTTTGTTTTTAGTTGTAGATGGACACAATACCTTTATTTAATTTATATATGCAGTGCTGAAGATTGAACCCAGTGCCTCACACAGGCCAGGCAAGCACTCTACCACTGAGCCACAACCCTAGCCCTATCTCCTTATTTAAGGTAGCAGATTAGTTGCCTTAATTATATCTACACAATTATCTTAACTAATTCTTAATTCTTGTACACAATTATCTACATTAGCTTTTGACTAAATCTGGGGGACAGGGATCTTGGGAGTGGAATATATTAATAATTCTGCCTTCCGTTACTCTTATGAGTCATGTGGTCAAAACTTTAGGTATAACATATATAATTATAGTTACTATGATGAATGCTCATAGATTTCTCATAAGCTGAGACTAATCTGTTTATTTTATTATGTTTTCTTTACTGGATAATTATTGGACATTTACCTTGTTGGGCAAAGTAAATGTCCAATAAATGAATATAACCTCTCTGAGGCTCAGTTTACTCATCTGTCCAATAGATGAATAAATGAAAATAAGGGAAAAATTGGGAGGCAAGAAGAGAGATGGGATGTATCAGCTTCTGTCAAATCATACCATTTTTACGTGCTTAGTTTCGGTATAGCACCTTTTAGAGATTTCTTTGTAAAGTGATTGGCACTGGCATTCAAGTGATCATAATAAAGACTTATTTACAATCTCTTGAGTTTACAGGCCATCATTTAATAAGCAGATGTATATTGAAAACTTAACATGTTATGAAAGGAAAGAATGGAGATAGACCTAACAGGGACTCATACTCATTTTTATTAAATTAAACTTCTAATAAGGTCATTTACCTATATTAATTACTGAATGCATTTCTCTCTTTAAAACTCTTCTAGTTATTCAATTCCCTTCCAGATCTTATCCAACCTCTCTTTCCCATATCAGCTTTGTTGTCATCAATTCCTGATCCTCCAACATTTCACCATGCTGAACTCCTGTGATTCTCTGAATATATGCCATCTTGCTTCAAACTCTGTCAATCTGTAGGTATCCTGAGCCAGTATTTTGATCATAAACTGATTTAACCCTTCAATGGATCCTTTTGACTTTATTATTTTTTCCATTTTCTGTGTCCCATAGCTACTTAGAGATAACTATTATGTAGAAAAATAGTTTAAATAATCTTCTGTATGTCTCCATCCACAATAATGAGTCACTCAAAAATAGAAAAGAAAAACTTCACATTATTCTTGATCATTAGCCCAGAATACTAAAATTAGTCTAATAAAAGTTAATTAATGAATTCTAAATTAAAAAGAAAAGGAGAATTAATGGGGAGATAGTAAGAGAAGAACAATGAAAATAAGAAAAAAAATGGGAGGCAAGAAGCGAGATGGGAATGAAAAGACACCAGGTACATATCAGCTTCTATCAAATCATACCATTTTTACGTGCTTAGTTCCTGCATAGCACCTTTTGGAGACTTCTTTGTAAAACATCACAAGTGTATTTTGAAAAAAAAATTACATTTATATAGTTTTTCAGTTAATATCACTGATGAAATTGTTTAATATTAGTGAATGTCTTTTATTGATTGTTCTGCTACTGCAAATAAAATATATTTTTTTCATTTTACATCAGTAAACTCCACTGTTTTCTGTACCTTTAAATGTGCATTGACTGATAATTGTTCTTAATGTATTCACTCTGAATTCACCAAGAAACCAAATTTCCAATGAAACTTTTGCAGCAACATTGACATAATTTAGTGTATCATTTTGAAGAATTTAAATAGCAATAAATTGTAGCCTTTTTGGTACATCATTTTCTGACTTTTGTTATATACTGGTTTGTGAAACAATTAAAAACTGAGGGGAGTAATTGGAAGAGGACATGTCTTTGATCTTTAGGGATCTATTTCCACTTAATTCTGCCATTAGTTGGACATTTTCTTGGACACCATGATTTATGAAGTCTGATTAATAATCACCTCAGAACTGCCCACATTTGCCTGCAAATAGTGCTCTGTTGAACTTCCCTTCCTCTTTCTAATTCCAAGTTATTTTCAATATTAGAAAAATCAGTTAAATTTGAAAAAAAAAAGATTTTACATATACACCAGCTCTGCTTTTATCAAACAAACAAAAAAAGCAGAGTATTTTATGCCTCTTTAATAGGTTAGATTATATGCATTTTACACATATTTTCTATTACAATTGAACACCAAGTTTTGATAGACCTGAATCTCTCCTCTTCTTAGTTTGCACTAGAGTTAATGACAATCATATGCAGAGTTGAATTTCCTTATATTTGAGTAAATCAAAAGTAATTAAAGTCTAGAAGGTGAAAAAAAGATTTGTTCTATAGAGAAAATAAAAGAAAACTGCTAAAGACTAAGGTATTCTGTTTGGCTTACTTTCTGTAGAACAATCAATACCCTGATTCTCCACTTACTTTACTTTTTAAATACATTTAGTACTTTTATATTCAATCCATTTTTTTTCATTCAGTGGCAGTTAATTATAATGCATATTTTGTTTTTGCATTCATCTTTAGACAAAAATTCCATTGCTTGTTGAAAAAAAAACTTAAAACATTCTTTTAAGAAGTTGCCTGTTGTTTGTTGTGTGATGATCTCAGAAAAATGAATATAATAAGAGATGAGCCAATATGTGATTAGACATAATATGGTGTAAACCTCAATTCTTAATTTTTTTACATTTATTCTTGGTGGTGGCAAGTAACCTTAACATGAACAATCTTACATCCTCATTTCTGTCCAACTACAACCCATAGCACCACTTCCACGTCCACTTCACCCCAAACTCAATCCAGAGAACAGTAGACACGCTCTCAGGGCATACTAAATTAAACAGAAAATTAGAGTCAAATTTCATTAGGTTAGAAGTATGAATGTGGAGACTTCCTCCTGGAAAGGGCAAATCTAAAATCAAGTACTGATGATCCATAGGACTGCCTCTATTGAAGGGAAACAAAGATGAATTTTGTTGGAAGAAATAGGACACCAAGCTGGTAATGATAGTTCTGAAAGTTCAATGTTATCTCCATGTTTATGATGCAGGCCACAAACTGACTTGCATGGGCCATGCTATTACTGGATGATACTAAATCTTCAGGGAATTGATCTATATTGAGGAGCTTACCATCTGATTAGGGCCTCCCTGATTCCAGGCCTGGGACCTCTTAGTGACCAATTCTCAATGACAGTTAATGTACTCCACTCTTGGAACCTCTGTGGTCAGACAGATATGTGTGTTAAAAGAGACAATTTTGGCGTAGGTAACTAGGATTCTAGTAGCAGAGGCCAAAGTATGGCTTACAACACTGTATGTGAAAGCTATGGGAAGATGATATTGATGGAAAGTTCCCAGAAGATCAAGGTAAGCTGCAGTCTATGCAGGAGAAATGCCCAGAGGAATCTGACACAAGTCCATTATTCCTCTTGGTACTATGAATAACAATGAGGAATAGTTACTTTTAACATTTGGGAAGACATGGGACTTCTGATGATTTCTGGAAGGTGAAAAAATAATTATTCTATAGAAAATAAAAGAAAGTGACTAAAGACTAAGTTATTGTGCTTGGTTTACTTTGTGTAGAACAAACAGTAGTGTTGTGTTGCATGAGAATTATTTAACACTGCTTGTTTCCTTATCCATTTCTAAGATGTTATTTTGTTTCCTTGGGTCTGGCATACTTCAAATCTTAATGCTATTCAAGAGAAGAATTGCTTTCTGAAGGGAGAAGGATGAGTAGGGTATTTGAATCTGTATGTGTGTATGTGTGCGCACATGTCAAAATCATAGTGTGTTGCATTGCATTGCTTTTGTCTTCATTATAATTTTCTCTTTTTTACTGATTAATCAGAAAGATTGGTTTTATGATACCTTGTGTGTGTTGTCAAAGTGATAAGATGAAGCAATACAATAATAGGTTTCAGATTCTCACATTTCGTAAAGATCCAAAAAGAATCTTATAAATAGGAGATTCTTTTTTATCTATGTTTTGGTACTGGGGAATAATCCCAGTTGTTCAATCTGAGCTACATCCTCAATTCTCCTTATTTATATATTTACTTAGAAACAAAGTCTCCCAAAGTTGCTGAGGCTAGCCTCAGACTTGTGATCCTCTTCCCTCAGCTTCCAGAGTTGCTGATTATAGGTCTATACCACCACACCTGGCCTAAAGAGGATATTATTAAACTTTAGGACTACAGAGGAGAATCTAGAGGTTCTGTGAAATTAAATGGAAAATATTACACTATTTTTATCACTTAGCCCTATGTTGCGCCCCCTTGCCCGCAAGGAAGACGCAACACTCAGGAATCTTCTTTCAGCAGTTTATTTCAGGCCCTTGTTAGTTCTTCTTCTCTCCCCCGGATGCCCCTCCCAGCCTTAATAAAGCATCTCAAGCCCCAATGCAAAGCAGCCACGTGGAGCTTTCTCATAGGGTGATGAAAAGTCATGCGCCAACTCTCCCAAATAAGGAGTTGTTTGTCACAGACCACAGCGGAGCCAGCGCCATCTTGTAATGGCGACCATAATTTGCATAAACGGCAGAAGCGGCTCACCACAGTTCCCCCTTTCTGTTTTCTTAAAACAATACAGGCGAGAGTAGAGGTCCTATCCCACTGTGCAGAAGTGGCTGCATAGTATGGCTCAGTCTTAAGGAGGGCCCTTCCCCAGATCCGAGACCATATCAGCCGACGCCTTTTTTTCGTGGGGCGGGGAGTGGATGCGTCTAACCCACATGCAATAGGACATGCTCTCCTTGAGGTCCACATCAAGGATCACTCAAGTGCAGTGCTTTGCCTCGCATCCCGTATCGTGGCGATGGTGGACGAAGGGGGATAACTGAGGCTGAACTGTGGCTGTTTATAACGACAAACAAGTTGACAGCACCCTGAAAGAAAGGCACGGACTTTAAGCCGATAGAAAAGCACTAGTGTGGAAACCCATCTGCGTGCAATGGCAGTAAGACCGGCAGAGTGCAAGGGCTTTCCAACACTAAGAGAATGACAAGGAAGGTCATGTCGATCCCAGTGCAATGTTATAATAACTTGGGGTTCAACGACCATGACAAAGGTTTACTGTTTAAGATGCGCAAGCCAGACTTGAGGCGAGTTGCCAT
>NW_025999982.1:29124633-29155579 GCF_001458135.2 Marmota marmota marmota
GCCAAAGTGGTTATATTTAACTCAGATGTATTTGTCGGGACTCTTCTTGTCAGGCGTTCTGGAACCCACACCGGCTCCGTCCGGTTTTGGCCCCCGGCGGCGTTCCGCTTTCTCCGCAGCGTGAGCCCGCTCCGCAGCAGTGCAGGCAGGTCCCTTAGCTGAGGCCGCAGTGACGCCGGCGGCTGTTTGCGTTTTGGCTCGTGGGCGCTGGGACTGCGGCGCAGAGCGCTGTTTGCCGCCGCTACTGCCGCGGCCTTGGCAGCTTCTCTCAAAAACATCAGCAAAGTGCTCTGCTCCACCCCAAGTCCTCCTGAACGTAACAACCCGTCCAGGGCCAACAACATTGGGCTTGAAGAGGTAGCGCCCATAATGTCTCCAAAGATATAATGAAAGTGAAAGTACAAAAATCCCCGCTCTCTCCTTTTCTACGGAGGAGCGTCCTTTTTTCCTCTCTCTCTGTATTTACAGAGAGAGCTGCCCCGCTTTGGTCGCGGATCCCACTTACTTGGGACTAAACCCGCTTTGGTCGCGGATCTCATTTACCTGGGACTAATCCCGCTTTGGTCGCGGATCCCACTTACCTGGGACTACTCCCGCTTTGGTCACGGATCCCACTTACCTGGGACTACGGTGCACCCCCCCGACTGCTGAAAGTTCTGATTCCCGGGTTTCGGCACCACTTGTTGCGCCCCCTTGCCCGCAAGGAAGATGCAACACTCAGGAATCTTCTTTCAGCAGTTTATTTCAGGCCCTTGTTAGTTCTTCTTCTCTCCCCCGGATGCCCCTCCCAGCCTTAATAAAGCATCTCAAGCCCCAATGCAAAGCAGCCACGTGGAGCTTTCTCATAGGGTGATGAAAAGTCATGCGCCAACTCTCCCAAATAAGGAGTTGTTTGTCACAGACCACAGCGGAGCCAGCGCCATCTTGTAATGGCGACCATAATTTGCATAAACGGCAGAAGCGGCTCACCACAGCCCTAATTTCATTTTATGATTTCTTTTAATTATTTATGTAGAAATAAAGCTCAAGAGAATTAAGTTTGGAGACATTGTTTCTGAGAGAAAATTAAATGTTTTATATTATTTAAACCTGTTGCCAATAACCCAATCTTTATGATTATAATTCTATCAAATAAGCATAGTTATTAGATGCACTTCTCTATCAACATTTCTCGTGCATGAATTATATATCATTATAAATGCATAATGCAGTATAATATGATTTATTTTCTTTTTCTTTTTATATTTTTTCTTATTTTCTTTTTTATTGATTTTTTTAAAAAATAAGTAACAGCAGAATGCATTACAATTCTTATTACACACATACAGCACAATTTTTCATATCTCTGATTGTATACAAAGTATGTTGACACCAATTCGTGTCTTCATACATGTACTTTGGAAAATGATGTCTATCACATTCCACCATCCTTGCTAATCCCCTGCCCCCTTACAGATACCATTATTTTTTTAACGTTATTCTGAGAAAGGATTTACAGATACCTTAGAGAGTCAGAGAGAGCTATTGACACCAAAGTCTAAGACCCTTGACTGAAAGGACTTTCTAAACTGTCATCCTTCTATAGAGAACTCTTGATCTGGGAAGACCTTGAGCTATGAGGGCTTTGGAGGCCTGTGCAGCATCTGGGAAGACACCAACTTCTGAGAAGATAGTTGCTGAAATTAGCACCACCACCCAATGTAACTAGTTATTTGATGTCAGGGTCAAAAATTCTTATATGTCTTTGGAAAGACTCAAAATCAACACAGGGCACTGTGTCAAGAAGCATGTCTAAGGACACAGTTTGGCTATCTCAGGTACCAGTGGGATGGGATGTGGGAATATTACAGATAAATTTTCTCAGTATTTTCACAGCTTTGTAAAAACCAAAATCTTGCCATGCCTTGGGTTGAAATTGTCCAACAATGTCTTTGTTGAACATTCCTATTACGGTGGTGCTATGGGAACACAGGATACAACACATGTTGATTTCAACAAAAATTTTTCAGCCTCCTTGTATTTGGGAAATGAGGTACAGATTGCAAAACATAATATCTCTAAAAGGAAATCTGGATGACATTTTGTATCATAAATATTTTATTTTCTATTTGTATAAATATTGTCCTTTATTCAATATATTTTTTTAATTCAACAAAGATAAATTTCACCAAAACATGGGATGTTAAAACTTTAAGCTTTCAATCTTGCTAGGTTTGGGTGTATGTGTGTGCTTATGTGTGTGTGTGTTTCTGTGTATGTGTGCTTGCGCATGCACACATGCTTTTGCAAGTATGGGCATTTTTTATTAAGTAAACAGTTTATTTCCTACTTTTAGGTGACTCATGCTGGCCAAATTTAAGTGCTACCTATTGGTTTTGCGAAAGATTAATAAATTCTCTGGCTCTTTCATTCTTTACCCTGCAGGAGAGACATGCTTCTCTTTTTCCATCTGTGGTAATTCTCTACTGTGCAATAACTGAAAATCAAGAGGCTCTTTGATTCTCCTCCCTCAGGTGCTCAGAATCACTTTCCTAAAGCTGTTATTACATTGAAGGACGTGAATGTTAGTACATTTACTCAGAATTTGCTTTAAGCATTTCCAGTGAACAGATATGAATAAGGCCTTAATTTTCAACCATCTGTTTTCCTTCTACAGTGTAAGTTGAGAAATATATTCTGAGTTTTAGTTGCTATTTTCTTTTCTGGGTTAGATTTTTTCCTTGTTTTTCAAAAATCATCGATGCTGAAAATTCTTCCAATGTCAGTAAAAACTAAAAAGTGTCAACAAAATTACCAGTGAGGAAATGGATGTTTTTATTAATTATGAACTTTGACAAGTATAATATTCATTGTTTCTCATTTTAGATGCATTAACATGCATCTTTTTAATGAAATTTGATCAAACATTTTATTCTCAGAAACTATATATGCTTTAAAAAATGAACCAATTATTGGATCAAAGTTTCTTCTTATGTGAAAGGTTGACCTCAGAAGTACTTTCTTGAAAGCATTATCATCATTTATTATTACAACTTTATATGCTTCTTAGTTTGCTGCTTCTTTTCCCTCTAAGTCTAAAAATGAGCCATGAGCTTTCTGACTGTATAATTAGACAATAAAACCTATAAAAGCATTCAATTAACATTTTAATGTGCTTCCAAGTTTTGCGTGTGTTTATTAGATATATCTTATAAATGTAAAGTTTTATTTGACAACTAACAGTCAAAGAAATTTAGACGAGGTCCTATTTCCTCAAACTTGAAAACTTTAGTAGCAGTTTTGTGAATAGGAAGGGGGAAATAATATCATTTTGTATATGAGACTGCTATTTGAACCCTTTTACCCTTGTTCATGAGACTGCTATTCCAGGAGTACAAACTTCACTCATATCTTGATTGATATACTACAAAAGAATAAGAATGAGAAAATTCGTGGTCCTATGTGGTAAATTTTGATGTGGTTCTAATTGAAAAGTAATGCTGTTTCCAATGTAACTTATATATCTTAAATATATTTAAGCATGTTCTACTGCTTTCAGCAAATAAATAACTGAAAATCTAAATAAAATTAATAGATAACAATTTGGTATACACTGTAGTAAGGTTTATGAACTATTGTTTTATTTGAAAGTATACAGTTAATTTATTGGTACATTTTTAACCTGTCAAGGGTATTTCTCATTGACCTAAGCAATCTTCTTCATGTGATTTTTTTCCAAGACTGTCAAGAATTTGACACATTTTTTAAGAATTTTGTTATTTTAAAATGTTCCTTTTCATCACATGTTCTGTTTTCATTCTCCAAAGACAGACCACATAAAATTTCATATTTATAGACAATAGATTTAGCATGTGGGGTCATCTGGAAGATTTATTACCTGACTCAATAATTGGAAAAATATCATGAATAGATTGAAACTCAATTCTGTTTTTCACTACAATTCATGGAAATATTATTTACTATACATCTGTGCTAAATGAACCAATACTGTGGCTTGAAATTTTGTCTATTCAATCCTTCTATTTAATTAATAATAAGAACTGTATAAAAATGACAAACCAAGAAACAGGGTATCAAGTAAGTAAGACTTATAATAGAAAACAAGCGATATCAAAATGGGCCAACCACATGCTTCTTGCTAAATCTTCCAATTCCTCCCAGAAATTCATAAAGCCTTATTTCCATGGTGAAGACTTTACTTCTAGAACATCGCAGTTTCCTCAAAGCAACATAAGCAAACAATCACGGAAACAGCAAACAAACAAATGAACAACCACTGAAACAGCAATTACAGCCATTTCAGGTATTATGTACTCTGTCCACACCCTTTGGAGAAAATGCTTGATATCTGAATACACTGCATTATTACCTATCTGGACACAGAGAGTAAGCAATTAGAACAGATTTAGCAGTGGGACACAGGTCTTGTAATGCTGGTGCACAGAGAACAAGGGTTTTGGGTTCAAATGGCAGTTAGGGAGAGTCACTGACAAAGGCAGGAGGGGACCTGTAAGTTTTCTAGAAAGACTATTGGTTTATTCTTTGGCACATATGTAAAGGATGCTGACTACTGGCCTATGATAAAATTTAAGAGTATTTTCCAATATCTCAAAATAGTAAGTATTTTTATAATACATATTCAAGAAATTCAAGAAAAATGTCTTAAAAACTTGAGGGCATGGACTGAATCAAAGTTTAGAATTAATTATTTTAGTAGCAAGTGAAGTAACAAGGATGTACTGGAGACTATAAAAAAAGAGAAGTTTTTGTTCAGTTTTAAAACAAGAAAAATACACAATCATTAATTTCATTCTGATTCTCTGGACCGACAGGCTGGAGAATGGTATCCCTTTCTTTTAAAGTGGTTCCCTTTTCCTAGTCCTCATTGAATCTAGTGTAAGGTACAGTGCTGCTCTTGAGTCAGGGCAGTTCCTTAGGTTATAGTTAAATCTCCTTTCTGTGCAAACTGTCCAATAATGAAGACTGTATTTTTGAAATCTTTATGAATTTTTTTTTTTTTTTTTTGGTCAGCTCTCTGGAGGGAGGTATCCCCTCCCCCGTGGTAGTAGCCATGTGCCTAATGATGATGCAATTTATTTCTGTCTTCTTTTCCTACCTCTTTTATTATTCAAAAAATCCACTATTGCTATTCTTCAGCTGATTGCTATTTCTCTGAGTTGGATTCTAGGACTTCTCCTCTCCTCCCCTTTTTCATCATGAAGCTACCCAGCAGTAGATTTAATTCAATCTTGGGAAGCATACAGTATACAATGGTGCTACTTACCCTCTATTTTCCCCCTATCATCTCAGTTGTTATAGCCAGATTCTCTATTTCCTTCACTCAGGCAACTGATTACAAATATGTCAGAGATTCTCAATCTATGATTCATTTCATTAATTTCCAAAAGTTTTACCTTTTTATCTCCCATGGTTGGAAGATTTTTTTCAAAACCTTTTCATACAGTTTGATATTCATTCTTTGGCTGTATCCAATCTACGGATTTAGGCCAACTATTTACTTTGGAGAAAAGTCCATATTTTACTTCTTGAAATTTTATGTATTTATTTCATACCTTCTAAAAATATATTTTTCTCTTTAAAGTTTTGGGAGGTTTTAAGTCTATTAGTGTGTATTCTATACGCTTTTAATGGATCTATCTTCATTGATTCTTTGATGTTCACAGTGCTAAAATATATTGTGAATATTTATTTGTAATATTTATTCATAGTAATATTTATTCATAGCAAAATACATGAAAATTTTCCTTAAAACACCTTTGGAATGGATTTGAGGTTAATTTTTTATGATTCCTTAGAGAGAACAAATAAGAAACCTGTCCTGTCATGCTAGCCTATTTAATGATTTACAAAGGGAAGATCGTTACACAATTGTCTCAGGTAGAGATTTGAGTTCTGTTCTAGGGAAAAAACTTTGTCTTCATCTCCTTTATTAGTTGAGAGTTCCTGGTTCACAGATCAAAGTTAACCATGTATTACTGTAAACACAAATAGATAAGAGTTGCTCCCAGATGTGGTTTCTATTAAGTAAACTCATAAACAGAAAGAAAAGATTGTGATTAAATAACTAATTATTATCATGGTTTATAAAGAAATATTTGAGTTTTATATTCCTTTGTTTATATCGTGAAGGCGTTTTTAAAATTTTTATTTGTTCTTTTTAGATATACATGATAGTAGAGTATATTTTGACATATTTATTAAAAACACAGAGTATATCTTTTTCAAATTAGGATTCCAGTCTTGTGATTATACATCATATAGAGATTCATTGTGGTGTATTTATATATGTACATAGAAAACTTTGTCAGATATTTATAAAATTTCTTTTTTCAGCAAGTATTGTTTCTCAGATTTTGAGTCTTCTCTACAACTTTGACAAATATTTATTATTTAATGGACAAAATTATTAATAACATGTCTAGCATTATAACTGAGAGCTTGCTTTGTAAGAGAAGCAGATTTTATGTGATGAAAGTTTTTCTTCCTTGTATTAATGCAATTTAAACTATATAAGCAACAGTGAGACCCACTGAATGCAGAGCATGTGTGAAATTGCATTAAAACTTGAAAACTTTAGAGGATAAATGACATATAATTTGACAAACTATATATGTAGTTACTTAATATATGTTTATTTTTAGTAGAGAGATGAGAAATTCAAGTTTAAATTCAAAATTTTATATAATGAGTTCAATAACTTCTCACATTCACTAGGTTTGTAACATATTCGAACTTGTACTTAAACATATATTAATCTATGTACTAACATAACTGCTGAGTAAGATCCTTAAGTGTTCATCTTCCCATACATATATATAGTTTAGCACTGATTCATGTACCAAACTGATAGGCAACAGGTAGACATGAGCAATGGGAACATGGCAAAGAAGAAATTACTGAGCCCAAATGATAACTAGCAACAGGTTTTTAAGGAAGTCATCCTGGCCATGCTCTGATTTAAGATAATAACCTATAACAAACAGCATATTATACATAAATTTGTCTACTTCAGTTTCCTTCTCATATTAAGTGGAAGATAGATAGATGGCTCTGACCAGAGACTGGAAACTCAACAGTCCCAAAATCAATGAAAAGTTTCAGAAAAAATTTATTGGTGCATGCCAGGATGATCAAAAGTTTCCTTTAGGTCCTTGACATAATATTTAACCTTATTGTAATTATAAATTTCCATCCTAATGAAAACTGCCTCTTCACCCCAATAAAGGCTGGGGTACAAAAAGGGAGTAGTTGCTGAGAAAACCTACTTTCTCCTTAGTAGATTCTGTTTTTGACCTTTTTTTGTCTTCTAATACGTTTTGCTATCTTTTGACTACACTTCATGTCTTGCATGAAATCTTCTCTAGCAGGAACACAAGAGCTAAGCACAACCTCTTCTAACAAAACTACCTGCTCAAGAAATAAGGAGATCACAGGATGCCCATAGTGCCTGATTCTTATAACAACACAAAAAAAGACGTATTAAAGAAGGCAATCAGAAAAGCATCACTCAAACTACAACTCCCCAAACTGCAAATAACACAGTATGGAGAAAATCATTTTTGGGTGAAGGAGCAGGAATTAAATCTAGGCCACAATCCTGAACCAAGTACCATGAATACTAGGATGAAGCTCAGTGCTAACAGACACTCAGAATCCATCCCCAAGTCAATATCCATGGATTGAGCCTCTGGAACTGGGTTGGTGAAGAGGTAAAGAGAAGGCCTCCATCACGCCACTCCCAAACATGGAAGCAAGGTTCTAACCACTGGAGAGCTTAGAACAAAATCTAGTCTTTCTATGAAGAATATCACCAGGCCCACCAAGATGAGAGTAAAAACTAGGCAGAGATAAACATTGCTATGCTCAGGCCATAATCACAGAGGTGATTCTCCACCTATTTTGACATCAGACAGAGATCTCTTTGCACAGTGTACAAACTCAAGTTATGACCTTCTTTAGATGTAACCCCAAAGAGGGCCTGGAGCATTCTTGAGAATGTGCAGATCCTTGTGGCTGTGAGACTCAGGAGTAAGATAGTCTAGCATCTTTACTGACAAATGAGTAGCATCTTCAGGACCCATTTTCAGATGTTGGGCAACACAGCTGTTGCCAGGCCTGTACTCACAGATGAAGCTCTGGACCTGCTTTACCATCAGGCATATCATCTTTCTACCAGGATTGGTGGGAAAAATCTGTGTTTCTACATGCATCACTATTAGCTATAGTACTATCCTTGGGGTGCCACTGATATCGTGTGGCTATATACACCTTTGCATAAGTTTAGGTGGCCTAGCACCTGTCTACAACAACATTATTTAAACCACAGTTAGCACAATGTGCAGTTAAAACTCCATAAGGACAGGGTAATAAGCACAGGACTTTGACCTATAATTTATTGTTGAGATGGTGAAATTTAACATTTGATTAATCCCAATTCCCATCTTCAGGTCTCCCTCCAGACAGAGAATCTGGAACTTCCTTAGTATAAGTGGAAGATGTATGGTTCTATGTTATCAGACTTCTCTCCTGGCTAGCATCATCTGTGAGTGAGTGCAGTAGTATTAGGACATAATTACCGATCAACAGTAAGAAGCATATAGCTGTGTGGACCTTGATCCTACCCAAATGCTGTACTGGTATTGATGAGTTGTGCTGGGCTTAGGCTATGACATAGCTTGGTAGTGTTGGTAGCCACAGGCATGGGATAGAAGTCCATTCATTATGATTCTTCCCAGAGCTGACACCATAGGCCAGTGATTGTGAATAATACACATGTGCTTCTCCCATCCCAAAGAGATGCTCAAAGTACTTCCTCTGTTCATTCTGGACAAGAAACCAGCTGTGGTTTTGAGACAAGCTAGAGGCTTAGATCACCTTCTAGTGATGAAATACAAAAATATGCTAACACTGACTTCACACAAACCTGAAATGGGCACATTCAGTGCTTGAACACAGAAGTGATTATAGGTGGAGATAAAATTATCAGCCTACTTACAGTTTGTGGATTAATAGGCACAGATTAAACCATAATAAGGAAACTGGAATAAATATCTAATTCTATGGAAACTGGAATAAATATATAACTCTTCAATGTCCAGATAATACTGCATGCCAACAATCATCCAGAGTTTTCAGGAAACCATGACCTCATATAATAGTCAGAATAAGGTACCAGAAAATGACCAAGAAATAATCAGTAAGAGGTAATAGATGGAGAAATTAAAACAATGTTTTAGGAAAATTTAACAAGATTGTAGAAAACAGAAAGAAATAACTCAATACTCTAACAAAGAAATTTACTAAATAAGTCAAATTAGTAGTAAAATGAACTGGGCTTTGGAAAAAGTTCAGTGGTGCAGCATTTGCCTAGCATGCATGAGAACATGGGGTCAATCCCCAGCACTACAAAAGAAAAAAGGGAATAAAATATCAAACTGACAGAAATCATTAAGCTGAAAAATATACTAAGAAAAATGTAAAATATAATAGTAGGCATCAATAGCAGGATAAATCAAACTGAAGATAGAATCTGTAAGCACAAAGACAAGTATTTGAAAGTACATAGTTGAAGAAAAAAGTATAAAGAGAATTTTTGGCAATTTATGAGATTTTTGGACAGTATATAAAAGTAAATATTCAGGTTATTGGGGATTAAGAGAATCTTCAGGGCACCAAGGATTAGAAAGTTTTTCATAAAAATAATAGTAGTAAACTTTCAAAATCTGGAGAAAGAATCAAATATCTAAGGCAGGAAGTTTGATGATAACCATTTGTACCTAACTCAACCAATTATATCCTAAGACCTGTTATAATCATTTCTCAAATATAAAAGATAAAGAAAAGATTTTCAAGGCAACAAAAGAAAAGAACAAATAGTACAAGAATGTCCAGTTTGCCTGGCTGTAGATTCTCAGCAAAAATTTGTAGGCTAAGAGAGGGTAGCTTGAGAGTTTCACAATAATTAGGGCAATAAAAATGTCAACTGAATATATTGTATCCAGCAAAGCTATTTTTTTCAGAAATGAAGATGAGATAAAGATATTTTCAGATAAACAAAAACTCAAAAAAGAGAGTTCTTCAAAATGAAAGAGAAAGACATTATCCAGAAATCATGCCATTGGCTTCTTTCAGTCTTAGTCAGCTTTTTTTGTCACTCTAACCAAAATATTGGACCTGAACAACTTAGAGAAGGAAAAAATTATTTATCACTCACAGTTTCAGAGGTCTCAGTCCTTAGTCAGTTGACTTCATTGCTCTGTGCTCAGGTAAGGCAGTGCATCTTGGGGGAAAGCCCAGGTAACGAAAGCTGCTTAGCTCATGGCTGGGTCAGGAAGCAGGGAGGAAGGAAGGGCAGGGGGGGAAGATGTACCCTTCCAGAAAATATTCTCAGTGACTCACCTCCTCCAGGTAACCTCCATTTGCCTACAGATACCACCCAGTCAGTCCTTTCAAACTAGGATGGACTGTTTAGGTTACAACTCTCACAATCTAACCTTTTCACCTCTGAATATTTCAACATTAACATGAGTTTTGGGGGGACATCTCATACCCAAATCATGACAATAGCCAAAAGAGAAGAAATCAGAATGTCAAACATGTATCAATATTCTCATATTTATTGAAGCCCTGTTCCACAATATCAAAGAATCATAATAAATTTAAGTGTCCATCATCTAATGAATAAGTAAATTGTGACATATATGTGTGTGTGTATATATATATACACATATATATAATGTATATACATCCATGCATATGTATATAAAATATATCATAATATATATGAAATGGAATATTATATAGCCATAAAATAAATGAAATCCTGACATCTGCAATAGCATTGATAGAACCAAAGATTATAAAGTTAAGTGAAATTATTCAGGTACAAAATTACAAAGTACTATGTGTTTTCCTATATGTGGAATCTGATGTTTTATAAAAGTGGAAAGTAATACAGTGGTTATTATGTTCAATTATAAGATGTTCCCATAAAACTTATATGTGAGACAATATGAGAAAACTCAAGGGTTATGAGGGCCTTAACTTAGTTAGAGAACTAATCCTCTGATAGGGATTAAATGGGTGATAACTGTATGCAAGTGGGGTATGGCTGGAAAAGATGGGCATTGGAACATGTATTTGAGGTACATATTTTGTCTGTGATGAGGAGAATCTCTGTCTTCTTCCTGATCAAGTCCTGAGCCACTTTCCTCCACCATACTTTTCTTCCATGATGTTCTGCCTCAACTATAGCCCCAAGGAGTAGAGCTGGCTGTCTATGGACTGAGGCCACTCAAACCATGAGCCCCCAATAAACTCCTTTTTCCTCTAAAATTGTTCTTATTGGATCTTTTAGTTGCAGCAGTGAAAAGCTATCCAAAAGAGAAATTGGAACAAGGAGTGGGGTCATTGATATGAGGAACCTGACCATAAGGTTCAGAATAGTTTTGGAATTTATGGGAGAACTTTTGGGATGGTTAATCATGAAAACCGGAAATGTTTTAGATTGTTGTGAGCAGAGCTTAAATGGCAATTTTTGTGGAAGCTAAGAAAACCAGAATTCTGACAGGACTGGGCAAAAAGTTAAGGCTGTCATGAGGTTTCAGAGGAGGAAGATTCTATTGGAACTTTGACTATAGGCCTTTCATGTCACATTTGGGCTAAGGGGTTGTGTGCATTTCTGCCTGTGTTCTGAGGCTTTCTGTGAGGCTGAATTGAAATGTGATGGACTTCTTAATTGGGTGGAAAATATTTTCAGACAGCATAGTACAGCATAGTAGTCAGCAGTGTCACAGATATCAGTGGCAGCTTTTAGCCAAGTTTATTGTGATTATAAGAAGCAGAAAACAGAGCAGATAGATTTGGGGGGGGGGGAACTTGAAAGGTGTGAGTAAAAACTCTGGTAAGGAAGGTGCAATTGCTAAAGACATTACAGCCACTGAAGAAATGCTGTGGACTTTGCCCAGAGACAATATAAAAGATGGCTTGAAAGCATCTCAGGAATTGGCAAGATCACACCCATCTCAGGCACAAGGGAGTAAGGAAAATAACTTAATTAAATTTTCCTTGCTTTATGTAACTTTGTCAAAATAACACTACTATAAATGGCTGCATTACTATTTGCTTCACAACCAATTCAAAATATATNTTTTTTTTTTTTTTTTTTTTTTTTTTTTTTAATAAGAGATCAGTAGGACACTCTGCCTGTACTGTTTTTTCCTGGATACTTGGCTACTGTTTGAGATGTTGGTAGACCTTGGCAGCAACCACATGGTGCTGATTCTGTAGGATTGCAGGGTGATAAATTAGGAGGTCATAGAGAGTTCCACCAGGATTTCAAAGGAAGGCCTGGGAGGCCAGGAAAAGTGCAGCAGGTTTGATGTCCCTGTGGACAGTCTCTGAGAGGGCACTTCCTAAAGATGTGAGGATTGAGAAACTGATGGGACTCCATTTTTGAAAAACGCTTCTACCTTAAAGCCTGTCCAAGGAAGGGAGTGTGACCCTTGTCCTTGGAAAAACCCACAGAGAGCTCCAAGGCACATACCCATCCTGTTGAGTTATTTGTCTGAAAATAACAGGAGAGATCTATGGCACCAGGTGTCCCTGACTCAGTTAGGCTGGTGAGGACCCATAGCAACCCCCTAGCAACCACCAATCAGCATGAGACAGGGAAAATACCCGGGATGCCAGATGACCCTCCCAGTAGTTTATGGTGGCTGATAATATGTTGGGAAGCCATGTAGTTCAACAGGTACTCCCCTCGTGGCTTAAACCAATCAGTTCAAATGAATCCTGCTCTTATACTAACCAATCACACTTACCCAACTTGTTCCCACCAGGGAATGTGCTAATCATGTTTTAGAGTTGTTCTATGATTTTCCTGTGGTGTGTGATGATTTGCTAAGAGATGGTATGATGCATGAGAAGTCCCTGCCTTCCCCAAAGATTGTATAAAACTGCTGCAAACCCTGGGCTCCGGACCTCTCAGCGCCACCAGTTGCTGTGTGGGGGAGGACCGTGCTAGCTCACAATAAATACCTCTTTGCTGCTTACATGGATCTTGGTCTCTGGTGGTCTTTTGGGGTCCTGAATTCGATCATAAGAAGGATGAAGCCTAAGCTGCAGTGGAGACCCCCAAGATTAAGAAATGTTAAAACCATGTAACATCTGCCCAAGGAAAGCTACAGGAATTGAGCAGACACAAGCTAACAGAGAGGACATGTGGGCTACAACCAGCAAAGCCATTGGGTGGAACTATAAAAGATTTTTGAGAGTCCATCAAAATTCCCTATATTCCAGATGCTGGACACAGAACCACAGGACTTTTTTGCCCACTTGAACTTCAGTCTTGTTTTGGTCCCATCCCTTATTTCTATGCCCCTATTTTTCTGAAGGGAAGTGTTTACTCTGTATCTTTATATGTTGGCTACTTGCAAATTACTTTTGATTTTGACAGAAGCTCATGATACAAGTTTGTCATGAGTCTCCAAGAAGACTTTGGAGTTGAAGTTTTGGGTAATGCTTGACCTTTTGAGACTATGGGTACTCTTATAAATGGATATTGTGAGATTATCTTGAGCTTTTGGGGACCAGTGACAGAATGGTATGTTTTAGATATTAGATGTCCCCCAAAGCTCATGTGTAAGACAATACAAGAACATTCAGAGGTGAATTTATTGAATTATAAAAATTCCTAATCTAATCAGTGAATTAATCCCTTAGTGAATATAACCTAAGTGGCACCTGAAGGCAGGTAGTATGTGGCTAGAGAGAAAGGCATTGGGGGAATGCCTTTAGGTTATATATTTTGTCTGTGGTGAGATGAGTTTCAATTTCTCTCTCTTTCTCTGTGCTTTCTGATCAAGTTTTGAGCCACTTTCCTTCACCATACTTTTCTGCCATGATATTCTGCCTCACCTAGACCCACAAGGAATGGATCTAGCTATATGCAGACTGAAACCTCTGAAACCAGGAGCCCCAACATAATTTTTTTCCTCTAAAATTGTCCTTGTTCTTTTAGTCATAGCAGCAAAAAAAGCTGACTAAAACAGTATTGTACAGTATTTGAAATTTTCTAAAGGAGAATATGTTAGGTATTCTTGCATTCAACCAAAAAAGTGTAACTATATGAGGTGATAGAAATGTTCATCAGTTTGATTGCAGAAATTATTTCAGAACATATGTGTATATTGAAAACTCACAGTGTATATTTTAAATATATGTTCATTTTATTTATAATTATTCCTCAGTATAATTGGAAAAAAACATAATGATAAACATAATATAATGAATTGAATATATATTTTGAATTGGTTGTGAAGCAAATAGTAATGCAGCCATTTATAGTAGTGTTATTTTGACAAAGTTACATAAAGCAAGGAAAATTTAATTAAGTTATTTTCCTTACTTTATTCATCTGAAAAATGAATGTGCAGATAGTATTCAAGTCCTTTAATTTTGCTTTTATTTTCATTATTCTACAATTACATTATGATAATTAACTCTGTTTATTAGAGTTCTTTATTTTTCTAAAGACTAAACAATAGAATTAATGCTTTGCTTACCTCTGTTTTTCATATTCTCTTAAATCTACAAGTTCAGTTAGTAATTTGATTCTAAGTATATATGCTACCTTGTGATTTTGATATATTTACATTTTTCTTAATTTGTTTATTCATTTTATGATTATTTCTAAGTGAGCATTGCTTAGCAGACACCAATCTTTTGGCACTGTGATCTTGTCTCCAGCCTTTGAAACCATAAGAAATAAATGTCTACTGTTTATAAAGTACCCAATCTAAAGTATTTTGTTACAGAAAACAAACTAAGATAATTTCTTCTGTTTTGTTAATCAACTAGTGCAGTGTTGAATACTGAAAGTAGTTAAAAATGGTTAGATTTTAATAATGCACTGATAACACTGCTAATGGAAAATGGAACACTGGAAGCCCATTGTATGCAATGGCAAAATATTTATGTAAATCATCTTTAGCATTTTCCTGAGATAAAGTGTCTATAGCAGGTGACACTATTGGATATCAAGTTATCATTATGTTTTAATGGGAATTTATGGCTATAGTGTGGGACAGGAAAAGCTGGATTGTGGGATTAGTGACAAAGAATTTTGGAAAGATGGGACACAACATGTCAGAAACTGTCATACAAGTGAATATTAATTAAGTCCTTCTCTAATAAATGAAGTTTACAATAGTCAGGTAAAAAAAATGACCAGTATTGCAGATGTCAGTCTGCCTTATGTTCCTGCTATGCTAGTGATTGACCAATGGGCTCATGAATCCATTAATTAGCTAATTAATAAAGAATTAAGATATTAATGTTTTGTATAGGCTCAACAAACATGAGTTCCCCTTTAGCATATCTAATAAGACTTCTTCCAGTGCTATATTCCCAACTTTTGAACATAAAAGATAAACATTGTCCTGCTATGGTAGTATTCTCTCATGATCCAGCCATCCCTTCATGGTATGTTGTTTACATTGAAGTATTCTCATCAGAGAGTAAGCACCAATTCATAATATGAATATGGTTCCCCACCTGCAGTGAAACAACATAAGTCTAAGGTGGAGTATTTGTGAAATCTGGAGGACTCACTTGTCAAGCAACCATTACTTCTATGTCCTTAGGTGCCTCAGTCTGGCTGGGCACGAATAACTGAGCCGCCACAAAGCCTTGTAGGTTCAAACAGCAGCTACTTTATTTCATCACTTACTGGCACTGCACGAGGGGTTTTCTGCAAACGCCACCCACGCGGCCTTCTCCCAGGACACACCACACACCAACCGGAAATCCCTCCTCCGGCACTTCCCCAACCAGTGGGAACTCTCTGGGAATCCCCATGAGAACTCCAAAGTAGCAGGCCTCCAAAGTAGCAAGCTGAGGCGAACAGCAGGGGTCTAATATGCAATTGAATACACAGCTTAACATAACGATTATCATCTCAATGGCTTGCTGTTGTCACCTCTCAACCACTCCTCTGGCAAAAATGCCATGCATCATTCCGACTTGGCTATGGCTCTCAGCACTTAGGCACATGTTAATGGAATGTCACAGCAACACAATACAAACAAGACTATTTATGGTTCCAAAGTTTCAGGAACAAATTTTTGTTATCACATAGGCTGAAGAACCATGTCCAATTGAGGTGTTAATTGAAACTGAAGGAAATATAAAATTGACAGTGGAAGAACATTTCTTGTACCAAAAACTGACTCATATCCACTAGCAGAAACAAGAACTATAGTGACTGGATATTATCCTTTCTTTGTTATGTATATATTTCATGATAATTTTACTTTTTCTATGTTCTTTGCATCAATGTTACATTGGTGATGATTATACCTTTCTTTTCAGAACTTAAATTACAGAATATCAAATTAAAAAATGAAATTGGTAAGAAAAAGAATAAATATCACTCAGATGTGAGAATTTCAGGTCTTCTATTTTTTGGAGGATCAGAAAGTCTTTATTTAGAAGAAGGATAAATGTATAATTTAGGCAGAGGCACGATGGTGCTGTTTTTATGGCAGCTGGAAAGAGAAATATGAACAAAAAGGAAGGCAAGAACTGTGAATATCCAAAGCTATGAGTTGTGTTGAATATTCCCCCCCCCAAATTCTGTCCTGCATCTCAGAAGCTGGAGACTGAAAATTAGTTTTTCTAGAATGCCGCAGTCTGGCTGCAGCAAAATAAACGGGGGGGGGGGGGCGGGGGCAAGCAACTTGTGTAGATTGATACAGCAGGAATGGGAGCCATTTATTGTAGGACAACAGAGGTATTTATACATTCCACACAGCTTATCTTAATTAGCATAGACTACATACAGCAGTCAACCAATAAGAAACCTCCACACTTAATGGCTAGCTGGCATTACTTCACAAACCACTCCCTCTGGCAAAATGCCAGGTGCCATCCAGACTTGTTTACAGACCTTAACACTAGAATCCACTTCCTATCAGGTTTCTAGCTAGATTTCTTCAATTGGAAGCCTATGTGTGTAGAGCTGGAGTTTTGCTTCTGGTTTTTAAACATTCTCTTGAGGATCAGCTTTGGGACATGGGAGGCAAGTTCTGTGATGCCTGCACTTCTCATCCTTATGCATTATGTAAATAACCAGGATTTGGCAAAATTTATCCTGGATGTTACCTGAAGAAGTATCTCTGTCACTCTTTCTCTAAATAGAAGTTTCCAACCATCTAAAGAATAAATGTGAGAGTGACTCCAAATAAAACCTAGATTTTGTTAGTTTCTATTTTCTTTAATATTCATTCTGTTTCTATTTTGTGTTTATTGAAGAAAACATTACCAGGAATTCTGATCATAGAAATCACAAAAACATATTAGAATAGAAAGATTTTCCTAGCTTAAGTTAAAATCAAAACCCATAAAAATTAAGGGGTTTATCCAAGTGGAAATTTACTTTGTGTTGACTGGCACTAGAATCTATTATTCATGATTTCTAGTACAGCCTCCTTTCAAAGTTACAACTTACTTTGTGATAAAATAAACAACAAAAAAAATCATTAATCTTTAATGAATAATGTACCAGTATTTTTGGCACTAGAAAAAAAAAAAGATGTGTGTGCTTTAAGTGAGGTAGACAGAAAGGACATTTATCAACCTATTGTACAGGGAGCATTTTGTATAGGCTCAACAATGCAAAAGATAACAGTCTTCTGGTTTTTAAAGATTCTCCTAAGGATCACCTTTTTGAAGACTGTTATTCTTTATTTCTCATACCTAAGTCCTTATATAGAATCAAAGATCAATGATGCATTTAGAAATTGAACCTGATATAGAAAGAAAGATTGAATAAGAGGATAATAATGGACCTAAAAATGCAAAAGCATTTAACTGTTAATAAATGTTTCTTAAATGATACAGCTGGAGGCACGGTAGAACTTGTTCATCACATAATTTTACTCACTTGATTTTGCTTATTAATTTTGCCTGTATACTGTTACCATAAGGGAATCATTTGTAAAATATTTCTTTTAGATTGGCACATGTCACCTTGAATACCAAGAGAATGAAGACAATGACAATATAAGTATTTATGTCATATTTTAGTTTATATTTAAAATTTACTTTCACTTCCTTATATTGACCCAAGTGGATATTTTGTTTTCTTTTTCAGAAAGATTTATTTCACCTTTTTTTTCTAAATACATTTATTGTTGTGACCTATGAAAAATGAAAATGTGGGTCCTCAGGAAAAAGATATTAAAAGTTTCTCAGCAGAGAAAAAAACATGTCAGGGGCCCTTCAAGAGTAATAAAGCCCTGTACAACTGTGTAGGTCACACGTGTATGATGCCAGCTCTACCACAGCCTACAGGAATGTTATTGGTTCCAGGTGATCTTCCTGGAAGGTCATCAATAGCACTAAGGAGAAATTGTGGCCCACTGAATCTGGGAAGGCCTTATGATAGCCTTACTTGTTCTGAAACACTGTTAAAATGAAACAAAGTGAGGTGGAAATTGCTAAATTCACACCTCTTCTTTTGATTTTGCAAACAATATTTCTGAAAAAACTTCACTATTAGTTTTTCACTGATCAAATTGTGTAAGCAATGAATTACTGACAGTTACAACAAGGGAGAGGAATATTTGACTTACTGGATTTCCATGCAGAGAAATCCTTTTTACCTTTCATCAAATTCTCCTCTAGATTTGTGTCATGGCCTCCTCCCTCCGAGCCTGCAAGGTAGGCGGAACTGTGACCACCGGAAGAACAGGCCCAGCAGCCTGCTGAGGGGCAGAACTGCCCCCTCCCCCTGCACCTGCAAGGTAGGCGGAACTGTGACCACTTGCAGAACAGGCCCAGCAGCCTGCAGAGGGGCAGAGCTGCCAACCACGCCTGCAAGGTAGGTGGACCTGCGACCCACCGGCAGAACAGGCCCAGTGGACTTCATATGGACTTCAGAAACAAGCAGGAGTGTCCATACTCATATCAAATAAAATAGATTTCAAGCCAAAGTTAATCAAAAGGGATAAAGAGGGACACTACATACTGCTCAAGGGAACCATACACCAACAAGACATAACAATCATAAATATATATGCCCCAAACAATGGTGCAGCTATGTTCATCAAACAAACTCTTCTCAAGTTCAAGAGTCTAATAGACCACCATACAATAATCATGGGAGACTTCAACACACCTCTCTCGCCACTGGACAGATCTTCCAAACAAAAGTTGAATAAGGAAACTATAGAACTCAATAACACAATTAATAACCTAGACTTAATTGACATATATAGAATATACCACCCAACATCAAGCAGTTACACTTTTTTCTCAGCAGCACATGGATCCTTCTCAAAAATAGATCATATATTATGTCACAGGGCAACTCTTAGACAATATAAAGGAGTAGAGATAATACCATGCATCTTATCTGATCATAATGGAATGAAACTGAAAATCAACGATAAAAGAAGGAAGGAAAAAGCATACATCACTTGGAGAATGAACAATAGGTTACTGAATGATCAATGGGTTATAGAAGACATCAAGGAGGAAATTAAAAAATTCTTAGAGATAAATGAAAACACAGACACAACATATCGGAATCTATGGGACACATTGAAAGCAGTTCTAAGAGGAAAATTCATTGCTTGGAGTTCATTCCTTAAAAAAAGAAAAAACCAACAAATAAATGATCTCATACTTCATCTCAAAATCCTAGAAAAAGAAGAGCAAAACAACAGCAAAAGAAGTAGAAGGCAAGAAATAATTAAAATCAGAGCTGAAATTAATGAAATCGAAACAAAAGAAACAATTGAAAAAATTGACAAAACTAAAAGTTGGTTCTTTGAAAAAATAAACAAAATCGACAGACCCTTAGCCATGCTAGCGAAGAGAAGAAGAGAGAGAACTCAAATTACTAGCATACGGGATGAAAAAGGCAATATCACAACAGACACTTCAGAAATACAGAAGATAATCAAAAACTATTTTGAATCCTTATACTCCAATAAATTAGAAGATAGTGAAGGCATAGATAAATTTCTTAAGTCATATGATCTGCCCAGATTGAGTCAGGAGGATATAGACAACCTAAACAGACCAATATCAATTGAGGAAATAGAAGAAACCATCAAAAGACTACCAACTAAGAAAAGCCCAGGACCGGATGGGTATACAGCAGAGTTTTACAAAACCTTTAAAGAGGAACTAATACCAATACTTTTCAAGCTACTTCAGGAAATAGAAAAAGAGGGAGAACTTCCAAATTCATTCTACGAGGCCAACATCACCCTGATACCTAAACCAGACAAAGACACTTCAAAGAAAGAAAACTACAGACCAATATCTCTAATGAACCTAGATGCAAAAATCCTCAATAAAATTCTGGCGAATCGGATACAAAAACATATCAAAAAAATTGTGCACCATGATCAAGTAGGATTCATCCCTGGGATGCAAGGCTGGTTCAATATACGGAAATCAATAAATGTTATTCACCACATCAATAGACTTAAAAATAAGAACCATATGATCATCTCGATAGATGCGGAAAAAGCATTCGACAAAGTACAGCATCCCTTTATGTTCAAAACTCTAGAAAAACTAGGGATAACAGGAACATACCTCAATATTGTAAAAGCAATCTATGCTAAGCCTCAGGCTAGCATCATTCTGAATGGAGAAAAACTGAAGGCATTCCCTCTAAAATCTGGAACAAGACAGGGATGCCCTCTCTCTCCACTTCTGTTCAACATAGTTCTCGAAACACTGGCCAGAGCAATTAGACAGACGAAAGAAATTAAAGGCATCAAAATAGGAAAAGAAGAACTTAAATTATCACTATTTGCAGATGACATGATTCTATACCTAGCAGACCCAAAAGGGTCTACAAAGAAACTATTAGAGCTAATAAATGAATTCAGCAAAGTGGCAGGATATAAAATCAACACGCATAAATCAAAGGCATTCCTGTATATCAGCGACAAATCCTCTGAAATGGAAATGAGGACAACCACTCCATTCACAATATCTTCAAAAAAAATAAAATACTTGGGAATCAACCTAACAAAAGAGGTGAAAGACTTATACAATGAAAACTACAGAACCCTAAAGAGAGAAATAGAAGAAGATCTTAGAAGATGGAAAAATATACCCTGTTCATGGATAGGCAGAACTAACATCATCAAAATGGCGATATTACCAAAAGTTCTCTATAGGTTTAATGCAATGCCAATCAAAATCCCAACGGCATTTCTTGTAGAAATAGAGAAAGCAATCATGAAATTCATATGGAAAAATAAAAGACCCAGAATAGCAAAAACAATGCTAAGCAGGAAGTGTGAATCAGGCGGTATAGCGATACCAGACTTCAAACTATACTACAGAGCAATAGTAACAAAAACAGCATGGTACTGGTACCAAAACAGGCGGGTGGACCAATGGTACAGAATAGAGGACACAGAAACCAATCCACAAAACTACAACTATCTTATATTTGATAAAGGGGCTAAAAGCATGCAATGGAGGAAGGATAGCATCTTCAACAAATGGTGCTGGGAAAACTGGAAATCCATATGCAACAAAATGAAACTGAATCCCTTTCTCTCGCCATGCACAAAAGTTAATTCAAAATGGATCAAGGAGCTTGATATCAAATCAGAGACACGCCGTCTGATAGAAGAAAAAGTTGGCTACGATCTACATACTGTGGGGTCGGGCTCCAAATTCCTCAATAGGACACCCATAGCACAAAAGTTAATAACTAGAATCAACAAATGGGACTTACTCAAACTAAAAAGTTTTTTCTCAGCAAAAGAAACAATAAGAGAGGTAAATAGGGAGCCTACACCCTGGGAACAAATCTTTACTCCTCACACTTCAGATAGAGCCCTAATATCCAGAGTATACAAAGAACTCAAAAAATTAGACAATAAGAGAACAAACAACCCAATCAACAAATGGGCCAAGGACCTGAACAGACACTTCTCAGAGGAGGACATACAGTCAATCAACAAGTACATGAAAAAATGCTCACCATCTCTAGCTGTCAGAGAAATGCAAATCAAAACCACCCTAAGATACCATCTCACTCCAGTAAGATTGGCAGCCATTATGAAGTCAAACAACAACAAGTGCTGGCGAGGATGTGGGGAAAAGGGTACACTTGTACATTGCTGGTGGGACTGCAAATTGGTGCAGCCAATTTGGAAAGCAGTATGGAGATTTCTTGGAAAGCTGGGAATGGAGCCACCATTTGACCCAGCTATTCCCCTTCTTGGTCTATTCCCTAAAGACCTAAAAAGAGCATGCTACAGGGACACTGCTACATCGATGTTCATAGCAGCACAATTCACAATAGCAAGACTGTGGAACCAACCTAGATGCCCTTCAATAGACGAATGGATAAAAAAAATGTGGCAGTTATACACATTGGAGTATTACTCTGCATTAAAAAATGACAAAATCATAGAATTTGCAGGGAAATGGATGGCATTAGAACAGATTATGCTAAGTGAAGCTAGCCAATCCCTAAAAAAACAAATGCCAAATGTTTTCTTTGATATAAGGAGAGTAACTAAGAACAGAGTTGGGAGGAAGAGCATGAGAAGAAGATTAACATTAAACAGGGGTGAAAGGTGGGAGGGAAAAGGAAAGAGAAGGGAAATTGCATGGAAATGGAAGGAGACCCTCAGGGTTATACAAAATTACATACAAGAGGAAGTGAGGGGAAAGGGGAAAAAAAACAAGGGGGAGAAATGAATTACAGTAGATGGGGTAGAGAAAGAAGATGGGAGGGGAGGGGATGGGGGATAGTAGAAGATAGGAAACGCAGCAGAATACAACAGACACTAGTATAGCAATATGTAAAACAGTGGATGTGTAAACAATGTGATGCTGAAATCTGTATACGGGGTAAAAATGGCAGTTCATAACCCACTTGAATCAAAGTGTGAAATATGATTTGTCAAGAACTATGTAATGTTTTGAACAACCAACAATAAAAATTAAAAAAAAATAGATTTGTGTCATATTGAAGTATAGTATATACTACATGTATAAACTGTATAGTATATGTGGGACAATACTGGTAAAGTATAATGAGACAAAAGAAGACCTTTTGTCTCAAGGCCATACCTGATTCAAACATTTTTGTGACTTTTCCCAAATATCACTCAGAAACCTTTTATCAGATTCTGATATTTATATGATTTTCCCTTGTATGATTTGTACATTTTAAGAAGCTGCATTTTAAACAATACTTTCTTCTTTTCTATTTCCTTTCATTGTGGCCTCATCAAGTTCAACATCTGATTAACCAAACTCATTATCAGATCTTCTAAGTTCTTTCTGGCTTGAGAGTAGCTTTTAGAATTTTGTAGATTATTTATTTATTTTTTTCATCAAGGAATATTAGTGAATATTTTGAAATGTTATTTAAAACTCATTATATTTTTTTCCAAATTAGAGAAACACTGATTAGCAAATTTCATCCTGTGTGACTTTTATAAGAAATTGAAGAAAAATTTAAAAGTCAAAATTAAAACTATATTTTGTTCTGTTTTTGCTACAGAAAAACAAAACAAAACAAAACAAAAAGGCAATGTAGACCTCAGTAGGGAAATAAAAAATGTATGGACACATGAGGAATTACTTATTTTCAGTCACCTGGAATGATATTATTAAGTTCATAAAAAAATTCACTAATAGAATACAATCTGGTTTTCACTATTAAATATCAATATTAAACATAGGATATAATCAGTAAGAATAGCTGGGCCTTTTGCTTTTAATAATCTGTAATAATTTTGTACATATTTTTAATTCAGTAGAATTGACTGACATTTACTTTGATAGGATGAAGAACTAATTTATGAGTTATAAATGTTAAAGCTTATATTTGAGGGGTATATTATTGGCAACTCAGTTTCCATTAATTTGTTTCTAATTGTATTTTGACTATATAAGTTTATTATTTCCAAATGTATTGAGTCAAGATATAAAAGCTTAAATTTCTATTCTTTCATTTCCTTCAGGATAAGTATTCTGTCTGATTTTCTATGGAAAGTGACTCAGAAGAAAATAAAGATTAAAAATGTTTAAAAAGGATGGACTTGTTAATTGTGAATATAATTATTGTTCAAATTTAAGCAAGGCATATGACTTAGTTATTTAAAATTATTTTTCTCAAAATTCAATATTTATAATTGTAAAACATCTTATTTAATACATAGTTTGTTGTACTGTATGGCAAATACTGAAGCAAGGGTGAGTAAAATATGATCCCTGATCTCAAGGAGGTAAAAAAAATTAGTGTCACTTTGCATTCTCTTTATTCAAAATTCATTAAATATTTTATTTACAATAGAAGCTGGGTGGGATAACATAACCTAAAAGGACAAAGAACGAAAGACCACATGTATTTTAGTTTAAATAATAGCTTATAAACATTTCTGGACCCTTGTTCCCCCTGCTTTTGATTACCTCTGAATAAATAGTACACCATATTAATACCAATATTAAAAATGCTGCTGGTTCCTTGTTGCGGCTGCTTTCGTGTTACTTCCAGAATGCACTCTTGAACCTCACCTAATTATTCTTGAACATTCTTAAAAGTTGTCTTATGTGTACACACAAATAAAATGTCCTGTTCCAGTTGCAGAATGGTGCAAAACATGGTTTTAATCTCTTTCTCTGATTCTTCATTTCATTCTGTTGTCCAGGAAGTCTGACCCTTTCACTGCAAATTCTGTTGATTTTTTAAATGCTAATGGATGTATAAACTTGGTGCTTCTCCACACACATAACTCTAATTCTTCTAAAAGTACCAGATTGTTGCTGCACTTTTTTGGCACGTTCAATATGTCAGAGCTCTGCAGGGTTTGCTGAAAAGTAGACCAAAGATTATACTCCAACATATGGAAATGAAGCACAACAATCAAAAGGGTGCAATGTGATAAAAGCCACTTCATGTTCTACTTTTAACTCTTTCTCCTTTAGGTTTTGTTATGAGCCTTAGGGCCAGACTTGGCATGTATGAGAAGGGAACAATCCATCTTTTCTCTTTACCTTTTCCTGTATTCAGACCTTTAAACTCTTATGATTACTGTACTGAAATGTTCATCATATATGTCATGTATGTGTGGATTTGTTTTGTGATCTGAGTTTATACTACATAGTTAATTTAGTCTAAAAATGATTAGAGACAGGTGCCATGGCATGACTGTAATCCTAGGTATTTGTGAGGTTGACGGGGGAGGATCACTTGAGTCTACAAATTTATTAGACTGAGCAAAATAATGAAATACTGTTTCAAATAAATAAATGAATGAGTAAATGAAATTGTTTAGGGAGGTTATATTTTGCTTTGTATTGGTACTGATATTTTATTCTATTATATGTGATTAACTATTGATAGCAAGCTACTATTATCAAGTATTTTACTTTGCTTAAATTTAAACACACAAGCAGAATTTAAGGCATTCAAAGTTCAGTGTAGGTGAATCATCTTCAAAAATTATAAGTAACAATAAAAGTGGTGCTACATGATTATATTTAATTGATTTATACTAAATTCAATATTTATAATTCTAAAAGTTGTATTGAACACATACTATATTCCACATTATGATGAAGATAGAAACAAAAATGAATAAAATATGGTGCTAGGTCTCAAGGAGATAAAAAATGAATGTCACATCAATAATTCCCAGAATTATACTTTACTTAAAAGATAACAGTTAAATAATTCAACAGTATAAGGAAGAGAAACAGGTGGAAAAATGGAAAATTTAATTTTTACACCCTTAGAGTGAGAACATAGTTCTATATTCTACTCAATTAAGAGAACACAACTCTGAATAACAAAATCAAATCAGTATTCTGAATACTGTGCTAAGTTGTTAGTTTTTTTTCTTCCCTCAAGTGTAAAATTGGTTAGATTTTATAATGTTAAGTGAATCTGTATGTCTCCAAATTATACAGCAAAATATACTATGACATCCTTGTGAAATAGTTTGAAGGATTTGAAGTGAATGAACATAAATAAGGGAATTGAAAAGAGGATGAAAAGGGTAATCATTACAGATAAGGTTGTCGTCAATCTGGAAAATGAACTCTAGTGGACAGTCCAAGTTCCTGCCTCAGTGTCTTCTTAACCAGCAATTTTTAGATAGAACTTGCTGAAGATAATCATAATATATAAAATGATTTATGAGTGACATGTAGGTTAAAAATATAATAAGTATATAGAAATAGAGAATCAGCATAAAAGAAAATTTTGACAGGCTGAGGCAATCGTCCAAACTGCATAGATGACATATAATATAGCTGAATGAACAGTCTTTATTTCCAGTACAGTATAGACATGTTTCTAAAACATCAAATACAAACAAACCTCAGGGATTGATTAAATGGAAAAAAAATAAGAACATAAATTGATTATCAAACAGCATAATGATTAGTTTGATAGTTTTAATTAAAATTATTGCAATGGCCTTCTTTATAGATGTGTTGGTCAGATAACACCTGGAACCTCGTGTTCAGTTCTGAGCATAACAACATAATGGAACTTGCACTGAACTTGTCTTAAGCTAGGTGGTGTGAATATCAAAGAGAAGGAAGACAAAAAAAGAAAAAAAAATATTTATTGATTTTTTGGTTATGAATATATTTTCTTAGAAACTTTCTTCCATTTACACTTTACAAATATCCTACAAAATAGGTAATATATTTGAAATAAAAAATATTTAAGTAACTGTCCAAGGTTACAGACTTGGTAAGGGCAAAACCTAACTTTGAACCTACATGAACCTGATTGTCAATGATTATGACTTTGACACTATGATGCTGCTGCACCTTTCCTTTGTTAAATTAATTTTCTTGAGCATCATATTTGCAAAAATTTAAGAAAAAACTGAAGGCTTATCAGGTGCCTATCATTGTGCATAATCTCTACTTTGAAGACTCATAATCTCACTTTGGTTCCTGACCTCAAAGTATGTAAATCCTAAAATTAAAGAAGTAATAACTTACCGGTACTCAATTCCCCTTTGAGTAAATTGCTGTGTTTGTTTATACATGCTTTGTTTTGTTTCATTTTGGATTTTACTCTCACACACTCATTAAGCCAGGTTCAGATGTGCTGCTTATATGTAAGACACATTATGTACAGGCTTCTGGGATGCTTTGCTTATAGCACAGAATTTGAAATTAGCTCAAGAGGCACGTACTTCGAGCAAATGTTCAGCTTTTCAGCTGCTGCTTCACACTCTGCCAAAGGAAGAGGACTCAAGAAACCAGGAGTGTGATGTTTTATGTCCTCACCACTTTAGTGTCTACACTCTACAGGAGCCTTTAAACATGAACAATGTTTGTAGGGTTTGAGCTAGTCCATTCTTTAGATTATTGCCTGTTCTTACAATGAGGAGAGATTAAGAAGTGGACTAAAGTTCCAGATGCATAGTGTATTTGGCATCCAGCATCAATTCTCACAGTTAACAACTTCATCTTTCTGACTCCTTTTAGATTAGTTATGTGAATGTCAATTGAATTTTATAACTAAATGTGCTGATATAGGTTTGAAAATAAAACTTAGATGAAAACAACATTTCTGCTGATTTTTATCATTTTTTTTTCTAACAAGCAAAGTTGCAAAAATGTGGGCTTTTCTGTTCCACCATACCTAATCTGAGCTCCAGCATGTAGACATTCAGGGGAGAATCAATAATGTCTTCCTTCAGCTTTGGGCCCATGATTCAAGGGCCATTAAGCACACAGAGTTTAAACTAATGGTTCCTGTGGCAACTTCCTAAATGTCCCTCCTTTCCTTATAGAATAGAAGGAGTAGAGCCTCTAGCCAGATAGATCTGTTCTATTCTGAAAATTAATTCCAGAGATATAGTCTTCCTCAGCACTTCAACAATTTTTACACATCTCATTTTATCTATTTAAGAATTTTGCTTCTAAAATAGTAGTTTTTGTTTTATTTAGAAAGTGAGAAAGGAAAAATTTCTGGATACATCTTGCTTAATGCCAACAAATTCTGTCTTTTGGGCAGTCAAGTCTGATGGAAGAAAAGAAATAACCATTCCCAGTGACTATATCACAAATGACCCTAAGAGGATATAGTGATACACAGATGAAGGAACTGTTAGATCTGCCTGCAGGATCACAGAAGGCATTATAGTAAGTGAGACATTTGAATATGAAACTGAAAAAGAAAAAAAAGATATCAGAATGACACGTGAAAGTGGAATATTTTAGCTAAAATAAAAGAGGAGAATAAATGCATGGCAGGTTGAAAGTTCATGATGTATTTTGAGAAACACAAATTTGCTTGTGTTAATGAGAACGAGATAAACATTTGGACATTGTGGAGACAAGACTGAAAGGGACAACTGCATAGCCCCCTTATATTTCTTGATCTTCATTCTGAGCCAGAATGCAAAGTAATTTAATGTTACTAAGGAAGCACCAAAGAAGGGGTTAAATAAGATAATCCTTTTTTCCTTTTTTTTTCACAGAAAATATGTTGCTATTTATAATTCCTTAAGAATTAAAGCATCTATAAAATTAAAGAATAAGTATTTTTATAGCTATGGACATAAATATAGAAGTAGTAGGTAAAATTTAAGAATACCAATTGTGATAATTTAAGATATTTTTCTAACTTCTTTGTTTTTTCTCTGTATTTGGGATATGTTATGGTTAGATATGAAGTGTCCCCTGAAAGTTCATGTGTAAAATATTACACAAATGATTAGAGATGAAATAATTGGGTTATAAAAAGCTTAACTTAATCAGTGTATTAATCCACTGATAGATTAACTGTGTGATAATTGTAGTGTGTGTGGCTTGAGGACATAGGTCACTGAGGTTCTACCTTTGGGGTTTATATTTTGTCTCTAGTGAGCAAAGCTGCTCTCCTGCTTCTAGATTACCATATTCTATATTGTTTTTCTCTTTCACACCATTCTGCCATGATGCTTCAAGTTGGACTTATGAAGAGCTATAGAGTCAGCTGTCTCTGGACTGAGACATCTGAAACTATGAGCCAAATAAAACTTTTCCTCCTCTAGTTGTTCTTGTCAAATCTTTTGGTTATGAATACCTATTCTTAGCTGTGTCCTTGTACTCTTTCCACTTAAAGTAAGTGGACACATTTGGTGTTCACTGGTCCATTTGAGTTCCTTTGGAAAAATATGTGACTTAAAGGATCAAGGTGGAAATTCCAAAGAAAGATTTAAACAAATATTGTTTGGTTTATCTTCTGAGATTTCTCTTATCAGCTATGAGAAGAAATTCTTGTGTAGTTGATTCTTTCAAAGATACTGGGAAAAGATTGAGCAAGTCTGACTAACACACAAATTCTGAAGCCATGACCTTTGAAATCCAATAAAGCCATAGTTTATCTGCATATCAGTAAGAAAATAAGAAAAGTTTATTATTGTTTGTTACTAGGATTTTGAGAATTTTTTGAAACAAAAAACCAAATTCTCCAGGAATTAGGCAATCCATTTTCTCTTAAATGAACAGAAAAACTTTGGAGGAATTGTCTCTAAGAGTTTTAAATAGAGGTGAACATTTATCATTCTTTAGCCCAAATGCTACGTTCATATCCCTGTTATGCACCTTCTACTTGGAAAACTCTAAAAGTCACTTAACACTTCCCATTATATGAAGTATGCATCAGATGGCAGGAAGAATGACCTTCTACAAAATTGTTGGATTATTGTGCCTCTTGTTTGAAATACTTCAGTGCTTCCATGTGTACTTATAAGGAAACCCATGCTTCATATAATACCTGCATGGCTCCCTCCTGCTTCTTCATCTCCATTCTGTGCTGTGCTGCACTTTTCTACCACTCTTGAACCACAGGAAACATTTTTGTATTAACAACACGCCAATCTCATCCTCATATGGTGTCATTGGAATTTCCTTCTGCCAGGGAGAGTTTTCCCCTGGCTCTTTTCATTGTTGGTCCTTTATCATCTTTACGTGATCAGTTTAAATATATCTTCCTCCAAGAAACTTTGTTATTTATGCTGTCACTATTTCTTAAAAGTATCTCTCTAAAGTAGTATTTGCTTATTTTCTGAATTTTCTCTCTATACATGTACATTTGATGAAGGCAAGAATCATTATTTGTGTTACTGATTATATTAGGAAATTTTATATTTGCTTAGTGAAAAGGAGTAAAAGAGTAAATCACTAAATCTGTATATTGTAAGAGAAATAATAGGGCAATTCTTACTATCAGATAAGATTGAATAACATGAATTTTATGATCAATTTTTACAAAAAAATCTCTCAAGCGCATACTTTATGAAAATTTTACTAGAAGTAATTGGAAGAGTATCTCAGTTCATTCTTTCTGTCTTATAAATATGGTTAACCTTAATCTAACTTGGGCAAATAAAAAGTGGAATTTCCACTAAAAGGTAATGGTACTCCTTTAGTATTATGAGCTCCCGAAATTATATAAAAAGAAATCTATAAAATCATACTTCCTTGCCTGCAAGGTAGGCAGACCTGCGACCGACTGGCTGAACAGGCCCAGGGGTCTGCGGGCATGGTAGACACCTCACGCCAATTGGAGGAGGGGCAGAGCAGAGCCGCTGCCCGCGCCTGCAAGGTAGGCAGACCGCCGCCCGACCGAGCAAGGGAGACTTTTCAACTATAGAAGAGCAATATAAATATATAGGGGGAAAAATTTTCAAAAACACAACAGTTTCACCAAGCAGAAAGAAACGCAAGCAGTATGAAAAGACAAGGAAAGAAAGGACCACAAGCAATGCAGGTCAACTCAACTTTAGAAGAGGTAACAGCTGCAGCAGATGGAATGTCAGATAAAGAATTCAGGATATACATGCTTCAGATGATCTGGAGTATCAAGGAAGACATTAGACAGCAAAATCAGACAATGAAAGATCACTTC
>NW_025999982.1:29158935-29176742 GCF_001458135.2 Marmota marmota marmota
AAATGAATGACAGTAGAGGGGGTAGAGGGAGATGAGGGGAGGGGAGGGGAGGGGAGGGGGGATAGTAGAGGATAGGAAAGGCAGCAGAACACAACAGACACTAGTATGGCAATATGTAAATCAATGGATGTGTAACTGATGTAATTCTGCAATCTGTATATGGGGTAAAAATGGGAGTTCATAACCCACTTAAATTAAAGTGTGAAATATGATATATCAAGAACTATGTAATGTTTTGAACAACCAACAATAAAAAATTAAAAAATAAATAAATAAATAAAATCATACTTCCTAAATTGTGGCATTTATATTGTATAACAATAGGAAATCACTTCCATATTCCAGTTGACATTTTCTTCTTTAGTGTGGGTTACACTGCATTGTTGTTAATTACTTACTAGTCTCTAGAGATGTGCTTGTCATTAAATAAACAAGCTTGTCTGAAACACAAAGTGTTATGAAAATTAAAAGAAAGGCATTTTGGCCCTTATTGCAGATGACATAAAAATCCTAAAGACTACACAATACATGCACATGCACATACACGCAACTGTTGGAACTATTTAAAATGATTCTGGATACAAAATGAACATAAAAAAATTGGATAATAGAGAAATATCTGAAAAATAAATTAGAAGAGAACTTCTATTTATAATACCTGCAAAGTTAAAATAACTAGGAATACATTTAACCAAGGAGGTGAAAAATCTCTACAATGAAAATTATGAAATATTGATGAAAGTTGTTGAAGATAATATCTGAAAAGTTTGGATGTGTATTGCTAAAATGGCTATATGACCCAAAGTAATTTGTGGATTTAATATAATTCCTGTCAAAATACCAATAACACTCTTCATAGAAAAGGAAAAGAAAAAACAAACTCCTGAATTTTATATGGAACCACAAAATACTCCCAGTAGCCATAAGGATCAATAACCAGAATGTATAAAGAACTCATAGAATTATACTGCAAAAAAAAAAAAAAACAATCAGATAACAAAATGAACAAAAGTTTGGAGTAGACAGCTCTCAAAGGATGACATACAAATGGTCAACGGATAAATGAAAAAGTGCTCAAATAAGCAGGGAAATGAAAATGGAAGATTCCATGATACATCACCTCATCCCAGTTAGTCATTATAAAAACCAATATGGGGCTCCTCAAAATATTAGAAATAGAACTTTCATCTAAACCAGAAATCCCACCATGGGGTATATATTCAAAGGAAATGAAATTTGTATGTGAAAAAGACATTTGTATCCCTATGTTTCTTGGAGCAGCATTTATACTAGCTAAGATGTGGAATCAACATATGTGCACATTAGCTTACGAATGAATGAAAAAAAAGTGGTACTATACAGAATAGAATGTTATTCAGTCATAAAAATAATTATATTCTATCATTTGTGGAAGTATGTGTGAATCTGAAAGATAGTATGTTAAGTGAAATGAAAGAAGAAGAGACAGAAAAATGGAAACAGCTGTCTATGGACTGAGACACCTGAAACCATATTCCCCACCAAAAATATTTCCTCATCTAAAATTATTCTTCTCAGGTTGTATTAGGGTTCTCTGGAGGAAAAGAATCAACAGAAAGTATAATTATAAAAAGTGGATTTATCAAGTTGGCTTACATGACCAGAAGTTGGATAGTACACAGTGGCCATCTGAATACTGGAGAGCTGGAAAAACCAGTAGTTATGTAATCCAAGAGGCTGAAACCCCAGAACAAGACGGATCTAGAATGCTACCTTAGTCCAAAACTGAATGCTTCTGGCGAATCACTAGCAAAATCTGTTTGCAAGATTGAGAAAGCAAGAGTCAAATGTCATCAAATGATCCTGGCAGCTATCAAAGACCTGTTCAAGAAAATTTGAGCTTGCATCTGCTGCTGTTTCTTTGTTCTTCCAGCTTTTATTACATCCAAGCCACCATCCTATTGGACAGTGCTGCCCATGCTTGAGGAGGGTTTCCACTTCAGCTGGCCATCTCACATGACAGTCATTCCTAGACACACCCTCATTGACACACCCAGAAGCCTCTTAATCATCAACATCTCTTACTTCAATCAAGCTGACAATTGAACTTAAATATTACAAAAGTCTTTCAGTCATATCAGAGAAAAAACTGACTAAAACAAACAGAAAGAAAGTGGTGGCATACGCTACTACATGGATGAAATTTGAAAATGATAAGCTAAATAGAAGATGCTGGTTACACAATAATTCAATATATAATAATATTCTATTTATTTATTTATCATTGAATATTTATAATTTAAATGAATCTTAAGTAATGCCAAAACTTAAAAATTGTACACACTTATGAAGTATTATTTGATTGCATGTATATGATGTGTGATGTGTAACTCAGGTTAAGCGTATTTATCTTCTCAAATATTTATTATTACTTTTTGGTTGAAAGCATACACAATTTTTTCCTCTAGCTATCTGAAATATATAGTATGTTATTGTTATTGATGCTGAGCATAAACATACAATAAGTCCCTACTCTATTTATATTAAACATCCAGAAAAACAAACACATATAGGTAGAAAGCAGTTTACAGACAGGTGCAAGCTGGTGAATTGTAGTTTTAATTTTCTTTTGGAGGTGACAAAATATTTCAAAATTAGATAAGGGATAGTATTGGAAAATAATCCCTATATTATGCATTTCAATATGGTGCATTTTGTACTGTGTTAATGAAATACCAACAAGAGTATGATGAAAAGGGATATCCTCACATTAGGAAAAAAATTCACTTACACTTATCCATGATGGCTGATGTCTCTGAATAATCTTCAGGGTACTATGGAGAACATGAGGACTATTTGGTTGTTGATATATCCAGCAGCATATCAATAAATTTGTCACTCAATTTCTCTATGGAAAAATATGGAAATATTATATGTTTTGTTAGTTCTGAATATTTACTTACTTCAGTCAGTTTCTTTCTATAAAATAAGTAGATAATACCTGATATCATTGATATTACTAAATATAATCGCTTCTGGCAAATAGTTAAATAATAATTCCAGATAACAAGACACAATTATTTATGGAAAGGATAATCATTTGACTTGTATCTCTGAAATTGTTAAAAACATGTTTTAATTGACACTTTATTTAGCCTGTGAGAATTTGAGAGCAAAGATTAAGTTTATGCATTGTTTCTTTATTAGCTTCTTACAAAGATGCTAATACATCATAGTACTCAAAATATATTTGTTAAATATGTAATCAAATATAAATAAACATATCAATTTGAATTCCAGTAATCAAAGAATAATATATTGAAATTGTTATAGAATGGAAAAGTATCAGTTTTTTGCCTTAGAGAACATTATAATACATATAATCAGCAGATACACTGATTTTTAATGAATATATGCACATTAATATTAATTTGCACATAAATATATATATATATGATTGTGTATTATTTACTCAATATAATCACATATTTCTTTTTAAACTTATTCATAAGTTATTTTTACATTTTCTGAATTTCATTTGTGTGTAGATAGAATTTTTGCATTTCTACAATGTCTTCCAATTTCATCTAGAAAGCTAAAACTGTCACCTGTATTTGATCAACTCTGAAATTTGAACTTAGAGATACAACTCATTACTGTATATGTAGGGACATTTTTTCTAGAACATATTCTTTATAGTGGATAGCTTGTGACTTTGATTATTAGAGAAAAATATTAATAATAAAATGTTGTACAGGCAAATGGATAGGAGCATGTTTCATAATACTGCCTCTTTCCCAGAGCAACACTGGGTTTCTCTCCAAGAGTCAATGGAGTGTAAAAGTCTCAGAGACAGCTTTAAAAATAAATCTATTGTGACAATTTCTGTTTGTGATACCATGCTATGCCTCTCTAGGATGTTACCCCCTTGAAGAAGACTGAATAAAGTGTATGTGGAATTCTGTCTATACTATTTTCATATTTGAATGTTCATTTATAATTATCTTAAAACAAAAATTTTATAAAAGAAACCAACATTATGGAAGAAATTCTTGTATTGTCATTGAGCATTAAATAATGTGTATTCTAGTTCTAACATTATAATTAGTAAAAGGATAAATTTGTTTAACTCTTTCCAACTCAATATTTTAAAACATATTTCATCTAAGAAGATATTCTTACAACATTTATAGCAATTATAACATACTTTTCAAAACACTGCCTGAGAAGTTATCTAGCTTAAACAAGCAGTTTTAATTGCAGAATTTTCATCATTATTTATAGGTTTTCTTATTCTTTTTACTGTAATTTGATTATTATACATTCTGAAACTTAAGATACATATGGCTTTTCTCAGGAAAAGCTGAAGCTTCATTTTTTAATCTATTCAGAAAAGGGGTAACTCTATTTCTCATAAGTCCCCAATGCTTAAATAAGGTAGTTCTTGCTTGTAGTCTGGTTTTACACTCTTGTATGTCATAAGGGTATGATGTCAATAACTAGGGTGATATCCAATAGGAAATTATAGATATTTCCAAGTCCATTAAGGTACAAATTGATTTTCTTTTTTTTTTAATTTTTATTGTTGGTTGTTCAAAACATTACATAGTTCTTGATATATCATATTTCACACTTTGATTCAAGTGGGTTATGAACTCCCATTTTTACCCTGTATACAGATTGCAGAATCACATCAGTTACACAAATTGATTTTCAAAACAGGTAAAAATAAATGTTCCATTTAGACCTTTCTCTTTATCTAGCCCTTAACAAGAAATAGTAAAAGTTTTTTTTTTTAAATCAATGAATATGATTAACTATCTGAAAAAATACAGATTTAAATTAATAGAATATTATTTATATTATTTAATGCACACAGTGAAATATATACCTGGGAAAAAGAGTTTCAGTGTATAATTATGAGTAAGTGAATTAAGCTATGTAAAGAAAGACAAGTACTACATTATCATAGTTTTATGGGGAAAGTATGAAAAGTTGATGTCATAATAGTTGAGAGCACATTGGTGATAATCAAAGGCTTAAAGGAAGAGGGGGAAGGATGGAGAGAGGTTGGTGCTAAGTAATGATCTGATAGCAGCAGGAAGTTCTGGGGTGCTACTACACAGTAAAGTGACAAAAAATAACAAAATGAATATTTTCCAATTCCTAAAAGAAAGTATACTGGATGTTTTCTCCATGAAGAAATAATAAATGTTTGAGGAGACACATTTGCCTAATTGACTTAAATATTAAGTGATGCATATATGTATTGAAACATTACATAGTACCCAATTAATATGTACAATTTTATGATTTTATACACTAATTAAAATTTAATTTGAATTTTCAAAAAGAGATGATAAAAGAAAATAAAGATATGTTCTAAAAGTTTTTATGTATAATTTATGCTAACAGCTAATAAATATTAATTCATGAATTAATAATAACTTTTGTTATTAATAATCAAGAAATATTAGTTATTTCCCCCCTTCAATTCAATTTAATTTATATTTTTGAGTGTATATCCCTCTGGTCTATGGGAAAAAATAAACCTTGAGGGGCTACTCCTTTTTCAGGATTTGCTCTCATGAGCATGGGGAGGACTTGAATCACACCTTTCCTTTGATTCTACATCTCTCAAAGCACACATTATTATAAAGCTAACATTTGTTTATAATTATTATATCTATGTATCGTTCTATCTCTGTGGGTATATTGTTATGACAGGGATTATTATTACCTATTTTTGTTTTTCTTCTTTTCTTATTTTGATACCAGAGATTGAATCCAGGAATGCTTAATCACTGAGCCACATCCTCAGCTCTTTTTATATTTTATTTGAGACAAGGTCTCGCTAAATTGCTTAGGTCCTTGCTAAATTGCTGAGGCCACCTCAGCCTCTTGAACTGCTAGAATTACAGGCCTGCACCACCGCACCCAACTCCTAGCTAAATTTTCATTTATAATTTAATTATAATTGATAAATCTTTGGTCAAATTACATCACATAACAAAAATAATATAAGGATTCCCAATGAAGGAAGAAGAATAAATAATTTGATAATGAACACAGAGTCTTTTAAAGTACTGAGTAACTGTACAGTTTTGGTGTGCAGATATTTTCAAAAAAATTAAATGTTTGATACAGAGGAATGATACTATTTGAACATATATAGGGGACATCATTATATTTGAAATTTAAAATTTAATGCAGCAATGTTTGTTTTTTTTTTTGGCAGTGGAAGGTATACTGGGGATTGAACTCAGGGCACTCAGCCACTGAGTCACATCCCCAGCACTATTTTGTATTTTATTTAGATACAGGGTCTCACTGAGTTGCTTAGCACCTCAGTGTTGCTGAGGCTGACTTTAAAATCAGGATCCTCCTGTCTCAGCCTCCTGAGCTGCTGGGATTAGAGGCGTGTGCCAGGACACCCAGCTGCAACAATGTTTTTATCCAATAATGTAAAGCAAGCTACCTGATGTAATTTACCTAACTAAAACCTGGGTTAGAAAGGGTTGAGAAACAATAAGATAACAAATAACCCAATCAATAAATTGGCTAAAGCACTGAAGAGACACTTAACAGAAGAAGAAATACAATCCTTCAATAAACATGAAAAAATGTTCAGTATCTCTAGCAATTAGAGAAATTCAAATCAAACCTAAACCAAGATTTCTTCTCACTCCTGTCAGAATGGCAATCCCACAGGAAACAATAAATGTTGGTGAGAATGTGGGGGAAAAGGTACACTCACCCATTGCTGGTGGGACTGAAACTTGGTGCAATTACTATGGAAAGCAGTTTGGAGATTCCTCAGAAAACTGGGAATGGCACAGCTATCCCACACCTTGGTTTATACTCAAAGGACTTAAAATCAACATACTACAGCAATGCAGCCATGTCAATGTTCATAGCAGATCAATTCACAATAGCTAAACTATGGAGCCAACCTAAGTGTCCTTCAATAGATGAACAGATAAAGAAAATGTGATATATATATATATATTTTCCAATGGAATATTACTCAGCTTTAAAGAAGAATGAAATTATGGCATTTGCCAGTAAATGGATGGAATTAGAGAATATAACGCTAAGCAAAATAAGCCAATCCCCCCAAAACAAAGACCTGATGTTTTCTCTAAAATGGGGATGCTAATTCACAATAAGGTGTGGTGGGAACTAGAAAAGAATAGTGTTACCTTAGATTAGGTAGAAGAAAGGGAGGGGCTAGAGGAAGAGATGTGAGGATAGGAAAAATAGTAATATAAAACCTACATTATTACTTTATGTATATATGTGACTGCATGACCAATGTGATTCTACAATCTGTACACTCACAAGAAAGAGAAATTATATCAAAATGCATAAATGTATTCTACTGTCATGTATAACTAATTAAAAAAAATTTAAAATTTTTAAGAAAGAATATAATGCTTCTAAAAAGAGATTTTTTTCTTTTTAAAAGTGTTTTTATTAATATATTTCCACATTATACTGAGGTTTATTTTGACATAATCATACATACATGCATGGGATATAATTCATTCCACTTCTGTTCCCAGTGCTTCTTTTTTCGTTTTCATTCTCCAACCTTTTTATTATTATACATATTTGTTTATACATAGCATGCAGATTCATTTTGACATAATTTAAAAATCATGGAATATAATTTGCTCAAACTTGGTTTCCAGTATTTTTCCTTTCTCTCCCTTGTTCCCTATCCCTGTTTCCTTCCCGCTACTCTACTATTCTGTTACTTACTTTCCCTTTTTTTTTCATTTTAGTTAGTTTCTTGTGGATATGCATGATGTTGAGATTTGCTGTGGTATAATAATGTATGCATATAAGAAAGATAGGTTAGGTTCATTCCTCTGGTCTTCCCTTCTCTTGTCCATTTTCCCTCTCCCTCATTCCCCTTCATTTAGGCCACCAGACTTCCTTCTTTTTTGATGCCATCTTCTTACCCTTTTCCCATTCTGTCTCTTCTCTCTCTCTCGCTCTCTCTCTCTTTTTTCCCTCCTTATATTGGACTTACTTCCATATATCAGAGACAACATTCAACCTTTACTTTTCCGAGTCTGGCTTATTTCATTTATCATGATAGTCTCCAGTTCAATGCAGATACCTACAAATGTCATGATTTTTTTTCTTTTTGTGTCCGTGTGATAGTCACCTGTGTATAAATACCACATTTTCTTTATCCATTCAGCTGTTGAAAGGGTACCTAGTTTGGTTCCATAGCTTGGCTATTGTGAATTTTGACCCTATACATAACTATGTGTCTGTGTCACTCTAGTGTGATGATTTTACATCTTTTGGATACATACTGAGTAATAGGATAGCTGAATCTCATGGTGGTCCCATTGCTATCCCCTCTTTTTTTTTAGTAATCTCCATACTAATTTCCAGAATGATTACACTAATCTGAAGTTTTACCAACAATGTGTGAGTGTACATTTTCCCCCATATCCTCATCAACACTTATTAGTATTTGAGTCTTTGATAATAGCTCTTCTGAGTAGTGTGAGATGACATCTCTAAGTAGTTTTGATTTGCATTTGCTCAATTGCTAGAGATGTTGAGCATGTTTTTGAGTAATCATTGACCAATCGTATTTCTTTTTTTGAGCAGTATCTGTTTAGTTTTTTTTTTTGCCCATTTATTAATTGGGTTATTTGTTATTTGGGTGTCAAGTTATTTGAATTATGAATATATTCTAAATATTCCCTATCTGAGGAACAGGTGGCAAAGAACTTCTGTGGTTCTGTAGGTTCTCTCTTTCTGTAATTAATTTTTTTCTTTTTCTGTGAAGAAGCTTGTTAATATGATGCAATCCTACTTACTAATTTTTGGTTTTATTTCTTACACTTTTGGAGTCTTCTAAAGAAATCAGTTCCTAGGCCAACCCACTAGTGTGTCGGACAATATATTTTTCTAGTAGTGTCAGACTTTCATCCTAATTCATAGGTATTTAACATATTTGCCGTTGAATTTTGTGGAAGGTGAGAACTAGAGGTCAAGTTTTATTCTTCTACATGTATTTTCCCAGTTTTCTCAGCATCATTTACTAAAAAAGTCTATATTTTTTTCTCCAACCAATGTTTTTGGCATCTTTGTCTAGAATCAGATAATTGTATTAATGTGGGTTTATTTCTGTGTGTTCTATTCTATTCCATTGGTCTTAGTGTCTGTTTTGTTGCCTGTAACATGCTGTTTGTTACTAGAAATCTGTGGTGTATTTTGAGGTCTGGTATTGTGACATCTCCAGTGTTTCTATTTTTGCTCCTGATTACTTTAGCTATTCTGTCTCTTATTTTTTAATAAATTTCAGAATTTCCTTTTAATATTCTGTGATGAATGTCTTGGTAATTTCATGGTAATTGTATTGAATCTGTATAATGCTTTTGGTAGTATGGTCATTTCAATAATATTGATTCTGCCTATGTACAAATATGTGATGTCTTTCCATTTTCTCAGGTCTTTTTCAATTTTGTTATGCAGTGTTCTATAGTTTTCTTGTAGAAGTCATTGATATGTTTCATTAAATTAATTCCCAAGTATTTTTTGAAGTTATTGTGAATGAAGTACTTTTCTTATTTTTTTTTCAGAAGGTTTTTTCTAGAGTATAGGAAAGCAATTAATTTATATGTATGGATCTTGTGTCTTGCTACTTTACTAAAATTGTTTATCAGCTCTAGAAGTCTCCTGATAAGGTGTTTTTGTCTTCTAAATATAAAATAATCTCCCATATTCTTGAATAGGCAGAATTAATATTGCCAAAATGGTCATAGTACCAAAATTGCTATACAGATTTAATGCAATTCCTATGACATTTTTCATAGAAATAGAAAAAGCAATCATAACAACTATTTGTAAAAATAAGAAGCTGAAAATAACCAAAGCAATCCTTAGTGAGAAAAGTGATGCAGGAGCTATCACAATACCAGAACTTAAATTATTCTACAGAGCTATAGAGTAACAAAAGCAGCATGGTATCGGCACTAAAACAGATGTGAAGACCAATGGTATAAAATAGAAAGCACAGAGATAAACCCATATAAATACAATTATTTCATACTAGACAAAGGTGCCAGAAACACACATTGGAGAAAAGATACCTCTTCAACAAATGATGCTAGGAAAACTGAAAATTCGAATGTAGCAAAATGAAACTAAAACTCTATATCTCATTCTGCACAGAACTCAACTTAAAGTGGATCAAGGTCCTAGGCATTATTAGACCAGAGAGCCTGCACTTACTAGAAGTAAAAATAGGCCCAAATCTATATCATGTCGGCTTAGGAACCAAATTCCTCAACAAGACTTCTAAAACACAAGATGCAAAATCAAGAATCAATTGAAGTGATTCTATCAAAATAAAAAGCTACTTCACAGAAAAGAAAACAAAGGAAACTCGAATGTGAACAGAGAGCCTACAGAATTGGAGAAAATCTTTGCTACCTACACCTCAGAGTCTTAATATCCAGGATATATAAAAAACTCAAAAAATGTAACACCAAAGAAGCAAATAACCCAATTAATAAATGGGCATAGGAACTGCACAGGCACTTCACAAAGAAATATGACTGGACAAAAATATATGAAAAAAAATGTTCAACATCTCTAGTATTTAGAGAACTGCAAATAAAAACTACACGGAGAGTCTATCTCACTCCAGTAAGAATGGCAATTATCAAGAATTCAAAAAAAACAAATCTTACGCACACTCATACATTGCTGGTGGAACTTCAAATTGATGCAATCACTCTCGAAAGCAGTATGGAGATTCCTCGGAAATCTTGAAATCTTGAAATGAAATCACTGTTTGACCCAGCTACCCAGTTCTGAGTATATGCTCCAAGGACTTAAAATCAGCATACTATACTGATGCTGCCAAATTAGTGTTTATAGAAGCTAAATTCACAATAGTAAGCTATGTAGAAGCTCAATTAACAATAGCTAAGCTATGAAACTGATCTATATGCCCTTCAACAGATGAATGAATGAAGAAAATGTGGTACATGTACACAAGGCAATGTTACACAGTGATAAAGAAGAATGAGATTATGGCATTTGCTGGTAAATGGTTGGAAGTGGAGACTATCATGCTGAGCAAAATAAGACAATCCCAAATATTCCAAGCCCAAATATTCTCTCTGATATGTGAATGCTCACTCACAATAAGTGGAGTGTGGGGGAAGGGAAGAATAGAAGTTCATTGGGGGCGACCCAGGCTAATGACAGGCATCTCCCAGGGGACCAGCTCTGCACCAAGATGGTGGAAGATAAAGACAAGGAAGGGTCTCATTGAGTTGCTTAGGGCCTTGCTAAATTGCTAAGGCTGGCTTTGAACTCATGATCCTCCTGCCTCAGTCTCCCCAGATGCCGGGATTACAGAGTTAGCACTAGCAGAATTTCACAAAAAAATCAAAGAAGCATTTGAAGTGTTTGACCATGAGTGGAATAATACAGTGGATGTGAGAGAAATTGGGACAATTATAAGGTCATTAGGATGCTGCCCTAGTGAAGGAGAGCTACATGATCTGCTTGCAGAGGAGGGATGTGAAGTTTGGTGGATATCTGTTAGTCTTCTCCTTTCAAAGAGATTTGTAGAAGAAGAACCCACTGGATATATTAGATATGAAAAACTTCCTCCAGTGATGACCAAAGTACACTGGAAAGAAGGTATAGACCAGTTCCAGAAGATGTCCTTCTTTGAGCTTTTGAGGTTTTAGATTCTGCTAAATGTGGGTTTCTTACTAAGGAAGAACTCATCATATATATGACTGAAGAAGGTGAGCCTTTCTCCCAAGAAGAAATGGAAGAAATGTTGCCTGTTGCAATGGATCCAGACTCAAATTCAATTAATTAAAGGGAGTATATAACAATGATGGTGATAGATGAAAATTAAATGTTTTAAACTCTTAATTTCTAATTGAAAATGTCTTGTCCTTGTTAATTTTGCATTTTATTTTGTAATTCATTTATCTGATATCAATGCCTGTGACATGATTATTTCAACATATTTTGTTTTCTAAAGATGATCATAACAAAAATTCTTTTTTAGTACTGGGAATGGAATCCACTGAGCTTCATCCCTAACTCTTTTCACATTTTTCACCAACAGGCTGGTCTCAAACTTGAAATTTTCCTGCCTCAGACTCCTGAGTAGCTGGGATCATAGGTGTGCCCTGCTCACCTGGATGATTGTAACAATTTTAAATAGACTTATGGGATGACATACAGCTAATTACTTAAAAACTAATCTTAAAAATATTTAACATTAAAATAGATTATTGTTTATTTTCTACAATAAACATGTTACCTTTTAATTAACTAAACTGAGAAAATTAATAATAACTATAATGAGCCAAGATTTGCCACGTAAAGATCTTGAGAGAGGGCAGAATGACCACAAATTGAAAATGAGTGTCAGTGTGATGAAGGCTTCTTTTTAAAGAACAATAAACACTTCAGTAATCTGAAAAAAAACAAAAAAACAAGAAATTTATTGGATTAGACAAAGAAGAATGAAAGCAAGGGAGAATAGGTGGGAATAAGAAAGACAGTAGAATGAACTGAACATAACTTTCCTATGTTCTTATATGAATACATGACCACTGTAACTCCACATCATGTACAACCAAAAAAACAGGAAGTTATACTCTATGTACGTATGATATGTCAAAATACATTCTACCATTTTCTATAACTGAAAAGAACAAATAAAAACTTAAAATAAATAAATATAGGATTATGCATGTATCAGCAAATGGAGATAATTTAAGCTCTTTTTTTTTTTTTGTATTTTCTTGACTTTCTTCTCTGGCCTGAATTCTCTGGCTAGAGTTTTGAGGACTGTGTTGAATAAGAGTGATGAGAGTATGCATTCTTGACTTGTTCATATCATAGAGGGAAATGCTTTCAGTTTTTCTCCATTCAGTGTGATTTTGGCATTGTCATATATAGCTGTAAGTAAGTTCCTTCTATCTCTATTTTCTCCTCTGTTTGAAACATAAGTGGGTGTTGCACGTTGTTAAATGCTTTTTCTGCATCTATTGAGATAGTCAGTCTATGAAACCAACATCACCTTGATGACAAAACCAGACAGAGACCCATCAAGGAAAGAAAACTTCAGGTTGATATCCTTAATGATCACAGATGCAAAATTTTTGAATAAAATATTGTCAAACTGCATGCAAAACATATTAAAAAGATATTGCACCATGATCAATTTGGTTTCATTCCAAAGATGCAAGGTTGGTTCAACATATGCCAATTGATAAATGTAAATCTACCATATTAATAGACATGAGGACAAGAACCACAGTAAAGAAAAAAATAATTGTAAAAATTCCTACAGAACCTTATGTTTGGAGTAGTGCATTAGCTGTTATTTAACAGTAGATTAAATGAAAGGAAAAAAAATGAATCTAATGATGTTAGGGTCTGTAAACAAGTCAGGATGGCGCCTGGCATTTTGCCAGAGGGAGTGGTTTGTGAAGTAACATCAGCGAGCCATTAAGTGTGGAGATTTCTTATTGGTTGACTGCTGTATCCAGTTTATGTTAATTAAGATAAGCTGCGTGGAATGTATATATACCCCTCCAGTCCTACAATAAACGGCTCCCACTCCTGCCGTATCAATGTACACAAGTTGTTCGTCACCCCCCGGTTAGTTTGTTGTAGCCGGACTGCAGCAGAGCAGCACAATGACATAAATATATGAGATTCTGTTCTACCATTTTCTTTTTCCATAAAAAAGAAAGAGAGAAATGCCATTTTAAAATATTTTCTTCTTCTTCCAAGAATAAAATGGTTCCCTTTGCTGGCTTCCTTTTATTGAACTTAAAATTATACCTCTTCAATATTGAAATAGTTTATCCTCTGTCTGATAGTCAAATTCTCCAGAGTAACTCATGTTTATTCATCACCCACTTTTTCACATACCTGTCATTCTCTGACCTGTTCCTTGGCCACATATTCAACATCACACAGTAGACGTTGGCATTTTAAGAAACTGTATTGCTCCAAAATCACATTTATAATACACATTATAAAGTAATTTTAAAAGCTTATGACTCATTTACTGACTTAAGTAATTAATGCAAATGCCAAAATCATCAACCTCATCAAAACAACTGTATTAGTTACCTAGGGGTCCTATAACAAATTACCATGTAGTACGTGGCTTAAAACAACAGAAATTTATTTTCTCAATATTCTGGAGACCAGAAGTCTGAAATCAAGGTGCTAGAAAAGTCATAATGTCACAAAATGGTCTAGGAAACAACCTTAATTGCCTTTTCCAAAATATATTGGTACTTTGAATTTCTCTGCCCATGGTAGCATAATTGCAATTTGTACATTCATCTTCACATGTTCTTCCATAACTCTATGGCCTTCCTAGTACCAATAAGACAGGACATAATTCACCTGCTATATGACCTCCTTTCAACTAGTTTCATCAACTAGGACACATTTGTATATAAGATTATGTTCTAAGTGTCTAAGTAGACATGAATTTTGGGGGTACATTATCAAACTCACTATGACAACTAACCTACTGACTTTAACACTTTATCATTACACTTTACTAAGATTTAATCCACCTTATAATTTAATACAATTTTTAATGTGTCTTATTCACAAACCCATTGTATTGCCTTTTTTTCCTTTCATCTGCCCTTACTTAAACACTGAAAGGATCTCAACCTTTTCCTTCTAGGTGTCTACAGCAAACAGACAGTAAAGTAATGAGACAAAAGAGAGTTTTTACTACACATTAATGATTACAATGTACAAATGAGAGCTCCACATTGCTCAACAATTCTTTCACAATACTTCATAGCTTCACTTATTTATTTTCAAAGGATAATACAGCATTTATAATTATTTGATCCAGCAGGATCCTCCTCTTTTCCTCATCTTCAAAACAAACTTATAGAGTGCTCATGTCTGTTCATCTTCTTCTCTTTCCTTCACTATGCCTATGGTGATCTTAGAGAACTTGAATCTCTCCCCTGGGGCTGTAGATATCTTTCATTCTCACTTTCTCCAATACTTTGCTTATTCTATAAATACCACTCATTTGCATCCCCCAGAAATCCATTTTCTTCTCTACTTGTTTATTAAACGTTTTCAACATATAATCATTTTAATATTTTAAAACTTGTTGATCTATTATATATCCTTTCAACTTTTCTTTTTCTCATTTACTTTAATTTGAAAGTACTAATTGCAAAAAATATTCCCAATTCTTTATCTTATGTCCTTATAATGATCAAAAATTGAAGACCTTTTCTTCCACTCCACCTTAAACACATATGTCAAAGTTAAACTATGGATCTTTTCATTGGTAGTAATTATATTTTCATTCTTAGGAAAAACAGTTTTTGAAAATTAAGGATGAGTTGATTTAGTAGGAACTTCTTGGATAATGACAAGCAGTTAAGAACACATAATATAGGTGACAGGTTAATAAAAGCAATTTAGAAATTTTTGGCAACTCTTGTTTCCTTGGAATTCTAGGCCTATATTGTATTCTGCTTTGCTTTAATAAATGAGATAACTCAATATATGTTTGAAGTCCGCATAATAAAATTACACAAGAAAATAATGACCTCCCACAGAATGATGGCATATTTTTGTAACCCTAATGACTCAGGAGACTATAACAGGAGGATCACAAATTGAAGACTAGTCTGGGACACTTAATGATATCCTGTCTCAAATAAAATTAAATGAACAGGAATATAATTTAGTGGTAGAGCACTCCTTGATTGAACCCTCAGTACCACAATAAAGCAAAAAAAAAAAAGAAAAGAAAACGAAAGAAAGAAAGAAAGAAAAAAGAAAGAAAGAAAAAAGAAAGAAGAGGAAAGAAAAGAAAAGAAAAGAAAAGAAAAAGAAAGAATAGAAAAACCTACTCAAGACTCAAGTATTTCCTAATTTTGGACATCACGTTTTTTCAGACTTAGAAATATCAGAAAGCAGTGAAAATCTGTACTCTGACTTTTGGCTTAGGCATGTTAGCCTTGAAAAAAATGCTTGATGAAAAAAAAAATCTGAGAAAGACTACTCAAAGAAGTAAAATTTCCTACTGAATCTTAGAATTCCTTTACCTCCTATTGTAAAAACATAATACACTTGTTAAGTTCATATTACCCAAGCAGTGCGTACTAAATCAAGACTCAAATACTTCCTCATCCTGTATAGATCGATATTTTGTGCCAACTATAACTTCAGTTTCCTGTATCATCTTAAGAATTTCAATGGTCAATTTTTGTTACAACAAGGTGTTCTCTGACCAACTGTCTCCATCTCTGTTACAAAATCTTTTATATTTTAAAAAATAATATCTACTGTGCAGCATGTCATGAAAAAATTAGGTAGTTATCAGTTCTACCTCCTTAAGCATTTATAAAATATTTGATTAACATAATTGTACATACTTATGAGGTATAGTGAGATATTTCAATACATAGCTATGATATATAATGATTGAAGCAGAGTAACATTTTCATCTCCTATCATTATTTTCTATTTGGAACTCTCAAGTTTCCTTCTTTAGTTTTCCACAAAATATGTAATAGTTTACTGTTAGTAAACTATTATAATCACCCACTGTGCTGTAGAGCACTAGAACTTACCACTGCTATCTACTATGTTTTGTAATTCATTGTCCATCCCACCTCTTTCCTTTCTACTATAAGTCCAGCTTCTACTGACCACTACTTTACATTCAGATCGCCTCATCTTTTTAACCTGCACATATGAGAAAAAACTCAAGGTATTTGTCTTTCTGTGTCTGACTTATTTGTGCTACAAAATCTTTAAACTCTTTGCTCCATGTAAAAGTTATTTTATAGTTGTTTTCAGGTTATAATAATTCCACATAGATATACTTAAAGGCTTGTGGTTTTTGTACATGAGTAAAATACATAAAATAAAAGTTCATGAACAATCCTTTTAAATTTCACTTGAAATGTCTTATCATTTTCATTTGATGATGATACAGATTAAGATTAATGCCTATGAATAATTAAAATAATTGTAGAGATCACAAACTTATTAAATATCTATTCTAGAAATAAACATTTATGATAATAGAGTGTTCTAGTCATTCTATGAGAGATTTGGAAACAAATTTAATTAAACCTATGATGAATTTATTAGCAGCTAATATTTTGACAAAAACAAATATCCAAAATCATGTTATATTTTCACTATTATTTAAAAATACATTTTTAAATTATACCTGTAATAATGAGCTATAGGTTTAAGAGATAACTAGAAAATTTTTTAAAAGTATGTTGACAAGCACTTAGAGCTTATCTAATATTACACAATTTTCTGCCCACAATGTGTTTTTAAGGAATAAAGTCTGAACTACATAGGTAGCTGTCAAGATGTCATAAAAATGTTCACTCTATTAACTTCACACTAGGCTTTTGCCAAAAGAAAAAACCTAACTCATTGGTGGTTTCTATTGTTACTATTTTAACTTTTTGTTCAACAAAAATCATTTGCAAGCTCAACTTCCCATTCTGCAGTAAAAAAAATGATATTATGTAAAGGGAATAACTAAAATGTCATATTCATAAATTTTATATGGAACCTATGATGTCAGTTTCAGATGGTTAGTCATTTTCCCCTGGGAAAATGTTAATATTCTGAACTTATATGAAATAAAAATGTTTCCCTTTATCAACAGAAACAAACCAAAACAAAATGTAAAGAAACTGAAACTATTTTCAGTATGCTGAGTAGACTATGTACTTTGATGGAAATGTCACTTTTTTTTTTTTTTTTTTTTGTACTGG
>NW_025999982.1:29176760-29191469 GCF_001458135.2 Marmota marmota marmota
CTTTTTTTTTTTTTTTTTTAGTGAAAGGACAAACCATTAAAATGAAAACAAGAAAAAAAAACACCTTTAGTTAATGCTTCAGTAGCCATTGTCACAATTTTATCTCTGGTCAAATATATTCTGTCTCTGAAATACAAAGCAAAATGCTTATATTGTGAAATGAATGTTGATAAATACTGCATTATTTGATTATACTTTTCTTCATTTTGTTTAATTTTTTTTTTATTTTCAAGATTCTTCAATGCTTTCAGCTGAAGAATCTGGTACATTTTTGAGGAAGCATTAAAGAAAGAACATAAAGGTGTTAGGTCATTATGTGCTTCCATATACTGTCCCTGCAATTTCTTTCACCTACCCTAATTATGTACTAAGTAAACTCAGAAATGCTCATACTAGTCCTCACTGTGAAAGTGCAGTGTATGAAGCACACACAACACATATGAAATATTAGTGTTTGATTAATATGCTGTTTCTATTTGCAAGAAACCATATATGTCAGATGACCTTAAAATTTGTTTCTGTATATTATTCATAAAAGATATCCAAATTCATTTGATAATTCATTACTTTTATAATTTTATAACATTTATAATTATATGTTTTTATAATTTTTATAATGTATAAATTACTACATTATAGTCATACATAATGTTGGGGTTCATTTTGATGTAATCACATATGTATGGAGTATAATTTTCTTAACCTTACGCCCTAGAACTTCCTTTGTCCCTCCTCTTCTTCTTTCCCCTGTTCCCCTTTCTCTAATCCACAAGTCTTCTATTTTTTTTAATAGTTTTATAAATGGATATATATATATATATATATATATATATATATAGATAGATAGATATTTTTTATAAATGGATATATATTGTATATGATATATAATATATATACATAATATATAAAAAGATATATACATAATATATACATAATATAATATATGTATATAATATGTATTATGTACATATATATATATATATATATATATATAATAAACATAAAATATATATAGTGATATTAGTTCTTTAGGATAAATACCAAGGTGTGGGATAGGTGGGTTATACAGTGGTTTCACTTTCCCCCCACATTCTAGCCAACATTTATTTTCGTTTGTGCTTTTGACATTACCATGCTGACTGTAATGGACTGCAGTGTTAGTGTAGTTTTGATTTTCATTTCACTGATTGTTAAGAATGTTCAAGGCCCTGTGTTCAATCCCCAGCACCATACACATATACACACACCAAAAAAAAAGTTCAACATTTTTTATATATTTGTTAGACATCTGTACTTTCTTTTGGAAGTGTATGTTTTGTTCTTTTCTCATTTATTGATTGGATTATTTGACAAGAGTAACAACAGCAGTGAAATTTTTGATGATAATGACCCAAATTTGTTTCTATCTCATATATACATGACAAGATTTATAATGGTGAATCTACTTTTATGAACTTATTTTTTATCAACCATACTTCTTTTTATTAAAATAATTTTTACAATACATCTGTCATACTATATTGTTGAATGAAAGGCAAAACATATAAGGAAAACAAAACTGCTTAAGAAATAAACAATTGTAAGTAGAGAAGAAGAACACAGATGTTTTATATAAAGCAGTGAACTAGAGAATGAAAAGAAAGTAATTATATACAATCACTTGTGACTGAATTTTAGAACATAACCTTGCTTATCTGCCCTTTCTTTTCAGTGTGTCTCCTCTATAGACTTTCTCACTTTTGTACTATGTGAATAAAGATGATTACCCAGAAGCAAAATAAATATTTGGGAATTCTCACATCAAATTTTGTAGAGAAAAAAATGGCTTGGCTTCCACACAGCTTCTAAAGCAGTTTTATAGTAATGAAAAGTACTTTCCTAAATTCTATAGAATAAAAAGAACTTTAAAAATCATTTCCAGAAATCAAATCATCTAAGAATAGAACTACCATTCCATTAAAATCATCATTGATGATATCTTTACCTTGACAATTTTACTCCTCTATAAGTAATCATAATCCTGATTCTAGGGAACTGGGGTTCAGGAAGCCATCCGTGATTTACATGAGGATCTTTTCTCGGTATGGAAGCCAGGGAGATTTAGGTTTGGCCTTGGGAACTCTCCATGGCACTCCCAAGGCAATAGATTGCCCAATGCACCTGACCTTTATCTTTACTCTGCTAGGAAGATCCCTCATAGTAGCTGAGGGGATAGGCATAACCCACTGGGAACTTGACAGCGCACCTTCAACCATTTTTGGTGAGGAACATTCTATGGAAGGCCTTTGATGTTTCCCAACATAAATAAAACAGGTATGAACTCCATTTTGGCCAAAGTCTGGAAGCTCAATCCATCTGATCTGCTTGCCCATCCTGTGTTCTGTGTTTTTATTTTCTGCCATTTTATTTCTCTTAGCTTTTCTCTCTCAGCCAACCCATCCCACTGAGAGGAACCCCATTCCCACAACCTGCACAGGACTTGAGTGGGACTGGGGTGGGACTCAGTGGTAGAACATATTATTTAGTGTGCACAAAAATGCAACTAAATAAACACAAGTTATCACCAGATAATCCTAATGCTACTTGCTTAATATACAGAGGTTGAATTTTGTTGTAGTAATATTATTATAATATAACAAGGAAAGAAAAATTTGTTACCAGTGAGAAATGGAGCTTAACAAAAACGACAATATTTTAGTAGAACTTCCAAAACTCTAAGCTCTTAAATAATATCAATCAATACTCCCAAATGATACCAATTTATACTCTGAAATAATACCGATTTAAAGAAGAAAGGACAGTTAGTGAACTTATCTAATTACCTTAGGAAACCCACTTATTGAAGTAGAAGCTAAGATTCTATCCTAGGTCATCTAGCCAGAGTTTATTTTCTCAACAATGATGTCAAATAGAAAGTATGGAGTAAGAAATAAAAAGGGAGAGAACTGGGATTGTAGTAAAGAGAGACTTGGAAGGGAGGTAGATACAGCAAGTAAATGGCAGAGTGTCACAAACTATTTGGCTCTCAGATCAAGTTCTTCCACTTAAACTACCTGGCACAAGGAATCTACACAGTAACAAAGATGACTGTTCCTTCCGCACTTCATCTGATTTCCTGCTGCACAACCTACTCAGAGCCTCACACTTGGAAAACACTTTTAGCATAGAACCATTGAGACAATGCCCAGCCACATATCGCAAGCACTACATTAAACGCACGTATTTTTGACACAAGTAATTTCAACGTCTTTATTTTTCCTTTGATGGAAGGAGCAGAGAGCATTAACCATTTCTTGAATAATTATAACTGTGTAAAGGAAAAATGGCTTTGTGTTAATTTACTACAGAAAACATCTTTTGCCATGGTTCACTGCAAGTTTTATTTCAAGGAGATTAATCCTCCTGAAGGAGAAAGAGATTTGTGGCATATTACTTGGGAGTAGCTCTCACAATACAGAATTAAACAATAATGATGCCTACACATACAATGAAAGATGAGGTGATTTCAGTGCTCCTGCTCCGTTTATCTTCTAAGAAATAGCCAAGGGTTCTTCAAGGATACCATATCCACTTATTTTCAATTATCTGTGCATAGATTGAAGAATGAGGTTTGTTATACCTTTTTCTGGAGAAGACCACAGCCAACACAACTATTGTTTAACCTCCACATACTTAGGATTTCTAAATAAATTTCTCTCAGTTTTTTTAAGATTGATGGGGTTTTGGGTGAACTGTTGCTATAGATCAATTCCATATAACATATTTAAAGGTATTTTTTCTGATATGCTCTTCTGGATATAGGGCCTTAGACTGAAAAATATACTTTTTGACTAAGGTCTGATTGTATTGATAATAATATTTTAATTGTTTTAATATTTTAAAAACTGAATTTATAAATAATTTTTCTATATCCATATTTTTACCTCACATTGAAATTACCACAATGGATTGACTGCATTATGCAGTTTCTATCTCAGTCATTTCCTTCAATTCATTTTACATACTGACCTTAGGTACACCTTCTTGAAGCACAACTTTGACCCATGTGACAGTTGCATGCATAATAACACATAATACTCAGTAAGTGTTAGGGAATCCAAGAGGAAGGGCATGCTGTGATAGGACAAACAGGGCTCAATGTTGCATTCACAATTGGCTCTCCCTTCAGATGATTCTGCTTTTTTTTCACCTTACTGAAAATTTGTTGGTCTTCATTTCTTCCTTTTCAGTGGATAAGTTTTCTCCCAGAGGCTTACAAAATCTCCATTGGTTCATCCTTGTAATTCAAGAGAGAGGAACAAAAGTAGAACCTTCTTATTTATATGAAACTTCTATAATTTGAATTCTACAGGTCAAAACAAAAGGAAAAAGATAAAAATATTTGACAAACATAGAGTTAGGGGGCAAATAATCCATAATGTTGTTAGTCCATGTCCTCTCTTTTCACTATTTCTACAAATAGTTTTAACAATAGCTAAACTGAAAATTTGAAAATGAAAGTCACTTCTTCCAAAAGTGATTAACTTGATATTTTCTTTGGGCAAGATTTTTGTTGAATTTTACCCTCAATCTTGGATATATCTGTACCCCAGGATTGGCAATGAAGTTTCTGTTACTTCATAGTTTAAATAGTTTCATTAGATTAAAAGGAAAGAAGATGATGAGATATTTTTAAATTTATGGGGAAAAAAATTAAATGACTTTGAAATATATTTTGGTGTAAATAAGTTTTTAAGCAAAGAATATAGGTCTGAAGCTAAAAAATAAAAAGTTAATAGATTCTACTAGAGAGTAGAATTTGAATTGGCAATAGGAAGCAATTGTGAATTCAAAATGAAAGTAAAAACACAACATGAAAATCTAAGAAATAAATAAAAATTGAGAAAAATACTTGCAATTTGCAAAACAGACCATATAAAAACATTTTTTTTTCCAAAATAAAGTCTTATTAACATTGATCTATACTGAAGGATCATCAGGACAATTTATCCTGGAAACCCAAGATACTCACAGAAGAACTAGCAGTGGACTCAAACTAAGGTAATCTCAGAGTTTGTTGTTGAAATCACAACAGAATGATTATCAATATTTCTTGGTAGTTCTCTGCACTTCAAAGAATGTAAAAGCTCTTTTCATAAAGAAACGGTAGCACAACAAAGAGAAACAAAACATACAACCTTAGAAAAAATCTGTTCTTGTTTTCATTATTTTTTATCTTGATCCCCAAACTCATAAGAATTAAGCATGATTCTGTACTTTTAAGTGCATGAGAGAATGTGTATGTCAAAATTATTTAACTTACTCTAATCAGATATTTGTAATCTGAAATAAATAATAATTGATTAAGATATAATTAGATATTCCTTAAATATAAAAATAATATTATTAAAAAAGGCCAATTGAGTAATAAGTGAAAAATTAGATAATTTCTAATAAATATTTCAACATATCATAGAAATATTTTTAATCCTATTTTAATTAAAAACAATGATGATGGCTACTTTGTTTCTGAATATCCTGTTCATGGGGGAAGGTAATATTTGTTGAATATGTTGCTCTGGTAGAGATTTGACTCTTGTAACATTAAAAAAGGGGAGTGGTGATTGAGGGCAGGACATTTTCCTTCTCAGTTTTGGAATATATATACAAGGATTCAAAACATTAATTCTTTTAAAAATTAAGTGAAGTCAAAAATATAAAAATCTATTTTCATACATGTATTAAATAATTATTTGTACTAGATAAACACTGAGAAAAATAACTTTCCATCAAAATGAAAAAATCAGAGTGTGTTATAAAATAAAATACACTGAATATACTAGAAAATTACTGATATAGAAATAGTTATATTTCCATAATGAGAAACTAACTGGGAGGGAGGTTGTGTAACTCAGTAGTAGAGTGCAAAACACACACACACACACACACCTGATATAAAGGAAAAAAGAAAAGAAAAAAAATTCAAATATCTTTATCTGAATTTGTGGAAATAAATAAGTAGATAGAAAGATAGATATTGAAAGATATGCAAAAAGTCACAAAAGACCAAATGATTATCTCAGAATGTGAATGCTTAATTTTTCACTTCCTGAAATTTTATAAATAAAAGATTTTATTTAGAATAAAATATATTATTCAAATTTTTAAAAATAAATATTTATCCATATTTAATTTCCTTTAAAATATTTGAAAGTCTTACAATCTCAAGTCCTGCTATATATATTGTATTTCTGAGATACATTCTAGTATATAAATATGTTAATAAACTTTCCACCACTTTGACAAAATACTGACATAAACAACTTAAAAGGATGAAAGATTCATTTAGTCTTGTGGTCTAAAGGTTTTAATATATGGTAATTTGGCTTTTGGTGCCAAGGTATCATAGAAGTACTTGACAGAGGAAGTTTTTTTTTCACTTTAAACCAGGAAACAAAACACAGAAACAGGAAGTGACCATGTTCTAATCCCTTTCAGTCACTTCCTTAATGACCTAACTTCCTTGTTGGCCATACCCCTAAAAATTCCACCACCTTCTAATAGCACCACAGGCTGAAGATTAAGACTTTAAAACATGGGCATTCAAAGAACTTTTAACATACAAAACATAACAATAAATCAAAGAGTCACAGAACACCTAGATATGTCAGATGTTATTTTGAAATCCTCTCTCAATCTATCTCTGTCTCTCTCTCTGTCAAAAACTTACACCCTCGGGCTGGGGATGTGGCTCAAGCAGTAGTGCTCTCTCCTGGCACGTGTGTGGCCTGGGTTCGATCCTCAGCACCACAAACAAATAAAGATGTTGTGTCTGCTGAAAACTAAAAAATAAATATTAAAAAAATTCTCTCTCTCTGTTTCTCTAAAAAAAAAACTTACACCCTTTCTTCTCCAGCAATTTTATCTAATTTCCATACATTCATCTCTATTTCTTTAGGCAGCATTGCATCAGTCTTGTTGCAGTCTGCTATTTATTGTCTTAAATTGGTTTATTAACTCATTTCATTTTGAATAAGCCAGGTAATGTTGACACTTGAGTTGTTGAGATGACAGGCTATGATCAATAATGGTGGAAGGGAAAAAAAGTGTACAGTACTTTGGAGCTACAGTATGCAGCTCCTGATTTGACCAGGACCAAGTCTGATTTCACTGATGTAAATAGTTCCATGTGAAAAAAATGTTCATCATCACTAGTAATTAGAGAAATGAAAATCAAAACCACTCTAAGACTTCATCTCACTCTAGTCAGAATGGCAGCTATCTTAAAGACAAACAAGAAGTATTGGTGAAGATGTCAGGGAAAAGGTACACTCATATACTGCTGGTGGGACTGCAAATAGGTGCAGACAATATGGAAAGCAGTATGGAGATTTCTTGGAAAATTGTAAATGGAACCACCATTTTACCCCGTTATCCCTCTCCTCAGTCTATACCCAAAGGTCTTAAAAACAGTATACTACAGGGACACAGCCACATCAATGTTTATAGCAGCACAATTCACAATAGCTAAACTATGGAGCCAACAAGATGCCTTTCAGTGGATGAATGGATAAAAAAATGTGGCATATATACACAATGAAATATTACTCAGCAATAAAAGAGAATAAAATCATGGCATGGAGTTGGGGAAGATAATGCTGAGTGAAGTTAGCCATTCCCAAAAAACCAAATGCCCAATGTTTTCTTTGATATAAGGAGGCTGCTTCATAGTGGGTTAAAGAGGGGGAGCATGAGAGGAATAGATGAGCTCAGATAGGGCAGAGGGGTTGGAGGGGAAGAGAGGAGCATAGGGTTATTAATGATGGTGTAATGTGATGATCATTATTATCCAAAGTAGAGGTATGAAGAATTGGTATGAATATACTATGTATACATAACCAGAGATATGAAAAATTGTGCTCTATATGTGTAATAAGAATTGTAATGTATTCCATTGTCATATATAAATAAATAAATAATTCTTGGGAGAAGAAAAAGAATAGTGGAAAGGGGAGAATGGATAGAGAATGGTCAGTGGGTACAAAATTTTACTTCAGTAGGAGGAAAAAGTGCTATTGTTCTTTTGCATAGTAGGGAGTAGGGTGCCTATAGTTAAAAATATTGTATTATGTATTTAAAAAATTAAAAAAAAATAACAAGAACAGAGTGTCTTGAGTGTTGTAACAATAAAGAAATGATAAATGTTTGAGGTCATTTGCATACTCAATACTTTCATTTTGTTATTACACAATGCATCCATATATGGAAACATCACACTCTACACCCCATGGATATGTACACATTGTACACATACATTGTGTCAATTAAAAACAAAATAAAGCAAAACCAAAAGAAAAACAATAACAGCAACAAAAGCCCAACAAACTACTTGGTGTAATTGGAAAAATTTCACTAGTCTTGAGCGCTTTGATTACCTAGTCAATCATAATTCTGGTAATGAATATTTAATGAACTAGTGTTTAAAAAGAATGAGTGTTTTCTATAAACTACAAACACTAATCTGCAGCCTAAAATACTGATATTTGAGAAAATAGAAGAAATAAACGAGTATAAAATAAAACAAGATATATAAAAAGTTATTATTATCATTAATTTTTTTTTAAATAATGTTTTTTGTCAACACCCAATTATTAGCCTGTCTGGGAAATGCTAAGTCTCAATCCAAATAAAATCCCATTTTATCCCACTTCACTGCTACAATGTATGAAATCTGGGGCATGTTCATTTCTTTTAATCATGTATAATGTGCATATCATAGTTTGATATTTATACTGTCCTTTTATTTTACTGAATATAACTCTATACTAAATATATAAAAAGACTTTAAAAATGTATGTCTATACATACATCCATGCATTATTTTTCATTTTATATATGTTAAAAGGAATTTCATCTTAAGGCCTATATGTAATTATTCAGGAAGTAAGGTCAACTTTATTTATTTATTTAATTTTAATTCCACTAAAATTACCACTATCTCCACAGACATAAATGTAGTACAAAACACAACAATTTTTGTGGCAAGATTATAATAATAGCTTCTATTTTTCACTCTTTTCCTTTATAACTTATTTTTAATTCAGTAGCTAGAATGATCCTCTTAAAACACACATAACTGAATCCTTTACTTAAACCCCTCTACTTAGTCTATCATAAGGAACAAAACTTAAGCACTTCAACTAATCTCTCTTTGTGACATCTCTGACTGTATTTATCCCTCTTGATTTAATCAGACTTGTCCTGCTTGCTCGATATCCACTTTTCCTCAAACCGATTGTATATAACACTATCTCTAGGTCTTTAAACTCTTATTTCATCAGTCCAGAATGCTTTCCCTTTACAAGTCTGCAGGACTTACTCCCTCACATTTTTGTCTGTACTCAAATACAACACCTCTCTTGACCATGGTATTCTAATTTTAATCTCCTTTTCTAATGTCTTTCTGTCTTTTATCATTTGCATTTGTGAGATTTCTGTTAACTACAAAAAGTAACTGAGATAATGAACTTATAAAGTTAAAAGGTTAAGTTTTGCTCACTTAATGTGAAAGTTTCACTCAATGACCAATTGGACTCATTGCTCTGGACCTTTCACAAGGCAGCACATTGTGGCAGAAAGTCATGGTGCAACAAGATTCTTCACTTCATGGTCAGGGAGCAAAAAAGAAAGAAAAAAATAATAAGAGCTGAGGTCTTCATCTCTTTTAACAAGCCTCTGTGACCCACAGGACCACCTGATTAGAATTTCTATCACTTCCCAATAACAACAGGCTGAGGACTAAGTCTTCAATACACTGGCCTTTGGTGGACATTCCAGATCCAAACTATAGAATCAACCAAACATGTATTTTAGTTTGCTTATTTATTTATGTTTATATTTAATTATTGTTTTCCATCTTTCCCACTAATCATAAGCTCTTTCCCACTAATCATAATCATAAAATGGAATTTTGGGTGTGTGTTTAGTGATACATGACTAGTACCAAGAATTTTATGGTGCATAATAAAAACTTGAGTTGTTTTATTAGGCCTCACTTTCTTTCTGCAGTTGCCTTGAGAACCATCTCTGAATTACATCATCTCCTTTCTCACTGGGCTCTTTGTCTCTATTTTTTATATTTCAATAGTCCTCAAGTAGCCTAAATAAATAAAGTGCATTTTCAATCATAGGTTTTTCCAGTTGCTCTCCATATCTATCATTTTCTTCTAATTATTTCTAATATTGCATCAGTAACATCAAAATTTATCTTTTCATTTTTATGTTTTCTTTTTTTTAAAAAAAGGAAGATTCCATATGACAAAAATTTGACTGCTTTTTTACTGTTTTACATTTCTATATCTTAGCAAAAAGACTGTGTAACTCTCCTTTGAAAATAATTAGCTGAAAAATTAAATGATAAAAAATGGATAAAATTTAATTTCTGTTATTGTGTCATTTTTGAAATAAAATAAATCTCCTTTCAAATAAAATAAATCATTAGAGTAAACTTTACTAATAATGTGAATTCTACTACTGTGTGATAAAATTAATCAACTTATAGGCATGATATACATATAAAATGATATTAATGCTTATCTATAATAATTTTATTTTTCTTGAAAACTGAATTCAGAAATAGAATATTATTTTGAAAGTCCCACATCTTTGTATATAACTTTGGGGGATACTAACATAGAAACTATAATTTGTATCTTAGACAAGATTCATGATTGTAATTTGTTAGAAGATGAGAAGATGAAAGTTAGATATCTGTAAAATAAGATGAAATGGAAAAAGGTATGTAAAGTGTGAACTGCTTGTAACATATTTTCATTTATTTCAGTTTGCTTGGCCTTCCATCCATAAAATGAATTGGATTTTGATCTCATATAAATCTCCATAATTTTGAACCCATGTGAAATTAGTTACAAAGTTTCTAATTCAATATAGTCCAATATGTTTCCCATGGAAAACTACTTGAATTAGATAAATTCTTTGTAATAATATTTTCCAATTTAAGTAGAAATGCAATAACTTATTCTGTTTAATCACATGCATAGTTAACTGCACTTTAAATTTATAATCTTGATTATAAAGTAATATAGGAAAGGAAAAAAAAATAAAGAAAATGTCAGACTTCGTGTCATTGTGGCATGGGTTAGAAATAAAGATAAATGGATATTTGACACCATTGAAAATCTGGATAACGAGGAGCCCAAGATGTTACCCTATAGCACAATACATATCTGGTGTTTTAGGTTCTTAATTTTCTGCTCAGTTATCTGTCCCAGACTTGGAATGCCCTTTGATTAATTCAGTAAAGATTTGAGAAAAAAACATCTAAGTGTTGTTTAAGAACTTAGGCAAGAAAATTCAACTTTTTTCTGTCTCTAAATGAAAAAAAATTTGAAAAAGTGAAAGAAATAAAATATCTTCTTATTATTCATTAATTTCTTTATATGTAAACCTGTATCTTTTAATGTGTATATTAAGAAATAAGCAGATGATAAGTGAATTTTTCTTTCAATTGGTAATTTTAAAATGCTATGTAAATATAAGTAAACGAAGAAACCAACTTTTGGACCTTTGGTTTATCAATTTGCCCTTTATTATCCAAAAATATTGCACTGGTTTTCTTATCTATGTATACACACATCATCTAGGACAGGCAACTGATACATCCTCTGCACACATTGGAAAGACTTAGGTCCCTACATTTAGGACCTTGTGCATTCTGTTGCACTCTGCACAAAAGCTGTGTGAGTGACCTCACAATTCAGTCAAAATCAGCTCCATATTTGTTGTAGTACCTTCTGACACCCCAAAACCAGGGAATCACAGCAAGACAATAGTTATGCTTTATTGCTTCAAATCAGTTGGCAACTGCTTCTTCCTGGGAGGCAGGAGAAAGTACCAAGTCTCCCAAGTGTGTCTTTAAATAAATAGTCATTATCCTCTGCTGGATACAAAATTGATTGAAAACAACATGGTTAACTTGTGTCTGACACATCAAAGGGTTATTTCTGTTACACTACTAATGCAATGGTGTTTTCTGAAGGGCATCCACTGGATCATCCTGTACTTCCCAATTTAGTTCATATATGTGTCTTCTAATTTCCCTTATATAAAAGAGTGAGCACAGACTCAAATATGATGATAAAAAGGCATAATTTGACTGGGCTTTCTTGTCTTTTGTACCAGTTTATATATGTTAAATACACAAATTGAGCTACAATGACTGAGTAGATCACAGATCTACAAACAGATTTATAAAGTTCTTTTTCTACATGCTACAATTTCAAAATGCAGGAAACTTAGTCACTGACATAATCTTTCTTTTGGAGATGTATTTATACTTTCATTTCCTACAAGTGAAACCCCTCTATGGGATTCCCACTCTCTTTTTTTGACTCAGTTTGATACAGGGACTACGAATGCTTTAAGAAAAGAGCCGGAAAGTCTAAGAAAGGTCCAGTGGTGGTGAAGGAACTCTAACAGTGTCAATAGATTTTTCAGTCTCTACTATGTACCATGTTTCTTTAAAAAATTTAAATGTTAAGATTCCACTTAAAAATTATATTGCCATTCATCATTTACAATGGTGCTGTAATTTCAGGAGTTTCCAAATGAAAAGAAAAGAGAAATGTAATTTCAATGCCACTTTTATTTCTGTTTTCTGTGCCTCACTATTTGGCACTAGGTGATGAGCACAATGCCAAGCCATTAAATTGTAGGCATTGCCAGTTCTGTTGGACTGGTGCTGGATGTCCTTAAGGGTTATTTTAGCCCTTCTCAACTTTTCTCCATCTCTTCGTTTTCTGTGCTTAGCTCCCTAAGGGCTGTTCAATCAAGACTCAATAAAAATTGTTGAACTGTTCAGATTTTTATTGAGAGCCTTGATGCTGAGTTCCCATAGGAGCCCACTGAAGAGAGGATTATCCTCACTATCATTAAGAGGCACAGAGAATGCCAAGGACAAGGAAAGACATAAAACCAAAGCCCGTAATGCAGGGTAATTGACCAAGTCAGCCACCTGTAGGAAAAAGAAAGATGAGCAAGACACTAACATCAGAAGGAAGCCAAAGAAATAACATAAGGATGCAAAGTGTATGTTAGAAAGAGATTGCACAAATAACTCATATTTGCCAATTTGTATTTATAGAGATACAAATGATACCTATTTAGTAGAATGATGTTTTTCACCTAATAAATATAGTGCAACTTGATGTAAAAAAAATCATGTAAGCATTATTGCAAGCATATAGATTCCCTTATTACAAAAAAGGTCATATGTTGATAGTTTTCAGTATAAAGACAACATCCTACTACAATTTATTGGTAATAGTCTCAATAACTTTGTTTTTCTATCTTTCTAGATGAATATCCTGAAAGTTTATTTTAACAGACTTTGAAAAAAATGTAAAATGCTATATAGATAAGCTGAAATAATATCATGTGTGGAAAAAATCCATACTATAATTTAAATAACTATATGAGCATGACAAAATCACTTACAATAATTTTAGTTTCCCATTCATTCATTCACTTTGACTTAACAGGCACTTGATGTAAGATAGAAGGTATAGCTAGGAATGTATCCCAGGCTCTGGGCTTAAGGATATATTTCAGTGAATCAAAGGGACTACAAAATGAGGTACAGACAGATATGGGAAGGTGAAATAATATTTGTGAAAGCAGAAACTTAAATGTGATGAGACAAAAATGATAACTTTTTTAAAAATAAATCAAGGAGAAATTTATTGAGCAACTATGTCAGTAAGTAATAATTCCTAAATTCTGTGGAATATTATCTACCCTTTTGGTTTGTGGGTTATGATGAAAATAAATAATTATATATATAACAGAATGAGTGTTTCCATGTTTTATAAATTTTATTCAGAAATTGGTAGGTACAATTTGCATGCCTAAAATACAAAATGTCAACAATTTCTTTTGCAATGTTTCATATAACATATTATATTTATTTTTATATTAATGTTAATTACCTTATATAATATATGCTATTGATTCATCAAGAATAGGGGATCCATTGCTAACTTCTTAATTGAGTATGGTTACAATTAGATACTAGAACAGAAAGTAATAAATTGCATGACAGTCATTATCATCTGTCCTAACACTTCTCAACTCTGATGGTATTCATCTCCTTGAATGCTTGAAAAATGGTAGAATCATGTATCACCAGGATAATTAAATTACACTCTTAGGTACATTGGTGGTATGTGAATATTTATAAATCTGTCCAGGTGAATCTAATGGGGAATCAACTTTGAGGTGAACTATTCTAACTCTAATTTTTTTAAAAAAAATTACACAGGCATATAATTTAGTTTAATATAATTTAATTTCTTAAATCTTATTTCATTGATCAGCAGCCACACGTAACCTGAAACACAGTGGAAACTATATTTTAAATCATACCGGTGATTATTTGTGTATAGCAAAATCTGAGACTGTTAACATGTTAATTCATAAAAATAATAATTACTAAATAAGCATTAATTAATAAAATAGAGAGTCCATAATGAATATAAGGAAACATGATATTTGTACTAAAATAAAAATTATCATTTGTGTGTGTGAGCAATCTAGAAAACTTTGTTTTTTACTAATGTGATGTCATTGCATAATTTTTACATAACATTTCTAGAAAACAGAAAAGAGACAATTTGTAAATAGATATGGGAAAAATTATATATATATATATAT
>NW_025999982.1:29191493-29205779 GCF_001458135.2 Marmota marmota marmota
ATATATATATATATATATATATATATATATATATATATATATATATGCTGCACCTACTAGAAGAAAAAGTAGGTTCAGCTCTCCATGACTTTGGCTTGGGAACATCATTAACAAGACTCTTAAACTACAAGAAGGAAAACAAGAATGAACAAATAGGATGGACTCAAACTAAAAATCTTCTTCACAAATGAAACGATTAAGAATGTGACCAAAGAGCCTACAGAATGGGAGAAAACCTTTGCCACCTGTATCTTAGATAAAGCATTAATTTTCAGGATATATAAAGAACTCAAACAAATTTAACACCAAAAAAAAAAAAAAAAATCCCCCAAATAACCTAATCAATAAATGGGCAGATGAATTCAACAGGTACTCCACAGAAAAAGAAATATGATCAATCAACAAATATATAATACAGTGTTCAACATCTCTAACAGTTAGAGAAATAAAGATTAAAACTACCCTGGGATTCCATTTCACTCCAGAAAGAATGGCAATTATCAAGAATACAAGTAACGGGCTGGGGATATGCTCAAGTGATAGCACACTCACCTGGCATGCGCGGGGCTCTGGGTTCCATCCTTAGCACCACATAAAAATAAAATAAAGGTGTTATGCCCACCAAAAACTAAAAAAGAAATATTAAAAAATTCTCTCTCTCTCTCTCTCTCTCTCTCTCTCTTTCTCTTTTTTAAAAAAAAATACAAGGAACAATAAATGTTGGCAGGGATGTGGGGGGGGGGGGAAGTACACTTACACATTGTTGGTGGGACTGCAAATTGGTGCAACTACTATGAAAAGCACTGTGCAAATTCCTAAGAAAATTTGGACTGGAACCATCATTTGATCCATTCTTCCCACTCCTAGATTTATAAACAAAGGACTTAAAATCAGCATACAACAGTGACACAGTCACATCAATGTTTATAGCAGCTCAATTCACGAAATGAAAATAACAAAGACAGAATAAATTTGACTTTATTTTTCTATATGCATATATGAATATATGACCAATGTAATTCCACATCAGGTACAACCAGAAGAATGGGAAGTCACACTTTTATGTGTATCCTATAGCAATGCACATTCTACTGTCATGTATAACTAATAAGAAAAATTTTAAAAAAGAAAAATATTTAAAAAAAAGAATATATGGAATTGAAGAGATTGAAGTAGAAATCAAAGCCAAAAGCAAATGTATTACAAATTTAAAGTAGCAAGAATATAGAGCCCATTCTGTTTAAGACACTTGACATTAAATTGCTGATATGAAATCTCATCATTCTGCAATCTTTAGTGAATATATTCTACAAAGAAAAAAATATTGTTTTATGTAATCAAAATATCAATACAAAGCATGATCTTTTAATGAATAGTCAAAGTTCTTGATTCTTCAGTTATTTCAATAATATCCTTCTTAGGAAGATGACTATCTCCAAAATGATCTTTACTTTTCAGTTATTTGTCTAATTTGCTTCAATCTGGACCAATGCCACAGTTTTGTACTGATATTCGTGACCTTGAAATTTGAAATTACCAGCAGTTATTTTGAAGAATGGGCTTCCTTTTAAATTTGTTTAATGTTTCTTCATGATTCACCTCTGGTAATGTATTTTTGGCAAAAGTATCATAGAGTAATGATGTATTTCTTCTCATTGCATACATTACGTGATGCACAATTTAATTCTCCCCATGACTGGTGATGTTAACATTGATCACTTCACTAAAGAGGCCTCTGATGACTCTGCACTGTGCAGTTACTGTTTCTTTCTTTTTTTCTTGGTGTGTAATCAAATATATAGTTTGTAAGAACACTATATAAACATTTAATTTCATTAAACTTTTTTCCATTAGCTTTTGTAGCATTAATTTTTCTTGAGTGAAAAAAATTATGAATGTGATGATTTTGCTCCTTATGATACCCTTCAGTAGAGATACTGAATCAGTGAATATGGGGTAAGTTAAAAAACAAAAACAAACAAACAAACAAAAAACCTCCATTTAACTTTCTGAGTTACTATTACTGTCCTGCCTGATTACCTTTAGTACATGAAATCTTTTCTGAATCTTTGTTTAGAAGTTGAAAAACAGGAAGATTTCAGGACATATTTGCACAGATCATTATTGAAGTTGCATTTTTGCCTACACTATTCATGTCATGTGTTTAGTAAGTTTTTCTTTTTTCTGATATGGCTAAAAAACTGACCAAAACAATTACAGAGGAGGAAAAGTTTATTTGAGGGCTCACAGTTTCAGAAGTCATAGTTCATAGATGGTCAGCTCTATCCTCAGGGCTTGAGGTGAAGCTGAACATCATGGTGGTAGAGTGTGGCACAGGGAAGCAGCTCACATAAAGGTGATCAGGAAGCAGGGAGAGTGACTCCACTCACCAGATACAAATATATACCCCATAGCCCCACCCCAATTCCCACTTCCTCTAGCCACACCCTACCACTTCAATTAATCCCATCATAGATAATCCACTGATTGGGTTTAGACTCTCACAATCCAATCATTTCTCCTCTGAACCTTCTTGTACTGTTTCACACATGAGTTTTTGGGGACACCTCACATTCAAACCATAATCATGTTTATACATATTTGTAATCACAAATTGAACATTTCATAAGGATCCTTCTGTCCTTGCTGACCTTCTCCAGTGGGTCCACCACGTTTCTGGTATCTGTTGGGAAAAAAAAAAAAAATTTGATTATTTTCACATTTTGCTATACTTTGGGCTTTCTTAGTAAACAGTATACAAAAGACATATGGTAGAGAATTTTACTACTATTATTGATGCCATTATGGTTATTAAAGACTTAGGACAATAGGTCTCAATGTTTTCCTTGATTCAGGTTTCTTGAAGTAGACTCAACTAATCTGATTTTTGGAATTCAGTGCCTGTCATCTATTAAATCTGTATTACAGAAGTCATTTCTTTCTGACCTAATAAGTACTTACACATCAATAAAATACCTCTATTTAAAAAGCTATAAATGCCAAATATAGTAAAAATGAAAAATATTCTAAATATAACACAATGCGCAAAATAATGATAGCTATTGGGTACAGAATCAGGAAAACATATTAAAGAGGATCAAAGGCAATTTAAAAATCCCTTTGGACAGTCATAAAAAGAAAATAAGTTTCCAAATATATTTAAATAGATGAACTTATTAAACTGGGAACATTTCTACCTCATATGGAATATTTCAAAAAAGAAAGAGTACATTCAAGGTCATTCTGAGTTCTCCTTGAATCAAAGAAACCACTCATCTAAGGAGTTTCAAACCATAATTTCGTCTTTTTAAACAAGTTTTGAGAAAGAAAATGAGGAGGAGAGTTAGAGACCTTTCATATTATTTCCCTGTGTGATCAATCCTCTCAGCACTCAGGTACTGGACATCACTTTTTAAAATTATCTCTACACAGATTAGCACAGACATTAGTCATCACTTAAAAATATGAGAGGTAGGAATAAGTTTATTATGTATTCAATTATGCAAGCATCCAGATAACATTTAAAGCTTAATGTCTAAGAAAAGATCAGAAAAGTTAAGGGAATATTGCTAGAGTAGATTAGGTAGTGGGTTGCATGTGTGTGTTTGTGTATGTATTTGTACTTTATCCCAGATTAAAGAAATTAGAAAGACTTGAAACATTAAAACTGAGACCAAACACACAAGTAAGCAATTGAATTAAAGGAATGTTCAGTTAGAAAAAATAGATATTATACAGTTTACACAATGAAACTGTAAGAGTATCTGGCATATTCAAGAATTTAAAAATTAATAATTTTCTTTAAAATACCTGAAGCCAAGTGTAGGAAAAAAGATATATGCACGAAAAGAAAAGGAGAAACTGAATTATGGAGAAATTTTCTAGTCTTCCCAAGGGAACTGGGCTTTATCCAAAGTTCCTTGTGAGGAAATAAGGAGAATCAGATGCAAACTTTCAGAAGATATTCTGCAGTGTGGGCATGGGGCTGGAAAGATTCATTGTCAAGTTGGCCATCTTGGCACACACCTGTAATCCCAGTGGCTCAAGAGGCTGAGGCAGGAAGATCGAAAGTTCAAAGCCAGCCTGAGCAAAAGCAAGACACTAAGCAACTCTTTGAGACCATGTCTCTAAATAAAATACAAAATAGGCCTGTGGATGTGGCTAAGTGGTCAATAGTCCCTTAGTTCAATCGCCGGTACTCCCCTCTCTCCCAAAATATATTGCTTTGATGCTGTGTCAATATAAAAGGACTTTTAGGACAGTTGACAAGCAGTGGTTTAGTTCAGACTAAGAATCGCTGTGGTCACTTTTTGAGTATTCATGGTGGATTCCTATTCATAAAGTAGAAAGACTCTAGATATATTTTAGACATGGTGTTGGATATAGCAGAGGTGTCAAAGTGAGGAAACACAAAAAAGTAAACATACAATAGGGTCTTATTTCCTGCATCTGCTATTGAGAGGATGATGGTGCCTTTTAATAATAGAAGAAACAATAGAGAAAGGGAGATTTGTAGGAGGGCCAAAAAGAGTTTTGCTTTAAACAGGCTCTGTTAGAGGTACCCATGGGGCATTTTCTTGGAAAACATCAATAGACATTTAAACCTACAGGACAGGAGCTTACAGCAGGGAGCTGGGGCTGGAGATACAGATTTAAAAGTCATAAGCAAGACAATGAAATCTCCCACAGAGATCAAATAGAGGGAATGGAAAATAACTGACAAACATCAACATTTAAGGAGAGTCAGAGGGACAGATGTCACAAAGGCACCTGAAAGGGAGCAGTGAGTGAGATGGAAATGTACTCGCAGACAGTTGCAGACAGTCCTGTCACGTTGCTGAGTACAGGACACTTAGCTGAACACTTCAAAGTTCCTTCTGATGTATGAAGCCTCAAAGCCAAACAATGTGGTTTGTGCCACAGGGAAGCAATTCTGTGTAGATACAGTTCTCAGTGTAAATAGCTAAGAAAGCTAAATATATATATTATACTTGTTTTTTCCAAACTCAAGATATATAGCATTGGTGATATGGGTAATAGAGCAGAACAGTTTCAGTACATCTAAAACAATATTACTTAAAAAATATTTACTGGAGATTTTTATCGTCCTTCCTGTACTGTCTCTTTTGAATACCATTTATGATCATGTTTCCATTCTGGAGTGGAAAAAAATCTTCAAATATGATGGAAATATCTGTTCATACCCATGCTTGAATTTGTTACCTGCATCTTAGCTACCTACTAATTAGTAGGAAAAGTCAACTATGATAGACTCTTTCAAATTTCTGCAGGAAGTTCTGGTGGAATAATTCTCTCCTCCTTCACAGAAAGGAAAATGAGTCATCTTCATGTGTACTTCCTTCAGTATTTTCATTCCCAGCACTTGCATTCTAATTTTAGTGTTTGTGGATTGTATTCCATGACATGGTGACAACTTCTGTGTATTTTTTATACAGCATAGCTGCCACATATATCATATTTCTTTTTTAAGACCAATTGAAAGGATGGAATACTACTTTTAAAGATGGAATAATTTAAAAGCAAAACTTTGTATTTTACTATGTAAGCAATGGTCTTACTAAGACTTGATATAATTACTATCTTTATAATGTATTCATTTTTTTTAGATATACCAAATAATTCTAATAAAAGTTTTGAATTTTAACTGCAGATCTTGGTACCCATTTCCCACATTATCCTTCCCAAACCCAATGTATTTTGCTAAATGATTTAACAATGTATTTTGCTAAATGATTTAAGTCTAAGTCTCCTACATAGCTAGACAAGAGCATATGACTCTATTCTAGAAATTGAGAAGAGCCCTGAAATTTAGGGGTGGGATTTCTGGAGAAGCCCTCCAAAGAGAAGAAGAGAGAAGATTTATATTTCTTTGATATTCTTTTCTTCCTTCTTCTTGATCTATAAAATATAGGCATAAAAACTAGAATGTAAGATGAACATTACATTCCTTCGGATGAATGTAATCTCTTACATTCCTTTGGAGAAGATCACACACAAGGGATGGTATAGAAGAGAGCTAAAAGGACTCTGGGTCTCTGGCAAAACTGGAATGCTATCATTCTAAATCTTACTTCCTCTTCTAGACTTTCCCTTACAGGAAGGAAAAATACGCCTCTGTTTTGATTTGAGACATAATTGGGGGCATCTTTAGGCTGGAAAGGGACCCAATACATGACAAGTTTTAATCCTTGGTGTCTGTGAATATTACCATATGTGACAAAGTGAACTTTACAGATGTGATTAAATTAAGGATCATTTGTAAGAGAGGTTACTCTTTAAAGAGGAAGGCAAGCTGTGCATGGTGGCACATGCCTATAATCCCAACCACTGCAGAAGCTGAGGCAGGAGGATCACAAGTTCAAGGACAATCTCAATAAGTTAGCAGGACTCTGTCTCAAGATAAATAAATAAGGACTAGGGATGTACTTTAGGGTTAAAATGCCCCTTTGTTCAATCCCCAGTGTGAAAGGGAAAAAATAATAAATAAAAAAAGAGGGAGGTAAATATAGATTTAATTATACAGACAAAATACCATCAGTACTCTGCAAAAGACATTGGATTTGATGATAGGGAAAGGAGTCAAGAGCTCAGGAACAGCTGCACAATCAGAGGTGGGAGTAGGGTAGGGTAGAAATGAAGGAAACTAATTCTCTCCTAAAGTTTCTAGAAGCAGTGCTGCTTTACCAACACACTAACCTTCTGCCCAAGGAAATTGATTTTGGCTTATGAATACTAGAGCTGTAGGATGATAAATCTGTGTTGTTTTAAGCTATTTGTTATAATTAGTTACATCAACAATGCAAACTTAAGGTGGAGTCCTTGCTATCTGTAGGTGAGCAATTTTTTATAAAATTCAGGACAAATTGAAATACTTTATAAAATAAAAGTAAATTAATTACATTTTTGTATCTCTTGTGGAGGAAGGTTACATTAATTTAAGTGACTGATATTAATAAATAGCTAGTACATAGTATGTATTCAATAAACCTTTGATAAACTGAAATGGAGTTTAGTTCTTTAATTATATGTATTAAGAATGGGTTCAAATCTCCTTTTCCATAACTTGAATTGGAAATTGAATCATCTGTCTGTTGCTTTGAAGTTCTTCAGGTATATATCAGGAAATAACTTAAAAAAAATTTTTTTTTAGTTGTTGATAGACTTTTATTTTTTATTTATTTGTATGTGTTGCTGAGTATTGAACCCAGTGCCTCACAAATTCCAGGCAAGTGTGCTACTGCTGAGCCATAGCCTCAGCCCCAGGGAAATAATTTAAATGTAACTGATACGATACAAGAAGTTAAAATGCTTTGGGGAATGTATATGATCATATCAAACTGACCAAATTTCTAACATTTGTTTTATCGAGTCTCAAAAATTATCACATCTTTCAATGAATTCCAAGGGAAAGTGCATTTTATTGCTGATTTAAGTTTGTGTGCAGTCGAAATATATTGATATAAGTGTAGTAAATTGATATAGACTTGATTCTTATTCTAAGATAAATTATTTTCTTTCTGACCTGATCTACATAAAATACAAAAATATGTAACTAACATGTTTCATGTTAAAAACAGCTGACAATTGGACATTTATGTTCAGCAATTGTTTTACTCAGTTATTTCTAAGTGTGCAGTTGATTCTGAATAATTTCCTAATTGTGAGACTCCTTTTACAACTACATATTATAGTGAATCTTAAGCTATAAAGATATGAGGAATCTAACGCAATATTAAAATGAAGATTTGGGGGTTTTAATCCTACAGCTTGTGATGAGAAAGTATGGGTAAAATGGAGAAATCTATATGTAAATAATCTCTCCATATTATCCCTACACAGTTAGTCTCAAACATTTAAGACCCGTGCATTCATAAACAGTTTTGCATAACAATTAAGAGACAGTTTGAGTTAGTCATTGTACTCCAATATATTTTGTTTTAGTGAAAAATTTTGTGAACTTCATAATAAATAGTGTTATAATTGGATGAATTTCATCCTTTAAACAATCGAATCTATATTCATAGTTTCCTATATAGACAACTTTATTTGAGAGAGAAATCCCAGGGTGAAACATTAAGGACCATCTGTCATCTTTGCAGAACCTCATAAAACAAGGGGCACTGCAAGTTTTAGTAAATGGATTATGCTACATAAAACACTGAGAAAGCACCTTCATGCATTGAAACACCATACAGTGGATTTTACAGTCTTCTAGTACTAAAAAGCGGTTACTATTATACTACAATCTGCATGATAAACTTTCAGAGACTTGCTGGGAGAAACAAAGTGTCTAGGTGACTACAATGAAAAATAATAATATTCTATTTCAGAGTATATTTAATCACTAGATAAATTATTTAAAATATGCAAAGCTGGATTTAATGGCACATGATTATCATCCCAGCAACATGGAAGGCCAAGGCAGGAATGCAAACAGGAGTGCAAGTGCAGGGTCAGCCTCAGCAAGTTTGAGGACAGCTGAGACAACTTTGTGAGATCCCATCTCAAAATAAAAATGATGAAAAGGCTGAGGCTACAGCTCAGTGATAAATTACCCCTGGTGTTCAATCCTGATATATAACACACACACACACACAAATAATAATAATAATCATCATCATCATAATCATAATCATAATCATAATTTGAGTATGTGCAGTTCAAATCAAAATAAGAAGCGGTGTAAGAACCAAATTATTCTTGGCTTCATCTTAAAATATATATTTCATTGTTTTTGTAGTTAAGATAAAATATTCCTGATGCATAAGCTAGCAATGAATAGAAACTTTGTGGTAAAAAGTAAGAGACAATATTTATTTTCTTCTTACAGTTTTTCAGGCACTGTGCCCAAAATATTTAAGTCACATGACAGTTCTGTGAGTTAATATATTAATGAGTGTTCTCTAGAAGAAATGAAACAGTCATGTGCTACAGGACAACATTTCAACCAATAATAGACTGTGTAGGTGCTGGTGGGCCCATAAAATCATATATTGTAGTGGTGTCAGAGCCATCTTTTCTGTATGAGTATACTCTATGATGTTTGCAAAATGATGAAGTCAACTAATGAGTCATTTCACAGAATATATCCTTATTGTTAACAACACATGGTTGTGTATGTGTGTTGTGTATTGTGTGTGTGTGTGTATATATATGTATGTAAGCACACATATCTATATTTTAATATACATACAGACAGAAGTATATAGAGATTTATTTTATGGAGCTGCTTCATTTGATTGTGGGTCAGGCTATAATCTCCATGGCTTAGCATCAGGCTGGGAATTTCCACAGAGTTTGAAAATTGCACTGTTGATCTAAAGACAGTACAAAGACAGATGGATTCTTCTTTGGGAACCTCAGTCTTTTTCTTAAATTCACATCAAAACTGGTTAAGATCTGCTCTCATATGGAGCACAGTCAAAGTCTACCAATTTAGATGTTAAACACATTGGCTACATAGGCTCATGACAATATCTACAGTAGTATCTGGCCAAATAATTGGGCACCATAACATAGTCAAGCTGAAACAGAAAACTGGTCCTCACAAGTTAACATGATTGTTATTTCATTTTACAGAGGAATGAACTGAAGAAAAGAGAAATTTCAAAGATTTATAATATCATAAAATGTATAAAACATGTCCAGGACTCAAAGCCAAGAGGTGGAACACCTGAATACACGGTACACAGATCTCTCTTCAAGAGAAGACTTAATGCACATTTGAGAACTTTGATGAGTGGCACAGTATGGGACAAGCAATTTATGGGTTGTTTTGGATGGAACACGACTATAGAAAACACTCTCTATATAGAGGTAATCTTCTTCTCCTGCTCTTCCTCCCTACCCCATTTTGAGTCACCCCCCTTATATCAGAGAAGATATTTGGCATTTGTTTTTGTGGGATTGGCTAACTTCACTTAGCATAATCTGCTCTAATGCCATCCATTTCCCTGCAAATTCCATGATATTATTTTTTTAGTGCTGAGTAATATTCCATTGTATATATATGCCACATTTTTTTAAAATCCATTCATCCATTGACGGGCATCTAGGTTGGCTCCACAGTCTAGCTATTGTGAATTATGCTGCTATAAACATTAATGTGTATGATATGTCAAGGTCATTGTACTGTCATATGTAACTAAATAAAACAAATAAAAAAATACAAAAAGAAAAGAAAAGAAAACACTCTCACCCTTGCTTGGACAGCTGCATGTGTTAAGTAAGGCATGAATGGAAGGACTGTGCTATTCAGTCCTATGGAACATTCTGAAGGTCAGTCACCAGTCTCTACCAGCTTCCCCGTTTTCTGAGGACTGAACTGAAGTTTGATTTTTTTCTTTGCCCAAATTGTTTTCTGCTTTTTCTTTCACTTTGTGTGTCTCAAAATTCATCTTAGCATCTTTTTCCAGAATACGCAGAGGCCGTTTTCTCACATGCGTGAGCTCATAAACCACCAGTGATGTATCTTATGCAGCATGTAGTTATAGTCCTCTTTCTATAAATATAAAATTTGTGGGCATATGTAAAATAATTAAATCTTAATAAACCATGGCAAATTGCTTTATAGCTGCACAAAAAAGAAAGTACATTTGTCAACTTTTTAATTTTTTGAACTTCACCTTGTGTTCCCTGCAATTGTAAAGAACTTGGCGTCTGTATCAAGAAAGATAAAAGGCAAGTCAATAAAAGAGCCCATTGCAGGCAGTGGGGCTTTCCAGCAAGACCTGATGTTTCCGTTAGTTTTTTCATTGCTTTGATCAAAAAAAAAAAAAAAAAAAAAAACCTGACAAAAGCAATTTTGGGAGTGAAAGTTTATTTGGGGCTTACAGTTTCTGGGGTCTCAGTCCATAGATGGCTGACTCCACTCCTCTGGACCTGAGATAAGTCAGAATATCATGGTGGAAAACTATGGTGGAGGAAAGTGGCTCAGGACACGATGGTCAGGAAACAGAGAGGTGGCACTCACCAGATACAAAATAAATACTCTAAAGGCATACCCCAGGGACCCACCTTCTCCAGCTATATCCTACCAGTATTCAGTTACCACTCACTTAATCCCTAAGAGGGGATTAATTCACTGATTGGGTTAAGGCTCTCAAAACCCAATCATTTTACTTCTAAACCTTCTTGCATTGCCTCACAATGAGCTTTTGGAATGCACTTAATATCGAATCTATAACACAAAAAATAATTTGGGGAAGTGATTAAAACAGAGAAAAAGCTGGATAACACTTAGGGTCACATATCTTGCCTTCTTTCTTTTCTCCTTCCTTTTTCTCCTCTATCCTGTACTTTCCTATCACTACCATGTAATTGTGATGGGCTTTGGGAAATGTAGATGTACAAGCCAGTTCTGTAAGAAGACAAAACTGGAAGGACTTAGGAAAAAGAAACTAATGATAGGAACACCACTGAGATGTTTAGTGAAGTCAGTAACAAAGACCAAGCTCTATAGCAAACTGCTATTCCTATCTATCATCATTTTGTGACTACATGATTAGTCAGTTAATTTCAACCCTTCTTATGAACATTTCATCTTACCATAGCATCTCATGACATAAATAACAGAAATAACATAACAGAAAGTTCATAACAGAAATCACAATATGTTATCTCTATGTGTTTGTTCATTGATCAAATGGACTGGTAACTGTTCTCAAAGAAACCAGGTTTCATTTGTCTTTTTATACAAATCTGAAAAAAATAACATTTTTAAGTTTACTAGATGAAAAAGTAGGGGCAATTTTTTTTAATTTCATCAGAATAATAAGGGAAGCTTGTAAATGTATGTAACATAGTATAGGTAAAAGCAAGTCTAATTAAATTTCCCACTTAAGTGAGAAAAAGCATCTTGCCCTAAAACAAACTTTCTCTAGAATATTTGAATATTGTGATGTTTTATGTACATAGAAGTTTAAAAAAAGTTATTTATAGGTGTTATGGTTTGGATATGAGGTATCACCAAAAAGTTCCCATTAATTAATGCAGGAATATTCAAAGGCCAAATGGTTGCATTGTCAGAGATATAACATAAAGAAGCCCTACAATTTTGAATGGTTGAATGGGCTGGATTGTAACTGTAGGCATGCAGGAAGGCTGGAGGAGGTGAGTCATTGAAGATGTGTCCTGGAAGGGCTCTTCTTTCTGAGTCCCCTTCCTCTGTCTCTTCATTTCTCTGTGTTTCTCTCTGCATCTCTGTTTCTTTTTGTCTGACCTGGCCATGAGCTGAGCAGTTTTCCTCTACTGGGCCCTTCCTGCATAATGTGCTGCCTCAAAGTGAACAGAGAAAAATGAAGGTTGCATCTATGGACTGAAATCTCTTGAAACCATGAGCCCCATATTGACCTTTCCTTCTCTCAGTTGTTGTTCTTAGGCATTTTGGTCACAGTGACCAAAAATCTAACTAAAGCAACAGGAACACTGGGAAAATAATTAAACACTAATTAGTTCAGGAAGTATTATGCTATCACTCATGAACATCTTAGGCATCTTTGTTAATAATTATAACAAAATAACATAAATAAATAAACATAAATTTTGATGAGACATTTCTACCATTTTAGTTTCTTTTCTTTTTTTTCAGACTCTTTAAAAAAACAAGGTCATAATTATTAGCACTTTACAATAAAAATGGAAAGTAATTGACATGTGATGTCTCTTCTACCTAACAGTTTAGTAAAACTATTGTGTCTTAAAACTTTAAAACAGACTGGGTGCAGTGGCACACACCTATAATCCAGCAGCTAGGGAGGCTGAGGCAAAAAGTATCACCAGTTTAAAAGCCAGCTTCAGCAATTTAGCAAGGCTCTAAGTAGCTCAAGGAAAAAGTGTCTCAAAGTAGAATATTAAAAGGGCTGGGGATGTGGCTCAGTAATCAAGCAACACTGGGTTCAATCCCCAGTACTAAAATAAAATAAAATGATATAAATTTTTAAAAAGTTTAAATGCGTTTCATGGAAGTTATTAATTAAAGCTAAATGTACTCAACGTAAATACACATTTTGGTGAGTTCTGATAAGTTCATACAACAAACAAATTACTACCACGCTTGATATATGAACAATTGTATCACCCCCACACCCCCCAAAAAAGTCCCTTACTTTCTTTCCTAGACCCAGGGTATAAGGGATCTTTCTTTCTTTTTTTTTTTTTTAATGTATGTTCCTGGATTGGAAAAATTAATACTGTTAAAATGCCCATACTCACAGTGAACCAGCATAACTCCTATCAAAATACTATCTGCATTCTTAGCAGAATTAGAAAAATACAATTATGAAATTTATATAAAACCACAAAATACCTAGATCACCAAAGCCATTTTAAGCACAAAGGATAAAGTATGAAGGCCATGATTCTACCTGTCTTTAAAACATGCTACAAAGCTGTAGTAATGAAAACAGCATGGTATTGGCATAAAAACAGACCCGTGGATGAAAGAAACAGGATGAGGATCCTAGAAATAAACCCAGACTTATACAGTGAACTGATTATTGACAAAGGTGCTAAGAATGTACATTTGAGAAAACACAGTCTTTTAAATCTTTTAAATCTCGATTTCACAATTTTTATTCAACATTTAACTGGCAATTTTAGTTAGGGAAATAAGGCATGAAATGAAATAATGATATCCAGATTTGGAAAAATAAAGAAAAATTATCTCTACTTGCATGTTACATGATTCTATATATAAAAAATATTAAACCATCTACTAAAAAGCTATTAGAAGGAAGATGGCCACTGTGCACGGGGCTTGCTGAAGTGCTGAGCGTGGTGCTCAGAGCAGCGGCTTTAATCGGGATTTCACACAGCGTGTAAGAACCCCTTTCACCATTAATCTGTAGCGGACCACTTTGCCAAGCAGCAGGAAGAACAAAGAGATCAAAAAGAGACGCTTGGCTCCCGGACGCTTTGCCGCCCAAAGCCACGGGCGCTTTGCTCCCATCTGCTTCCTCTTTCGCTTTGCTCCAGGCAGAAAAGGTGAATGTGTAATCAGCAGTTGATTGTAAGTACCCTAGGCAAAGAAAGCTCAGTGCGCCCTGCCTTTTTTTTTTTTTTTTTTTGAATATTTTTTATACAGGGAGAGTTTGTGGATTGGGATCGTTGGCTGGGCTGCGGTTTCTGTGCCGAAAATCCACTCCGCGGGAGCCGCCATTTGCTTTCTACCGGCTGTCTTGATGGCTATGGCTACATTGTCCGGCAGCCGCACCTAGAGGTTGGAGCTGGGCTGCGTGCCGAGCCCTGTCCTCCAAAGGATGGACC
>NW_025999982.1:29209121-29220502 GCF_001458135.2 Marmota marmota marmota
GTTATACAAAATTACATATAAGAGGTTGTGATGGGAATGGGAAAACAAACAAGGAGAGAAATGAATTACAGTAGATGGGGTAGAGAGAGAAGATGGGAGGGGAGAGGAGGGGAGATAGTAGAGGATAGGAAAGGTAGCAGAATACAACAGTTACTAATAGGGCATTATGTAAAAATGTAGATGTGTAACCGATGTGATTCTGCAATCTGTATTTGGGGTAAAATTGGGAGTTCAAAACCCACCTGAATCAAATGTATGAAATATGATATGTCAAAAGCTTTGTAATGTTTTGAACAACCAATAAAAAAAATAAAATAAAAAAATAAAAAGCTATTAGAAATTACAAATGAGCTCAGCAGAATTTAGGGATACAAATCAATATAAAAATTGATTATATTTCTATACCATAGCTGTGGAGAGCAGTGATGTATAATACGGCCTGTCTGATTCTCATGGCTGCATTTGCACTGGGAGGTCCCTTTGTGAAGGTGCAATTCAAGAAGCCCCATTTGCTATTGTAATGCCATCCAGGTGTAGCTACTTGTAAAGGTACCTGACTCTATATGTCAAGACTTTGAGTTCACCACCTTCACCCAGGGATAGAGAATTCTGAGCAAAACCATAAGACCCTAATGTCTCTCCAGTCCTGTCTTCTTCAGATTGCTTGCTTTGCTGAAAGTTTCCCACAATTAACCTTTTGATGATGAAAGTATATAATAAACTTGCTGAGCTAGCTCTGGAATCAGTCAAGCCTCACCAAGGCTTGGCTACTCACCTAGTCCTGCTTTTTCTCTCTATGCGTGTTTGTTTGTCTCTTCTCTATGCTCCATTACCCTGTGTCTGGTATGTCTTGATATCTATATGGTATCTATTCTGCCCAAAGCAGAATAGAGATGGGGCCTTGGCAGATGGCACCTAAATAGGGACCGGAGAGGTCTTGGCAACTAGCAAGAAGCACTCCAGAAATTAAATCAAAATTTTTATTTAAAATAGCATCAAAAGGCTGGGTACTGTGATGCATGCTTATAATCCCAGTAGCTTGGGAGGTTGAGGGAGGAGAATCACAAGTTCAAAACTAGCCTCAGCAACTTAGCAAGACCCTCAGAACTTAGTGAAATTTGTCTCCAAATAAAACAGAAAAAAAAGCTGTAGACGTGACTCAGGTGTTAAGTGTCCCTGGGTTCTATTCCTGGTACACCCCCCCAAAAAAAGTTCAAAAAACAACAAAGTACTTAAGAATAAATTTACCGCAATAACTTCAAAATTTATGCTCTGAAAACTACACACTATTGTTTAATGAAGTTAAGGTTATAAATAAATGGAAACATATGGTACATTCATCTATCAGACTATTATTAAGATGGAAATACTTCCCAAATTTATATATAGATTTAGTGCTTTTAATTATGCTTTTATAGTCTGATTACACACACACACACACACACACACACTCTTTCCTTGCTTCTTTCAATCACTATGTTGGTGATAATCCACTATGTTTTTCAATATACCAGATGTCATTTCAATTTTTGAACATTATTTGGTAGCCCACAATTTGTTAACTCTTCCACCTGCTGATGAGTTTTTTCTAGTTTTTGACCTAACAGAGTGGAAATGAAAAAAGTGGTTAAACTAAGTTGGAAGCAATTTGACTGTGTCTTGTAAAGTTAAACATAAAATTATATGGACCAAAGTGACTCTAATAGTCTCCTCAGCCTGCTTAGACATTAGGCAAGTTTTTCTTTTCTCTCTGATAAGATTTTTAATTTTCCCTTTTAAAGAGTGTGTACTTTAGAAAACTTTCACTTGTAAATTATGTCTTCACTTCTTTGAGATACAAATCGTATCTAGCCAGTTTTAAGAGCCAGATAATGTCTTTCTCCAGTACTCATGTGACATTTCCTTGAAATGTAGCCATCAAACAAAACCATACCCCAATCTGGTCTTTATGAGTCTCCATTAGCCCTGTCCTCTGATCACATGAACAACCTCTTCCCTGAAGCCTAAAGTTTTCTACTAGCATATTCCTAGAATATACCAGCACTTGAAAATTCTCTTGACGTTGGTTTTAGCTGAGTTGATTTCAAACTCTCTTCTTCAGTGAAAGATTCTTGAATGAATCCCTTCTTTCCATTTAGCTGTATCCAGAGCAATTTTTTTATTGATGTCTTATGATTCAAGTGATTCCATTTCTGGCTATTGATCAGAGAAAAATAAAAATACATTCACACAAAAGTGTGGACCTTGATAATTTTGAAACATCATCTTCCTTTTACAAGTATTTTTGGTTACCAGGGAGCTTACATATGATTTGCTATGGTTATTGCTGTCAGTTTTTTGATAACAACTTACTTAGCTTCCCTTGCATGGAAGAACACTCTGATCTTGTGTTTCCCTCTTCTACTGTGTTTGTTATTGATATCATAATTTACAAAGATGATGCCATATATTCACTAATATATTTTAATTTTAGTAGTTCTTAATACTTTATCTTTTAACTTTCATAGTATGCCTACCATCAATTTACCCACCAGTATATTAGTAATAAAATATTTCTTTTTATCTATATATTTATCTTTGATAATGATTGTTGTACTTTCTTATGTTAGTGTGGTGTTTCTACCCTTCTTCTTCATAGGACAATTCTGCTAAACTTTTTTTTCTTAGTTGGTAATTTTTTTTAGCACTTTGAATATATCATCATCCTATGTCCTTGGGTTCTTCAAGGTTTGTCTCTATAACACATCTGCTGATAATTTTATCCTTTTGCTCCTGAGATTTGATGGCTTCCCCTGACCCGACTTCAAGTTTGCTGATATTTTCTTCCATTTAATCTAATCTGCTATTGATCCCTTTTATTGAAAATTTCAGTGTCATTGTTAATTCCTCAGTTATATTCAAAAGAATATATTTCTTTAAATAAATCTCATATCACTATTTCTTGGGTTGTTTTATAGGCATATTACTCAACTTTTTATCTGAAATGTTATTTCCATGTTTTTCCTTAATTTCATTAGATAGGATAAACAACCTTCTCATTTACATTGGCCTCATGTTGGAGCCTCAAACTCAACATAGTGAGTGCCTCTCAAATATGTCTAAATTGCTGTGTTTCTTCTTCATTGCACCAAAGCAGATTAGGATGTGACATGTATGCTCCGTGCTTCATAGTTAGGTGAAACAGAATCTAATCCCTCAAGAAGTAGCTGGAAAAGTTGGAATACTAGATACGTATTCTACATTCAGGAACCACAATCTCATACAGCCACATAGCTGTCAGATGAATGCCCATTAACAAACCATTCTTTGTTCTCTATGGTTTTGAATGGGACACACCTGAGATAGCCACTTTCATCATAAGGTCCTGAATGCAGGACTTCTTTTACATACCAGAGCTAGGTTATTAGGAATTCAGTCCCTTGGGTAGGAGCTGTAAAATTGGTTCATTCAATGTATACACAATGTGTTTTCTGGGAGAACCTTCAGTATTAAACTTTTTGCTAAAGGGGGGGAAAGCCATATAGGCATTGCTCACTCTTCCATTCAGACTTCCTGGGGTCTACTGTTTCTCTGACTTGATAATCTCTCAGATGTGGCCTGGTGAGAAACCCTACCCTCAGGAGCAGCTAGAAAATTTCACAATCAATTCCTGTCCATGAAGAAATATGGCTGATTCTCTGCACTCATACTTAGGGGTATGTTTGCATGCCTGCTTAAAACCACTGATATTTTCTCTATAGTCAAGGAAACTTGGCAAGTACAGACTCTTTTGAGTCTTGAAGTCGGGTCAGGGGAAGCCATCAAATCTCAGTCTTCCAGAGTTTTCATGATGTAAGGCCCATATCATCTTAGAGAGAACAACAAAAGTTGTCATGCAATATTTTTTAGGACCCAAACTCTTGGATCTAAGGAAGAAGCTGGGAGTTGGAGGTTCCTTCCTGATTATAAGGCAGTGTACCTTGGTTGGGATTTGTAATGGAGTGAATTGTGGCTTTTCTTGCCTGTTTTTATATGGATATTCCCTTATTGTTTTGTGTGTCAAAATCTCTCAACCAGTTCTGAGCTTCTTTTAGAGACAATTGATCCATGGGTACATGTTTATTTGGTTCATTTGTAGAGGGATGTAAAGTCAGGAGCTTCTATTCTATCATCTCACTGCCATCCGCAGGCCAGAATTTTATTTGAAATATTTGAGAGATTTTGCTCATACCAGGGAAAAATCACAAAGTCATGGATTTATAAAACACTACAATTAAAAGAAAAATGAAGTAGCATTTAATAAAATATTTTATTTGCTTTGTGACAAAACTTGTAAGTTGAGAAAATATGGTATCTTGACCAGTCTTACAGAAAAGGAGTTTGAAAGACTGCTTGGAAATATTTTTGCACTCTTGTCAACTACAATGTTTTTTTAAAGTCTTCTGGCTTATAATCACTACTCAAATTTGCCAAAGAAAAATATTAATACAAATTGTCTGTAGATTCCAAAATATATATTATCTCATTTATAAAAGGCATACTGACACTTACTCATTTTAAAATTTTAATTTTAACATTTTTAAATTGCTCAGAATGTTTGTACTTTTTTCCCCAGATTATTCATCACTATTCTGTAGGAGGTGGGACTACTTTATATTAAAGTATTATTTACAATACTTCATCAAAACTCAAAAATGATCGCACAATCACACTTTAAACTGTAAAAATATTTTTATAATCATTAGTGTCTAGAGATTTCAATTCATTTATTCATTTAATGTTTTTTGTCATTTATTAAAGGAGAAAAGTTCCTTCACTGTTGATCACTAAAGCTTTGCAGTTGGCAAATTTTTCTCACTGCTAAAAAAAATAAAATCAAACACATTATATTTACTATTCCATTTGTTTCTCTATGATTTGTCTAAAACATTGAATATAGAAATAATCATGAATATTCTTATAGTTTTCACATGTAAATTCAAAATTAATTTTATAATAGATACACTAAGACTATTTTAGTCCTATTATTTATTCATTTGTTTATAGGTAAGAGTATTTTTTGTATAGAATAAAATACACATGAATTTTCATTAAAGAAATATTTAGACAACTATGTTGTTTTTATAGTGCTCCTTCTTCTTTACTTACCATTTATTGAATTCATGAATGCTTAGAATTCCTTGATAAGACCCTTTTTCATGTACTGTTCTAAGCCCTTTATGTATTTTATTTCACTTAAAAGTTTCAGAAAGCTCTTGGAATATGTACTATCTTTATTTTACAGATACAATAAAAATTGTATTATTGGTAATTGACATGTCTAAAATTAGTGATCATTCTACCATGTTGCATCCCATCTCCTAATATCTTCTATGTTATATTCTATTACCACTGAATTACTCCCTTATATTTTTACAACTTTTAAAATATTATTTTCTGCATAGTAGAATGTGCTTCTGATCATGCTCAGAATGTTTGTACTTTTCTCCCCAGATTACTCATCACTATTCTGTAGGAGGTTGGACTACTTTATGTTAAAAATAAGTAAAAATTGAAATTTCAAGTTGTACTTCCAGTCTTCTGGAAGACAACCATGTCAGTAAGACAAGGAAGGAATTTATTACATGATTTTTATTAGATGTATATTTGGAGGAAAATGATTCTTTCTAAAACTTCATTCAAATACACTCCATTGCAATTCCACTTACAATGTGATTTAAAACCCAATCAAGACTTATTTAAAATTTAATGTTTAGAAATAAAAGTCATACATTGGAAGGTAAAAACCTCAGGTTATTGCTGGAGCCATAGCAGCTTAAGAAGACACAGTGATCCTACCTGGGAAAGGTGCCTATGTCGATAAAGGTGGACCATGTTAAATCTGTGGGTGGTTAGGGTTGGAAACCAGCCATTTTACAAAACATTAGAGTCATGGGCTTCTAGACTTTTATAATACCAGCACTAAATGGTTTACATATTGCCAGACATGCATATTTTTATTCTTCAAAAATTATATGCTTACCCATTTTGTTTATGAAGGAATCATCAGACCAATTTTTGATTTGACAGCTTTTGAGATAAGTGTCATTGTTCATATGATGTATACATGTATAAATTGTGATGTATGTGTATACATTTTGTATATCCACTTATATGTTTATATAAACATATGTATCTATACATAGAGAAAAAGAGATATCTTACATATAGTATACTTTATGAATTAATTGAAAAGTGCATTATTTTATTTTCATGAAAACATACTGCCTCTATATTATTCAACCTATCCAACCTATATTAAGTATTTACAAGTATATTTCAAGTCTAACTATGTGAATATCTGAACATACATCCAACATCAAGACTATTCTTAATAAGAGATATTTTGTTTGACAGATACATGCAAAGTTAATAGATACTACTTATATATAACACTTATAACATCTTCCACTTAAATTACTTACCTTTGTAAAATTTCATATAATATTTTAAAGGAGAAGCTGCTGATCAGAAATATAACTCCAAAAAGGCAATGCATATAGTTGGGGTCTAAGATATCTTGATACATAGGAGCAAGTTGAAATTTTATCTTCAAAAATATTATAAGAATAAGATAGATTCCATAAAGTGTTTAGAGAATTTCCACAAAAGATGGATAGAAGATTTGTGTCATTCTCTATAAAAGTATACATAAAAAATAAGATTGGCAGATCATGAGAAAAAATGTATAGGAATGCCTGGTGGCAATAATGAGGAGCCAGCTAAAGATTTCAAAATAAAGGAAACAGGAATGTTTTTGCTAAACATTTAAATTTGTCTAAATGAGATGAAACATTCTCAAGATAGAATCAAATTTGATTGCAAATGAGTTACATAGCTATTACAATAAAGAAACAATCACAGAAAGATGTTTAGTAACTGAAATACAAAGAGAACATGAATCATAATAGCCATCCTGGACTCCCACAGTTTCAATGGACATAATTCTAACAAACTAATTTAAGGAAAAAAAGGAGGTTTTGTTTGTTTGTTTGTTTGTCTTTCCACTCACTAAACTGGAGTGACTAGATGTCATTTTGGTTTCAAGAAATACTGAATCCTTGGAACTCAAAGGATATCAAGCAGGTTAGTTGTTCACTTATAAAGTATGATGGTTTATAGTTATGTTCATCCAAAATGGAATATTTTTCAGTGCTGTGAACATGATGGATATCACCAACTATATCCTCCCATCATAACAAAGATTTCCAGAAAAAAAAGATTTTAATTTTTCTCTTTGATATTAATAATGCAATGTAATCTGAATTACCTAATAGGAATTCCAACCTCTCTTTGGATCACTAACTGAAAATTAAGAAAATGATAGTAGTACAAACAATAATGTACTTAGATCCAAAAGTTCTATATACTTGGTATGCATATAAAAACAGCAGTTTTATTAAAACCTTTTTTAAAAGCCCCAAATGAATGAATTAAACATAGTTTGTATATTTCAAATAAGTAAGAGTTCCAGTGAATGGAACCACTCTCTTATTTTTGAGAAAGTTGAATATTGCTCTATTTTAAAATGAATTTTCAAAATTGTCTATAGAACAGCATCAGGGCACACTAAGTGGAACCAAAAAATTAAGGGGAAAATAAGGGAGATTTAAAAACAAGACAAAACACCTTTTTACATTTCTTTTTTGTTTTCCCAGTGATACTAACAATGGAACACAAGTTCTGGAACATGCTAGTATTCTACCACAAAGCTACATCCACAGTCATCCTTGTTGTTGTTATTATTATTTTGAGACAGGTCTGCCTTAGTTGTCTAGACTCGCCTTGAACTTCTAATGTTTCATCTTCAATCTCTTTAGTAGCTGGGATTAAAAGCATGTAACACTATGCCCAGCAAACCAAATATTTTTATTTTTATTATTCCAATCTTTATATGTTTATAATTCTTACATAAAAGTACACATACTTAATGTTTATATTTTGTTGAGTTTGGACAAATGTGTACAAGCATAACACCAAAGCTATAATCAGAGTACTAAACACATCAGTCACCTCTAAAAATGTTCTTGACTTTGTGTGTGTGTGTGTGTGTGTACATGATTTGGGGGGAGTCATAAGAGCAATTAAGATGTGATCTATTCTCTTACTAGTTTGAAGTGCAAAATATCATATTTTAGCTGTAGAAACTATTATGCAGCAGATTATTAGAGCTTATTCATCATGCATCACTGAAACTTTATATCTGTTAAGCAAAAATTACCCATTTCCTCATTCTCTATAGCCCCAGCTTGTACCATGATACTTTCTGTTCAATGAAGTTTATTCTCTCAACAGTTCATATATGCAGAATTATGTAGTAGTCCTTCTTTTGTGACTGGCTTGTTTCATTTCACACAAGGTGTTCCAGGTTAATTCATGTGACAAGGTGTTCCAGGTTCATTCATGTGATTTTCTTTATTTTAAGGCTAAATAATATACTATTATATGATTATATGATAAGGCTTCATATGTTTTTTTTTTGCATATGGGTATTTAGTTATTGTAGAAACAATTGCTTTTCTATTGTGTATTTTAATACGCTTAAAGACAAATTGACCATATAAAATGATGAATAATGAGTAGGGATAATAATTTGTAATGCAAACATTCTCAACAACAACAACAAAAAAAAAAACGGGGAAAGAATTTTTATCTTATTGAATTCTATCAGAATTAAAGATGAATTCATGCCATTCCTAAAGTTTTTCCAAATAATTGAAAATATGGAATACTTTCAAAGTCATTTTATGAAATCTGTACTCTGATACTAAAGCAAAAACGACTACTATAATAAAAGAAAAGCATAGGCCAATATCTCTAATGAACATAGACACAAAAAATTTTCCTCAAATATTTGGGATACTCCAATTCAACAGAACATCAAAATATTATAGATAATGATCAATCAAAATTTATACCAATGATTGTATATTTAAAAAAAAATCACCAAATCTGATGCAGTACATTGACAGAACAGAGGAAACTCATATGATTATCTCATTATGTGTAAGGAAAAGAAACTGAAAGAACCAACACACTTTCAAAATTAAAACACTCAATAAAGTAAAATTAAAAGGAATGAACCACAAGATTATAAATTATATAGATGTCAATTCCACAGCTAACATTATTAGAATGAAAAATTAACAGCTTTTCTTCTACAACCAGGAACAATACCAGGGTGATCTTTCATGCTTCCTCTATTCAACATAGTGCTGTAAATACTAACTATTGTAATTAGACAAGAAATGCAAGTAAAAGGGCTCCAATTTGGAAAGAAGGAAATAAAATCATCTTTTATTCAGATAATACAATATTTTATACAAAAATTAAAAAAAAAATCTAAAGACACCAAACACACACACACATATACACACACACGGAAAAAAAAAACTGACAGAACTAATCCACAATTTCAGCCCCAAAATTAAACATACAAAAGTAATTTGCTCTTCTTTTTTCTACCCGTGAACTACACAAAAGAAAAGAAATTAAGAGAATAAACCTATTTACAATAGTATCAAAAGAATAAAATGCTTATAAATAAACACAGCAGGAATGAGAATAATATGCACACTGAAAAATACAGAACATTGTTGAAATAAATTGAGGAAGATACAAATAAGTCAAAAGATACCCCATGTTCCTGGATTAGAAGATTTACTACTGTTTAAATGTCTATATTATCCAAAGTAATCTACAGATTCAATGAAATTTATCACAATCCCAATGGCATTTTTAACAAAAATACACACACACACACAAAAAAAAAATAGTTAAGTTCACATTGAGTTACAAAAGACCCCAAAATAGCCAAAGCAATGTTTAGAAAGAACACAACTGGGTGCATTACATTGCCTTATTTCAAAATGTGAGCCAAACTCAAAAAGTCAAGAGTTGTATATTTTCTCTCACAGGTGAAAGCTGGAGGAGAGAAAAAAAGTTATTTATTTTCACAAAAAATAGAAGAGACCTCTGTAGAGGAAGGAAGCTGTGGCAGGGGAAGGAGAAGGAAAGAACTACTAGGGGATGAAATTGAGCAAATTACATTGCAACATTATGGGCATGTTTACAACTATAACAACAAATACAATAAAATAAATGTATAATTATGTTATTAAAACACAATAGTACAAGGAGAGAAATGTAGACCAATGGAACAGAATAGGGAAGTAGCAGATAAAAGACTTTCAAAAGTGGACAATATTCTGGAGAAAAAGTGCTATAATATAAAATTATACAAATAAATAAAATTCCATTATATAGGAATAGGAGATAAATTGAGAACTTGGAATCTAAAAGTTTCTTCTTTCTGGACTTTTTTTTTCTCTTTTTGTTTTTGCAGTGTTGGGAGTCAAACCCAGGGTCTCACACATGCTAGAGAAGCATTCTAGTACTCATCTATATCCCAGCTCTATTTATTTATATTTTGATACAGGGTCTTGATAAATTTCCCAGGCAGGCCTTAAATTTGCAATTCTCCTAAATCAGCCTTTTGATGTAGTAGTTTTACAAGCTTGTACCCCTATCCCTTAATTTTTCTCTTTCTTTTCTTCTCTTCTCCCATTTCTGTTTTTTCTTTCTTAATTCTCTTCTCTTCTCTTCTATTCTCTTTTGGTCTTGTATGTCTATCAAGTTACCTTAAATCTCTTAATGCTCCTACACTGTTCAAAGTAGCTAGGATTATAGATTTGTGCCACCACACTCAGTTCAATTTTATTTATTATATTATGGGAAAATAACAGTTGATTTATGAAAATAAAACATAGGTTACATTTATAGACAGATTGCCAGAATTATGATGTACAAGTCAGAATAATGAAATAGATCTTAAAAGACTTTGTGTTGTATTGTATAAGCTAATCCTTCATGTGGAATATCAATGGTGTCTCTCTTCTTAAATTATTGCTCCAAATTTATAAACATAGAAAATCAAATTCAGCAAGAACTACAATGTAATTTTTGGAAATTGTAGCTTACTTTATTGCTGATAAGATGAAAAACAAACTGGAAAACTTACATTGCCCTAACAACACCAAAAGATCTTTTGAGATATAATGGTTTCTGGAAGTATAATCACGTAGCAGTATCAATGAGTTCAATCTATTTTTGTTTTGTACCAGGAATTGAACCCAGGTATGCTTATCCACTGAGCCACATCCCCAGTCCTTTTAGAGACAGGGTCTTGCTAAATAGCTAATGCCTTCCTAATCTGTTTAGGTTATTTTGAACTCCTGATCCTCCTGTCACAGCCCCCAGAGTTGCTGGGATTATAGGAGTGGGTCACTGTGCCCTGCTCAATGTGCTTTTTTATTAAAAAAAAAAAAAAAAAAGCTAGGAGGCATTACTGTTGTCCACCAACC
>NW_025999982.1:29221285-29242388 GCF_001458135.2 Marmota marmota marmota
ATTTTTTTTTTTTTTTTTTTTTTTTTTTGGTATCAGGGATTTAACCCAGGGGCACTTTACTAAACAGTGAGTGACATCCCCAGTCCTTTTTATTTATTTATTTATTTATTTATTTATTTATTTATTTATTCTTTGAGAGAGAGAGAGAGAGAGAGAGAGAATTTTTTAAATATTTATTTATTTTTTTAGTTTTCGGTGGACACAACATCTTTATTTGTATGTGGTGCTGAGGATCGAACCCAGCGCCGCCCACATGCCAGGCGAGCTTACTATCACTTGAGCCACATCCCCAGCCCCTATTTATTTTTATTTTTGACAAAGAGTCCCACTAAATTGCTTAGAGCCTTGATAAGTTGCTGAGTCTCTTCTCAAACTTGCAGTCCTGTGGCTTCAGGCTCCAGAGTTTCTGGAATTATAGTCATGTGCCACCAGGCCCACTTCAAATGTCATCTATTTTATTAGACACAAAATATGAAAACTAAAGGAGCATTAGCTATACATGTGCTATAATGTGATCATTCAGGGATGAAATTAACACAAATGAATTTGTCTGATGTGTTAAGCATATTATCATTGTCAACAAAACCTTAAATAAGGTCCAAGGACTTTGGAATTCTTGGAAACTAAAACACCTATAGATCAAGGGACAAAAACAGAACTTTCAAGGACATGCTTCAGTTACTCTATAACAGAAAACAGGCTGGACAATGATTGATGACTAATCAAGAGGCATTGTCTAATCTTTCCCTAAAATGACCACAATGTATCTTTAAGGTAACTACAAATGAAATTCTTTTTTATATTTTTATTTTTATTGCTTTTGTTTTAAATATATATTATTTAATTTGTACTAAAACTAATAAAACTAAGCATTACTAGGTTAAGAGAAACTACACAGAAGAAAGGTCAATAAGTGATATGACACTTAAGGTTATGAAAATGATTTTTAAATGCTAACAAGGAAAGAGCTATCTCACTTGGAGAAAGTTGAAGGTTGGTTCCTTCTCTATTAATGTTACTCTTTGAATAATAGCATTATTACAACTTGATTAATGTCTAAGAGACATATCATTTTAATCTTTTGTGAAGTGCTTTCTTGTCATTCAGCAGTTTTCTCATTCCTATTTTTTTCCCCTTTGAAACTGTTTCCATATTCCACAGGCTCATTTATTATGTTTATCTTTCTTACTATACATAATTGAATGTAATGGGATGATTTGGCTCATTCTGTGCACGATGTGGTCTCTGCAGGCATGCTTCTCAGTGCATTTTAATATCTTAAAAGAAAAACCTATTACTGCAAGATAACTTTTAGATTAAAATGTAAACATGCCAGTCTATTTCCTTACCTTGTTTAGAATCCCAGGAGTCATAAGACAGGAATTTTAAACATCTGATATGAACATCTTTGAAATAAGCATAATGAACTTTGTGTCAGAGAGAATAAAGCCTCAAATGAGTCTTTTATTTTCTCTGGCCATACAGAGAGGCTACACATAGTTTATCACATTGACTTAATTCACTTTCAGATTTTGGTTAAAGAAAAGAAGATAGGAAACGACTCTTTGGAGGATATGAATGGATTTTAACAAAACTCAATAAATAAGAGGAAGGTAGAAACTGTCAGAAAAGTCAAAATTTTACTGGTCTGCATGTCATTTCTAGAAACTGCTGGCTAAGATATGATAAAAAGTATTATTAATTGGTTAAGAAATTGAATTTAAGGAAAACAGAAAAGACCTCATGAAATATCAGAATGCTAAAGACTAGTTTGTGTTAAATGTAACAATTGGGTCTTTATAAATTTGAATTTAAAGGAGACTTGGAATCGAACTAATTGATGAGATAAGGTCTCAAATTCATTTGGAGACTTTTGTACCTGATATTAACATATGTTTCTGTATGACCTGTGTTAGATACACGAAGATTCCTATTGTGAGTGCCTACAGTGCAGGAAATGGTTTCGTCTATACATTGCATTTGTGTTTTCAAGGACTGTAGAGGACAATGAACTAGTACAGCAGACTGACATCATGAAGAGGTAAAAGCTGGAGAGAAACCTGAAAGTAAAGGGACAATAAAAGTTTCTACAAGCTGGGAAAAATAAAATCCAAATCCATGAGGATCTATTGATAAGCCATGTGTGTTTGGCATGTTTGACATGCTTGTATGTCTGTTTGTAGGTCCAATTTTGTGAGTTTTGTTGTTCATATTTTCAGAACCACTCAAAGTTAAAGTAAACCTTGACTTTGAGAGAACCGGGATGTGCTAAGGTTACATATTAATAAATTATGTAGCTATAATTATGTTGACCAGAAAATATATACTAAGAATACTTATTTTGTGGGACATATCCTTTTGAGATACCACCTGGCATTATTGCATCCTGGGATTCTGTTGTCTTTGCTCAAGTCAGAACATAAGATTTCATCACATTATTTAATTCTCAGATTCTCTGAAAGAACTGAAGACACACCAGCTTCCTACCTTGATTGGGGGAAAAAAAAATCTGATCTCTATTTCTTACCAGAGTTAATTTAAACTAATGCCAACACAGGTAGTGGAAACTGTGTTTGTTCTCAGAATTTAGCATGCAACAAATCACCATGAAGGCTTGTAAAACTACACCTTGCTAAATTCAAACCTTCACAGATTCTAAATAAGTAAATCTGGGGTGGAGCCTGAGAATTTGAATGAGTAACATTCTCCCCAGTGGTGCTGATATTGCTGGTTGCTGGATCACATTTGGAGGATTAGTTGCCTAAGACTTACTATATATGTGGTGAACATATTAAGAAATTTAGAACATACAATAAAAGTGTAGACCTAATTTATTGGTCTTGATTTATAATTTTTTAGTATTTTAGTATGTACTAAGTTGTCTAAAATGGACATAAATATACTTATAACTTTCCTGACTACAAGTATGAAACATACTTGTATTAAATCAATAATTTAATCACTACTCCCAAAATTTTGTATGATTTTTTTAAACCTTCATCATTGGAAGAATTTTAGACATTTTCACATAGAATAAACTTACTTATGGTTACTTACAAAAATCTACAGAATCTCTTGATTCACTGAAAAATTGCAGCATATTATATTTTCATTTGCAGCTAAATATCCTTATTAGAAAATCTATATGAACTGTTAGGTCACCAGAGTACTTTATAATGGCCACCTTTCCCCACAATAAATAGAGCAATTAATATAACTTAGAAAACAAATGGAAAATACACTTGATGTTGAGGTTTGTTGCAAGATAAAAATCAATATTATGAATAATATTCTTCCTGTGGGGATATTAATGTTGTGCTGTGGTTTTAAATGAAGTAATAGTTGACTCAAGCCAATATCTGCGACAAATATAACAAAAAAGCAGTAAAATCTGTTAAAATTTAAATTCATAATCCTATACATTTTGTAAAAGTTATTGTTGGAATTTCATTTTTATTTTTGTTCGGATTGGATATTTATACTTTTATTTCTTTTCCTAACCAAAGTATACCGTCTTGACTTTCTAAATTTTCCTCTAAATATTATTATCTAAAAAAATCTTAATTCAGTTTTTAAATACTAAAACACTTAAATAATTTAATAATAAATTGAGTAATTTAGTAATTTAGATTTATACTTCATGTCCAAGGTAAGCTGTAATGGATTTAGAGAAATCAATCAAAGTAGTTTTGTAGTATCATGTATCAACACAAACACATGACATGCATCTATAAATTGTATTCCAATGAATTAAATAAAGCATTGAATTTCCAAAATGTCAAATATCATAAATACACTGAAAATCAAAAAATACCTAAAGCAATACTTCCTGCTGCAGAAATTCACCCTATTCAATGTCACAAAGTTATTTTGTGACATTGATTTGCTTCCTCCTGAATATCAGCTGACTTTGATAATTACCTAGTTCAATAAAGACAAACAAAAACGATGCTAATCCACAAGACTAAGTTTAACAGTTTGTTTTGTTTCTCTTATTATGTTTCTGTATAATCTTCATTTAATTACTTCATTTTTATGGTATAATTGGCATATTCTATTTACTGAACTATTTTCATTATTTTGAATGTCTAAAATATATATTAAAATGAAAATCATTTTACATGACTTAATTTATATTTTTATTTATGTCAGTTTCTGCTAATCTACTTTCATCCTGTGAAGTTAGGTACATACTATTTGTTTAAAAAATCTTTGGAAACTCAATTGGAAAGTATCATTTTCATTTTTTTAATGACTCTTGTTTTCCTTAACCATTCCTTCAATCCTTAACACTTTTATTCAACATAGTACTGGAAATATTAGCCTGGCAAGGAGAAAGGAAAATAAAGAAATAAACAGTATCTAAAATGGAAAATAAGATAATTATGCAGAAATCATGAGCTTCTGCGAGTAGAAAACCCTAATGTTACACACACACACACACACACACACCTGTTAGATTAATAACAGAACAACAACAACAAAAAAGCATACAAATGTGAGATATATATGAAGAGATGTTTCAACATCACAACTAGCAAGGAGATAAACTTCAAAACTATAATGAAATATCTCATTATATTTGTGAAGATAGTTATTATCTTAATAAGAAAGGATAGGTATGGATAACAATGTTGAAAAACTGGAATTTTTGTATAGTATTGATATGAATATGAAATGGTATAATTTATATGAAAATAAGGATGAAGTTTCATCAGAAAGTTAAATTATGATCTAATAGTCTCACTTCTGGCTACATATTCAACAAAGTAAAGTCAGGGACTAAAGGAAATATATGTTGTAGCATTATTTACAATTGCAAAATATGGGAAAAACTTAAATGTCCAGATTGTTAAATGAGTTAAAAAATTATGTGTGTGTGTATAATGTATGTATATATGTGTATACATACACACCCACAGACACAAATGCACTCACACACACACACACACACTCACACACACATACACACACACTGGAATCTTATTCAGTCTTTGAAAAAGGGAAGTTCTACAATATTCAATATCATGAATGGATGTTATGCTAAGTGGAATCAGCTTGTCAGAAAAGATTAATGTTTATTACACACATTGTAGATATGAAACAATCAGTTCAGAGAAACAAAATAAGGGTATTTTCTAGATATTGGGAAAAGGCAGAAATGGAGACTCCCTATTCGCTGGGTACAAAATTTCAGTTATGTTAGAAAACAAATTCTGTAGATCTATTGTATAACATTATGCCTATAAAATAAAGTATTATGCATTTTGTTAAGAGGATATATTTCACATTAAGTGGTTCTACCACAATTCTAAAAATTTTGTACAAGTTTTATGTTTTGTTTTCTAAACAACAAATTCAATTAAAATATAAAATCAAGACCCATTATGAAGGAGATTGATACTGATATACACTGTTTATCTTAAAAATATATATATTCTTTAGATTTTGTTTCTGAAGCTGCTTTATTTAAAATTAATATACACCAATCAAAGCTTCTTAACCAATTTCACTTTGTCTTAATAACTGTTTCTAATTCATCAAAAAGTACTGTTAATATTTATGCATTAAATATAATATATCCAAATGCTAGTATTTTGCTTAAAATGTGCTCTATATATGTTATTTCCCCAATATTTTACTTAAACGCACATACATCAATATACATTTTTTTTTCATAATAATTTTCTTCTTTTTTAATCTTAATTTTGTTTTACAAAAAAAATTTTTTTTTTTTGGAGGGGCAGGTACCAGGAATTGAACTCAGGGGCACTTGACCACTGAACCACATCCCCAGCTCTATTTTGTATTCTATTTAGAGATAAGGTTTCACTGAGTTGCTCAACACCTTGTTTTTGCTGAGGGTGGCTTCAAAATGGGTGATCCTCCTGCCTCAACCTCCCGAGGAGCTACTAGGATTACAGGCATGTGCCACTGGGCCCAGCAAAAACTTTTAATATGTCTATCTTGTTAGAGAGAGAATTTAACATGTTTTTTTTTTTTTTCCAAAATGTAAACATTGATCTTGTTTGTGAAGAATTTTCAATTTGTGGAGTATTTTCATTTTGCATTTTTTAATTCACCTCTAAGTTGAACATAATTATTTAAAATTAATTAGATATATCATTTTTTTGTTATTTGTCCACTTTGTCTTTTCTGAGTCATGTGTATTTTTGCTCATATATAATTAAGCCATAATTTCATAGGAGATATATATTTATAATTGGTCTGTTAAAATTTTTATATATTATTTAGATATCTTCAAAAATATTGTATTTTCTATATGAATGTAATTATGTATTTTATTATCTTTTGTAAACTACTTTTATTGTGAAAAGCTTTATTAATATATTCTACATTTTCCTAATTTCATTTAATATTTTCTCATTTACTTAACTTCAGAAATTTATGTAATTCTTACATATTGTTTATAGTGATTTTCACTTCAGTGTTGTTTCAGGTTAAAGACTCATATATTTCTTCATTTAAGAAGAATTCCAGGTAATGTCTGCTTGAATATTTCCTCTGAGATTTTTGGTATTTTTTGTATTATTTACCACTGGAACACCTGTAAAATTTGTGTTGAAGTTCACTTCAATGAAATTACCATAGTTTATTCCAAATAATGGATATCCCAATAATTGCCTTCCATTTTACTTTATTTTTCAGACTTTCATGTTATCTGTACATAGATTTCATTTTTATATAATCTTCTGTATTTAAATGGATATAATTATTTCCTTTAAATTTGAGAAACTTAAACACACATTAAAAATCCCTTTTCACATTATAGTATAATTAGGATTTCCTCAGGGATTTATTCTTCAACTTATTCACTTTCTTGTAATTGATGTAGTCCCCTCCATTCCAGGTTTTATTTTTTTTTATTTATTTTTTTTTTAATTTATTTTTTTCCATTCCAGGTTTTAAATTTTTATCTTGTGACTTTACCATTTCCAGTAATTTATTTTACCCCATGTCTAATTCTGTTTTAAATAGACTTAAAAATACACTTTTTAATATTTTTGTTACAACTGAAAGCATTGAATATTAAACCTTTCCTAACTATTTCAAGATATATTTCAAGATGCATATAAGCACATATAAGTGTGTACTTTTGTGTGTGTGTTTGTAGGTGCATGAAACAAACTTCCTCCAAGGAATAATGCCCATCTACACATATTTAAACATAGTTTAAAATAAGTAATCATATTCTCTAATCAGAAGAAGCATTGGATATAACTAGCCAATGGGACTCAATTTCTTTGGAAGAAATGCCAACTTAAAGAATAAGAGAAGGCAACCTTGACCAAAAATAAATAAATAAATAAAATAAAAAAGTGGAGTATGTCAAAGTAAAGCAATGAGAATATCTGAATAGCGATTCAAGAAAATCCTCTGCTGCTACCTGGAGGTGGGAACATTAATCAAAGCTAAATATTAATGTTCTTTCTTACGTCTACATCTGAAACATTGATTTAGTTTTATTTTTAAAGGTAATGCCATATTCACAAGTTTCATTAAAATTAATTGCTCTTTTCATTTTTAACCTGACTTGTCAAAATTATGATTTCCAAACTCTGACTTTTCCACTTGTCATTACTATGAACAAAGAACATGGAAATTTGAGAGTACAGCCAAAGAAAGTCATTTTAAAAAGAAAACTTATTTATACCTTAAAACAGCTATTTTAAAATATAAAATATTATAAGATATCTCTTTTTACTCACTAATGTATTTTTTATATATCCATAGTTTAGAATGCTATTTTTACAGTTGATTTAGCTTTAAAAATTTAGTCTGTAATATTGTCAGTGAAATTATCAACCTCTTGGAAATATACAATTTATTTATAGTGAAATAAGTTGTCAATTCCATAAATTTGGATGAAATAAGGCCGTTGAAGTTTGGGAGATATTACTCTCATAATCCTCACTTAAATGTATCTTGCCAGTCTCTACTAAAAATTCTTAAACTCACATTTGCTTCTGTTTACCTCTCTTTCATGGCTAGCCAATCATCAGACAATATAATGTGTCCTCTAAACATAAAACATCCATTCCTCAAATTCAGTATCAATCAACATCAGTTTGTAACAATCTCTTAAATGGGAAATATTTTTACAATTTTTCTCCTGATTCATTTACCCCTTCAGTCTCAAGCAACTTTTAAAATATTTCTAAATCTGAAAACACTGGTTTCTCAATTAAACCCTAAAAGGTTTATTTCCTTCAAATAAAACTGGCCTCCATATTAAGGTCATACATGCTTCATTCCTTTTATTTATATAGTCAACCCTTTTGTCCTGTTTAGTATGCTTCAGGTCCTGTTAAAGAGGTTTTCCTTGTAAATGTGGTATAATTTCAATTTCAACTTGAGAAAACTTAAGGCATGTAGATTGGTCAATAGTCACATTTACTAAATGTCATGGTCTGTATTTGAATCCAGGTTCTCTGGTTTCAGGATCAGTCCCTTTTAATCATCTTTAGTCCTGCCTCTTTTTATTTGTGCTTCATGAAAAAAAAAAATTAGCCACAGCCATAAACAAATATTATAGAATTCCCCACTAGATTATTGATATTTCCTTTTTTTCTAGGTGCCTGTGATCTGTACTTTCTGTTTGGAACATATTGTGCATATGTATGTGTGTGGTTCTATATTTTTCTGTATGATTTTTCTCACATTAGAGGACAAATTCAAAAAGGAATTCTCTGAAAATTTAAATGTCAAATGTTTCTCTGCCTCCCTCCCAAGTCAAAAAGATATCAAGTACATATCTTTTTTTTTTTTTAAAAAAAACCAGGGATTAAAGCCAAGGATGCTAAGCCATGAGCCACATCTCCAGCTCGTTTTGTTTTCTATTTAGAGACAGTGTCTCACTAAGTTGCTCACAGCCTGCTAAATTTCTGAGGCTGGCTTTAAACTTCTGATCTCCTGCTGAGATTACAGGCATTTGCCACTGGGCCCAGCTCAAGTACATATCTTTATAAAGAAAAGACAGGATGAGAGAGAGGGAGAGGGATGGAGGAGAATGGACAAGGAAGGAAACAGGAGATAGAGGAAGGGGAAGAGGGAAGGGAAGGGGAAATTTTCATGCACTTATTTAATTCTATGGCAATTATATAGTAAGACACATTCTTTGTGCATGGTTCTCAAAAACAACTACCACTACCACCACCACCACCACCACCACCAACAACAACAACAACAAATTTACCACCACCACCACCTCCCAAAAAAGAAAATACTTCAAAGAGTTTAATGAAGGGGACAAATTACAAATTGTGGGCAAGGTAAAAATAAACCAAATGGAGCAGTGCCCAGAGGACTGCCATTCCTTTCTGCATATGTTCTGAGAGGGGAAAAAATAAATAATTGAAATAGACCTGTGGGACCCTAAGTTGGTAGAATTATCGTGTAGCCTAAGGTCACCCTTCCTAGAGTGATTTAGGGAAATTAACTCCCCAACCTCAACTTCTTTCTTCCTACCATTTCTTCCCAGGACTCTCACTGATTAGAGCCCCCTGGAGTCCAGAAAGCAAGGAGACTCACTGATCTAATGCATATAGCCTAGGAAGACAGCATGAAAGGAACAGTGGAGGGTGGGACGAGAGGGCAAGATGAAGATTTCTAGAACATATTTCTCACATTAGAGAAGGGTATTTCTCAACCATTAAAAGTTCACCAGATAAAAATTTCAAAATAGAACCCACTACATTAATTATGAAATGTTCATGCTTAAGATTCATTATGCTGAGTAGAATATGTGGAATGTAACTGAACAGTGTCAAGCTGTACTGTCAAAAGCTAATCCATATCAATTCCAGAAAGACAGCTAAAGTATTTGCAAATATAAGACTCCTTGCTTGAGTACTTTAGCTTTTTATTTTATTATTATTATTAATAATAAGTATTTGTTTGTATTCACTTTTTCCACTTAGGAAATATAAGATTGCAGATCTACATTTTTTAAATGATTTAAACTTGCATATCAGAAAATGAATATCCACCACTATTGATATTTTTTATGTCAATCACTAAACAAATTGTAATGTGGAAATTCAGTTTTGTTATAATACACAAAGCAACTAGTTGGATACTCTTAGCAGTCTATCATTATGGATGTCATTTGTCACAGTTATAGATGATTAAAGTAACTGAAGGAAAAATTAGTGACATTTTGGCCAATTAAAGCAAAACAGATGAAAAGAAAGGATCTCAAGGGTAGCAATTATAAGTTTAGTCATTCTTTTTTTTCTCCTTAAGTAGTATAAAATTCAAATATTTTTTGTTGCTAGTACATGCATTGATCCCTGTGTTCTTGTTATGGGTACTGAAATTCTATACAGGCTTGTAACATCTGTGCTCTTTCTTTGAAAGGCATTATTAAAATGACTATACATGCCAAAGGAGAAAAAATGATATCACTGTGGAAATTTATAATTATCCATGAATCTGATATCACCAATCCAAACTTCACATTTATATGTCTAGCATTATGTAATTTTACATATCCAAACTTGTAATCTCACCCTCAAACAACTAAATATGCTGGATGAAATTTTGTATGCATACATGAGCTGGCAAAAGCTAAAGAATCCTCAGAAACTGAATGAAAAATAAAAATTTTAATCCTGAGAGATAAGAAAACAGTCAGGTTGATTTGATTCAGGGCAGTTCCCAAATCCTGAGTGACTTCAGCTTCAACTGCCACCTGGTAAGCACAGGAGATGAGGAAAATATGTGCATGTTACACTAAGTAGGACCATAATAAGAGTCAGCACAAACTATTTCTATACTTAGTGATAGAATGAAAAAGAAAGAAACCTACACTTGAGACTAAAGTAAAGAAAATTTTCTAAGTTGACTTTGGCTCTGTCAGGAGGGACAAACATTGTCCCTTGAGAAATAAGTACAAACTATATTTCATGCATGTTTGCAGTTCAGACTCACAGACTTATAATAAATGGGTTACTGTATTAGAGATACCATTCAACAATGGCACAAGCTGTTATAAAAGAAAATCATGCTTAAGGGAGGTCTTATCCTTAAGGATAAAATAATGAGAACTGGTTCAAGAATGATCAAAGACAGAGGAAATGTGGCACCATGAGTTACAGAAAACTGAATCAATAATAGAATGAGACAGAAATTTCACATATGAAATTGTCATATATCACAATGAAGCTAAAATGTGGCTTGAAACTTTGTCCCTGAATAAGCTTATGATTTTGTTTTCCAGAAGATATTCACTAAATGGCCTTGCATCTTGACAGTACTCAGAGGTTATTAATATAGCATATTAATGAGGAAAAATGAGATGGTAAAATGTAGAACAATATGGAAAAGAAATCTACACATATCCAAGATCACTTAAGTTCTGAGATAATATATTTTAGGATTTTTTAAAATTTTAATGTGTAATACTTTATTATACATGCTATATTTCAGTGTTTTAACCATGCACCTGACATGCCAATCCCCAAAAAAACAAATGCTGAATGTCTTCTCTGATATAAGTGAGGTAACTCAAAATGGGGAAGGGAGGAAGAGCATGAGAAGAAAATTACCTCTGGATAGGGAAGAGAGGTGGGAGGGAAAGGAAGGGAGAAAGGGAATTGTATGGAAGAAGGAAGGAGACCCCCTTCGTTATACAGAATTCATGTATGACAATGTGAGGGGGAAAAATAAGCGGGTCACATTAGATTGGGTAGAGAGAAGTAATGGGAGGGGAAGGGAGGGGAGGGGAAGGGGAGAATGGAAGGACAGCAGAATAAAATAAACATTTTTATTGCTGTGGGTATATACATGACTGCATGACCAATGTAATTCTGCAACCTGTCCACTCAGAAAAATGAGAAATTATATCCCATCTGATTCAAATGTATGATATGTCAAGATCATTGTACTGTCATGTGTAACTAATTAAAACAAATTTAAAAAAAGAAATTATACAGTGAAATTGACAGAAACAAAGTTAACTTTTAATTATTCCTTTGTATCAAATTGTCAATGTTATTATATAATCCCCAAATGATTTTTTTAATAAGAATGATAACTATGTATCAAATATAAATGTGTGTTTATGGTTAAAAAAAAGAATTACAAATATAAACTAGAACACTCACTTTTTAATTCCTTAGTTTCAGCCAGTCATAATTCTTCTGTTTTAAATAAAATATTTGATACATATATGACAATTCCTTCAATATAAATGTATATTTTAAGTAATGCATTATGATAGAATGAATATCAGTAAACCACTTTCCAATTCAAGCACATGCACATGAACAAACTCTTACACGTAATTATCATTCATCTCATAAAATTTCTTCTACCTCAGCAAAGAGACAAATGTTATTCTGAATTTTTATAATTTAAATTTTTGAATGTTTCAAATATATACATTATTGGCAAAATGCATCTATTTTTGGTGCTTTACTTGTTTTTTAGCTACAGATACTGCTGTACTGTGTATAATTGCCTTGGACTTATCATTTTAGTTCCTTATTGCATTTTTAAGAGTTAGTCTATGGAGTTGTTTGCATCTATAGTTCACTAATTTACTTTGTATATAGTATCCCATAGAATAACTGTATGTGTTACAAATACTTTCTCAGAGTTTTTACCTAGTATTTCCATATTTTTGTGAGGCTAATTAATGAACATAAGTATATAATATTTATACAACATGCACAATTTTATATATATATATATATATATATGGTAATAATGTCAGATTCATTCTACTATCCTTCCTACCCTCATCACTTTCCTTTCTCTTCATTCTACTCTACCTAATCCAGAGTAACTCGATTCTTTCCTAACCTTCTCTCACCATTTGTGAATTAGCATATGCAAATCAAAGAAAACATTTGGCCTTTAGTTTTTTGGGACTGGCTTATTTCACTTAGGATTAGTATTGCTTTTTCTTATACATATTTATTCCTCTGTATCTGATTTTACACATTCCACAATGATATGATGATTTCTACTTCGGCATGCATAGTCGTTTTTATGTACATACAATTTTGATTTACATAAAAATCAAGTTTCATCTTTTATTTCAGCACAAAGTCAGATTTTTGAACTGCATTTATTGAATTGTTCTTACAGTACCCCAAGAAATCCTCAGTATCACTTTAGTCATGTAGTACCTATTTGAGCTTGGATCTATTTCTAGGTTTTCTAGTATGTTTTTTTGATCTAATTTTTCTATTATTATGTCAATAGAGCTCTAAAGAAAATGATTCTATTGTATGTTCTCAATTCCAGTAGATATGTGCCTTAAATTCTCCTTCTTTAGAACTTTAACTCATTTAAGAAATCACTTGTTAAACTCCTTTTGAAATTGGTTATTGATTGGTCTTATTTTGCTCTTTTTTTTTCAGGTAGACTATGTTATATTGACAATTTTCCATTTTCATTTTTGAAAAATAAAATCAAGTTCTTCAAAATATATGCAATGAGAATTGTTATATTTCATAATATTTTCATAATATTTTGAATACTTGCAGATGGTTGAATCCAAGATAATATATTTTATATTGCTCAAATGCAAGAAAATTTAAACATTTTTTATTTAAGTTACCTATTTCCCAATTTGTACATTGCTATTGTGAGGCACTTTAATTATAAACTTCTCTGGTCAAGAAATATGTGTAATTTTCATTTTTCCTTTTACATACATATTAATAACTTTATTTGATCTGACTCTTGCATCTCAAACTATTTGTTTTTCTGTGATCTTTTGTTTGTTTGTTTATATCTAAGAATATTCTTAAGTTTTTTAATGTCTTCCAGATCAAAACTAACCACATATTTTCTTTATTTTGGAGTTAAGGAGATTATTGTTAGTTATTTCTCCTTATATCTATAATCTCAGAAGTGTATTCAAAATACATTTTATACATAATCTGTTTTATAGCAAATGACCTCCAAAAAGCTGACCAAATTCATAATCATCACACTTCTGATACTTGTAATTTGATTTTGATGAGTTTTCTCAGGAAAAACTGTGTACCTAAGCAGAGAGTTTATGTAAAACACTAACTTTGCCAGATTAATCCTGCTTAATTTCCTGGGTATTATGGGACGGAAGACTAGTAGGAAAAGTTAAAATCATTTATTTGTTTATTTATTTTGCTATCAAGGTTTCAAAAATGATGAATGAGAGGATTTTCTTAGCACATTTATTCTTTTGTGTCTCTAATTTTTTATGTTATTGCCTATATTTTAAATGTCTCATCAAAAATAGTATTCAATCATCAATTGGTACTGAATCTGAAATTTTAAAAACAAAAAATTACCTATGGTGGGCATCCATGTCCTAAACCTCAGAATTTGTGGATATAATTGGTTACATGGCAAAGTGGATTTAAGGTTGCAGATTGAATTAAGGTTGCTAATCAGCTAATCTTAACATAAGGAGTTTCCTGGGTCATTTGGGGGGGGGGGCAAAATTTACAAGTGTCCTTTAGTAGTAGAGGCAGGCAGAAAAGCCAGAGAAGTAAGTATGACAATGGAAGTAAGGTCAGAGTCAAACAATTTTTTAATTGGTTACTCAAGACAATGCAATGATCTTGACATATCATACCCAGTTGTCAATGAATCCAAGCATCCTCCAGATGCTGGAAAAAGAATGGAAGTGAATTCTACCCTGGAGCTTCTAGTGGGGAGTGCAGCCATGCCAGCTCCTCAGTGTTAGTTCAGAGAGACCATACCAGATGTCTGACCTACAGAACTGTAGAATAATAGGACTATGTTGTTTTCAGCTGCTAAATGAATGGTCATTTTTTTTTTATTAAAACAATAAAACAACTATAATTTCTAAGAAGGAGATTAGCCAACTTGTTCTTTTACTTCTATTCTAACAGCATAAATAAGACATACTGGTAAGAAGGTCTATACGGTCAATTAAGCTTTACTAAACCAATGCTATGTATTTCATGTTTTGTGGTGACAATAAAAATTAAATATAGCCAGTTAACACCTACTAAAAATAGAGAAGAAAAGAGAATGTGTATGTATTAAAACATAAAAGCACATTTAAATGTTATAGTAACAAATATGGCTTAAGCAATGAAAGAAGACAGAATAATAATTTTTAACTTGGTAGAGTTTGGTCTATGTGAGAGGGAATGAGAGTAATAAATGTACTGTCGGTCTAATTTAAGTGGAAGAAGAAAGACAGATTGAGCATTTAAACTGGGGGAGTTCAGAGAAGGAAGAGCCATAGTATAGTCACCTGCTCAAAAACTCATGAGTCTCCATCATACATATCTTCTCAGAGTTGGATATGCTCAGCCATAGTATAGGTGTGTGTCCACCTGTGTATAGGTATATGTATGCAACTGTGTATGGGCATGATTAATCTTTCATATACTAATGCAGAAGTAATTTTTTCTCCATTTCCTATCATTTTTCTCAACACTAACTCTCTTATTATGATGCCATTTCACCTCTTACTCAATGCAAACATCATTCATCATACAAAATACAGTCCTTGGACTAATTTTTACAATCTTTTCTCCTTTTTACCAGGTTGCTTTGCCTTTTTGTCATGGGAAATAGACAATCTTTTATACTTTTAAAAATGATTTTATTTATGAATTTTAATTGTACATAATAGTTGGATTTGTTTCTATGTACACAAATATGTACACAATTGTTCAGTTTATTAATATGTCTCTTATGTTTTGTATAATCTTCAATGAAATGATCTCTAGGTAAATATTCTATGTCTTTTATCTCAGTATATAGTTTGTAGTTCATACTAGGCATTACAGAAAGTATGGCTTTTGAGAAATCAGCAAACTCTCTTGTGCATCACAAGAGAGAGAGAGTAGTTTATTAAAACCTTTCTCTGTTATTTTGGTCAGGTGAATCTTTTGTTGGATATCCTTCACAAAAGATAGAGTAAGACTCTAAAACAATTTGAATGACATTTCCATTCATTCAAATCATGCACATCACCTTCATTAAGGTAAATGTATAATGATCTTATTTACAAGACTAAAGAAAAATAAATTAATCCTTCATAATTAAGACAGAATCCCAGATTGATTAAAACATTTTTTTTTGTAAATTCATTAGGAAAAAAGTGAATTATTGTATTTAAAACAAATTACAGAAATTGTTCTCACTGCTGAATATTGTTAATATAACCTTTCATTTTTGGTTGTTTCTTCTTCCTGCAAAGATTGGTATAGGCGACTAAAGCATCCTTTGGGGAAAAAAAAAAACAACATTTTTTGTAAGTTAGAAATAAGTAGAAGTATCATTTATTATATTTGTGTCATATTTCATTATGTATTAATCTATTGACAATGCCTTTTGGAGGGTGAAAATTAAAATAACATCTTTATTTAAACTCCTGTAGGTGCTGAAGAGAAATAAACAAAATTAACATGAGATAAGTTCTAAGAAAATTTGAGTATTTCATGGGCATAGTAGAAAAATACACTATTTCAAAAAATATGGATTACCCAAGAGGCATACAAGCCAAGGCCAGAAAAAAAGGGAATCCCTATATATTTAAGATATTCTTTCCTTCTCTTCAGAGAATTACATTTTTTAAAACCCCATATATTTTTACAATAATATTCTATGAGCCTCTCCTCTATTTCTTTTGCATCTATTCCACAGTTAATCAGTTCCCTGTAATAATGTTTCCAGGGAAAATGAAGAGGAAATTATGTGCCTGAAAATGATAATAGTAAAAGCAACATAAATTTTCTCTACCTAAGCAGCATAAATTTCTATAAAAAGAAATAGATTTTCTATAGAACAAAAAAAATACAAGAATTGGGAATAGTCTCTGCTTTTCATGTTTTTGTCTCTATTTTTTAAGAAGGTAAGTTATAATGACTACTATAAAATTATTTCAAAAAAATCATGGGTACTAAAGGCAAACTGGATATTAAATTAGTAATCATATTCTCCATGTTTGTTAAACAGATATGATCATAGACTGGACATTAATTGTATTTGAATTTTTAAAAATTTCTTCACTGCTATCCAACATATGTTCTTATTAATTTGAGCAGCATAATATAAAGGGGACTTCATAGGTATTTTTGTTATCCATAGAAACTTTAACAATGAAAAAAGAGGTTTATATTACTCCTAAAACAAGACAGTATTTCATATACATCAAATATATTGCAATTTTGTTAGATTTGGTGATTACAAGTGATTTGGGGTTGCTCTCCTTTTGTGAGAGATTGAGTATATTCCATTTGTGGGTTAAAAAAAGAATGGATTTTTTTTTTAAATCTGGATACTGATTCTCTTCACCACTTGTTTTATCTTCTCCCCAAGCACAACTTTAGACCTCATTCTCCAGCCTCCTTTTCAGTTAGAGGCCTCCATGTGGCTGAACTGTGTGCAAAGGAAGGAGAATAGAAGTTGGGTCTCACTTCCAGGACCATGTCATAATTTGATGGAAAAAAGCCACATATTGAAATTAGCACTATCATAATATAAAAGAAGATTTACTTTTGGATAAGCATGTAGAAGAGCATTCCAACCTCATACTGGTTGTGCCAGCTCACTGAGATAGAGGTTTTGATCTATAGCAGCAGCTTAAGACTATTCCAACTAATACAGGGCTATCCCATGGGATATCACACATTCAGAGTAATACCTTTTTAACAAGCAGTTTTCCAGGTAGAGAAAAAAAAAGATAAAATCTTTAAGAATTATAAATAGATGTAGACTGAAGTTAAATTTTGTGTATATTTTTACCCTTGCAAGTAATATTTATGAGCCATAGTAATTTAAAATGTAACCAAATGTAAGCTATTAATAGTAGTTATTTTCATAATGTTTATTGGGGAAGGATGTTTTTCAGAGCACAGAATATTTGTAAGTTTAGTATATTGTAAATGTTAGTGGAGTGATCAAATTATCAAATTGCTGTTTCTTTCCTTTTTTTTTTTTTTTTACCACATATTGAACTCAGGAGCACTTCACCACTAAGCCATATCTCCAGCTCTATTTTATGTTTTATTTAGACACAGGGTCTCACTGAGATGCTTAGCGCCTTGCTTTTGTGAGGCTGGCTTTGAACTAGTTATCCTCCTGCCTCAGCCTCCTGAGCCTCTGGGATTACCACCTGGCAAATTGCTGTTTCTTAATGTAAGAACTTTTAGTTCCATGTGTTTATTTCTCAGTTTTCTTGTTCAGATGTGAAATATAGTGAATCACAAGATGGTGTTTTTATATGAATGAATCATTTTGAATTTATACATTTAATAGTGTTTAGTATTATGTTCTGCTATTTCTATTATATGTTCTTGTTTTTTTTTTTTTTAATCTTTTAGTTTCACGGCTTTCATTTGCTATATTTTCTTTTATTCTGTTTTCCTCAAACAGGTACCCTGTAGGATTACTTCTTGACACAGTAACACTGCTGTTTAATATCAGGAGCAACTCCCAGGGAAAACTTTCATAGCTTCGGGCAACAATTTGAACAATCCATATTTTGAAACTGTATTAAAAAGCTATCTCTCAGGCTTGTTCTAGAGCTCAGCCTCTGTAAAGATGTAAGTCATACATCTGAAAGTTTGATCCAATATGTGTTTACTAAGACTTCAATTCTAAGATAAATGTTTTCTTTCATAATATTGGTCAATTATCTCTTGATAAATAAGTACATGAAAAATGAAAAAATCGATCATTGGAATAAATGAGAATTATTTAGCTTACTATTAGTTGAATGAGGTTTCAGCTTGATGCCAGATGCATTTCTAAATGAGGTTTATGTGATATAAAGTATATTCATGTATACTTTAAAATGCTAACCTCTACTCTTTCCTTAAGAAAAAGCAAATATTAAGAATTCTTAATAAACGAGTCCATTTTCTGTATTTTTCCAATATATTAGGGTTGAAATGAGAAATCATGATTTTAGTTTTTATATCATAGAGCTAGTTAAATTATATTAGAAATAAATTGTTCATATTTAGAAAAGAGATGCTGTGTTGCATGTTACTGAGATTAAGAGAGGTAATTTCCATGTTACTCAGACACAGAGCTTGGGATCTTTCCTTCAGCTGAAGTCTGCAAACTAAAAGGAGCTTCCTCCAGGAACACATGAAATAGGTGACAAGTGTTGACTTCCAGAGTGATCATGACTTTAATCTCTGGAGATCATCGGTCCTAGATAGGAAGAAACAGCAATCTGGGGTGGGAGGGAAGAAAAGTGTCTGATGAAATATTTAGGCCACTATCGGTGCTTAGAGTCTTACTCCTGTTTGAAATCCTTGCCCTGATAGTTTATTTTTATATCTATCTCCAATGTCTTCTTGGCTTCTATATAATTAAAAAAAGCTACCTGTTTATTCTTTTGAATCTACTTTTAATCATTTGAAAGGCAACATGACTGCTTGATAATGTGCTGTAAACTAAAAAGCTAGGTAATGGCAGTTTTATCTGACACTGTACACAACTTTCTCTGAATAAATATTTTACCTTTCAGTACAGCTAAATAATTCAAAACTATATAAAATAATCGAATACAGCAGCTAATCACTTTCTATTTTGTTATTCAGAACTTAGTATATCATTTTGTTCATTAATTCCATGCTCTAGAAATGAAATGATGAACAAGTCATATCTGAGGACAGTAGAGAGAGAAGGACAATAATGATTAAATAAGAAGTAAAATGGAGAATTGTAAAAACACATAGAAACATTTTAAATAAATTAAACTAGGATAATGTGGGAGTGACTTGAGGAAAGAAAATTTTCTTTAAATAGTACAAATTATATCAGAATGTGAAAAGCAACTGGTGATAAACTTCCTGATACAGGAACAGGTACAAAAACCGAAGGTGAGGCACATGCATGTTATCCCAGTGCCTCTGAAGACTGAGACAGGAGGATTGTGAGTTCAAAGCCAGCCTCAGCATGGCTAGGCACTAAGCAAATAAGTGAGACTGTGTCTTTAAATATAATACAAATAGGACTGGGGATGTGGCTTAGTACTTGAGTGCCTCTGAGTTCAATCACTGGTACCCCACCACCAAAACAACAACAACAACAATAACAACAAAACACAAAAAAATCTAAAGTCAAGAGAATTTTGAAAAACTATGAAAAAGAAAAAAAAGAAGTTGCCTTCAGCATCTGAGCACAGGTGAAACTGAGGAATAACCAGAATCATATTTAAAAAGGTATAGTTATTTACCTCAAGTTTCTGTCAAGACCTTGGGTATACAGGTGAATACTCACTAAATAACTTTGAAATGAATCCCTTTGGTCTTCACTAGGCAACACTTATGGCAGTAAAACCAGTTAGACAGTACAGAAGTTAGGAAAAGAATGAAGAACATTTTAGAGAAGGATGGCGGCACAGATGATCAGGTTATGGATTATATATTGGAGGACTAATGATGTTACAGTTAGTTTATATGTGGAGGGGTGAAGTAAATAAAATCACTAAGGCAAATGGAATCACATCTTACTTTGAGTTGTTTATGAACATGTGGTATAAATCTCAGTGGAAATTTAAATTATCTATCAAATTGGTATCTCTATTAATCTTTAGATCATCATAGATAAGTAATGAGGAAATGGGAATTGATTTGATAATGTGTAGATGAAATGGTCATCATGGACTAGAGTGTGCTTACTTGGAAAGAAGGCACAGATAGAATGTGGAGGGAAGATACAGAAGAGGAAAAAGAAGTGATAGGGCTGAGACTTAGAGTATCCTTTATAATAATAAGGTGCTGCAAAGGAATTGAGGAGGAACTGAAACATTCACACATGCACAGACACAATTTAATCAATCTCATTACCAGTTCCTTCCTTTTGCCTCCTTTCCTCTCTCCCCAAATCTGATCTCCCTTCTACTATTTTTATTAGTGCAATTATGTGTTTGTGTGTGTGTGCATGTGTGTGTGTGTATTTTAATAATATCTGACTATTGGATATTTGATCAACATTAGTTATTATTATTACCATTATATATATTTTAAGCACAATATATTTAATGCACATACTACATCTATATATGCATACTACAATGAACTAATGAACCATATATATATATATATATATATATATATATATATATATATATATATTTCTTTAT
>NW_025999982.1:29243334-29250805 GCF_001458135.2 Marmota marmota marmota
TATATATATATATATATATTTCCTTATCTATGAAATGAGAAAGGTAATAGAAATTGCCTTCTTAAAGTCATTGTTGAAATTTAATAAATCAATACATGAGTTCTTAATAATATCTGACTATTGGATATTCGATCAACATTAGTTGTTGTTATTATTATTGTTATTATTATTATTATATACATGGTTCATGGTAGTATGTCCATACAAGGACATAATTTGATAGATTTCATTACCAGTACTTCCCCAACCCATCCCCTCCTCACTCCCTCTCAATACCCTTCTTTTACTGTATTGTTTCATCCCTTCTATTTTTATGAGATACTTGACCTCCAACTTTTTTATTCCTTCCCCATTTTCTCTTGCTTTCACATATGAGAAAAAAATTCAACCATTGAAATTCAAGGCTTGTTTCACTTAGCATGATATTCTTCTATTCCATCCATTTACCAGCAAGTGAAATAATTATATTTTTCTTTATGGTGGAGTAAAATTCCATTGTGTGTATATATCACATTTTCTTTATCCACTTGTCTATGAATGGGCACCTAGGCATGCTCCTAACTTGGCTATTGCGGAATGTACTGCTGAATAACTTAAAATTATTATTAGTGTATCTCACATTATTAAATCAGATTTTACCAAATATCTCTCTATTATTCACTCTCTCTAAAAAGTTGTAATAAATCGTGATTATAAGTTATGCTTGAATCTATAGTAGTTAATTTTTTTTAATTTTAACCATGAGAAATATTATTTCTTTTATTTATATTTACTTTAAAAAATCTACAAATCTAAGAAGAGTGAATTTCATCTTGAATTGCTGTTTGATTTTTGGAGCCAGTATGTGTGCATGTGAGGGGGTCGGGGGGGGCAGAGCATTGAATAGACGGGTTCAGTGAATAGATTATTTTGTGATTGTATCTTAGTATATGCTGATTATACAAGTGTTACTTGATATTTATGTATCTCAGTTTCCTTATCTACTAAATGAGAAAGATTTTTGCTTTCTTAAAGTCATTGTTGAAATTTAATAAATCAATATATGAGTTCTTAGTAATATCTGACTATTGGATATTTGGTCAACATTAGTTATTATTATTTTCATTATTATTTAATTCTTTTTGCTCTTAGCCTACATAAAGAGAAATTTATCAGATAATCTATTGGCATTTGGAATATATTTTAAGCACAACATATTTAATGTACATTCTTGATGAAATTAATTACATGAAGCAGAGAGTAATTAATACAAAATTTTAGAATTATTTCATATTTTAATAGATACTTTGTGAATTATATGGTATGTAGAAAAACTGCACATATCTACTATTTTTTATTAAGCACTCAACTCATTAAAACACTGATTCTAAACTTATTAATGAATCTTCTGGGTAGTTGAACTTCTAGATATGAAAATTAGATTAATGATATTGGGAGGTATTTTGTGTTGTGGGACATTTTCTTGTGTTTGGATGCACATAATTTTCATCAGCTCTCACTGCTGTGCACTGGCTAGATGGATAGCTAGTATTTGCGCTCCCTTGACTCTAGTACTATACCACATGTGCCAAAACCCACATGGTTTTACTGTCACTAATGTCTATTTACCTGAGTATATTCTTTCTTTCATTAAGACTTCTTTTCTATTTGAATTTGAATAATTCTACATAAAATGTCCTGTTTAATTACAGTTCATATGTGCTAAAGCCAACTTTTTTAAGGGAAAGCTTAAATTTTGCTAATGATTAATGGTAGGGCATATTTTGCCAAAGACCAAATTGACCAATGAGGAAAACAAATGAGGTTACTTTTATAATTTGTAGAAGTTTCTTAGAATTAATTTGACACCTGATTAGGTATTCAGAAAAACTAAGAGGTTTTCCAAAGTGTAAGGCTAAAAGTCTTGTAACATTAATGCTAAATGATCAGTAGAAAGTGCAAAATAAGGTGGATTGGATTACACTCTAGGTGGTACAGTTCTTTAACACAGAAACAACTCACTGTTGGTGTAATCAACATGGTCAAATTAATTGAACTTAGTTTTCTAGTTCAACAATTTGATTAAGGTTTCATTGACAGTCCATTTTCACAAAATGCTAAGAACATTACTTTCAAATGTTGACAGTATTACTTAGTCTTGCCTGAACAACATAATAAGAATGCCATATTTCTTTACTAGTTCGCATTTAAGTGAAAATCACATCTCTTGTTTTTCTTTATTTTTTAATAGGGAGTACACTCAAGCATCCTTTATTGTCAAAAATTCATATGAAAGACTGAAAGATGTGACTGCTAAGAAAAGGACTGATCATTCAATGCATGTATGATAGAATCTAAAGTTATTAGAATGGCAACTATAGTTCTTCCTGGCTAGAGAAGAGCCATTTTTTTTCAAACACATGAATTATTGGTAAATCCTTTTTACTGGTCGCATAAATATATCTTTCCTGTAATATGATGCCATAATTTCTTTAATATTAAAAGTAATAACATACACTAATAAAAGAATAATATTATATTAAAACATGTCTAAAATATTCAAGCTATTAAAAATGTTCCATTTCACCAACAAATACAAACAGTCGTAAGTATTTATAATATAGGGAACAATGCAGTGAAAGTAAATAGGTAAGCAAGTAAAATCAGAGAGAAACAAAAGTGCGTGTATTTAAAAATTTTAATAGCTCGTGATGAAAACAAGAGTGGAGATGTGGAGAGTAAGTTTGAAAAAAGTAAGCAAAATAAGCTGTGATCAAATGATATAACTAGTTTACATCTTCTGTCCTTACAAAAAGCATCATTGAGATATGTATAAATTGATTGTTCAACTGCTTATGAAAGGATTGAATTAGAATGGTCTTTAAAATTTCTTTAGGCTCAAAATTATGTGAGTATTGTACTTTCAGCACTTGTTATAGAATACTCATGTCCACTGAGTAGGATGTAGAATTACCAAGTCAAGCAGTGCCCCTGCATATTAAATAAATATTTTGTATAAGTAAATGAATCACTGTATTCATCATTTCCATATCATTTGTGTAACAGGTATTATTTTCTTGGTAATAGTGGTGAAGATCACTTTCGTTTGTTTTTATCCCAGTGCCAATGTTCCCTTGCCTATCACCTGCAAGTATTCTATTAGCAAAAAATAGATTTGCATGCTGAGCTGCTGACCAAAATAAGGATCTTAACACAATGTGCTCAACTCTGACATTTTCTCAACAAGGACATGATATTAACCTCCCATGCAATATAATAGTTCCACCCAATTTCCCAGAATGAGTTCTTAATTTAATTGGTCATTTGAAGTGCATCTATGTAGAAAGAGACTATTGCCTTATTTGAAAGGAGGAAACCACTTATAGATTAAAATTTCTATTGTCAAACAGAAATGTAAGAATAATATCGATGGAACTTGTGAAGGTGAAAAAGAAAATCTTAACTGAAAAGCAAGTTTGTTGAAATGTATGAGCACAAACAAAGGTATAGATTTAACAAATGCATTTTTAAGAAAGATTCTTAGAGGTTGAGAAGCAGCTTATTTAATTATAAAATACATTAATATTTGGAAGAACTTTTCATGGACAAAATTGCAAAACTAACACTCACTTTATTAAGAGAGTTTTTTGAGTACTTTTATTAGAAAAGAAGTACCCTAATGGTGCAACTGCTTCATTAACACACTTAGAAAAAATCAAAACTGGAAAAAAAAAGAAAAACCAAATAATATTCCCAGACCTATTGCAATAATTGGCAGCATTATCATGGATTTCATGTAGTATATCAAGAATAAGAAGCAATTTTGAATGTACCCTTTCCTTATTATGACCCTTCTTGAATTCTGGTGTTCTGATATCTCATATTTGGATTTGGGTATTTTCGTATTAAAGATGGCATTTTTTTTAAAGAGAGAGAGGGAGGGAGGGAAAGAGAGAGGGAGAGAGAGAGAAATTTTTAATATTTATTTTTTAGTTTTCAGTGGACACAACATCTTTATTTTATTTTTATGTGGTGCTGAGGATTGCACCCAGCGCCCCGCACATGCCAGGCAAGCACGCTACGACTTGAGCCACATCCCCAGCCCCAAAGATTGCATTTTAATAAAAAAACTTGAGGTTTTTGGTCCTGATTTTTCTTGGAATTATTTATTACATTATCTTACATTAGAATATGTGTATTTATATGTATATATATAGAGAGAGAGAGATGCAGCACATGAAGGAACATACACAAAAGATAAGTACACTGTATCACTGTATTCTGGATATTTGTCCATAATTTAAAATAAAATATGAAGTTTTAAAGATAGGCATCTTTAACTCTTAATTTCTTAAATAACTGTGGATTAAAGTAACTGGCTGTCTTGTTGGACCAACCTAATATTTAGTATTTATTTTACTTTTTTATTAGCGGGCAATGACTGCACGTCCTTCTGATCTCATGCTGATATTTCAAAACCTGGAAACAACATGTACTGATCAGATCCAGATAAGTAGCATATATTCTTTATTTCTTTATGGTTGGAGCCATTGAGTACCTCTTCTCTCATTCTTCATGCAATATTTATATTGTTGTGGATTATAATCATCCACTATGCTGTGGAACACTAGAACTTATGCCTTCCATCTGTGTTTTTGTATTATCCAGCCTTTTTCTATCCCTCACCCTCTCAAACCTCTAGTAATCACTTTTCTACATTCAGTTCAACATTTCTAGCTTCTGCAAATGGGAGCAAACATGCGGCTCTTGTCTCTCTGATTTATTTCTCTTAATGTCATGCTGTCCTTCTGTTTCATACATTCTCCTCAAATGAAAGTATTTTATTTTTCTTTATAGTTGAATAAGACTCCACTGCGTATATACCACATTTTCTATCCATTCATCCACTGATGGAAACCTAGGTTGATTCTATATCTTGGCTATTGTGAATAGTGTAGGGATATCTTTGATATGTTAATTTAATTTCCTTCAAATATACTCAGAAGTGGGAGAGTTAGAGCATCTGGAAGTTGTATTTTTTTTCTTTTTGAGGAAGCTTTTTACTGTTTATCATAATGGCTGCATTGATTTTATATTCACATTAACAGCACATGAGACTTTCCATTTCTCTGCATCCTCACTGGAACTTGTTATTTTTATTTTCTTTTTGATAATAGCCATTCTAATTGGGATAAGAGGATATCTCATTATCTAAATTTGCATTTCCTCAAATATTAACAATATTAAGCATTTTTTCATATGTCTTTGTCCACTTGTATGTCTTCTTTTCAGACATGTCTATTTAGATCATTTACTCATTATTGATTGGATTATTTTGGTCTTTTGTTGCTGCTGTTGAGTTATTTGAGTTTCTGATATATTCAGGATAATAATGCTTTGTCAGATAAATAGTCTACAAATATTTTTCTTCCGTTCTGTGGGTAGCCTCTTTACTCTGTTGAGTGATTTCTTTGATGTATACAGCATTCTTCACTTGCGGTATTCCGTTTGTCTACTTTTGCTTTTGTTTGCTCTGCTATGGGCTTCTGAACACCCCCACCCACCCACACACACACACCATAATTTTCTATATCAATGTTTTTAAATGTTTCCCTATGTGTTTGAGATCTCACATTTATGTTGTCAATTCACTGTACGTTTTTTTTTTAATAAAATAAGAGAAACGAATCAAGCTACAAACTTCTGCATATGTATGCCCAGTACTATTTATTGAAGGTGTCTTCTTTATATCATTTCTTTTCTGATGTTTGAAAATCAGTTGCCTACTGTTGTGTACTGGTTTACTTCTAGGATCTCTATTCTGTCCCACTGCCCTATATTTCTGCTTTTATGACAACATCATGCTGTTTTGGTTTCTTTGGCTCTGTAGCATATCTTTATTTCAAGAATTTTCATGTATCCAGCTTAGTTATTTTTATTCATCATTGCTTTAGCTTTTCAGGGATATTAGTGCTTCCAATGAATCTTAGGATTGTTTGCCTTTGGTTTGGTAAAGAAACGTCATTAGTAATTTAATGAGGGTTATATTGAATCTGTTGCTTTGGGTAGTATGGACTTAATGCTTATTTTCACAGATGGATTTAACTCTTCTTCATGTTCTTAAGTCTTAATTTCACTATTGTCTTCAAAATAGTTATGCAACTATTAAATAATTGAATTATTTAATTCAAGATGATAAAAAATGAATTTTAAAAATAAACTCAATCTAAAATGAAGTCTTCAAAATGAAAATTTTTAATCCTTTTCAGCTTTTTTCTTTTCTTTAATAGAAGTACAACATTCTAAATCAAGTAATAACACTGTCATATTTTTAATATACAATATAAAAAAAGCTTTTTAAAACTATTTTTTATTAAGAAAAAAGAAGAAAGGAAAAACGTTTACCATGAAAAATGGTTTTTCTAACACGTTTGTTCCAAATTTTAATTCATTGCAGGTGGGCTTTGGCTACTCTAGAAATGTTTAAACTTTTCAAACCTGATTATAAACCCAACTTTCTTTCTCTTCTTATTTCTACATCTTTTCCACATGAACTGATTTGCCATCCCTTCTTGCTTTGAATAGAAATGGAATGATTTAGGATAAATGGAAAGGTAACCAGGTTCACCACTTTTTAAAATCATGTATCATATTACTATTTTGACTTAAGATCTTTATAATCTCTTAAACATTCTAATTTTAAAAATGATATTATTAGTTAAAATTTAGTTCCTTACCAAATAATTTTCATTGTCTAGTGCTTTTGATATTTAAAAAGTGGCCTGTAAATTAGCTATACTAACATTCCATGGTAGGTTGTTAAAAATACAAACTCTCAGACTCTACCTCATAAGTATTGATTTATAATCTATATTTTAAGAGCATACCTAAATATTCACCTATATGTTAATGCATGGGACACAAAATTTTAAAATTTGTTTGAAATTCACAAATTTCATGAAAATTGTGTAATTTTTGTTATAAAACACATATTCTTATTAAGTAACAAATGTTTATACTTCATAATATCTATCTGAATTTGTTTAACCAAGTGTATCATAATATAAAAACCAGAAAAAAAATAGCACATTTAAGTGAAACCTGAGCACAATCATACTTGAAAATTAAATAACAGTATATTAAGTGAAATATGCCAATTGCTGAAAGTAAAAACAAAATAAAACAAAGCAAAACAACAACACAGGATCTCATATATATATGGAATATTAAAAAAGTCAGACATATAGAAACAGTATAATGATGGTCGCTAGAGACATGGGTCAGATGTATGATAGATTGGGTTATTGTTTAAAGGATACAAAATTTTAGTTAGAATAAATTCCAGAGATCCTTTGTACAATATGGTAATTATAGTTAATTCAAATGTATTGTACATTTGAAAATTGCACAGAGAGTATAATTTGTCCTCAACACAAATAAAAATGTGAGTTGAGAGAGAGACAGAGAGGAGAGCAAGGGGGGGGGAGAGAGG
>NW_025999982.1:29250820-29266700 GCF_001458135.2 Marmota marmota marmota
GAGGGAGGGAGGGAGGGAGGGAGAGAGAGAGAGAGAGAACTGAAAAAAAAAACTTATATTTTCTAGTATAATTAAAAACTATACTTAAATTCAATATTTATTCTAAAGAAACAGGAATGAAGAAATATATGACCACTTATTATGAACTTTTATTATTTATATTAATGTTATTCTGTATTTTTGTAAATATGAAATATACATGAATGTAGTTTATATGTATATATAAATAGGAGAGATTGAAAATCAGAATGTTTAGTTGTTAGCCAAAATTTACTTGGCTCTCTTTCTTAATAATACAATCACCAATTTAGGCTATGCCTATAAAACCATCTTCCCAAGCTTTTTGCACACAGCTAAGTGTGATCAAGTTTGGCTAATAGAATCCCAGGGCAACTCTCAGAAAGTATCCTTAAAGAGAAGGCTATCCTTTGTTTCCTTCTCTTTTCATTTATTATTATTTTTAATGGGTTAGAAAGTTGAAGAAATCATTGGAATTTCAGCAGATATCTAAGGGTCATAAACTTATAGTGCATAGTGGAAAAGCACTATGAAGGACTTGACAGCAAACTTGGATTGCTGACCTTTGGATTTTTAACAAGGGAGATAATAAAACCATGCATCTTTAGCCAATAATAATTGTGTTTTTCTCCTGTATAAAATAAAAACTAATTTTAAAAATAGCATAGAGCTTGACACCTAAATGTTGTATGCTATCTCTGACAAAACTTAAAATGAGGTGTTGGCCAAAAGAATTGGAATCAACAAAAGAAATGGGATTGCCTCAAAGTAAATTGTTTCTCACTGTACAGGAAATAATTAGTAGATGAAATAAATAACTACAGAATGGAAAAAATGTGAACTATTTATGTCATGAAGGGTTAATATTGAAAATTATGTAAGTAACTTAAAAATCTTAATGACAAAAAATACCCAATTTAAAAATTGGCAAATAATTGAATAGACCTTTCTCAAAAGAAATTCAAATGGTCAACAAATATACAAAAAAGGTTCAATATCATTAGCTATCAAAGAAATGGAAATCAAAATTACAATGAGATATCTTTGTAACCATTATGGAACAAATTATGTAGGATCTTTCAAGCACTAAAAGTAGACCCTGCATATGACTGAAAGTTACCAAGTCCACATATGTAGATAATCAGAATAAATAATGCCAGCCCGCCAAACACATACTTTCATGTCCATGTTTGTTCCCACACCTGCACCTTTCACAATAGCTGAGCTAGAGAATCAATCTAGGTGATCATCAATGGATGAAAAGATAAGTCAAATTTGGAATATATATATATACAGTGGAAAGGAATTCAGAAATTATGAATGATATCTTATTTGCAGAAAATGTATGGAAGTGGAGGACATTAAATCAACTACATCAGATTAAAAAAAATCACCATATGTTCTCTTTCCCATGTGGAGTTTTAAAAAAGTTTATTGGAATGCAGAATAGTGATTATTAGAAATAGGAAAGAAATGAGGTATGGTCATAAAAGGGAGGGTGGATTTGATTAGTGTACATTCTATAAATTATTGAAATATTATGTTGAGTCACATTTATAGGTATAATTAATACATATTAATAAAAAATAAAACTGAATAAAAATGTGATTTTTTTTCATGAGTTGCAGAGTAGATCTCAAGGGTTGATCAGTGTTCCTCTCAATTTGACTAATCTTTAGATGGTATGCTTTCTAAATATAAGTTCCTTACTGCCCTCATCGTAAAGTATTTACTCTGAAATAATTTCAGTTGTAAATATTTTTTCTCCCCCTTTGAATTGTAAATATTCTAGAGGTGGGAGAGGGAACACTGCTTTTAAATATAACTGTTAAGAAAAATAAGTTTTACTCCATGTACATGTAATGTGTCAAAATACACTCTACTGTTATGTATGTATAAGAAAAACAAATAATTAAAAAAAAAACTTTTTAACGACAAAAAAAGAAAGTTAGCTCTCTGATCCTAGAGTATGGGAGTATAGGAGACCAACTTTAATATATAATAATTAGCAAACACAGATGGCCTAGTTGCATTGATATAACTCCCTGCCCATCAACACACTCCTGTCTCCCAATAGTTTTTCATTAGCTCATCCCAGCTTTTAAAAATCTTCTTGTCTTTTTATTTCTGGGTGTTAGATGCAATCTTCTTCCTATCGTAGTTTCAAGTCCAGTCCCCTTGCCTATTTAACTGGTCTCATGCAAGTTTTTCTTTTATTTGATTCAGATACTGTACTTTTTAAAGTATGTGAATCATTTCAGGTCCTGGAAAATGTTGGCTAAAAACTTTCACTGCTGATGCCTTTGAAAGTTAGATTTGTGTAAAACTTAATGGAAAATTATAAGAAAATTTAGAAAGTTGCTGTAGTTGGCTGCTTTTGACAGCTTTAAGTAAAATTCTCAATAAACAAGAAGCAGGATTTTGAAAAAATACTCCAACTAGAGATGCCAGTTGTAAGAAGATAAAGAAAGGCTATTTTGCAAAATATTACAGGTGATAAAGTTTCAAAATTTCAGTTTTACAGAGTTGAAGACTCAAGTACTTCTCTACCTCAAACTGAAATAGTTATAAACAATGGCACTGAAGCAGCAGTCTCAGCAGGTGAATAAATTGATGTACCCATCAAAGGTTATGAGCCCTCCAGATTCCACAGAGGGCATTCTCAAGAAGTCTCTATTTAATGGCCATTAAAATGTGGGACAAAGGAAGGTGAACAGACTTGAAGAGATCTGAGAAAAAAGATTAACAATTCATATCTGGATGAAATATTTGAAAGTTTACGTACATTGAAAATTAACCAGAAGAAAGTAAAATGGACACATATACCATTTTAGAGAAAACTTTTATATCAATAGGCTACAAAGTTGGCCTGTAAAAATCAGAAGAATTTTAAAATAATTCCTAGACTTCTGAAACTGTCCTTGGTAGGAAGTGCGCTATGAAAATTGCTGAGCTGAGGAGATCATATTGTAATCTCCAAAACAACTTCAGATATGGGAAGGGAGAAAAGTTACAAATTAATTTTTATGAGCCCAAATTGGGTGATTTGGGATATACCTGACAAGGGAAATTATAAGTAGGTATTTCAAATTGTGCTAGGAGAAGGATGTATTTGCTGGACACATGAAATCTTCACAATTCCTGAGCAGCAAAGTTGGATTCTACAACACATGACTAATAGTATGTTTTCACATCCTTTGTCTTTCCAAAAACAAAAAAAAAGTGGCTGGGGGGAGGCAGGGATTGTTTCTTGAGATAATGTTATCTCTGTTTCATTATTATATTATGTATTTGGGAGAATGTGAAATGTCTAGACTCAGACTTTGACCTATAAAATGAATTTCAAAATCAAATGGACTTTGGTACATTTTTTTTAAATTTGGAGAAGTATTGAATATATTTTTCTTCAATACATGTGAACATGGTTATTTTTGTAACTAAAGAGGACAACAAGAATAGAACCTGCTAGACTTCACCTAGTATCTATTTCTTCCTTTTTACTTGGCAATAAAATCCCTTGTATTTTCACTGAGTATGTGGCTACCCAAAATAAATACTACATTTCCAAGCACCCCTAACAGCAAAGTATGGTCATATAACTAATTTTTAGCTATGAATTTTCATCATAAATAGTATATGTGATGTCAAAAAAGTATTTAAAAAAAGGTATGTATGACTATTTTCTAATTTTCTCTTTCTTCTATTAAAGCTGTGTATAATGAAGAGATATTCAGAATCTCCCTGGATAACACTTGTAAGGGCCACTTAATATGCCCTTACAAGGAGAAAGCTGAAAGAGAACTGGGACTTTGATGAATTTTTGGAAATCCATCACCAGTTCTATGCTGCTGAACTATAGCTTTATTTTTATGTGAAAATATAAAATCTTGTGTATAAAAGCCAAAGTTAATTGTTGCTTTCTGTTATATGCAGTTAAATGTAATTTCAAAAAATTGAATCAGTACCTAATAGCCAGCATCACACATGATATTTCACAATGGAAATTACCAGGACATTTCAATTATACTCAAAATTAGAATAAGATTACCTATGATCTTTATTACTTAATATTGTCTAGAAAGTCTAATATTGAAATGCTAAAAATTACTACATGGAACAGAAAATGATAGATATGCTTACCATTTAGTGATTTCCAACAAAAGATTTTAAAAGTAGCTATTGCAATGAAAAATGAAACAAGAAAATATAAAGTTAACTAAATGATGTCTAATATATATTAAATACATTAAAAAATGAAAATTGTTATGGCAGGGGTTGGGAGATTAACATGAAATTTATTGATATCCCCAGAATGTTGAGAATTTCTGCCTCTGAAAATATGGAATTCATGTACTTTTAAAAAAATGTTTTTCAAAAATTCAGTTAAAAATCATTTTTATAAGTATTCCTTATCTTTGTTAAAAAGGAAAATAAAACATACTGGTAAGGAACTAGGGTCCTCCTAATTCTATTCAAAAACAATGTGAATAAACATACATAACTTTCTAAAAATTCTAATTTAAGCAGAAGACCTTATTACTTGACAGATTAACCTTGTCACTAGACTTTATTGCAATAAAGTTTATTCTATAACCAATCTATAGAACTTTGTGGTACAGAAAGCTTTTTTTATAATCCTGAACATAATAAAGAACCATCTCTTACAATTACATAGTGACTCAGTCTTCCTAGACTTAATAAAATAGTTAATTACTTTATATAACTGAAATTGAAAATTTTGAGTTGACAGATTAAGTGGATTTTCCCAGTGTGCCTTGTAACCTTTCATGTCAACATATGATTTTGTATGAAATTATTGCTTCAGAAAGTTAGGCAGTTTTAATTACATCATAGAACATAAACTTAGATACAGCAAGAACTTTGAAGATTCAGACAATTGCCAACAGACTAATTACAAGAAGGTCTTTGAAAATGTCTTGCAAGACATGTGAGAATCATTCTCAGTGTTGTAAATGTTCACATGAAAGTTCTGCTTCTCTTAAAATTTGAGAAATGTTAGTCTTGTGAAAAAAGTTATTTTAGAATTTGGGAATCCCCCAAAGTATTGTTTTATTAAAGCTTTATAATTGTTGGGTTCATCACAACAAACTCATACATGCATGGAAATCAATTTCAGTTCATTATCCTTCATTTTTCCCTCCCCCTTTCCTGTCCCATCCTCCCTCTCCTCTCCCATTCTTTTTCCTCTACCCTACAACACATTATTTGCTTGTCTATTTATTTATATTTGATTGGTTAATTTTACCTACTCTTAAAGGGGAAGTTCCTGTAGTATATTTATATGCACACATAGAATAATTAAAAAAAATTCATTCTGCATTGCCTCCCCTCACCCATTCTTTCACTCTGCCTCTCCATGTCCTTCTACATTACTGATCTTCCCTTCATCTTCATAATATCCTATCCTTCTCTCCCCTTTTCCTTTATTTTTTCTCTAAAATTTATTTTCCTATAAATTTTGCATAGGAGAAAAAACATTGAATCTTTGAGTTTATGAGTCTGCTTATTTCACGCAACATAATATTCTTTATTTTCACTGGCAAGTGCCATAATTTCATTCATTTTTTTTAAGATTGAGTATTACTTCATTATATGTGTGCCTACATATATGTTTATCTCACAATTTCTTATTCAATTCATCTGTTGACAGGCATCTGAGTTGATTCCACAATTTAGCTATTGGGAATTATTATGCTATAAATATTGAAGTGGCTTTATTGCTGTAATATGCCAATTTTAGTTGTTTTGGAAAAATACCAAAGAGTGGGATACTATGTTATATAGTGGTTTCATCCGTAGTTTTTTGAGAAATCCCCATACCGTTTGTCAGAATGGTTGTACTAATTTGCAGTCCCACCAAAAATGTACAAGTGTACTTTTTCCCCCACAACTTAGCCAGCAATTATTATTGTATTCTTGTGTAGTGTTGATTCGTATTTCCCTGATTACTAGAGATATTGAACATTTTTTATGTATTTGCTGACCATTTATGTTTCTTCTTTTGAGATTCTTCTGCTTAGTTCTTTTGCCCATTTATTATTTTTTTTATTTTTATTTTATTGGTGTTATGTTTATTGAGGTATATGCTGAATACTAACACCTTATTGGAGGGGTCGCTGACCAAGATTTTCTCCTATTCTGTAGGTTCTCTCTTCATGTTCTTTATTGTATACTTTGCTGTGCAGAAGTTTTTAGGTTGATGGCATCTCATGTTTTAATTCTTGTTTCTTTTTTTAATATTTTTTTTTAGTTTTAGATAGACACAATACCTTTATTTAATTAATTTATTTTGATGTGGTGCTAAGGATTGAACCCAGTGCCTCATACTTGCAAGGCAAGGGTTCTGCTTCTGAGCTACAATCCCAGCCCTGATTCTTGATTATTTTCTTGCATTTTGGAGGTCTTGTTAAAGAAGTTGGTGCCAGCAACTTTATGATGGAGTGTTGACTCTATGTTTTCTTCTAGCATTTGTAAGGTTTCTGGCCTAAGTATTTGATCCATTTTGATTTGACTTTTTTAAAGAGTGAGAGATAGGGGTCTAGTTTCATTTTTCTATAATATAGCTATCAAGTTTTCCCAGTACCATTTTTTTAAAAGGTTGCCTTTTCTCTACAATTTATTTCTAGCACCTTTGTTAAGAATCAGATGGCTGTGGTTGTGTGGATTTGTCTCTCTGTGTCCTATTCCTGAACAATATTTTTTACTAAATCTTTATCATACATGTGTGCTTTAAGAGATCTTTCCAAATAACTGCCGAAGCTGAACTATCAAATCAACTGGTATTTTGAAATATATGAAATATCTAGGGATTAATATTTCTGTGTAAACAAATGTTTCAACAAAAACTATGTATGTAAAGATAGATTTCTCAGCAGAAGTAGTATGTAATTATTTAAAGGATCTGCCTATAAATGAGAAAATCATCACAAGATTATTTTCAAACTTGACTTTTTCTTTAGAAAAGTGATATATTTGATCAGGTCATGATTTCTGATCTCTTCTGTTCCTGATAATTGTATTCTGAATAGATTTCTTATACTTTAAGTTTTGTATTTTGAGCAGTAAAAAGGTTAGTTTTTCCTTTTTATATGAGCCTCAATGTGTGAGATAGTTTCAACCCTCTTTCAAGGATGCCATTGAATGAGAGGGAATAAAAGACTCATTTCCCAAGGTTGTTTTCTTGTCACCAACATTCAAGGAACATCCTCACAGGAAGTAAGTTGGAACAAATATATTTGTGAGACTTTATTTCTACCCAAGCAGATTTTTATTTTAACTTTTCCAACAACTCTTTGTAAAGCATGATGGTGTTTAGCTATTTCTTTCTTTGAATTATAATTTTCTCAGTCTCTTGCAGTTCACCTTTCATTAATGGGAAGAAACATGAACCTTTAGCAAACCTGAGTCAGTGAGTTTCAAAAGCACCAAAACCAAAACAATGATGCTGATACATCTGTTTTATATTTTCTGTGGTAGAGTCTTTTATGGCTTTCAATTATCACAATTGCCAGTTTGAAACCTAAAATTTAGGTGACAATTAACAAGGATATTTCTGTGTTAATGATGTTGGTTTCAAGGTATTTTTTTTCATAATACTTAAAAAGTACAGCCACAGTTTTGTATAAATTTAGGAGTTAAAATAAAACATTTGGATTTATACTTAAAATCTTTTTTTCAAAAATATTATTTTAAATCTATTAATAAATTTGTTTGACAGAATTTAGTTCAATTATAGAACTAAAAGTATCTTTGTTTGTTTAGCAAATACATATTGAGCACCAACTCTATGATTTTGATTGCCTGAAAATTGGTATATTGCACCAAGTAAAGTATATAGCATCATTGACATTTTGTGGAATATCAATAAAAGATATATTAGATACAATTAATAACAAAACATATTTAATTAATTTTGCTATTTCTCATAATTATCTTGTGAAAAAAATGACATAGTTCTTTTTATTTTTTATTAACCCACTAATTGTACATATTAATGGGAATTTCTGTGATATTTCAATACTTGCATGAAGAGAACATTGATCACACCCATCCACCTTTCTTCTATCCTTACCCCACTCATCTGCCCAGCTGCCTTTTCAGTCCCTAGTGATCACTGTTCTACTATCAGGTTAACATTTTTTTTCTTTGTAGTATCCACAGATGAGAGAGAACATATAATTCTTGTGTTGTTGTGTTTGCCATATTTCACACAACATGATGATCTCCAGTTCCATCCATTTTTCTTCAACTGACAGAATTTCATTTTCTCCTTGACTGAAAAATACTGCATATTTTCTTTGTTCACTCATCTATGCGTTGATTCTGTATATTACATTGTGTCATAGAAACATTTTAACAATATTAATTCTTCTGATTCATTAATATCTGTAATATTTACACATTTTGGTGTTTTCTTAAAATTCTTCCTTCAGTGTTCTGTACCTTTCACTGTAGAGGTCTTTCTTCTCCTTAGTTTAGTCCTAGATTTTGATTTTGGGGAGGTATTGTGAATAAGACTGATGTTTTTATTTCTTTCTCAGAAAATTTGTTATTAGAATAAGGAAAAATACAGATTTTTGTATTTAGAAAATAACTAAGTATTATTTAACTACAATATCTAAAGTAAGTACTTAGTATTTCTTCAGTATTTAAGATCATACCTATATTTCTCCTTATAATTCAAGCATATTCTTTATTTCATTATTTTTATAAAAGTAAACTAAAATCAACTATGCTTTATGATTTTATGTAAACAGTCCTTTCTTTGCATTGATATTTAAAATTATCTACATTAAATTATGTTTATTGAAATATACATCTAGAATTTCATTTATCTACTATATACATGTCTGACTCATTTCCCATGTTTAATTAGATACAGAAATAAGAAAAAATATTTTAAAGCATTAATTTATAATAATGTCATTTCATTCATTTAAATATCCTAATGTCTGTGTTAGAATTCTAAATTTTGGCTATGCCTTATATACAAAGCTTCTAGATTTATTTTCTAGAATATTTTAATACATGGACAACAATGTTACTATATATAAACATAAGTGTGTTTCTTGTAAAAATGAAATTATAATTTTTTAAGTTAACAAATTATATTAAGATTAATATAATATTAATAGTATATAATCGTACTGGTGAAATGCAATTTCTTGATGTCTTAAAGACTTTTCCTTATTTTATCTTCTTTCTCAAAATATTCTGTGCCAGGTGTGGTAGCATATTTCTATAATCCCAGCATCTAGGAGGTTGAGACAGGAGGATCTGGAGTTCAAAGGCAGTCTCAGCAAAAACGAAGTGCTAAGCAACTCAGTGAGACCCTGTCTCTAAATAAAATACTAAAAAGGGCTAAGGATGTGGCTCAGTGGTGAGTGTCCCTGAATTCAATCATTGGTGTACCCTCAAAAAAAATTCTGATACAGATATCCCAATTAGAAGCAATGGGAGATGTAGTTAAAGTGAAACTTCTAAATCAAAAGATATGTGGGCTTAATTTTGTTAATTATGATCCCACTTGGATTAAGATTGTTGGAATTTTTCTTTCTAAACTGTAATGATACTACTTGTCTAAACTGTAGGAATAGTGAATACTGCCAATATTTAATTCTTTTAAATATTAAAATTTATTTTTTATATCAACACATAAACATTAATTAATATTTTTTTGAATTTTAATGAGATCAAGGATTTACCAAATGTAGATAATTTGAATTATTTTATGAGTATCTATGGTCCTATGATCATTTTTTAACTTTTCCAAATATATTTAGGAGTTTTTAATACCTCAGTAAAGTCAATGATTTATAATATGATGAAGAAATTTTCTCACTCTGCACTTGGATGTTATATATGCTTGTGTCATTTTTGCCTTACGATATTTTAAAACATTATATAATCATATATTATGTTAGTTTCTTTTTAGAATTCTAGGTTTAAATAATACTTTATGGACTATTTAATCATTATTCTGAAATTTTACAATAGCATTACTTTCTGAGTTTTTATCCTGTATACAATTGTATTTGCATCTTATTACATAATTTGGGGAATATATTAAAATTTTAGAGAAATAATAATGTTATTTAAGAAATTATTTTAGATTTTTACTTTTCCTAAGTCTTTTAGTAAGTGTGATGCTGATGACATGATCCTATACCTAGCAGACACAAAAGGTTCTACCAAGAAACTTCTAGAACTAGTAAATGAATTCAGCAAGGTGACAGGATATAAAATCAACATGCATAAATCAAACGCATTCCTGTATATCAGTGGCAAATCCTCTGAAATGGAAATCAGGACAACTACCCATTCACAATATCCTTAAAAAAAATAAAATACTTGGGAATCACCCTAGCAAAAGAGGTGAAAGATCTACACAATGAAAACTACAGAACTCTAAAGAGAGAAATAGAAGAAGACCTTAGAAGATGGAAAGATATACCTTGCTCATGGATAGGCAGAATTGATATTATTAAAATGGCCATATTACCAAAAGTACTTTACAGGTTCAATGCAATTCTGATCAAAATCCCAAAGGCATTCCTTGCAGAAATAGAAAAAGCTATCATGAAGTTCATCTGGAAAAATAAGAGACCCAGAATAGCTAAAGCAATTCTAAGCAGGAAGAGTGAAAAAGGTGGTATAACGATACCAGATTTTAAACTATACTACACTACAGAGCAATAGTAACAAAAACAGCATTGTACTGGCACCAAAACAGGCTGGTAGACCAATGGTAGAGAATAGAGGAAACAGAGACCAATCCACAAAATTAAAACTACCTTATATTAGACAAAGGTGCTAAAAGCATGCAATGGAGAAAGGATAGCATCTTCAACAAATGGTGCTGGGAAAACTGGAAATCCATACGCAACAAAATGAAATTGAATCCCTTTCTCTCACCATGCACAAAAGTTAACTCAAAACGAATCAAGGAGCTAGGAATCAAAACAGAGACTCTGAGTCTAATAGAAGAAAAAGTTGGCCCTAATCTCCATCACATGGGGTCGGTCCCCAAATTCCTTAATAGGACACCTATAGCACAAGAGTTAAAATCAAGAATCAACAAATGGGATGAATTCAAACTAAAAAGCTTTTTCTCATCAAGAGAAATAATATGTGAGGTAAATAGGGAGCCTACATCCTGGGAACACATTTTTACCCCTCACACTTCAGATAGAGCTCTAAACAAAGAACTCATGAAGTTAAACAACAACAAAAACAAAAAAAATAGATAACCCAATCAACAAATGGGCCAAGGACCTGAACAGACACTTCTCAGCGGAGGATATAGAATCAATCAACAATTACAAGAAAAAATGCTCACCATCTCTAGCAATCAGAGAAATGCAAATTATAATTACTCTAAGATATCATCTCACTCCAGTAAGAATGGCAGCCATTATGAAGTCAAACAACAACAAGTGCTGGCTAGGATGCGGGGAAAAAAGTACACTCGTACATTGTTGATGGTACTGCAAATTGGTGCTGCCAATTTGGAAAGCAGTATGGAGATTCCTTGGAAAGCTGGGAATGGAAAACCATTTTACCCAGCTATTCTCCTTCTTAGAGTATACCCAAAAGACCTAAAAAGAGCATACTACAGGGATACAGGGACACAGCCACATCAATATTTATAGCAGCACAATTCACAATAGCTAGACTGTGGAACCAACCTAGATGCTGTTCAATAGATGAATGGATTAAAAAAGGTGTCATTTATACACAATGGAATATTACACAGCACTAAAAAATAACAAGATCATGGCATTTGCAGGGAAATGGATGGCATTAGAGCAGATTATGCTAAGTGAAGTTAGCCAATCCCTAAAAAACAAATGCCAAATGTCTGCTCTGATATAAGGGGGGTGACTCAAAATGGAGTAGGGAGGAAGAGCATGAGAAGAAGATTACCACTAAATAGGGAGCAGAGGTGGGAGGGAATGGGAGGGAGAAGGGGAATTGCATGGAAGATGGAAGCAGACCCTCATCATTATACAAAATATATGTATGATGATATGAGGGGAAAAATATGTCACATTAAATTGGGTAGAGAGAGGTAATGGGAGGGGATGGGGAAGGGGGGATAGGAAGGGCAGCAGAATAAAATAGACATTAGTATTGCTGTCTGTATATATGTCTCTGTATAACCAATGTGATTCTGCAACCTGTACAATTGGAAAAATGAGAAATTATACCCCATTTGATTCAAATGTATAATATGTCAAGATCCTTGTATTGTCATGAGCAACTAATAAAAAAAGTAATGATTTTAGATTTTTATTTTTGCTATAAATTTGTAAGTCTGAACAAATTAATTGGATGATGATATTTAAGATCAATGATATACAAATAACTACTGACATTTAAATTTATGGGCTGGGTATATGTAATCATGAGTAGTAGCTTTCCTTCAAAGATTTGCCTAGTGGAATTAAATTTGAATTAGCATGTTTTATTCAATTTTTAAGAGATTTCAGAAATACTTAATGAACAACTTTATAACTTTGTATATGTATATGAGTATTGTATGATGATGATGATACTGCCAAAAACCCCTTGAAAATTTAAAACCAGGGCTGGGGATATGGCTCAAGTGGTAGCACGCTCGCCTGGCATGCGTGCGGCCCGGGTTCGATCCTCAGCACCACATACAAACAAAGATGTTGTGTCCGCCGAGAACTAAAAAATAAATATTAAAAAAAAATTCTCTCTCTCCCTCTCACTCTCTCTTTAAAAAAAAAAAAAGAAAAAAAGAAAATTTAAAACCATTATGCCAACATGATTATCATACAAAATGCAGTGGAAAGACTTTGCTCTTTAATCTTGTGACTTAAAACAATTTTTCTGAAAAATATCTCCTAAATCATATCCAAGGTATTTATGAAATCTATGAATGACAACTCATAAATTTAAAATAAATCTAGATTCAAAAAGACAGCATAAGAAATTCAAGAAAAGGGTTTTTTAATTAAAATGGCAAGCCTATTAAATACAATCAACCTATGTTTCCAATGGAAAGTTACTTTTCAAATGTTGAAGTGATCATAGATATTAGAGTTTGTTAATTTACTTATCAGTTTATTAATCACACATTTGTATATATGGCATTAGCTTTGTTATAGTGATTGGTGTCTTTATGTAGAGAATAATAGAGTCTCAGACCTTGGAAGCATTCAAATTGATAAAAAATATATTGTATGTATGTGCTTATTACATACATATTTATATACACACACATACACACATGTGAATGTCTTTTTAAGACAGCATTTTGAAAGTGCAAAGTAAATGTTACCTATTTTGTGTTCTGAGTTGAAAAATGAAAGCTATTTATACTAAAAGAATGCATAGAAAACTATCAGATTTTTGTTTCTGTTTTCACAGGACAGGGTATTAAACCCAAGGATGCTGTACCATTATTATTATTTTTTTTTAATTTCATTTTGAGACAAATTCCCACTAACTTGCTCAGGCTAGACTTGAACAACCAATCATCTTGCCTAAGCCTCATGGGTAGCTAGGATCACAAGCATGTACCAATGTGCTTGGCTATCCAAGGCTGGAAAATGTAAAAACTGAAGTATTAGAAGTGAAATACCTCAGGACATCGGATGTAATAGGATTGTTTGGTTGATAACTCAAAAGTCTAGGTAACAAGAAACAAAAATAGACAAATAAAAGGACTAAATCAAACTAAAATGTTTTTGCACAATGAAGAAAATAACTTACATAGTGAAGAAACAACTTACAGAATAAGAGAAAATTAAAAACTATACATCTGACAAGGGATTAATAGATTAATATCCAGAATTTATAAGAAATTAAAATAACAACACAGCAAAAAAATTAACCCTATGTAAAAAAATTAACCATAAAGACCTAAATAAATGTTTTTCAAAAGATGACATACAAATGGCTAACAGGCATATAAAAACATCCTTATCATCACTAATCATCAGGGAAATGCAAATCAAAATCACAGCCAGATATCATCGTACACACATTAGCATTACTATTAATAAAATGACAAAACATAACAGTTACCAAGGATATGAAGAAAAGATAAACTTTATGCACTGTTGAAATGTAAATTAGTACAGCCATTATGGAACACAGTATGGAGTTTCTTCAAAATATGAAGCATTCCAAAATGCGGTGGAGCAGGCCTATAATCACTATGGCTCAGCTTGGGAGGCTGAGACACTGAGGCAGAGATTTTCAAATTCAAAGCCAGCCACAGATAAAAAGTGAGGAGCTAAGCAACTCTGTGAGACCCTGTCTCTAAATAAAATACAAAATAGGGCTGGGTATGTAGCTCAGGGGTGGAGGAGTGCCCCTGAATTCAATCACAGGTAGCCACCCCGCAACCCCCAAAAATATGAAGCATAAAACTACCATTTAGTTTAGCAGTATGATTTAGATATATACAAACCAAATGAAAGTGTTGTGAAGAGATATCTGTACTCTCAGGTTCAATTAGCACTATTCAACACAGCCAAGATAAGAAATAAAAATAAGTTTCCATGAATGAATGAACAGATAAAGAAAATTTAGTGAAAATACACAAGGGAATACTATTCAAATGTAAAAACATGTAATACTGCCACTTTTACACCATTGGTGGAACTGGATATTATGATGTTAAGTGAAATTAGAGAGGCACAGAAAGACAAGTAATGCATAATATCATTCATTCATGGAATTTAAAAAAGATGACTTCATAGAAGAGAGTAGAATAATGCTTACCAGTGGCTAGAGAGGTGAAGAGGAATGGTAGAGATCTTGGTCAAAAGTTACATAATTACTGTTAGGAGGAATACAAAACATCTAGAATAGGCAAACAAAGAAATTCAAAATTGAAGCCAGGCGCTGTGGCACACACCTGTCATCCCATTTGTTAATTGGGTTATTTGTTATCTTATTGTCTAATTTTTTGAGTTCTTTGTATACTCTGGATATTAGGGCTCTATCTGAAGTGTGAGGAGTAAAGATTTGTTCCCAGGATGTAGGCTCCCTATTTACCTCTCTTATTGTTTATTTTGCTGAGAAAAAACTTTTCAGTTTAAGTAAGTCCCATTTGTTGATTCTAGTTATTAACTCTTGTGCTATGGGTGTCCTATTGAGGAATTTGGAGCCGGACTCCACAGTATGGAGATCGTAACCAACTTTTTCTTCTATCAGACGCTGTGTCTCTGATTTGATATCAAGCTCCATGATCCATTTTGAGTTAACATTTGTGCATAGTGAGAGAAAGGGATTCAGTTTCATTTTGTTGCATATGGATTTCCAGTTTTCCCAGCACCATTTGTTGAAGATGCTATCCTTCCTCCATTGCATGTTTTTAGCCCCTTTATCAAATATAAGATAGTTGTAATTTTGTGGATTGTTTTCTGTGTCCTCTATTCTGTACCATTGGTCCACCCGCCTGTTTTGGTACCAATACCATGCTGTTTTTATTACTATTGCTCTGTAGTATAGTTTGAAGTCTGGTATCGCTATACCGCCTGATTCACACTTCCTGCTTAGAGTTGTTTTTGCTATTCTGGGTATTTTATTTTTCCATATGGATTTCATGATTGCTTTATCTATTTCTACAAGAAATGCCATTGGGATTTTGATTGGCATTGCATTAAACCTATAGAGAACTTTTGGTAATATAACCATTTTGATGATGTTAGTTCTGCCTATCCATGAACAGGGTATATTTTTCCATCTTCTAAGATCTTCTTCTATTTCTCTCTTTAGGGTTCTGTAGTTTTCATTGTATAAGTCTTTCACCTCTTTTGTTAGGTTGATTCCCAAGTATTTTATTTTTTTTGAAGATATT
>NW_025999982.1:29266804-29313074 GCF_001458135.2 Marmota marmota marmota
CATTTTCTTTCAGTGTTTGAAATATGTTGTTCCAGGATCTTCTAGCTTTCAGAGTCTGTGTTGAAAGATCAGCTGTTATCCTGATAGGTTTATCCCTATATGTAATCTGCTTCCTTGCTCTTGAAGCTTTTAAGATTCTCTCCTTATTCTGTATGTTGGTCATCTTCATTATACTGTGCCTAGGTGTGAATCTCTTATGATTTTGCACATTCGGTGTCCTGTAGGCTTCTAGGATTTGGGATTCAGTCTCATTCTTCGAGTCTGGGAAGTTTTCTCGTATTATTTCGTTGAACAGATTGCTTATTCCTTTGGTTTGGACCTCTATACCTTCCTGTATCCCAATGACTCTTAAGTTTGGTCTCTTTATGTTATCCCATATTTCTTGGATGTTCTGCTCATGGTTTCTTAACAGTCTCGCTGAGCTGTCTATGTTCTTTTCAAGTTGAAATACTTTGTCTTCATTGTCTGATGTTCTATCTTCTAAGTGTTCTACTCTGCTGGTAGTATTCTCATTTGAGTTTTTAAGTTGGTTTATTGCTTCCTGCCTTTCTAGGATTCCTGTTTGTTTGTTTTTTATAACCTCTATCTCCCTACATAGTTGATCTTTTGCTTCCTGGATTTGTTTATGTAATTCATTGTCGAAGTGATCTTTCATTGTCTGATTTTGCTGTCTGATGTCTTCCTTGAGACTCCAGATCATCTGAAGCATGTAAATCCTGAATTCTTTATCTGACATTCCATCTGCTGCAGCTATTACCTCTTCTAACGTTGAGTTGACCTGCATTGCTTGTGGTCCTTTCTTTCCATGTCTTTTCATACTGCTCGTGTTTCTTTCTGCTTGGTGAAACTGTTGTGTTATTGAATTTCCCCCCTATATATTTATATTGCTCTTGTATAGTTGAAAGTCTCCCTTGCAGGGGCGGGCGGCGGCTGTGCTCCTCCTCCAATTGGGGTGATCTTTCAACTAAGCCGGCTGGCTGCTGGGCCCCTTCTCCAGGTTGCAGGTCTTCCTACCTTGCTGGCAGTTGTGGCAGCTGTGCCCCTCCTCCAATTGGGGTGATCTTTCAACTAGGCCGGCTGGCCGCTGGGCCCCTTCTCCGGGACGCATGGTCTGCCTACCTTGGGGGTGGCAGCTGGGCCCTTCCTCCAATTGGGGTGATGTGTCTACCACGCCGGTGGACAGCTGGGCCTGTTCTGCCGGTCGGTGGCAGGTCTGCCTACCTTGCAGGCGCGGGCGGTGGCTCTGCTCTGCCCCTCCTCCAATTGGGGTGAAGTGTCTACCACGCCTGCAGGCCGCTGGGCCTGTTGTGCCGCTCGGTCGGGGGTCTACCTACCTTGCAGGCGTGGGCGGCGGCTCTGCTCTCATAAAGTGGTTTTAAGACACTGAGATATACACATATTTTTGTTTTACATATTTTATAATGTTTCCGTGAGCTTATTGAGATTTTTTTTATGAAAAACAGGTTATTTCTTTGTTTTGCATTTATCTAATATACAATAAATTGTTTTTTTCTTTGTTTAACGGCTATTTAACAAAAATCAACTAACCAGGAATTATAAACATAAGTGACTTTTCAACCAGTATGCTAACAAATTCAAAATGGTCAGTATGAATTTTCCCCTATTTTTATTTTTTGTAACTAGTAGCAATTATAATCAAGAAGCATAGACATTTTTATAAATACTGACAGAAGTGCTCACTTAAAAAATGCATGGAATCTGAGAATTTACGAATGCATGTGTTAACCCAAAAGGTAGTTTGGGCTGAAATAGATGGCACTCAACTATTTCCTGTTAGAAGTAAGAAAATGTGTTAATTGCATTTAATATAGTTTATTGCACTGTAGTCAACACAGGCCATCTGTCCCTAACAGCTGTCTCTTCATGGTTTTAGCAAAGCAAGTAACTCTATATATTTTAAGGGCCACTCAACTGAACCGTGCCAAACAACCTTCATTGAGTTTGTTTTCTTATAAGTATGTGGTAAATAAATTTAAAACAATTATAGTGCAATGAATATATTGCATGCCAAATATTCTCTTTGTGTAAGAGTTAACTGTATTTAGCAGTGTATATTGTTACACCTGTATTTGAGAAATAAACAAAAGATTTTCCATTGACCAAAGACAAAAAAATCAAAAAATACAACTAACTACAGTGATTAATATGTAAGGGAAAATGCTATGCAAAACTAGATAACCATGCAAACGTGCCATCTCCTCAAAAATCCACAGATGCCTTGAGATGCAAGTTTTGCTAACCAGACAAGCCTTAATGAGTGTTAGTTGATTTATTTTTCCATATTCAATATAGGTTTACTCCAAGGGGAATTTACCTTAGTCAATTTAGGCTTACTCCAAGGGGAATTTACCTCAGCAAGTAAGTGAGCAATATTTCTTTTAGAGAAAAGACAGAACAGGGTAAAACACTCACTTAAATACTCATTGAATGCTTTTTTTTTTTTGTTTCAGATGCTATTATTTTAGAACAACATGTATATCAAAGTGAATAAATTAGATAAAAATTAGTGCTCATATAAAAAGGGGTTGGAGGGGAAGGGAGGGGGGAGGGGGTAATTAATGATGGTGGAATGTGATGATCATTACTATCCAAAGTACAGGTATGCAGATAGGAATGGGTGTGAATATACTATGTACACAACCAGAGATATGAAAAATTGTGCTCTATATGTTTAATAAGAATTGTAATGCATTCTGCTGTTGTATATAAATAAAAAATTTACATAAAAAGATACATTCTAATGAGGAAAAGAACAGATACACAAATACAATTGAGTAAAATATGCAGTATGTGAGATGATGTTATGTTTTGTGTACAATGAAACTGACAAGGTAGTGCTGGAGAAGGGATGCAATTTTAATTTGAACAAACACCTGAAGGAGGTGAGGAAATGAATTGAATGAAGATCCCTATAAAGACAGTTCCAAACCAGAAAATTGGAAAACTTTGAGGCTCAACTTGACCTGGATATTCAAAAAGGAATAAAACAGTCTAAGAACACAAATTATAAGAGTCTTGAAGTTAATTGCCTCATGTGTTAGGTAGTCAAATTTCTAAGTTTAGTTGCTAATCAATGCATATTTATTTCATAAACAGAAATACTAAATAGAATGTAATGTTATTCATCCAAATGATTTATAACCCCTGGCCTGCACCAGGGCATATATTACTTTGAAATATTACTGGAACTTTACTGTTTTTCTTTCTTCTTGACAAATAATTAATTGATATTTTGGATCCCTATCTCATTTGATTTCATGGTTATAAAAGGGGATGAGTCAAAATATGTAAAGAATTTCTGGGACACTTTATTCTCAACTAATAAGAATAGAACTGATAGAGTGTGAGAGAGATCAGGGAAAAGAAGCAAGAGATGTTTTATAAAATATTCATACATTCACTTATTCATTTTAACATATTTATTGAGCAACTGTGACATGCCAGTATCATGTTAAACACTGGGATTGTGGTAATTTAAAAAATAAACATGAATTTGTCCTTAAGGTAGTTACATATTATTAAGATATTCATATATTATAGAAAAGGCATCTAGAGATTTTGAAAGAACAATCTATGAGTGTATGCATGCAGTGGCCACTACTCCACTCGTTTTGAAAATTGGGGATGGCTTTAAAAATACAAAGGTGTTACAAGAATTTTCTGAAATAAAAATATTATTTTGGTCCAAAAGAGTAATCCAAGAGGCACCATGACCCATGCCTGTAATCCCAGAGGCTCAAGAGGCTGAGGCAGAGGATCACAAGTTCAAGGATAGCCTCAGCAATTTAGCAAGGCCCTAAGCAAGTTAGCGAGACCCTGCCTCAAAATAGAGAATAAAAAGGGCTGTGGATGTGCCTCAGTGGTTAAGTGCCCTTAGGTTTATTCCTCGTATCAAAAAGAGAGAGAGAGACAGGGGTCGGGGGTAGAGGGAGAAAGGGAAAAAATAATCAATTAATCAAAAAGGATAAACAATGTTGATCATAACAATATTCCCTGTTCTGAAAGGGGACCACAGGATGGGGCAGAGTCAACATCATTTGTATCTCTGCTAAGCACAGTTGGGGTGAAATATGAGAATGATAGCTTAATGAAGTAGAAGAGAGAAAATAGAGGCTGCGAACACAGACAACCCCTTTGAGGAGTATTGTGATGAATGGTGTGAAGGAGGCAAGAAGTGAAGGTACCTTAAAAAATGAATTCTATTTTAAAGATTAAAGTTACATCACATTTTTTGTTTGTTTGTTTAGGACCTATTTCAGAGAAAATTGATGATAAGGCATAGGTAGGGGTCCAGGAGTAAGTGGATTTAATTACAGAATGAGATGAAAAAGCATTTAATAGAGATATGGCAGAGTTGGCATTGGGAAACATCAAGATCTGTCCATCCAGAACACAAAGTGTACGGCTTCTGATGCAATTAGGCTCATATATGTAGACAAATCAAGAGTTTCTCTTCTAAATTCTTCAATTTTCTCAGTGAGGAAAAACAGTGTGATTATCAGCTAAGTGTGACAATTGATGAGAGGGTACTTAAGGAGAGACACTCTACAAAATAGTTACTGTGTTGTTTGGCCCTCTTGAAGGTAGTGGTCATGAATTTAAATTAAATCATTCAGAGAGTTGTGTTCAAGAACTTCGCAGTATGTGTGATTTGAAATAAAACAAACATTGGAAGTTCATTGGGTAAATAATTCTTGTCAGTGACCAAACTTGCTGGAGGGTCCAGTGGCACACTAGTTCTCTGAAGACAAGAGGTAGACTGGTGATGTCAGTAAAAGTTGTCAGGAACCTTCAAAAAGTCACAGTGTCTTCAAAGAGCCAACAATAATATTCTGTTTTCAAAATACTCATCTTGAAGAAATTGTGTGCATGAAAATTTCTGAAATTTACATTATTGGACAAATACAATATTCAGGATAAATCCATTTTACATTTAATATTAATAATTTGTTCATAGCTCTACACTAAGAAATGATTGTATACCATGTTTATATCTATTAATGAAAAAAATATTAATATTTTTTCATATTAAGTAATCCCCTTAGTGAACTTCTCACTACAACTCCTTATGCCTATCTCCTCCCATAGTTTACAATTGTAGACTCAGTCTGTGCTTAGAAAAGTGGGACTTCTGGGGATATATCTCAGTAGTAGAGCTCTTTCCTTTTGCCTAGCAAGCTAAAGGCCTTGAGTTCCTTCCCTGGCACTACCTCCCCATAAAGGACCAAAAGTAAAAGAAAGGGAAATATCATGAAATAAGAAAACTCTGATATTGAAGTAAGAAATGATGTAGGCCTTATAATTAATTGGCAACTTAAATATGTCCACACAATTATCAAGTTGTTATGATCCAAACACATGAGGTTGACATCATTTTTCCTTAAAAACACAATTTTGCACATTTATATGCAATTCCTACCTGATTTATTATAGTCTGGTTCTCCAATATAGAAAAATATTTTCAAAAAATTATCATTGCCTAGAATCTCCTCCAAATTGATGTATTTAAAATTCTTGATTTGTGATCCAGTCATCCAATCCACCTGTTTTCTTCTCTGTATGTTTGTTTTGCAGCTTTCCAGGGATACTAATGTGTAGACAGCACTGCAGTGCACTACTCTAACAGGGCTTTTCGTACTCTCTTCCTATGCATATAAACTAACATTTCTTGTTAAAATTGTAGCGTCTGTTTCAACAGTTCTTGGTGGGACCTGAGATATTCATTTCTAGCAAGATCTGTCATCATTTACTGGTACTATTTTAGGATTATTCTCTGACAGAAAGCTTCATAGTTTACATCACATTTTAAATAAAAATTTTGAAACACCTACTTTGAGAAAAAATATAATTCACATGTGAAACATCTTTGTTGTGTGTGTGTATGTGTTTGTGTGTGTTATGAGTGTGAGAAAAAAGAGGAATATGCACTTACAATGCTGATCTTTTTCATGAATCAGTTTGATTTAAATTTATTTTCTGAGAAGAAAATTATCATATTATTATTTTATTTAATTTCTTTTGCAGTGACTTTTATTTTTTGTTCCTCAATTGTAATGATGTTTTCTTGACCCCTACTTTTTAAGTTTCTTAATGGCAAATCTACTCTATTAAATATTTTATTGTAGTTTTTTATAATATGTAAATATTAGAGTTTTGTTACTTTTCCAAGTTATGAATTTCTAATATTATTTTTCCAACATATTAGAAACAGTGTTCTGGGGTTTTTTGTTTGTTTGTATTTGGGGGGGGCAGGGTGGTGGTGCTGGGATTTGAACCATGCTAGGCAAGAACTCTATCATTGAACTATATTCCCAGCCTTCTTTGTACTAAGTCTGTTGTTCCTGTTCCACTAAATTATTTCTCCAAAGTTTCTTACATGAAGTTTATCATTTTCCTATAGTATTTTTCAATAACTAATTGATCAAATATTATTTTCTTATAAATATAAGTCTTCTAGATTTATCCATATCATCTTTTCTGGTCTAAAAAATATAGTATTTAGGGCCAGTCATTATCAGAAATAGAAAAGGAAGAGTAAATGAGAAATCAGAAAGTGCCAAGTGTTAGTTTAATCTATTCTTTCCATTAATGTGGTTTGGAAATTATGCAAAGGTAAGTGAAAAGGAGGCATTTTGAATATAGAAAAAAATTATGATTTCGAAAATGAAAAATGAGTTTGTCACTCAGCTAATGAAATGTGGAAAGAGGATAAAAATGATGCAAAACAATTGAAATGTATTCTCTAAAAGTACAGTTTATAAATCAATCAACAAGTGTGTTTGTAAACTTTTAAAAATTATTTGTTTTTGGAGGGTGGCAAAAGTTTATGGAAGGCATGTCAAGTCAACAAGAGAGTAAACTCAACTACACTCACACATTCTTTAAAAAGTGAAACCAACCATGTCATTCAAACTTTTCCAGGCAGACAAATATCTCTTCTCTTAGGAAAATGTTGCAAAATTTGTTAACTGAACAAAAGTCTTCAAATTCTTATGCAAAGCAGACTGGTACATGCTTAAAATCACAGCAATGGGAGTTTGAGGCAGGAGGACGGCAAGTTCAAGACCAGTCTCAGCAATTTAATGAGCTCTTCTGCAAGTGAGAAAGATCCTGTCTCAAAAGAAAAAAAAAAAAAACTAAACTAAAAATGACTGAGGGTATAGCTCAGTGGTAAAGCATTTCTGGATTGATTCAATCTATTATACCCCCTCCCAAATATCTTCCAGTATTCTGAATATCATTGCCTAACATTTTATATGTATTCAGTATAATTGTATAATTAGTAAAATTAGATAAGTAGATGCTCAACAGAGATATTATGTTAGCTTTGGTACATTCAGAAATTTTGTATTTTCTTATCATCTCAAAATTACCCTTTATTTTTTCCCTTAAGATCATCATCAAGTAAAAAACCAGATAAAATTAGGAATCAAATCATAGCCTCTTAGTGTCACACAGAAGAATTTTTATGTATTCAGAGATTTATTCTGTGCTTTAATTCCATTTCTCATTTTATTGGGATGATAGAAATGTTAATTTTTTTTTTCTCTAAACTATGAACACTTGGGAATTAGAAATTATGATGTGTTTATAACCTTCTCAGTAAACAAGTTGATGATTGGATAGGAAATATGTAATTAACTAAATCCTTACAAGTATTTTAATAAGAGGGATAAAGGAGGATATTTGATATTAAGGCATTTTAGTAACTCTTAAGGAGTTATGAATAGTAAATATCTTATTGAGAATATTCAAATTTTTTTAACTTGACTGGTTTGGTTCCAATATACTGGTGTTCACATTATAAAATTTTATATGTTGAATAGTTTGTGAATATTATGTCAGCAAGTGAGTTTTCAGCAAGGAACATGGACATATTTGTAAATCTTTTATAGGTAAATTGTGCTTCAATTTTGTAACAATGTATTTTGAAAGCAATGTTAGACCTAGATACAAAATGTTCCTTCTTTGAATCTCTGGGAACCTTTGGTTGAACATGTCTCTATATTTGCTCACACACATTACTGGCTTGTTAAAATCTTTCATCACACACTTCCTAACTTCTTTGAAGTTGAATTCATATTTCTCCCTAGATACTCTCAGGCATTCTTGGTTAGGATTATTGGCTATTTATGAATGTATATGGTAACCATAATCCAGTTTCTACCCAAGATTCTATTTCAGTCTTTGTGGTGAGAATAACTTTCCTGTTCTGCTTTTATGTTCTTGATTTCAACTCAGCAACATAAATGGTTATCATACTTTTTAATGTTGTACTATGTGATTTTATTTTATATGGGATTTTTAACCTGATGTTCTTTATTTTTGAATTTTTGCATTAAAGGTCTGTCCTTCATTCTCCAATACCCATCTGTTCCCGCTGTTTATTTCTTGACTTAAATAGTGAGTGACATCATTATAATTTCTATGGCAACCAACTGCATTGACATTAAAAGATGATACAGCCCTCAGATAGTACAAAAACAGCAGAAGCTTGTGAATTGTTAAAAACAATGTCTTCTGTTCAGGCAAATGTCTTTAATGAAAAAGGAAAAGACTTGTTGTAACTCTTCAAAGGTGTGCATAGTTTGATGGTCTGAAATTCTGATGAGTGAAAAAAATATTTTGTATTCTAAATGTTCTTAACTTTTCTACTTTGATATTTTCCCCAAATTCTAAAAGAGCATTCCATTTTACTAAATTTGGAATTTTAAATTGTTAGGGCATAAAACACTGTTTTTAAAATGTTATTTTAAAATTTTAATATAATATTTCATGAGTTCACTCGGACATTCTGAATTATCGAATCTAAGGTCATATAGAATTAAGTCTTGATGTTTGTGCACATAAAGGTTTTTATCAGAAACCTAATGGAACAAAATACGATTGAATATTCAGAGGGCAGTGATGTGAAACAATGTGTTCTAAGATATATTTAGTAAGTTCTGTGGTGGACTTGTAATCAAGGCCATAATGTGTATGCATGTGCACTCACATGCATATGTGTTAGAGAAAATAATCTGTGAAAACGGATCGGAAATGTGAATAGGAATGTTTGAATGTTAGAATAAAAACATGTTGCACCACCCAGATCTCCCATTCAGGTATCACCTTCAAAATTCTGGAAGTGCTTAGTAGATGATCACTCTCAAATCAACATTTGTGCAAATATTGACTAAACAGAGTGGTCTCATCAAAATGTCACTTTGTGCCCTATCCACAACTTGTATTCTATGGCAGGTCTTTGCAAGTATATAAATATTTTCTAATGGAGAAAATGAATATACTTACAAGACCTATAAGAACTATCTAATATGTACCAACACAAGCCCACAGGATCAAATAGGGGCTGAAAGAAGGACAAAAAGCTTATATAAGAAAGAGAAAGAGATTATCAAAATGGTCTTACTCTTTTATGGGATAAGGTTTAACTCTGGATAAATCCCAAGAAATTGTGCTTTCACACTCTTTTCATGGCCCTTGGAAGCCTGGGGACAGTAATACCTAACATTAAGTGAGAGAAGTACCTTAGGGATCAGTGGAAAAAAGGATAAAAAGATTCAGAGAAAAGAGTGGATATTCTAAGTAATATCTGAAAACTCACAAGCTACATTCTCTGGATGCTAGGTGTACTCTGAGGACTCTGTGTCTATCAAAGCAGTTCACACTATGCTGAAGAAAGTGGCAACATCACAGGGAAACTCATCACAGTTCAACACATTTTCTTAGTGATATGGAATAGGGCCAGCTTTTAGTGAGTTTCAGAGAAGGAAAGAGGCTTACAGCAGATAGAAGACATCTAAATGATACTGGTTTAAAAGTAGATATGGTGTCCTACTGAGTCTTGGAACAACAAAAGCACCTGACTTTGGGACATCTGGTGGATAGGTAGCCAGAGTATCCTGTCATAGACCAACATCTGTTAAACCCAACAGCATTGCATCTTTTTATAGAAAGGCTGTGCTCAGGATTGAAAATAAGAATGTTCTATATTCACAAAAAGTTTCATAAGCAGGTGCCCAAGAACCTGGAGCCACTACCCTTCATTGTACTCACACTCAGCTCACTCATTAAAGGGTGGGTCAACCTCTAACCTATCTGATTGAAGGCAAAAATGATCAGCTTTGGTCAAGAGGTGTTGGAATTGATGAAAATTACACTATTGAAAATAGTGTAATAGTTTAGTATATGGCCCTAAAAAGCAATGACGAGGAACAATGCTCCCAGTGTCAGACCTTTGGATACGGATACTTGTTATCTACTTTTGTAAAAAGAGAAACAGCTGAAGAAAAGAATATGCATATAAAGACTCATAAGTGCCTGGACTGGATGATTAGAGGTGTTGAAGGAGGAAGGACTGACTTCATTATCAGTGACAAGGATATCTGGAAAGATTTAGTATGCATACATTTTACAATCTGTGAGGCTCTTTGCATTATATGTTAATTAAGGATCATCTAGGGAAAGGCACTAAGCAATCAGGAAAATAACATGGCTCTACCAGCCATCCTCTCTCATCAGTGTCCAGTATTGGCGCAATGACTGCAGCAGTGGAGTTCCCATGGCAGCATGGATGTTAATGACATGTAGAGCCTACAGTTTGGGATTCAGTCAACATTTCTTGCTGAACATTCATCCTGCCAGCAACAGAGACAAACCCTTCTTCCCTGCAAGGCACCACCATTAAGAAGACCTGTCAGGCACTCTCGGCTACTGAATCTTTGGTACCTTAACTTAAATGTACATATGTCCCTGGCATGGATTAGCTCTTGCTATTCTCAGGCTCTTAGCCACTATCAGAGTGCTTATATAGTGTTTGACTTCCTGAAAGGAGAACTCTTGTAACATCTCATCTGACGAAAACATCCAATTGAGCCTGACACAGTGGTGCATTTCTGTAATCCCAGTGACTTAGGAGGTTGGTACAGGAGAATTACAAATTCAAAGCCCACCTAGAAAATTTAACAAGGCCCTGTATCAAAATAGAAAGATAAAAAATAAAGACTGTGGATGTAGCTTAATGGTAGAGCACCTCTGGGTTTAGATGCATGGAAACATGGCAGTGAGATCCACCAGTGCTCTGGTCTCAGTGTGACTTAAAAACTTATCTGGTGCAACCTAATTCTCAGTATGAGAGTATTTAGAGATAGAACCTCCTGGTGATTAGGCCATAAAGATTATAGCCTCATGAGTGGGACTGATGCCTTATATAAAAGATAAATGGAAATATCTAGGTCATTTTTACCCTTATGTCCTATTCTACCATGTAAGGATACAGCATTAATGCTGCCATTTTGAAACAAACAAACAAACCTGCACCAAATCCCAACATGTCTTGATCTTGAACATCTTATCTTCCAGAACTGTGAGAAATAAATTTCTATTTTTTTTTTTATGAATTACTCAGTCCTGAGTATCTCCTCATAGAAGCACAAAGTAACTAACAAATGGGTGATATCAAAGTCCTGTCACCCAGTAGCTTCTGACTTGAAAGCATTAGCATGGTCTTTGAGGGGGTAAATGAGTGATGACTTAAGTACATACTGCCAGGATGGGCGGCTATCCCTTAGGATGCTTCCTCCATCCTAAGTTAAAGGGTGCCCAATTGGCAGCAAACTAGTGTCTTGGACTCATTGTAAAAACAGAAGTGTCCCTGCTTACCATCATACCCTTGTCTGCTTAATTCCTTATATCTGCTTAAGGAATTCGTACCTCTCATGTTGGTTATCTATATTAGAGGTGTTTCTTATTAGAGAGGGATGAACACTCCAGAGGATAAAATAACTTTCCTAATAACATTGGGAGATGACTTCCATTTAATTAGTTCAGGCTCCCTTTGCTAAAACATCACATGGAAAAAAAAAAAAAAGGAATGTTCTCTTGTCTAGGGTAATTGGCCACAATGAACAGGGCATATGACTGCTAAGAAAGTTTGGGAACATGGAGGAAGACATGTGGCTCTTCAGATGACCTTTTAGGGCATCTCTTGGTACTCTTTCATGCATATTTCCCAATAAATGGCCATTATAATTGCCATGATTGGAAATGGACATGGTTTCCAGGGATATAGATCATCAGAAATTATATTCTTGACAATTCATCCACAGAAGCATTAGTCTATGTTAGGAAATATCTTGAATGAAAGTGTTTTTAAATATCAGTTGATTGCTCTATTCAATGCCAGAGATGAGATAGTTTGGTATAAGATGCAATTTAATCCACTAAAGCTTTTGAAAGTACTCCCAAGAAAGGGGATTAAGCAGAACATTATTTCACTCTTTGAAAGTCTCATTTTTAAAGGGGAATGGGTAATCCCATGAAAATAAAATAGAGATCATTGGGGTGAAGGAAGCAGATTGTGGGGGAGGGAGGAGGGACAGAAAAAAGGGAGCAATAGTAGAATAAAACTGACCAAATTGCCTTATGTGTGTATATGTGATGTATATGAATATATATATATATATATATTATATCATATATCACAGCGGATTTCATCTTTATGTATGACTATACTGCATTAATTTAAAAAATGATAAATAAGAGAAGAAAGACCCCTAAACTAGAGGAAAGAGGATGGTGGAGGGAGGAAAGGATGGAAAGTGGTAATGTTGGCGACTGAACTGGAACTATCACACTCCATCCTTGTATAATTATATCAAAATGAACCTCAATGTTATGTATAACTACAATGCACTTAAAAATAATGTCAAATTGTTAAGAAAAGGCAATGGCTCTAAGAGATTCAATGATTGAGCCTAAGAAAATCATCTCTACTTCACACATTATCACATTTTAGGGTTCAAATATTCATTACCTCAGCTGCTACATGTGCTGAAAGCAGACAACTCATAACTAACTTGTTCTCTAAGAATTGCTGCCTCTGTAGAGGTCACAGGGCCTCCTCAGGGGAACTGTCTTTTCAGTGATTGGTTTTTAGTGTGGCATAAAGCATGAGCTTCTCTTTCTGGAGAAAGGGTCATGCTAGCCCTAGAGTTCTGCTGCACAGTGACTGAGGCCTTTGTGCAACTGCCTGCCAGTTTAATTCCTTTCTCTGTGTAATCCTTCTTTCATTCCCTTACAGAAGTTGATTCTAAGGGCACTTCCCTCCTACACTGAATGAACCTCCTACAAGGAAACTTTGGCAGCCCAGTCTAAGAAAAACGTCTACAAAGTTAAAGTCATTAGAAGAATATGTCATAGTGTCGTGTGCTCTCTATTACCAGAAACAAGCACAGATTATGCTAACTCCAAGTTTTATAACAGAAGAGAATTCTTACATAGGATGAGGATATGATTGCAAGTGTACAATATGTATAAACATGAATTTTATCCATGTTCATATGTGTATATATATATATATATGTAATGGACATACAATAAATTGATCTATTTTTCTATTTTCCCATGTGTGTTAAAATAAAAACAACTCATCCTCCAAGCCAAGAATATTCCCTCCTTTTCCAGACAGTAAGCTTGTATTTATTGAAATGAGATGGTAGAATTTTGAATCAAGATTAATTAAATAAATAAAAGAGAAATGATGATTAAACGTAAATTAATAAAACTCAAAAAAAGTAAAATTTTGTTGAAAATTAAATGCATTTTGAATAACTTTTCATTAGTGTTTTAAATGAAGATTTACATTTCTTTTTTTATCTCTGATCTCTTATATTGGTGCTACTCTCAGCACTTTTTCTTCCTAAAAGAGTCAGGCCTCCATAAATGTGGTTAACTGCGTGACTAAGAAAATAAATTAAACTTTGAAGATGGTAATTTAAACTTCAGTTTATTTGATAGAGGAAACTAATGAAAGGAAGTGAATGAAGACTTTGCAGCAATGTAGGCTGCTTGCTGACTCAAATCTATTTTGCTTTACATGTTTCTGTCCAACTAGTTTTTTTCCACATTGTGATATATTTGTGACTGATGGAACTATAGTTTATAATTCCAGATACATAACTACTTATAAAGGTCACTTTAAATTTTCTAGCACATGTAACAAACACTATTTTTTTGCAAAAATAATTATAGCATCCTCAGAAAAATCAATAATAAGTGATGCATGTATGTTTCTGGTTTTCTTAAATATATGTATTATAAATTATTATATTATGTTAAAATAGAAGAATTTTCTTTTTTCTGTTCACTATTTAAATTTTATTTGTTGTATTCTTCAAATCCTTCATCTCAAATGAAATGAAACAAATATATGTGTTTTTCTAAAATATAAAATATATCTATGTAATTATCATAAATTTATGAGAGAAACAAACAAAATCTCATGTTCTTCTACATATTCAATGCAATCACTATCAAACTCTTAACAGCATTTTAGCAGAAATAGAAATGCCAATTCTAAGATTCATATGGCATCTCAAAGGTCCCCAAATAGAAAAAAGGGGGAAAAAATCCTGAAACAGAAGACAAAGAACCTACATTTCCTGATTTCAAGTTATGCAAATTACTGTAATCAAAACATCACAGCAGTTGCATAAAGAGAGATCAATAGACCAGTGGATCCACTGGAGAGCCCCCAAATTAATTGTTGCATGAATATCAGAAAATTTTTGACAGGAGAACCAAGAACATTCAAAGGGCAAAAGGCAATTGCTCCAAAAATTGTCATTAGGAAATGGATGTTCACATGCAAAAAGATAAGATAGACCTATGATATAGTCAAGTTCACTCAAAATGAATAAAAAAATTCAACTATCGTAATTTAAACTAGAAATTACCTAGATGAAAACACAGAGTAAAAGCCTCATAGAGTTTGATTTGGTGGGAATTATTTAGTTGTGGCTTTAAAGTCCATGTAAGAAGACAAGAACTAGACAAGTGGGACTTCATATTTTTTTTTTTAAATTGTAACAAAAGATACAATCAAAAGAGTAAAGTGGCAATATACAGAATGAGAGAAAATATTTGCAAATCTCATATCTAATGATCCCAAATAAAGAAGTCCTAAAACTCAATTACAAACAAAAAGCAAAAATCAAAACTGAGCAATAATTTGAACAGACATTTCTTCCAAGAAGATGTATACATGCTTATAAGAATATAAAATAATATTCAATATTACTAAACATTAGGAGAATGTAAATGAAAGTTATGATGAAGCTGTTTCATACCTGTTAGGATAGATACTGTCAAAAAAATAGAAAATAACAAGCACTGATGACTATTGGAATGATTGGAACATTTGGGTATTATTTGGGGGAAATAAAACTCATAAAAATACAGTAGATGACAAAATGTTAGTTGTTCAAATAATCAAAAATAAATAAATAAGAGAATTGCTATATGTTTTAGAAATTCTGCTTCTAAATATATCTTCCCAAAGAATTAAGAGCATGGTCTCAAAGAACTAGTTGTTTAAGTATATTCATAGCAATACTATTCCCAACAACTTAAACATCCAAGCAACCAAATGTCTATCAACAGATGACTCAATGAGGTAAATGTCATACCCACACAGGCACACACACAAATATACACTAGAATGTTATCCAGTCATAAAGAAGAAGAGGATTTCTTGCAAATATTCCAACATGGATGAACCTTGAGAACATATGTTAAGTGAAGTATGAAAGTGATGAAAAGATAAATACTGTGTGATTCTTCTTAGATCAGGTACTTAGAGTTGTCAAAATAATACTGACAGAAAACAGAATGGGGATTTCCTGGGTAAGGTAAAAGGAAAAAGGAATCAATGTTGAGTGAGTAAAGAATTGGGGCATGGATGGTGGTTACAATTGTACAACTTTATGGATATATTTAATAACGTCGAAATGTATTCTTAAAAATGAGGAAGATGATAAATTTTATGCTATGCACATTTTTTTGCACAATGAAAATAATTCAAAATTAGAAAAAAGAGTTAAACTTCACAAGTATTTGAGGTCATATATAAAATATATTGGAGGGGAAAGCACAGGTGGTCCTTCAATTGTTTGCTCTAGAATGAGGTAACATTCTCACTTGCTCCTAATTAGACAGAAGTACATTTTTTTTCTTAGCTTAATCCCTTTTTCCTTAAGATAAAAATTTCCCTTGAGTTGTGATGTTTTATCAAATGGTTAAAAAATGTGCTCTCTGAAAACTTGAAAATCGTTGTGCTAAAATTTGAAAGAATTAGAAACTGAACATCAAATCATACCATCTGTGTTAGAAATTCTACTATGTGCGCATCAAATTTCTTTACAAATTTCTCCTTCCTGTATATGTAGATAACTCACTTTCTGACCATTGACAATTAAGTGGGAATTGTATGGCTAAATACAAATAATAAATACAAACAATACAAATAAATACAATATAAATAAATATAAATGATAAGTGAGTTACAGTGGTAAATTTCCATCCTGGCTGAATCAGAGAAAAGTCCCTGAATAACTTTCCAGTCTCTTCTTCTTAGTGGATGAGAAAGATAAGAAAGAGCTCATTTTTGAGAAAGTAGATCTCAAAATAGTAGAGTCTCAATCACATTGAAACTGTAGGTGGCTTTTTGGAACAGATTTACTGACTAAATTGCAGTAGATCTATTCAAGTGATATCATTCTTTACCACATTGTTCTAATCTAATGAATTCTAAATAATAACACACCAGTGCAAAAAGGAAAATAATTTGGAAAATAAATATTTGATTGAGTCAGATAGCAACAGGAAGACCAGGATTAAAAGTATTATTTTAGAAATATGAACAGAATTTTATGTTTTCTCCTCAGTTTTGGCTTAATTTATTTCTTTCATCTTCTTTCAACCAGTCCTGATATTTGAATTCTTTGCTGTTGCAGAGAAATTAATCAAGAGTTATAACACGTCTTATCCTTTGGGGCTTCTTTCATGTACACCATTATATTTCAAAGGGAGAGATTACTGGACATGAATGAATATATGGGCCAAATGGGTTTGGGAAAGGTATGGTTTTCATTTTTGTACTGTGTGAAGTGATACCACTTGATGACAGGGCATTGGCGTGTTGTAGAACAGAACCTCTGCTCTTTATTCCCAGGCAGAGCCACACAAACATGCAAGGAAAACTAAGAGAAGAAGCAGAGCTAAAACAAATCAATAGGACCTGCAGATTTCTATATTATAGATTATTACAGACATGACAAAATTATTACAGACATGACAAAATTATTACAGACATGACAAAATTATTATAGACATGACAAAAGTATGTGAGTGGCATTAAAGTAGAAGATCCAACAGACATGTAAAGGCCCATAGAGTAAAAGAGAAATGTGTCAGGTTGAACTGTCTGACTGCCATGACTCAGGCCCAAATAGCATTGGCAGCATTGGGATTGCTTATGTGGATTAATGTCTAAAACTTGATAAAAATTATGAAATTGGGAGTAAAAGGAGCAGACATCCATAAATACTCTTCCAAATAATGCTAGAGTTCAGAGAGAAATTCACAGCATGATTTTAAATTTCTAAGATTCTTTAGGTCTGTGGGTTCAAAATAGAAATTATTGTATTTAAGTTGACTATGATTCTTAGCTGTGGATCCAATCTTCATTCGCAAAAACAAAGTAAGTGGAAAGAAGACTTACAATTTTGGTTTATAAATATCTGATTTGCCTATAATTTACTTAAAACTAAGTATTTAAAATTGTCCAGAGTTTTGTATCCAAAGCACAAGGTTAAAGATGACCAGTTTTGTGTACATCTATTCAAAGAAATATTCTACTATTACTTTATAAATCAAATGGCATGAATCTTAAGAAAAGTAATCTCATTTTAATCATGGAAGAGTCAAATAAAAAATGGCAAAAATAAGTCTGTTAAACTTCATGGATGTTAGGATTACCTTCACAACTCCTCCACTCCACCTTTGCAGCACAGAAAAGCAAAACTATAGATAATTCAGAAGCCAGTGAATGAAAATTGGCTGTGTTCCAATAAAATTTTTACCTGGGGAAAAGACCATGGACAGAATTTGGTTACTAGACCATAGTTTTGCTACCCCCAGTATAGACTACTGCTTAATTTTCCTAAAAATTAAGTTTAAGTTTAAATCATGAATGTATTTTTTTCAATTTATGATTTTAATTTAAAAAATTTTAACATCTTACTTTAATGTGTTTATATATAAAATTTATTTGTTTTTCTCTAGGGACTTGAATAATTCTGAATTATTTCTGAAGTTTAAATGATGTGATTTTATGTTTAGGAATCTGGAATGAGTAATGAGTGCATAAATTTTGAAGAGAATTGGAAATTGACAGACAACTGCTTTAAATTGGCAGTTAGAGGAAAATACAACATGAAAGGAAAATGTGTAAAGTTGGAGTACCTTTTGAAATATGTTGTAACTTGTGGATTTGATTTTTGTGATTAGCAATGCATTTATGTGTTCTTGCATTAATTCTGAGGCAGATATATTATCTCTCTGAAATACTGAAACTAACACAATTTCAATACATTTCACAATTAAAAGTGTGTGCAGAGTGTATTTCTTTTGCACAGTTAACAGCATTCTTAATGAGCTGTTAATGAGCTGTCAATTTCTAATATATGCTAAAGAGCCAAAGTAGTCACTGAGGATTTCCAGAAGTAGAAAATGTGGAAATACGTTACATTCCAAAAACATGATTAAATGAATCATTCCAACATTTATGATTTCTCTTGTTATACTTGGTTTTTGAATTACTTCCAAATTAGTACAACTTTTTGAAGACAAGTTCATGATCTAGAATATTTTTAATGATACATATAAAATGTTACTATTCTAACATTTATTATTATTTTAATTATTGTTATTTTTAATTTTAATTTTTATTTATATGTGACAGCAGAATGCATTACAATTCTTATAACACATATAGAGCACAATTTTTTTATATCTCTGGTTGTATAATGCCGCAGCCCAGCTGGCTGGGCAAAATAACCGGGGGGTGATGAACAACTTGTGTACGTTGATACAGCAGGAGTAGGAGCCGTTTATTGCAGGACAGGAGCAGTATTTATACATTCCACACAGCTTATCTAATTAACATAAACTAGATACAGCAGTCAACCAATCAGGAATCTCCACACTTAATGGCTCGCTTTTGTTACTTCTCAAACCACTCTCTTTGGCATTTTGCCAGGCACCATCCAGACTTGTTTACAAACTCTAACATTCCCCTGGCAAAATGCCAGGTGTTATTTTGACTTGTTTACAGACTCTAACATTACAGACTCTAACAGTATAAAAAGTATATTCATGCCAATTCATGTCTTCATACATGTAAGTTAGATAATAATGATCATAACATTCCACCATCATTTATAACCCTATTCCCCCTCCCTTCCCCTCCAACCCCTCTGCCCTATCTAGAGTTTGTCTATTCCTCCTATGCTCCCTCTCCCTAATCAGCCTCCTTATATCAAAGAAAACATTCAGCATTTGCTTTTTGGGGATTGGCTAACTTCACTTAGCATTATATTCTCTAACTCCATACATTTAACTGCAAAAAACATGATTTTATTCTATTTTATTGCTGAGTAATTTTCCATTGTGTATAAAAACTCCAAAAACTAAGCACTAAAAAAAAACAAATAACCTAATCAATAAATCGGCCAAGGACCTGAACAGACACTTCTCAGAAGATGATATACAATCAATCAACAAATATATGAAATAATGTTCATCATCACAAGCAATTAGAGAAATCCAAATCAAAACCATTCTAAGATTTCATCTCACTCCAGTCAGAATGGCAGCTATTATGAAGACAAACAACAATAAGTGTTGGCAAGGATATGGAGAAATAGGCACTCTTACACGTTGCTGGCAGGACTACAATTTGGTGCAGCCAATATGGAAAGCAGTATGGAGATTTTTGGAAATTGGGAATAGAATAACCATTTGACCCAGCTATCCCTCTACTTGGTCTATACCCAAAGCACTTAAAAACAGCATACTACAGGGACACAGCCACATCAATGTTTATAGCAGCACAATTCACAATAGCTAAACTGTGGAACCAACCTAGATGCCCTTCAATAGATGAACGGATTAAAAAAAGTGTGCCATATAAGTATTTTTAAATATTATAGGTCAAGGAGCTACTCTTTGCCAGGCAATGCAATTTTGGAAGTTTAATATACTGGAAAATATTCTTAGGTGTGTGATTATTTTAATAATGATGAGAGATACTAGGATAATATTGATGAAGGATAAGCAGTTCTGACTGATAGGGTTTTCCTTTGAGTGTCCATAGAAAAACCATTTGAAGCAAGTTGAGTAGAATGTATTTTACCTAATTCAGACATGCAAAGAAAAAAAAATATGAGAACATAGAAAACTAAATACTCCACATTTTAGAATAAAACTCCGAGGACAAGTAATTCCCCTATGTGTTGGCTAGCTTGTAGCTTTTATGGAAAATAACAGCTGTTCAATATATTTACTCCCTGGTGTATATAAAGGATAGAAGGAAGAGCAGAGCAGGAAGGTAATGTCTCCTTGAGGGAGATGGTCACTTTTGAAGAAGGCAGATTATCCTCTTCACTGCCCAGTACAGATACAAAAATATGATGACCCAAATGCTGAATCCAATCCATAAATCAGAACTATAGAGAAATAGGCAGGGGGAAATTATAGAGTATAGGATCTGTCAATGAGCTTCAATGCATTTCTACAATGTAGGCCTATACATACAGGTAACTTCACCTGCCACTCTTGTATCCCACTCAATAGTTTAATTTTGGGGGAAATAACACTCAAGAGCAAAAGTGTGCAGGACAGTAGAAGTAAGAGTGAAGAAACTGGGAAATAAGGCAGGGTACTTTATCTGAATGAGAAATGCACAGTGAAGAAAGTCACATGGGGATATTTAAAATATACATAACAAAAATCATTTGATCTACTGGTTAAACAAGGAAAATCTGTGAGCCATTTGTAAGAAGCCCTAGCAACCCAAAGAAAGAGGACAGCCACCATGCAGCTGGCAATCACATAGGACTTGTAGTTTCCCTCCTTCATTCCTGCTGGATACCTCAGGAAAGTGACTGGAAGAAGAGACAGGAAGTATGGAAGTATGTGATGACATCTGTGCCCATATACATATTCTAAGAATCTTGAGCCACAGTTATATCTTGCCCACAAAATGACCAGAAGAGAGAGTTATTTAGGATTAACATATTTTTATAGGTGCTTTTTAGTTATAAATGACAGCAGAATCCATTTTGTTATAATTATATAAGCATGGAATATATTTTATCCTAGTTAGTGTCTAATTCTTGCGGATGTACACGATTGTAGGATTCACAATATTGTTTTCATATATCTAAATGGGAAAATTATGCCCAATTCATTCCACTGTCTTTACTTTGCTTATCCCCCCTCCTTTACCTCCACTCCGTATTGTCTAATCTATAGCACGTCTATTCTTTCCCTCACCGCCCCCCTTATTGTGGTTAACTTTCACATATCAGAGAAAACATTCAACCTTTGGTTTTTTGAGACTGGCTTACTTCACACAGTCTGATAGTCTCCAAATCCATCCATTTTTTGGCAAAGGCTATAATTTCATTCTTCTTTAAGGGTGAATAATAGTCCATTATGTATATATATACCACATTTTCTTTATTCATTCATCTATGAAAGGGCAAGTAGGTTGGTTCCATAGCTTAGCTATTGGGAATTAAGCTACTACAAATATTGATGTGGCTGCATCACTGTATTATGCTGATATATATCAAGGAGTAGAAAAGCTGGGTCATATGGTGGTTCCATTTCTAGTTTTTTTGAGGATCTCCATACTGCTTTCCAGAGTGTTTGGCCCAATTTCCAGTTGCATGAGAAATGTGGGTGTACCTTTTCCCCCACCTCCTTGCCAACATTTATTGTTACTTGTGTTCTTGATAATTGCCATTCTGACTTCAGTGAAATGGAATCTCGGTGTAGTTTAAAGAATTTGCATTTCTCTAATTGCTAGATGAGTGAACAATTTTGTTTTAAACTTTTGTTTGCTTTTTGGTGTAAGTTTTTTTTTGTGTGTTCTTTTTTGTCATGAAAATTAATGCTATATCTGAGACACAGGTGGCAAAGATTTTCTTCCATTCTGTAGGTTCTTTCTTCACATTCTTGATCATTTCCTTTGTTGTAAAGAAGCCTTTTTAGTTTGATGCCATTCCATTTATTGATTATTGATTTTCCTTTTTTGCACTTTAGTGGACTTATTAAGAAAATTAGTTCCTGAGCTGATAATTTGGATTGTTGGGCCTATTGTTTCTTCTAGTATGTGCAGGATCTGTTCTAATACCTCCGTCCTTGATTCACTTTGAGCTGAGTTTTGTTCAGGGTGAGAGAGAGGGGTTAAATTTCATTCTACAGCTTATGAATTTCCAGTTTTCCCAGGACCATTTGTTGAAGAAGCTATCTTTTCTCCAATGTATGTTATTGGCACCTTTGTCTGGTATGAGATAAACTTTATTTTTGTGGGTTTGTCTTTGTGTCTCCTATTATGTTCCATTGGTCTTCTTGCCTGATTTGGTGCCATATTATGCTGTTTTTGGTAACATAGTTCCATAGTATAATTTTACATATGGTATTATGATGCTTCCTGCTTTACTTTTCTCACTAAGAATTTCTTTGACTATTGTGAGCTTATTGTTTTTCCAGATGAATTTCTTTAAAGCTTTTTCTATTTCCATGAAGAATGTCATGGAATTTTGATGGGAATGACATTGAATCTGTGTAGTAATTTTGATACTATAACCATTTTAACAATATTAATTGTGCCTGAGAACATGGAATGTATTTCCATCTTCTAAGTTCTTCCTCAATTTCCTTCTTATTCTGTAATTTTCATTGTAGAAGTCTTTCTCCTCTTTTGATCAATTGATTTCCACATTTTTTTTTTGATGTTATAGTGACTGAGGTGATTTTTCTAATTTCTCTTTCAGCTGATTCACCATTGGAATATAGAAACAGTTAATTTATGAGTGTTTATTTTGTATCCCGTTACTTTGCTGATTTCATTTATAAGTTCTAGAATTTTTCTGGTAGAGTTTTTTGATATTCCTCAATGTGAAATCATATCATTGGCAAACAGAGCTAGTTTTAGTTCTTCTTTTCCTATTCATATTCCTTTTATTTAATTATTTTGCCCAATTGATCTGGCTAGAAATTTGAGGACTCTGTTGAACAGAAGTGGTGAAAGTGGGCATCCTTGTCTTGTTCTAGATTTTAAAGGAAATCCTTTCTGTTTTTCTCCATTTAGAATGATGTTGGCCTTGGGTTTGTTGTATTTCACTTTTACAGTGTTGAGACACAATCCTGTTATTCCTACGTTTTTCTAGTTATATCATTAATTGATGCTGTGTTTTGTCAAATGCTCTTTCTGCATCTATTGGGATAATCATGTGGTCTTTAAGTCTATTTATATAATGTCTTACACATATCAATTTCCATATATTGAAACAATCTTGCATTCATGAGATAAAATTCACTTGATCACAATTCCCTATCTTTTTAATGTGTTTTTGTATGTGACTTGTCAGTTTTTTATTAAGAATTTTGCATGTATGTTCATCAGAGATATTGGTCTAATGTTTTGTTTCCTTGATGTGTCTTCCTCCGATTTTGGTATTAGGATGATATTGTCTTTACAAAATGAGTTTGTAAAATCTCTCTCTTTTTATATTTCATGCCATAATTTGAGGAGGATTGGTACTAGTTTTATTTTAAAGGTTTGGTAGAACTTGGCTGAGAATCCATCTGGTCCTGGGTTTTTCTTTATCTGTAGACTCTTGATGACTTCTTCAATTTCATTACTTGAAATTGATCTGTTTAAATTTTCTATATCCTCCTGGTTCAATTTGAATAGGCCATATGACTCTAGGAATTTATCAGTGTCTTCAAGATTTTCTAGCATATTTGAGTACAGATTTTCAAAATAGCTTCTGATAATCATCTGTATTTCAGTAGTGTCTGTGGTGATGTTTCCATTTTTATCATGGATTTTTATCAGTTATTTGAACTGTTTCTTTCTCTTGGTTAGCTTGGTTAAGGATTTATCAACTTTGTTTATTTTTTCAAAGAACTTCTTTTTGATTCATTGATTTTAAAAATATTGTAATCTCAATTTCATTGATTTCAGCTTTGATATTAATTATTTCCTGTGTTCTGCTGATTTTGATGTTGTTTGGTTCTACTTTTTCTAGGTCTTTGAAAAATAATGTTAGATTACTTGGTATCTTTCTGTTATGTTAACATATGAGCTCAATGCTATGAACTTCATCATAGAGCTGCCTTCATAATGTCCAAGAGATTTTTATTTATTTATAATTATTTTGTTTTATCTCATCCCTGATTTTTCTCTGCTATAATTAGCATATTAACCTCATGACTCATAAAAATTACATTTGCTTATCTATTAATGTAATAATATTTTGTGTGTACATGATGCATATATGAAGTGTATCAGAAAAATTAAATTTTGTGTTAGATTTATATAGATTGTATTGAAAAATTTTCAAATTAAAATGCTGTTTTTACAAATGTATTTTCTTAAAATTGACTAATTTAATGGTATTGTAATCTAGTTTTACAATACAGAATGGACTCTAGGTATATTAGAAAGATATGCAAGCATGTCAGAAATGTAAAATCATCAATAGGTCCCATAATGTGGATAGAGTATAGAATTTATTCAGTTACAGATTGAGTTTTGAATTAGAACTAGTAGATTTAGATTTATGTAGGCATTCTTGTACACAACATAAAGATGTATTTTTATATAATTATGTATCTTTATGCATTCAGTCATGTAGAAATTCTATACATAAAATAAAATGTTCATATACAGAAAAGATAATTCTCATTACTTTTTTTTAAACATAAGTAAATTTAACTGCAGAGAGGGGGAAAGTAGATGAATTCTCTCTTTTTAAAACTATTTAATTTTAGCCAGGTATAGTGGCACATGCCTGTAATCCCAGATGCTTGGTAGGCTGAGGCAGGAGAATTTAAGTTCAAAGCCAGATTCAGAAAATTAGTGAGATACCCTAAGCAACTTGCAAAATACTGTCTCCAAATGAAATAGAATAAATGGCTGGGGATGTGGCTCAGAAATTAAATACCACTGGGTTCAATTCGAAATACCAGATATACATACAGTATTAAGGTAAGTTTATTGAAATGAATTAAACTATTTTTCATTGGGAATTACTTTGACGATACTAAAAAATCCATAGACCTGATGCTAAGAGTCTGCATTTGGTACCTGGTGGTATGGATTATACCAATATACCTCTTTATTGCAATATTGTCATTGCTATATATTTTCTTGTCATACTACTGCTTTGTCCCCAGTGAATTAAAAAGAAAGCCAAAGGAATACAGTTACATTTTTCAGATTTCACAGCAGCACTGATGGTTTGTTTTTATCACATTGCTTACATGTTGCTTAGGCAATCTCATTAAAAATGGCTGAAACTATCTTCCATATTAATTAAACATACCTAACACTCAGAGAAAAAATGTTAATTTGTGTTCTTGTAAGGAAGTTCTTAAAATACTGTAATTATATCATTTTAGAAAGCTGAATCACAAATGTATAAAAAGGAGGTTTGAGAAAATTATTCAAATTCAAAATTCTTGGTGCATATAAACCTTAACTGCATTGAAAAAGTATATAGGATAACATAGAATACAGATATTTCTTTCCCTCACTCAAACACATTGAAAGTTCTGATTAAATGCCATAGAACGCTTTAAATATATATTTTATCTCTATAGCAACCAAGGGAATTTCCACATTAGTACTAATTTTACAAATGTAAAAAAGGGCACAAAGTAAAGCCACAAAAGTTTGAAGAATATTGAAATGTGGTAGTTTTTTAAAGCAGGATTATGGCTAATAAACAAGTTATCAACTCATATTAGTGGAGTCAAAAATGTCCTTTCCAGTGTGGAGCTAAAATGACAAGCAAAGACAGATTGTCTCATGTAAAAAGTCTAAGAATAATTTCAGCCTTTGTTCTAGGTATATGTCACATAAATGAGCCACTGTTGCTGAGGTTGTACCAGGTAAAAAGTGTCACTGGTAACAAATGAGAAACTTAGCAGCACCACATGCTGATACAGGTCTACACACAAATACAATGTTATTTAAGTGTATTCTGAGATGAGAAAACGACTTAAGTGGACAACTCAGAGTAAAAAGAGTATCTCATTGGAAAACAAAGTCTGCTGAAGACTCTTACACATTCTAAATTACAAACACAAACAGAAACAAATTCCAAGGGAAGAATCAGCAGATGAACCTACTTGAAATTTGACACTCAGGAAGCAGGTACCACATTAACTGAAAGATACTTTTAAAAATGTGATTGTGTGTTCAAAAAGTTTAAAGTCAAACTAATAAAGCAAGAATGGTACATTAAGCAAAAGCATCTGAATAAAAAAAATAAAAATGATGAAAGTATAAAAAATTAACCATTGAAATATATACAAACTATGATAGGAGAAGCTGTAAAGAAATGAAAAGAGGAAACCACCCAAAAATATCAAAATAGCTAATTTGTAGCCATCAGGAAGTTATGTATGTTTCTTAGATTCTGATGTGATTATTAGAAATAAAATGTAAGAATATATATATATATTATCTGGTATATATTTGATGAATCATTGCAGTTACTACTACCTATTATGATCATGAAAATATTTTTCAAACAATAAAATGATGATAAGGAAGAATGACAAAGTTCTACATGAATGTGTAATGATTCCGATTAAAAAAATAGTGAAAAAAGAAAGGAAGGAAGGAAGGAAGGAAGGAAGGAAGGAAGGAAGGAAGGAAGGAAGGAAGGAAGAAAGAAAAGAAAAAAGGGGGCAGACAAGATTTGGGATAATTGGATAATAATTTTTCAAAATGAATAACATGAAACTTAAGACTGAAGAAGAACTAAATTAGACATGTTATATAGTCATAACACAGAATATAAAATTAAAGAGAAAAATGGGTTCTATGAGGTACAAATATATTAAATAAAAAGGAATTGTAATTAGAGTTCATATTAGAATTAGTGTCAAGAAACAATTGAATGTTTTAAGTGATAAAATATGTAACTAAATTATATTAAATTCTTCAGTGTATTTTAAATTTTATCAATGTTTTCACATTTATAAAAGTATTTACTTAACTGTTAAAGTACTTATTTGACTTTTAGTTCAATTTTTGTAGTTTCCATTTCTCTAAGAAAAACTCCAGAGTTGTATTAGTAATTATTATCTGTGTTTTATAATCCATTATCTGAGGTATCTATGGAAATGATTCTATTGTTTATTGTTTTTGTTTGTTCCTACTCTTTTTTTTTTCTTTTCTTTCCAAATGATTGATTTCTATTGAGTTGAATATTGTATTTGAAAACGTATATATAGAATAAAATTGAGCCCCAGGATTTTACTTTCTTTTGCATGTCCTTTTGTTCCCTCTTGCCTATGCTCAACAGCACAGCAACTGTGGATCATATTGATAGGGTGTCTGTGGAGATTGCCTGAGTAAATGTGCTTTATCTGATTTAGCATTTTCCAATTTTTTTTTGTTTTTAAGGGATAATTATGAATGATTTTTTGTTAAAGCCAGGATCAGTTAGACAAAGCTTCGTTTTTATTAACCCTCTAGAAGAACATGAAGATTTAAGAAACAGAAGTTAGGCAGATTCTTTTAAAAGCACAGGGGAGTGAAAATGAGAATGAGATGTTCACATTCCTACACTCTTTGTTCCAGCACAGAAAAAGAGAGAGAAGTTATCTAGTTCAGTGCTCAAATCATTTATACCTTGTAAAAGGACTTATCCAAGGTAGCAGATTAAATAAAAAAAAAAATATTGAATCTAATGAAGTGCCTAAATTCTGAATTACATAAATAGAATACACAGCATTGCTGAATCATGTATGAAAACTCTGGATGCTCTGATAATGAAGGACTGATTCTGTGATAACAGGAAGGGGCCCTGGTGTTTGAACTAGATAGAAGATGAACAAGAGGCACCCAAGATGAATTGAGCTGTCTTGCCAGCTAGGTTGGCTATTCTTACCTTTGATACTGAGGTGGTTGATACTTTTCTTCAACACCTCACCTGAAGAAGTTATCCTGTAAGGTGACACCAGTTGAGTCCTCACTCATCACCAGCCTCATTTTCTTAAATGTCAAATCACAGCACATTCAGGGAAATTGTGCTCCTTTGCTTTAGGTTTGTGTTAGCTTAGCATCTCTGTGATTCAGTGTAGGTATTGGAATTCTAACAGGACAAGTTTCTTGGCCATAAGAGACCCAAATTGTACTGACAGATCCCTGTGTGCAGGGAGCAACCATCTAGAGTTAAGTTGGTACATGAATGTCAAAGTGCAGGACACACAACCCATGAAAATACAATGACTTGCCTCCTCAAGGAAGCTCCCCAGTGCCCAGCAGTCTATAGGAATATCTCCTGCACAATAAAAGAAAACATGCTGCACTTTTTATAGTCTCACTTTACATGTGAGTTGTTAAGATCTATTCAGTTGGAGATTTAAGAGAATGCTGATAGGGCCCTAAAGGGACAAGAAGTTCAGTGACTTGGCAACTTCCACTAAGACCCAGACAACCCATGCAGGTATTGTTAACTTTTATAGAGTCTGTTAGATCAGACAGCACTAAGGGCTTCCTAGCACTTTTTGGTGGGTGAACATAAACTTTTCAGCAACTAACTATTCTTACTGTGTGCTTATGTGCATGTGCAAAGACTTTGATTAACAACAAAATTCAACACATGTTAAATATATAAAATATCTAATACATATACACATATGTGTGTGTGTATATATATATATATATATATATATATATATATATATGAATATGTGTAAACACACTCAAAAACACACACACATAGAATGATAACTCTGATTTTTAAGGGGAAATGTTTCACAATATTGTATGTAGCATGATGTCAATTTTATATAATACCTACTAAAATAAGATATTCAATCATATTTATCTCATTAATGAATGAAAACAGAAAAGCCCTTTTTCTCTTAAAATGATCAATTATTTCTCAAACACAGGATTCCCTTATTATATCACCCTACTTTTCTTTTCCAGAGAATAAGTTGTGAATGTGAGTGTTTTTGGTATATCCAGGATGTTTTAATCATTCCTGAACATGGGATGAAAGTTTTCTCAATAATTTCTAAAAAATAGCATGTGAGAACAAAATGTTTTAAAGTTTTATAAATTTTTACTTGACACGGAAATTTTACTTGGTAAAGCACAATAACATAACAACCTTAACCTTATTGCTCTCCTCAAAACTTCTCCTTTGGTAACATGAGAACATATTTCTTGTCTTGTGTTCCTCACATATTTGCTCTTTCCACCCACCCATTTCTATATTCCACTAAAATATTCTGGCAAGTATGTAAAATGATCTTGCAGTGGCTGCATCCAAAGACCTCTTAGCTGTCTCCCTGTAACTGCTGCCTGCTTCCTTTCACTCTGTGAACCAGCCTCTGCTTCTTCCTCTCTTCCTGTGCTTGTTCAGACAGCACCAATGATCTTTGTTTTCTCACTTTCATGACCTTTTCTGCCTGTCCTTTGTGTATGTTCCTCTTCCTCTACCTGGTCTGTTTGTGTTTGTGACCTTCATTTTTCTTTTAATCCTGTTCTCTACCCATGATTTCATCATTCAAAGAGCTACCATTTCATGTACCAGTTAATTTTTAAATTACATTTCCACTGAGCTCTCTCTTGAAAGAGATCTAATTTAATGTTACTCACTTCATTATTTCCCCCCACCTTCCTCAGCATTTCTAATATTAGTTAATGACACTTTTTTCTCCTGACATGTAAATCAGTACCAAAGAGTAATGCCACTCTTATCCTCTTCTCTACGAACACACACTATATTTTAATTTCACTTCATTAACTTTCCTCCCATTCTTCAAATTCTCCCCATTCATTCCCATTGCCCTCCCTTACATTAAAGCCACCCAAGCATTCCTTGGATTATGGTGTTGACCTTTGGTTTGGAAGTTACCTTCAATTCTACTTCTCTGAAATTCATACAACTTGTAGTGGAGTAACAATGCAAAGACTAATCTGATTTTAAAATTTATTAACTTTAATTTGAAATTACTCCCTGTTGCTAGTTTAAAAAAAATGCTCAACTTTTTCTCCAGAACTAATAAGAATCTGTGACTGTCTACCTTTTCAGATTTAACTTCAGGTTGTCCTTTTAAAAATTCATTTTATTTTTCATCCTAATTTTTCACCCTGACCAGCTGCTGTTGTTTAAAATTCTGCCAGAAGAACCTCTGTATTCTATTCTTCTTCTTCTTTTTTTAAATTGTCACTTTAGTGGCAGTTCTCCTATAACATGAGAAACTGTTTTTCTGATATTATTTATATGTAGTGTTTGGGCTTGTTTTGTTATGATATTTAAAATAAAACTATGTGAGAAAAGTGTCCCTATATCCTATGTAGAATACACTTTCAGACATTATTTCATCTGTATTATCGAGGCTGACAAATTTCCACAGGTTAACATATGTTTTTATCTTATTTTTTTTAACTTATTATTTTCACAAAGTCAATCCTGGATCAGTTTTGCATTCTGACTTTTCCTTTCCTTCTGAAACGTATATAAGAAACTCTAAATGCTATTCTCAGATAACCAGATGACAGGCACAGTCCAGAAATTATAAAATGTAATATTTTCCTCTTTGATTTTCAAATGTACACAACTGTACTTGTGTGTATACACACACACAAAAATATTGTGTCTCAAGTTTCATTTTAAACCTGGAAGGAGAAAGTCATAATGCCATATGTTGTACTCATAAACAAAAACAACCCATGACAGTCAGAAGACAGATCATGTTAAAACATTCTGTAAGGGATCCTCTACTCTTCATTTCTTGCTGCTCCATCTTAGAAAAAAAAATAGGATATACCCCAGTCCATATGTGTATAAAACTTGTAATTTTTTAAAAAAATATGTATTTATTTTGGTTAGGTATATATAACAGCATGCATTATGATTTATTGTACACAATGCATCACAAATTTTCTTTTCTCTGATTTTACAACATGTAGCATTGCACCATATGTGCAGTCATACACATACCTAGGGTAATAATGTCCATCTCATTCTACCATGTTTTCTGTCCCCATATACCCTTCTTCCCCACTTCCCTTTGCCCAAAGTTTCTCCATTTTTCCTGTCACCTCCCTCTCCCCCATTATGAATAAGCATCCAACATCCACGTATCAGAGAGAATATTTGGCCTTTGGTATTTTGAGATTGGCTTACTTCCCTTAGCATGATATTCTCCAACTCTATCCATTTACCTTCAAATGTCATAATTTTATTCTCTTTTAATGCTGAGTAATATTCCATTATGTATATATACCACAGTTTCTTTATCCATTCATCTATTGAAAGGTATCTAGGTTGGTTTCACAGTTTAGTTATAGTGAATTGAGTTGCTATAAACATTGATGTGGCTGCTTTAGTATAGTATTCTGATTTTAGGTATAGACAAAAGAGTAGGATAGCTGGGTCAAATGGTGATTCCATTCCCAGTTTGCCAAGAAATCTGCATATTGCTTTTCAGATTGGTTGCAACAACTTGCACTATCACCAGCCTTTTCCCCCAAATCCTCCCCAACACCTATTATTCTTTGAATTGATAACTTGACTGGCATGATATGAAATCTTAGAGCAGTTCAATTTGCATTTCTCTAATTGCTGGAGATGTTGAACACTTTTTCATATATTTGTTGATCAATTGTATATCTTCTGTGAAGTGTCTGTTCAGCTCCTCTGCCCATTTATTGGTTGGGTTGTTTGTTTTTTGGTGTTCCAAGTTTTTTTTTTTTTTATATATATATATATATCCTGCAGATTAGTGCTGTATCTGATGATCATGTGGCAAAAATTTGCTCCTAAGCTGTAGGCTCTCTCTTTACCTTATTGTCTCTTTTGACGAGAAGAAACTTTTTAGTTTGAATCCATACTATTTATTAATTCTTGATTTTATTTCTTGTGATTTAGGGGCCTTGTTAAGGAAGTCGGGCCTAATCCAATGTGATAAAGATTTGGGCTACTTTTTCCTCTATTATGAAAAGAGTCTCTGGTCTAATTCCTAGGTCTTTGATCCACATTGAGTTGAATTTTGTGCATGGTGAGAGATAGGGGTTTAGTTTCATTTAGCTGCATATGAATTTCCAGTGCTGCCAGCACCATTTTTTGAAGAGGTTATCTTTTCACCAATCTTATGTTTTTGGCACTTTTGTCAAGTAGGAGATAAGAGTATTTATGTGGGTTTGTCTCTGTGTCTTCTATTCTGTACCATTGGTGTACATGTCTATATTGGTGCCAATACCATGCCATTTTTTTTATTATTATAGGTTAAGGTCTGGCATTGTGATGCTTCCTTTTACACTCTTCTTGCTAAGGATTGTTTTGGTTATTCTGGATCTCTAATTTTTCCAAATGAATTTAATGATTGCTTTTTCTGTTTCTCTAAGGAATGATGTTGGGATTTTAATTGGGATCATCTTGAACCTGTACAGTACTTTGGGTAGTATGGCCACTAGACAATATTAATTTTGCCTACCCAAGAGCATGGAGATCTTTCAGTCTTCTAAGATCTTCAATTTCTTTCTTTAGTTTTCTGTCATTGTAGAGTTCTTGGGAGTTATTTTTAATTCTAAATGTTATAGAAACAAGGCAAGATTTATTGAAGATGACTAAACACATGCTAAAAATTATATATGTATATATTTATATATTTATTTTGTTGTATTGTGTAAACATATGAGGATGAAAAGCTCTGTAAGCTTATGGCTCAAAGTTAGCCCACTAAATCTAACATAAGAAAGTTTCACTAAATATCAAATTTATATGGGCACATTAAAAAAATCTCTGTCTTATTTATACATACATAGCCATAGATAAAGCACACCTAGCCACAAAATGAAGCAAAAACAATATACTTCTCTTGATGGCTTTCTATCTCCTAATTTTTACAAGTGATACATCTGTTTAATTTGTGTTGGGGCTTGGTTATTGTTAGTTTCTGAAATATTCTTAGGTGATGCTAATATATGGAAAGCTTCAAACTCTGGTTCAAGAGAATGGTTCTAGTTTGGTTGTGCTGTGTTACTTCCAGGATTTGCATTCCACTTCTGTATCTTCTGTGGCTAATCTAGCACCAAGATTCAGTGTCTTTCTGTTAGGTCTCCTCATTTAAGTCTATTAGGTCTGTTCACTAACTTGCCTGTGAAAACACTCAAAATACTTTAAAAGTGTCTTTATATACTGAGCCTGTATCATATATTTTCTATAGAAGGCTTGACTTTCCTTCAATGTTTTTTTTTTTTTTTTTGAAACAATAAAGATAGAATTACAAAACTGTCTCCCCATCTTAATCAATCCATCTTTTCATTGATGGTCACATTATTTCTGATCATAGCAATCTCTGTGCCCTCCAGGCAAAAGAGGGGCAATTCTTCCCAATTTGTGTGAAGAGTAATTTCCTGAAAATATTTTCTTCCTGCTTGGGCCCATTTAACTCTCCTATGTTCAGCCATTAAACATTTCCCAGTCCCAGCAACTCAAAGGCATTTCTGTTTAATGAGCTGCTTCCTGATGAATTTTACTCTGTGGAGGTTCTGCAGTTTACCATTGCTCAATGCATTATAGGAATTTGTAGACTTGTCGTTTTTTACAAATCAGTATAACCTCATACAAAAAATGGAGAGCTGAAAATTTTAAATATAATTTAAATACATTTATGAATTTCATTGAAAGTGTACTCTATTTTTTGTTTTCTTCTTTCTCTACTCCATCCTAACTCATAAACATTTTACCATAAAGCAATATTTACAGTAGAGTATGCATATATTTCACACTTAAACAATTAGAAATTTTAAAAATTGAACAAATATATGGAAAGCTGACTCAATAACTGAAGCTTTGATTATTTATCTATTTGCACCAGAATAATATTAACATTCACAAGTAATAGGTATAAGTAATTTTTATATATTGAACAACTTTATTTCTAAATTATACATATTTATAGTGTAATATTAAACCAACTATGTGTCTTGCAATAGAAAATTAAGTGTATTTTACTTCTAAAAATTCAAGAAAATATTTCCCCAGCTATGGTTTGCTATCAGTGCTGTCAAGTGATTAAGACAAAAGTCTGAAGATCTGTTTACCCTTCTCAACCAAATAGAATTAAAATAAATCTTTCAGCAATTTAATTATCATAAGTGAAACATTCAACTTATTGTGAATTCTACTGTAAATACAATTTAAAACTTCAACATTTATTCAAAAAATCATGTTTTCAGAGATAAAGCAAATAAAAATTCTGGCAGAGCATTATGAAAACATAATGTATTTCTAAATTAAGTAATATATAAACACAGGAATATACTTAAAATTTTCAAATAGTAATACTAAAAATATTCCTATAAAATCAAAGAGGTATTATAATTAAAGATGAGAGTTTACTTCTTGTATACAATTCAAAATGATTGAAATAATTTAAGATATGATTTTCTAAAATGAGTATTTCAGTTCAATAAAATAAATTGGTATTCAATGATGAAAGAGTAAAATCAAAAAGACTCATAAATTTGAATATAAAATGTGAAAACATTCAATAACTATAAAGAGATACTTATGGATACATTTGGAATTTAAAAAAATTAAACATTTCAAATTCTAAAGGGAGGCAAAAATACAAATATTTGTAAATATAATTTGGCTGAAATATTTGCATGTTTCACTATGAAAAGAATACAGATTTGAGAATGATTTCCATAGCATAATTTTTCTTGAGTTTAGTAAATATTGACATTTTACATTACTGAAAAATCTCATGAACCTTAGATTAAATTATGTGACACATAAAAATTATTTAAAACAAGTTTTAATTTGATTAAATATAATAAGAAATTTTAAAGAAAAATGCTAGTAATTTTTGAAATATTAAACTTATAAATAAAACATTGAAGAAATCCTCAAGAAAAGTACTGAACCAGTCATAAATATGATTTGACTAAGTAATAAGCTACATAGATAGATCAAGAAAAAATTTAATGATATTTTAAGTGTTTCATTGCAAACTAATGAATTTGTTTTGCTTATTATACCTGATATGTAATTTAATATTTTAAAGTTATGGTACTACATTTTGAAAATAATTTGAAGATATATGTTATAAGTATACCAAATGTAACACAATTTCAATTTGTTGGTCAGTAATTATTTTAAATTTTATATGAATTTAATTATTTTTAATGCCTCTTGCATTGTCAAAGCTATCACTTTGGGGAAATAATTTAGGGAATCAACAGTTTCAGAATTTGTAATCACAGCAACTTGGAAGCCAGCCCTGTTTCAGCAATGGTGAAGACTCATTTACTTCTGGGTCTCTCATGTTGTCCAGATTACAAACCCCAAAAGAAAGATGCATAAACAAGGGATTGGAATTTACCCTCTTTCCATCTGCTCTTGAATGAATCATTGGCTTCATTCTTATACTTCCTTGGATTTTGACTTATCTTAGATACTCACTATTTTTTTAGTCTTTTGATACTTTTGAAAGATGTACTTTGTGTTGTATTTAGACATGTGCTTTTTAAAATTTTCTTCAAATTTTGTTTTGGAGTTACAAGTCTGTCCTTATGTGATACCTTTGCAAGGAAGTTGAAACTAAATCTCAAAAACTGCTCACAAGATCCCCAGTCTTCTATCTTTTGATATTCCATAATGGTACAGTTTAAACCAGGAACTCATTTCTCTGTCTTCCTTCGAAGAGTTATTTTTAGACAACACTGTCACACTTATATTTAATTGAACATTTTTTAGAACATGGCAATCAGATCTTACTTATGTTTGATTCTACATAAATCTGTACAACATATACTGATTTTCTTGAAAGTTGTAAAATAGCTTTTTTAAAATTAAAAATATACAAATTGTGCAGAGATATATTCCTATGCATAAATCCATTACAAATTAATGAAAATGGCCATGTGTGGTGGCACACAGCTTTAATCCCAGATGCTCTGGAGGCTGAGGCAGGAGAATCACAAGTTACAAAGCTAGTCTGAGCAATTTAGCAAGGCCCTAAGCAATTCATAGAGATATGTCTCAAAATGATAAAATGAGAAGGGCTGGGGATGTAGCTTAGTGGTAAAGCACCATTGGGTTCAATCCCCTGTATCAAAAAAAAAAAAAACTTATTGAAACTAAATGAAAATTTTCTCCTCTAAGGAGCTTATAAAATAAGTAATTTATTAAAGTAATAAGCCAGTATACAATTTAAAATTTTTCTATTGATTTTAGGTAAGCTGTTCTTCTTATCTTCTTTTAATGAAGTAATAAATATACCACATCAAAGTCCTTTTGAAAAACTTAAGTTTAAATTATGTAGTTTTTTTCCTTTGTCAATGACCTAATTTAGCATTCATCAAACAACTGTTTAGGAATTCTCTTCCTGAAGTTCTAATATCTAATCAAAGAAGATGGATACATTCTTTGCTTCAGGACAGTTATATAGATAGCTTTGCTATGGTATGGTTAAAATTCATAAATATGATCATGCGTAATAATAATTTGCAAAGGAAGACAAGGAAGGAGTCATCATAAGTATTCTCACATATTTAACTACAACCCAATTTTTTTCTTTTTTGAAGTAAAAATATCTTATTTTGATGTCTAATTAGAATATCCATCATTAAATCAATTAATGTGACACAGAAAGTCTGGGGTTTCATCTGTTTTTAAATGAGCACTCTAATTGGTTAACAGAAGCAAACCCAGAAAGAATCTAGATATAGGGGCTGCCAAAAAGGTGCAATGAAATATTAAACTATTTAAAGAATTTACTTTAAAAGAAAAGTAGGAATAATTAAATGAGAAATTTAGCAAAAAGAAGATGAATGGAAGCTATGTGTAAATGTATCTTGGTGATGTTGCATAGAAATTATTCAAATTTAAACCAAAACACAAAAGCATGTCAAAAAAACAACTCTAGAAACTATGTATTTAATATATTTAATTGTGGTCCTAGACATAAATAAGTGAACCATGATGGAAGAAATCCATGAAGAAATAATGCCAAGAAATTTCTACATGTGTTGAAAAGCTTAGAAAAAATTCAGTGAAATATATATACAAAGAAAATCAAAACTAGGCCTTTGAGAGTCAAACTCCTAAAACCAAAGAAAAAGAGGAAATCTAAAAGCTATCAGAGAAAAAGACATATTACCTAAAGAGAAACAATGATAAGAATGATATCTACTTTTCATAAAAAAAACATGGAACAGTTATCTACAAAGCACTGGAAAATAAAAAGACAGTAACCATCTAGAAATTAATTTGGAATAAAAGTAAAAACTAAAAATGTACACAAAATTTTTTTTAAATGGACAAAAGCTGGGAAATTTGTCCTCAAAAGGCCTATACTACTCCAGTACATAAGGTATAAGAGAAATCATACCAGATGGAAGTCTGTATCTACAGGAGGGAATAAAGAATGTCAAACAAGATAAATATATGAGAAAATCTAAAAAAGAACTTAAATTTTTCATTATATTCTCTATGTGTGTGTATATATATGTGTATGCAATGTGAGTCATATGTGTATATATGATATATGTCATAATGTAGATATGCTTTCAAAATATTTTGCTAGGGGAAAGGAGCCAGATGCAAATGGTCACATTTTTTTTCTTTATTTTCATGAATTATTCAGAATAGACATAACATGGATTGTTTGTTGCCAGGAACTGAAAGGACATGCAGAATGGGAGAAACTGGTTTATGGGTAAGGGATTTTACTTTGGAATTATGCAAATATTTTGGAAACAGATGGAAATGGTGATTGCACAACATTTTTAATGTCACTGAACTGTAAACTAAAAATCATTAAAAAGGAAAAAAAAATGCATTGCACACATGCACATACACAATTGCAGAAACTGAAAACACTTTAAATATAAAGAAAAATACCTGAATGTAAGTGGATGGGAAAACTATACCATGAAACATTAACAACAACAACAACAACAAAAATGTGTGGCTCTATTCAGATTCGAGAAAAAGTCAGTTTATCTTATTACAAGGGCAAAGGCATCAAGGACACCACACCATTCTAAATGCAGATATATATGAAAGAAGCATCTTCAAAATGTGAAACAAAAATAAAACTAATTTGAAAAATTAATGAATATAGAAAATATTTTAATGCCAGTTTCTTAGAAATCAATAGATCATATATTTTTGAAAATTAAGGATATATACAATTTGGTTAGTTCTATGAAGCAAAACAATATAATTGACAATGCCAGAATATACAATTTTTTTTCTGGTACAGAGATGAAGTAACACAAAACAAAATCTGAGCTATAAAATTCTTATTAATAAATTTTGAAGAACTGGGAGAAATACAGAATTTGTTTTGTATCAGGACAATTAATAGAGAAATCAATACAAATAAAAAGTTTAATAATGAAAATTTGGAAATTATGCATATTTCTGCTCCCAACTCTTAGTAATACATCAAAGAAATACAATAAATATTAGAAAATACTTTTCATTGAATAGAAATAAAAACATAACATGTAAATGTTCAGTGTTTGTTTACATATATACAGTATATATGTAACCCATTTTTCCATTGTAATGATTTAAAGTGTACAAACCCATGATGGTTACAATGCTGTACAATCACCACCTCTATTTCCACAATATTTACATAATTCTAAAATGAAATCTAAGATCAGTAGAGAAAGCAAATTGTGGGAGGAAAAGGTAAGGAAAAGGAACATAGTGTGGAATGAAATGAAGCAAATAATGTTATGTGCAAATATGAATATATCACAAAGAATCCCATTACTATATAATTATAATGCACTAATAAAAATGCCAATATATGTAGATATTTATGGATCTTTTGGGGGGAAATAGCTGGAAATTGAACCTAGGGCATTGTGCATGCCAGGCAAACACTCTAAAAACTGAGCTATATCCTTAGCCCCCTAGATATTTATTAATAAATACACAGGTGAATAATAACATATTAAATAGATAAAGGGTTAACCAAAGTGAATGTTGAGCAAATGGAGAAATGAATGAGGAAGATATATTTACTAGATTTCTGGATCCCTATCATTTCTAAATATTAACACATATATTAATATTATATGTGTTAATATTTAGAAATGATTAAGCACATTAAAATGTTTATGTCAACAGTTCTGGAAAAAATTAATTTGACATATGTTGAAAAAAGTACAACCTATAAAAAGACACAGGAAATTGATACAGCTTTCTCAGTATTAAATCATTCAACATAAAAAAATATTTACTTTATATAAGGATAATTCTAGGCACACATAGTTTTAGCAGTGATTGCTATTAAATAGTCAACGAAGATGCAAAATTTACAAAATAAGAACTTTCAGAAAATGAAGGATTTATGAGTTCTGTATAAATAAAATAACAAAATATAATAGAAATTACAAAAATATTGTAGAAATAATATTCCTCATGAATATAAAGGGTAATTCCTTTTAAATAATAGTAAAACAAATTAACAATTTATAAAAATATGAGATACATTATGCCAAACTGAACTGTATTAAAGATATACAAAGATTTATTTTTCAATAAAAACTCAAACAATGTAATTCACCAAATTAACAAGATGATGAAGTAGGCATCTTACATAGAATAATAATTTAGCATAATTCAGTAGACTTTGATGATCTAAACTATTAGAAAGCAAGAAATACATTCATCTTCTTCAATCTGAGAGGGGACATTTATATTAATCTGATTTCCAACATCATCATATCAACTAAAACACTAAATGTGTTTCCATAAGATACAAAATAAAATAAACTTTTCCAATTTTGCTACTTCTAGCCAACATTATGTAATATATAAAACGTGGTGTTAAAATGAAAGATAAAGAGGCATAAATTGTATTTTCCAAGATTAAGAAACTGATATTATAAATTAAAAACGTTTTATTTCTATAATTAGCAACACACATTTAGAAACTTAAATTTACAAATGAATATAAAAAAGCATCAATAATTATGAAATCCTAGGAAGTAACCTCACAACAGCAGGTGAGTAGAGTCTAATGTGAAAGCTACAGTACATTGCTCAAAGAAATTAAAGCTGAAGAAAACGAAAACCTAAGTAAATAGGAAAATGTACCATATGATTAAGAAATATCCAGTATTATTAATATGAGGCTAAAAGTTCAGTACAATACCAATGAATATCCAAACAGCTTTTTTTAAAAGAAATTAAATTGCTGATCTAAATTTTTTTTCCAGAATTCGTATCAATATATATCAAGGTTTTATGGAATCTAGAAAAAAGTGAAAATATGATTTACAATACTTATTTTAATTTTGATTCTAAATCCATTTAGTCAAAACTACTTCTATACATGTGAGGATAAATTGATAATCGGACAAGACCAGAACTGAGTGATCACAAATAAACTAAGTATATGACTGCCATTTTCAGCAAAATAACCAACTCAAGGAACTAGAGAAATAAATGTTTAAAAAAAAATTATAAAGCAACAGTGTATTTACATGGAAAAAGTGTAGCTCTACCCTCTGTATTCCATATCCAAAACTTACTACAAATGAATTCTAAAATAAAAAAATTTTATGTTTAAATACAAAAGCATCATTTCTCTAAACATATAGGTGAACATTTTTTGTATTTTTTAAGAAAATGGTCAATGGGTGTATGGAATGTTTCTCTAGCTTGTTAGGTATCAGAGAAATACCAATCAAATCTTGATGAGATGAAGTATTTTCCTACCATCATAGTGACTTACATAAAGTATGGAGAGAGCACAAATAAACACACACACATACACACACACACAAATAAGAATAATCCATCATAAAATAAATCAAAAAGAATCTGAAGAATCATTTTACTTAGGATATTATAATAAAAATCTTTCATTTGACACTAGAAAATAGTAATAGAAAATAGACTAATAGTTGTTAGGAATAAGTGGAAGAGGTGTTGAATACTGAGAAGGGAAAAAATGGAACTTATTTAGTTACACAAGCGTTTAGCTTTGACAAAAATTATTAAGCTATACATTTAGAATGTGTTCATTTCCTTGGTATGCACATAGTATGTTTAGCTATTGAGATGGCATAGAATTCCAAAAGGTTAATTTTCTCCTATTTTTGTCATTACATTCTTGCTGAAGTGAAATCAACCAAATTAATAGGGACATTTATAGGGATTAACAAAAGAATGTTTGAAATACAAAAGGTATTAAAAGAATGGCATTGAAAAAATATGGGACACACTACAGAAAACTCACTGTAGTTATTGGGCATTAATGTGATTTAGATATGAGGTGTTCCCCACAAGCTCAGTATTAATGTGGGGATATTCGGGGGTGATTATGTAATCTGTAACATAATGAGTGAATTATTGGATCAATACTTTTAATAGACTAACTGGGTGGTAACTGTAGCTGAAGGAAGATAGTTCACGGGGGATTCTGCTTTGGGGATTATTTATTTTGACCCTGGCTGTTCCTGCTCTCTCTCTGCTTCCTTGTTGCTATGAGCTGAGAAGATTTCCTCTGCCATACCCTTCTGCCATTATGCTCTGCCTCACCTGGAGCCTAGAATAATGGAATCAGCCAAATGTGGACCTAACCTCTGAAAATCTGAGCTCCAAATAAACACTTTTTCCCCTAAGATGTTCTTGTCAGGTATTTTGGTCAGAGAAATGAAATGTTGACTAACACAGATGAATAGCACGTAAAAAGGAATCTGTGGGGGAAATGTCTAATAAGTAAAATATCTATTGTACTTTATACAATTTATTATTTTAATTACATTAAATATAGATTGTTGATTCAAAAATGAAAATTGTCAATAAAAAAGGAAGTGGACTGACTAAATTCTCTACCAGTTCTTCAATGTTTTGTATAAGAATAAGAAAGTATAATGATTGTGTCACTGATATTTTTTTTAATTTATTTTTTTATTGGTTGTTCAAAACATTATAAAGCTATTGACATATCATATTTCATACAATAGATTCAAGTTGGTTATGAACTCCCAATTTCACCCCAAATACAGATTGCAGAATCACATCAGTTACACATCCACATTTTTACATAATGCCCTATTAGTAACTGTTGTATTCTGCTACCTTTACTATCCTCTACTATCCCCCCTCCCTCCCCTCCCATCTTCTCTCACTACCCCATCCACTGTAATTCATTTCTCTCCTTGTTTATTTTCCCATTCCCCTCACAACCTCTTATATGTAATTTTGTATAACAATGAGGGTCTCCCTCCATTACCATGCAATTTCCCTTTCTCTCCCTTTCCATCCCACCTCATGTATCTGTTTAATGTTAATCTTTTCTTCCTGCTCTTTCTCCCTGCTCTGTTCTTAGTTGCTCTCATTATATCAAAGAACACATTTGGTATTTGTTTTTTAGGGATTGGCTAGCTTCACTAAGCATGATGTGCTCTAGTGCCATCCATTTCCCTGCAAATTCTATGATTTTGTCATTTTTTAGTGCTGCATAGTACTCCATGGTGTATAAATGCCACATTTTTTTTATCCATTCATCTATTGAAGGGCATCTGGGTTGGTTCCACAGTCTAGCAATTGTGAATTGTGCTGCTATGAATATCGATGTAGCAGTATCCCTGTAGTATGCTCTTTTAAGGTCTTCAGGGAATAGTCCAAGAAGGGCAATAGCTGGGTCAAATGGTGGTTCCATTCCCAGCTTTCCCAGGAATCTCCATACTGCTTTCCAGATTGGCCGCACCAGTTTGCAGTCCCACCAGCAATGTACAAGAGTACCCTTTTCCCCACATCCTCTCCAGCACTTGTTGTTGTTTGACTTCATAATGGCTGCCAATCTTACTGGAGTGAGATGGTATCTTAGGGTGGTTTTGATTTGCATTTCTCTGACTGCTAGAGATGGTGAGCATTTTTTCATGTACTTGTTGATTGATTGTATGTCCTCCTCTGAGAAGTGTCTGTTCAGGTCCTTGGCCCATTTGTTGATTGGGTTATTTGTTTTCTTATTGTTTAATTTTTTGAGTTCTTTGTATACTCTGGATATTAGGGCTCTATCTGAAGTGTGAGGAGTAAAAATTTGTTCCCATGATGTAGGCTCCCTATTTACCTCTTTTATTGTTTCTCTTGCTGAGAGAAAACTTTTCAGTTTAAGTAAGTCCCATTTGTTGATTTTTGTTATCAACTTTTGTGCTATGGGTGTCCTATTAAGGAATTTGGAGCCCGACCCTACAATATGTAGATCGGAGCCAACTTTTTCTTCTATCAGACGCAGAGTCTCTGATTTGATATCTAGCTCCTTGATCCACTTTGAGTTAACTTTTGTGCATGGCGAGAGGAGGGGATTCAGTTTCATTTTGTTGCATATGGATTTCCAGTTTTCCCAGCACCATTTGTTGAAGATGCTATCCTCCCTCCATTGCATGCTTTTAGCTCCTTTATCAAATATAAGATAGTTGTGTCACTGATATTTTAAGTACTGCTCTTCATATCTTAGAACAAAGAATGTCAAATAATTTAATAAACAAAGAATGGTCATTTAAAAAGTGTCCATTATGTGAAATATATAAGGAATTTTTTTCCAAACAAGTCATATAATTATGCCTCAGGACAGTATATTCATAAATTAAAACATGACTCATACATTCTATTGAGGTTATTAGTAGGGAAAGGGTTAACCAAAGTGAATGTTGAGCAAATGCAGAAATGAATGAGGAAGATATATTTACTAGATTTCTGGATCCCTATTATGCTAATTTAAAAAATATATGAACAATAGTTTTTATTACTTTTATACTTATTTATTTTATTAATTTTTATTATTACTTTTTTCATTGTTATGCAATAATCCAACCTACTTTCAGTTTTATTTTATTAATAATTACATGAATATTCACAAACCAATCTTTTTGCTTACATGTGCCAGTTTTCTCTAGGTATGGGCATAGGCGTAAAATTGATGGGAAAGGATATGCACTTTTTCTAAGCTATGGGATTTTATTAAAGAATTCTCCCAAGCATTAGTAGCAAAGTAAAATCACGTCAGTAACATATGTTCTAAGTGTTCTACATTCTAGAAAAAATTTTTATGGACAAACATTAATAATTTGATTCTTTTCAATATGATGGTTTTATTGTTATTGTTATTTAATTAATTTACATAATTAGTGAATTTGAAAATCTTTCCACATGGCAATCAGTGTTCATATACTTGGGATTATCCTGTTCTAAATTTTTATGAATATAATGGCCTATTGTCTATGTTTATCTTACTTTGATGTATAAAAATTATTCATATATACTCAATTCTCTTTATTCATTCATGAACTTCAAATATCTTTATCTAGTTTCTAATTTGTGCTTTAAGTTTTACAAGGTAATTTTTGATAAAAGTAAAACTGTATAATGTCCTTTTGCTCACTTTCTTACTAGATTGTACATCCTTTTTTATTTATGCATGGAGAAAATTGTTATAAAATTTTTCTGACACAGAGGATATGAAATACACAATTTACAAATATTAAAATATGCAATAATCAGTATGGAAATCCCTAAAATATTAAAAATTAAACTATTGGTAAATCCATTTGTCACACTTTTGGTATATATAAAAAACTATTAAAGTAAGCATCACAAAGAGGTATCTGGACTTCCACAGTACATTGTAATATTATTCACAATAGCTAAATATGGAAAAACTAATACTTTTTTGTCAGAAAAAAATGGATAGGAACTTTCTACAAGCAATGGCATATCATTCATATATTAAGTCCATAATACATTATTCTCTATAGGCACTATGTTGTACAGCAGTATTGTAGCACAGGCTTAGTTGTTCTTACCAGACTCACAGACCCACCCCCATCCCCCTCACACATGCACACTCACATGTATAGATACACAAAGTAAATGAGTAGTATGAAGAAACTTTTGGAAATGAAGGATGTGCTCATGTGTGCTCATTACTTTGACCATATGGATGATTCCAAGGGCATATGCATATATCACTATTGTTGTGCAAATACTATAAATCCCGTTTCAGCAGTTTTCAGGTTTCTTTATTTAAGACAATTGTCCTTTATTTTTTTCTCTTCTCTTTTTTTTGGGGGGAGGGGGGGTTGATGCTGAAGCTAGGGGTTCTGTACCACTAAGATACATCCCTAGTCCTGCTTAATTTTTATTTTGAAACAGGGTCTCACTAAGTTGCTGAGACTAGTCTTGAACTCACAGGTACACCTGTCTCAGTCTCTGGAGTGGCTGGAATTACAGGGTTGAACTCCATGCCAAGCATCATAATAGTCCTTGATCAGATATTTCTTTTAGAAATATTTCCTCCCCTGTCTCATCTATGGCCTCTCTTCTTATTTTCTTGATATTGACATTGACTTTCATAGAAAATAATTTTTTTAGTACTAATGAATAATTCCTGATTATCAATTGTTCTTTAGGTTATCATGCCTCTGATGTTGTATCTAAAATGTCATTGCCAAACTCAAGGTCATCTATATTTTCTTCTATATTATCTTCCAGGAGTTCATATATTTTTTTTTCCTTTATATTTAGATCTGTGATCCATTATGCTTCAATTTTAGAAGGGTTTAGGATCTGTATCTGGATTCACTATTTTGAATATGGATGTCCATTTGTTCCAACACTATTTATTGAAAGACTATTTTTTCCTTTATTGATTTATCTTCTCATTTGTCAAAGACCGTTTAACCATGTTGATGTAGGTGAATTTTTGAGCTTTCTATTAGTATTTTTTAAATTTATTTTTCTATTCCTTGAGAGAGTTCTGCTCTCCCGAACTTTAAATTTAGAGTAAGCCCTCATGGTAAGTGGGATTTTTCATTGGGATTATATTGAAACAATTTGGGAAGAATCAACATCTTGAAATATTTTGACCTTTTATCTATGAACAAGAATTTCTCTCCATTTATTTAATTCTTTCATTCATTTCATAGAAGTGATTTTCATAACATAGAAATTGTACATATTTTGTTAGACTTATAGCTCAGTATTTCATTTTGGATGCTAATGTAAATGGTATTGTGTTTTTTTTTTTTTTCTTCTTTCTCCTTCCTTCCTTCCTTCCTTCCTTCCTTCCTTCCTTCCTTCCTTCCTTCCTT
>NW_025999982.1:29319627-29327402 GCF_001458135.2 Marmota marmota marmota
AAAAAAAAGGCGGGGCGCACTGAGCTTTCTTTGCCTCGGGTACTCACAATCCACTGCTGATTACACATTCAGCTTCTCCGCCCGGAGCGAAGCGAAAGAGGAAGCAGATGGGAGCAAAGCGCCCGCGGCTCTGAGCATCCAAGCGTCTCTTTTTTGATTTCTTGGTTCTTCCTGCTCCTTGGCAAAGTGGTCCGCTACAGATTAACGGTGAAAGCTCTAAGAGACTGTGCGAAATCTCTATTATAGCCGCTGCTTTGAGCACCACGCTCAGCACTTCAGCAACCCCCGTACGCAGCGGCCATCTTCTCCCCGGGACTGACCTTTAAAGGTTCCAATTCCTTTTCCAGGCTCCTTCTCTGGAGTTTTAACTAGGTTAAGTCAACCGAAGGCTAAACTTCTTCCCTCTTTCACTGGTGTCTCCAACAGGAGCTGCTTGTCTTCTGTGGCTCCAGCCTACACTGAACAAGGCTGCCAGCTCCTGCCTGGGAACCCTACTCTGCACTGCAGTAACTGCCTTTTCTTTGGTTCCTCTGGTCTCGGTATTGTGTTTTGAATTTTAAGTTCCATTTGTTCATTGTTGTTATATTGAGAAAGAATTGACTTTTGTATGTTTACTTTTTATTCCATAATCTAGACATTATCACTTATTCATTTTAGCATGTTTTTATAGAAACTTTTAGATTTTTTATATAAATTATCACATCATCTTAAATAAAACAGTTTTGTTTGTTTCTAATATGTATACCCTCATTTTATTATCTAAAACTTTGTATATAATTTTGAAAATCAGTGGTGAGAACAGCACATTCTTATTTTGTGATTTTATGAAAAGTTATAATTTTTTCTCAAAAATAGGTATGATATTAGCTGTAGACTTCTTATAGTTAATTCATTATCAAGTTGTAGGAATTCATCCCTAAATTTGCATGAATGATTATGTAATTTTCTCAAATTATTTTCTACAGTTATGGATACTTTTATGCAATTTTTCTTCTTTACTATGTTGATACAATAGACTACAAATGAGTTTTACATGCTTGAAATAAATTCCACTTATTTTGATGCTTGTATATTTTTACTTTAAATAGACAAATTAAAGTTGTATACATATATGGAATTCAAAATTGTATGGTGTTTAAATATCTGGATTTGATTTGCTAATGCTTTGGTGAGGAGTTTTGCAGCTGGGTTTATGAAAGATATTGGTCTGCAGTTTTCTTTCTTTAGGGCTTTGGTAGGATATTTCTCTCTTCTGAATCTCCTTTATGCATACTTGTTTCTAATGTATATATATATATTTTTTTTTTTTTAATTTTTATTTTATATACTGGAACTTTCCTGCATTCTTTTATTAGTTTTATTAGCTTTAGTAGCAGTAAATTTCTTCTATACTTACTTTGTTAATAATTTTTGCATGTTAAGCTGTAGAACTTAGTCAAATTATTTTTATGCATCTTTTGAGATTATCATTTTTATTCTTTTTTTGATTTTTTTTATTGGTTGTTCAAAACATTACAAAGCTCTTGACATATCATATTTCATACATTTGATTCAGGTGGGTTTTGAACTCCCAATTTTACCCCAAATACAGATTGCAGAATCACGTCGGTTACACATCTACATTTTTACATAATGCCCTATTAGTAACTCTTGTATTCTGCTACCTTTCCTATCCTCTACTATCTCCCCTCCTCTCCCCTCCCATCTTCTCTCTCTACCCCATATACTGTAATTCATTTCTCTCCTTGTTTATTTTCCCATTCCCCTCACAACCTCTTATATGTAATTTTGTATAACAATGAGGATCTCCCTCCATTACCATGCAATTTCCCTTTTCTCTCCCTTTCCCTCCCACCTCATGTATCTTTTTTTTGATAAAGTGGCATATTGCATTAATTGGTTGGCACATATTCAACCATCCTTGCCTCTCAAACATAAGTCCCATTTGGTCACTGTGTGTGACATTTTCAGTTTGTAGTTTAATTAGATTTGCTAGAATTTTGTTGAGAATTTTCACATATATGTTCATCATGTATATTGACTTTTAGTTTTTTTTTACAGTGTCTTTCTCTAACTTTGTGTGCAGATAATAGCAGTCTCATAAAATTACTTTTTAAGCTAAACATTAAAATGAATATATTTGCTCTCTATAAGATGACAGAAGCTCATAATAAAAATTCCTAAACCATGCTCTTTGCCCTTATTGCTGTTTCTTGTGGAGCAGCAATGGTAGTTATAGAAGGATTATGACAAATAATGCCTCAAAGAATTATGGTTAAATTAAACAGGCTAACATAAGTAAAACTATCAACATTACAGTACCCCTTTTCCTTCTAGTGGGTGGAACATGGCTGAACACAATAAAAATGCAGGCACTCAGAACACATGAAGATAAAGGATCACTTTTGCATCTTATTCCAAAGAGATTTTTTTCCATGAAAATTGGCAATTAAGTGCAATAAATGTGTGATGGAATCACGACTTTTATTTTTCCCAGCTTTATCTTATATTCTTTCTTTGTCCTGTTTTCTTTTGGTCCACAGTCTTACACTTCAATATGTGTTCTCACTTGCTTTATCATCCAATTCTATCCAAGAACCTTAGCAGTTAACTCATGAAGTGTTGATTTCAGCTATGCATAAGCATATTGGAGAAGTAAATATTAAAATATCATGCTGAAAATTATGAGAACTTTTAGCAGAGTTGTAAATTTTGCATCTCTCAAACTTACATGTCTGTAAAATAAACATATTCATAGAAATACTGGTGAGGTTGAATATTTTTCCTAGTTACTATGAAAGCAATATTACTAATAATATTTTGAAGCTTAATAGAGTATGAATTCTATTTAATTAGCACAGATTTACTATGACTCTTTGCTATTTTGTAGGAGTTTGATTTTTTCTTAATCTCTCGAAGCTTGGAATATAGTATCTATAGATCTGGGAATATGATATCACTCTTTTTACCTCATAAGATTGTTTCTGTTTGGAGAAATAACACAGGATAAAGCACTTTGCAATCTGCAAAACTAATGCACAAAGTAAGCTAAAATGAAATGGAATTTTATTAAGTTCTTTGTTGCTCTATATCTATGCTTTCCATTTATGTAAGGAATAGTACATGAATCTAATAGCAGTATATCTTGTTAAAATTATGATTTTTAAACTACACATTTCTCAGTTCAATAAAATATGGAATTTTGAATTGAAGAATGGTATTCCGAACATTTTTCTGGATATTTTTTAATAGGAAGTGTCCATTGATGGCACTTGATTTTTTTCTTTTGAAAATATTTCCCTTTGAGAACATACTCAAATGCACCTCATATATGTTGAAATCTAAATAATTATACACACACACATACAAATATATATAATTTAATCTTTATCATTTTAATAGTCAAATTAGTTATATGAATAGGTATATGTAACACATGGCTGTGGTAGAAAGAATGCACTACATATATATATAGTTTTCTATACAGTATACAATATACAAAATAGTATATTGTTTCTAAAACACCATATTTTTTACATAATTTTTACATATATATAAGATTCTTAATTAGTTTGTGATGATATTTGATTTATTTTTTAATAGAGTCATGAACATTCATGCGCAAAGCATCCTGTATTATAAACAATTGAAATAAATAAAACTTAAGAATTATCAGTCAGAGATATATGATTTTGTTGGGTAGTTCCTCAAAATTGTAGATTTTCCAAGTAGCTGTACATTTCCCATGCTAGGGAGGGAAACTTGTCCTTTGGAAGGACACACAGTTGTAATCTTCATTTGCTCCTTCTCAGTAGTTTTGATCATTATCCTTTGCTGTGACTTACTGTCTCCTCAGAACATACAATATAGTAATACCCACCTCATTATGTGCTGCAATACTAGGCAGCCACAGGGCTTGAAGGATAGGAAATCTCAAAGTATTCTTTATTTTCTTCCTCTTTCTTTTTATTTTTAGGTAACTTATTCTTTTATTTTTTTACATTAATATGTGTACTTTTTCTTTATTAATTCCTGCACATAACACCGTTTGATCAGACTCAGTCCACTTTACTTCCCTTTACTCGCCTGTCTCCCTCCCACTTCTCTCCCTCCTCTATCCCAATGGTTTCCCTTCTGCTTTCATGACATCCTTTTTGTCCCATGTATCTTCCTCATATGAGAGAAAACATTAAAAATTTAAAATTGTTAAATCTAATAGTTTCTCTCAACTGTTTTTATAAATACATTTTTTCTAAATCCAGATGCTACCTTGATATGTCACATGGGTAAGTTCTTACCACCTTTCTGTACTATCAATACCACTAATAATTAGTAGAGTAAATAACTGCATTATTATGAGAATTTTCAATTGAGTATTTTACCAGTTCCAATCTAGAGTAGTTTCCTTTATATCCACTATGCGTAGAAAGGCTTTCTTCCAAGTATTCCAAAGTCACACAGTTAATTACCTCATTTATTTCCCAAATTTATTTCTAAAAATATGTTTTGATCAAGAATAAAAATAAAAATAAAAAAGTATCTTTATGGAAACTGAATGAAATTTACTATTCTATTGTGCTTATGGCTGCAGCCAAGAATTTTAAATTTCTGTAATAGGAATGAGAAAAATAAACACTGTGTATTTGCTTCTAATTTGTTATTGCTGAGTTTCATATTACTATACAATTATATGTTTGGATGTTGCACACTAAATGAAAGGTAATCATTAAATAAAAACTAGCTTACCAGCACAAATCTCAGCAAGATTGAAAATATTATTTAACTATTTCAACATGGGTAACTATCCTTATGGAGTTACTGCTCCTGCCAATTTCATATTGACATATATATGTCTGTTATATAAAACTAGTAAAAAACTTTTAATTACATGTCTTTTAATAGTATTTCACCCTTCATTCCATGAATTGTCAAAATCTTTAGAGTACTGAACAAGAACAGACTTGAATATAGATTTTCTCTGATATGGAGTTTTTGAACTATTTTTTTCCTATATGCATTCAATAAAAAATAGAGTAAGTGTTAGAACTTTCAAAGGTTCTTATACAGAATCGAAATAAGAACTGTCCCCTCCCAGATCCTTTTGTGGTCAATAGAATCTCCCTTGCTAATATATCTAGATATTGGCTGATATCTGCCAGGAGAGCAGTTAAACTCTTAGAGCAGCTTCTCACTGGGGCTATGATTTTAGAGTTACTGTGTAATGGAGTGTATTACCATTTACCATATGATGAGATAGCCTGCCTGTCAGCCAGGGAGCTGTTTAAAGTTATATATAGGTCAAATGAGCCAAAAAGAGCAAAGGAAGATCAAGAATATTGAGCATCTCAAAAATGAAACCATCAAAACATTTCGAGCACCAACTAATTTCTTCCAATGTTTGTCTTTAAACTATTGACAGAATTGATTGTGAATTGTTGAAGGTATTAGGAGAAATGTATTTCAAGGGCATTCATTTCTCCCTATGAATCATCCATATGTTGTATATATCCTATTTCTATGATTTGTTTTGTGTATAACTATTCCTCCTTACAGTAAATGTGTCCTAATATTTCCAATTTCCACTTCTTGGACCAAATTATGTTTATGTCATAGTTTCTTTTCCCTGAGTTTTTTTCTTAGCTAAAACACCATTCATTTACCATTCACTGTTTAAAGATGCTAAATAGATTATGTAAATGATAAAAAGAAAAATACTCTGTGTCTTTCCAAGGCACCTTCAATATTAAGAACATTGTACTAAGTTGCAAACATAATTATGTTTAATATGTAAGTGCCTGAGGATTTTACCACAGACATATATAATTTTTGTTATTGTATAGAGAAAGTAACTGGGACTTTTAAGAATTATATTTAAATTTTCAATAATTCTAGACCATATGAGCACTGATATTAAAGATATTGTAAGAATGTATGTATTTAGAGATTTTTAAAAAATATTTTTTAAAATACTTTTATTTTACTTTCATGTGGTGCTGAGGATCAAACCCAGGGCCTCCCACATGCTAGGTGAGAGCTCTACCTCTGAGCCACAACTCCAGCCCTCATATTTAGAGATTTTAATTTACCTTATTATAATGAATAATCAATGTGACATCTTACTTTAGTGTTAATAATTGTATTAAAACTACTTGCAACAGTGAATTTTTATGAAACAAACTAATAAACACTGAACAATTAAGAAAACATTTAAAAGTATTCAAAAGAGAGAAATAAAATATGTAACAAATGTTAGGTAAAATCTGTTTCTCCATAAACCCTTTTCCCGCAAAGAGTGACAAATACTGCAATAGAGGATACCAAGATCATAGTCAGAATTAGGAAGAGCAATTTTAAACAAGCCATTTACATTTCTAGTTTAAATTTTTGCTACTTTCTCAATTTATTCCAAAAATAGTTACAACTTTTAACAAACAATATAAGCTGTAAAAAAAATTCGTTTCAGTTCTATAAAACTCAAGTTCTTACCATATCAAGAGATAATATTCCTACTGAATCCTTTTCTCTGTTGCATATCCTATTTAATCATGTTATGCATAAGCATTAGTCCTTCAGGAAAAACATGTTTTAATTTCAACTATAATATAATAGCTTAATTAGAATCTGTGTCTATAAATTGTAAACAGAAGAATATATTTAAAATAAAAATATTTTGTGGTTTTTAATTGATTTCTGTTTTAGAATAGCAGAACATGATTTTTCCTAAGGCCTTTTGTATATTTCTTCTGGGATAATAAGATAAAACAGCCAAATTTAGAAAACATGTAGCATATGACCACATCACCCACTTTTCTATCATACACTGGAGAAATACGCATATATGCTCATTATAAGACATTTATAAACAGGCTTATTTTAATGTTGATAATAGCACAAAGTAGAAGCAATTTAAATTACAAATATAACTTAAAGTGCTTTGACATAATGTATTATAGTATATTACTTTGGTAAAGCAACAAAATGAAGTCTAAAATATTACAGTCAATAAGTATGCTTTTGCAAAAATTGTGTGACATTGGTAGATGGGATACCAATTAGAATAAGATATATTTCATGGTTGTATAAATATGTCAAAATATACTCTATTGCCATCTATAAATAAAAAAAAACAAAAAAGATTAATAAATTTACATACACATAGTATAATATTATTTGTGTATGTATATATAAGCATACACATATATATACATACACAGATAATATATATATATATATATATATATATATATATATATATATATATATAAACTCAAAGAAAATATAGTCTGACACCAAATAAATAACTAATTTGCATTTGGAGGTATACATAGAGGAACATTATTATTTTTTCTCAAAGTTTGATTGTTTTTTACAGTTTGATATTTATGAAACATTCATACATTAAACACAAAATATCAAAGTAATTAAACAAATAAATCTAATATTAATAATTCCCTTAACTTAATCTTTTCCTGAAAGACAGCTTTTGATCTGATATTTCTTCATTTTTGAAATTAAGGTGTAATAGTCCATAGTAGTAATTACATAGGAAAAACAAAAATTGATTATACATAGGAAAAACAAAAATTGATTATAATGTTATGAAAGTTAAAGAATCTATTAAGTATTAAATTTTTATTTGGAAATTTCAGATAAAATGGATATGTAGACAATATTAAATAGAAATTTTAGGTAATTGAGACAGAATTAAGCAAAGACTTAGAGAACAAATAGGAAAAAAATGAAGGTTTGTTTCAGAATGCTTTACATTTACTTTT
>NW_025999982.1:29328913-29377379 GCF_001458135.2 Marmota marmota marmota
GATATATATAGGATATGATATATATATATATATATATATATATATATATATATATATATATATATATGACACAATCAGATTATGAAGGTATTTGAAAGTAAACATTGAAGTATTGTACATATCGGTACAAAAGTTGTATTTCAAAAAATCATTAATTTTTCAATAATATTCAGAATCATTTTTTTTGTGTGTGTGTGATGCTGGGGATTAATCCAGGGTCTTGTGCATGCAAGGCAAGCACTCTATTAACTGAACTATATCCCTAGCCCTTAAAAGACCCTATTCTTATCCAAGTGTTCTAATTAACAAGGTTAAAAAACTGCATGTCTCTGAGTCACAAAGAGGTTAAATAATTTGACCAAGGAAACACATCTGGTTAGTACTAGATCTGGGGTATGAGCAAACATGGGCACATTTTTAAATTGTTAACTGTGATTAATCCTCATAAGGCAGTAAATCTCCAAGTTAGGTGATAGATATAAACAAGGAAAACTTGGATTATAAGAAAATAATTTGGATCACTATCTGAGAAAATGGAATGATTTAAATTAAAGAAAATCATATCAGCAAGCACTAGTCAAGACTTAGGAAAACTACACACCAGAGTAAATGGGTAATGTCTCAACATCATCCTCCTTATCTCATATTTCCTTGAGGATGAACCATGTCAGATATCACTAGTACAGTTTTTTTTTCCACAGAAAAAAATTCCTTCTTAATTTATTTGTTGCATTTTTTTAAATTGTCATAAAATTTGACAAGTGATCTAAATAAATTTATATCTTATAAAAATATACAGAATTGTATGATATAGTACTTTTTTATATGACAGTGGAATACATTACAATTCTTATTACACATATAGAGCAAAATTTTTCATATCTCTGCTTGTATACAAAGTATATTCACACCAATTTGTGTCTTTATACATGTGTCTTTATACATATACTTTATACATGATCATCACATTCCACCATCATTTATAAACCCATGCCCCCTCCCTTCCCCTCCAACCTCTCTGCCCTATCTAGAGTTTGTCTATTCCTCCCATGCTCCCTCTCCCTATGAATCAGCCCCTCTCTCTCTCTCTCTCTCTCTCTCTCTCTCTCTCTATATATATATATATATATATATATATATACATATATACACACACACACACACACACATATATACACATATATATACACACATAAACACACATACATACTTATATTTGGCATTTAATTTTGGGGGATTAGGTAACTTCACTTAGCATTATCTTCTCTAACTCCATCCATTTACCTGCAAATGCTATGATTTTATTCTCTTTTATTTCTGAGTAACATTTCATTTTGTATACATGCCACATTACAATTAATTATGTTAGACAAAGGTGCCAAAAACATAAACTGGGGAAAAGATAGCCTCTTTAACAAATTGTGCTGGGAAAACTGGAAATTCATATGCAACAAAATGAAATTCAACCCCTATGTCTCACCATGCACAAAACTCAACTGAAAATGGATCAGGGACTTAGGAATAAAACCAGACACTCTGTATCTAATAGAAGAAAAGTAGGCCTTAATCTCCAACATGTGGTATTAGGCCCCAACTTCCTTAATAGGACTCCTGTGGCACAAGAATTAAAATCAAGTGTCAATAAATGGGATGGACTCAAACTAAAAAGTTTCTCCTCAGCAAAAGAAACAATCAGTGAGGATAAAAAGAAAGCCTACATATTGGGAGCAAATCTTTACCTCTTACATATCAGATAGGACACTAATCTCTAGGTATATAAAAAACTCAAAAACAACAAAACACAAAAACAACAAATAATCCAATAAGTAAATGGGCCAAGGACCTGAAGAGACACTTATCAGAAGATGATATACAATCAATCAACAAATACATAAAAAATGGTCATCATCACTAGCAATTAGAGAAATGCAAATCAAAATCACTCTAAGATTTCATCTCACTACAGCCAGAACAGCAGCTATTATGCATACAAACAACAACAAATCTTGGAAAGGATGTGGGGGAAAAGGTACACTCATTCACTGCTGGTGGGACTGCAAATTGGTCAGCCAATATGGAAAGTAATATGGAGATTTCTTGGAAAATTGGAAATGGAACCACCATTTGACCCAGCTATCCTACTCCAAGGTCTATACCTAAAGACTTAAAAACAGTATACTACAGGGACACATCCACATCAATGTTTATAGCAGCACAATTCACAATAACTAGGACAGTCTTCATAGTTAAAATGTATGATAGTGGAAGAGAGTTTTGCTTGGAAAAAGTTATTTGTTTTCTCCCTACCATCATTTATCTTTTCCTCTTAAGAATACCAGACTTTGGGACTGGGGATGTGGCTCAAGCAGTAGCGCGATTGCCTGGCTTATTCACGGCCCTGGGTTCAATCTTCAGCACCACATACAAATAAAAATGTTATGTCTGCCAAAAACTAAAAAATAAATATTAAAATTTCTTATCTCTCTCTCTCTCTCTCCCTCTCTGTCTCTCTCCATCTCTATCTCTATCTCTATCTTTGTCTCTCTTTAAAAAAAAAAAAAAGAATTCCAGACTTCATCTTTGTTGAGAAACACTTCTATGATTTTCATAAGACAGGAAACATCTCTTAATTGTACAATCATATAATATACACTGAAAAATTAATAAGCACAAGCATCTGTTTTAAACTGTCTAAGCCAGACACAGTGGCACACACCTGTAATCTCAGCGACTCAGAAGGCCGAAGCAAGTGAATTGTAAATTTGAGATCAGCCTATGCAACTGAGTGTGGTTGTGCTTCCAAAGAAAAACAATTAAAAGTTCTGGGGATGTAGCTCAGTGGTAGAGTACCACTATGTTCTCAGTACTTAAAACAAAACAAAAAATCTAAACTCATTCAAATTTGAGAATAAGCTATTTTGAGGTTTGATAGGAAGCATATATTCCACCATTAGGTATGAAAAATAAAAGAAATATTCTAGGTTTTTGGAGTATGAAAGGGTTACACAATTGTGGAAATGTGGGAAAAGAAAGGTTAGAACATCATTTCAAATTTAAGTCACTCCAGAATTGAAAAAGTGGGAAAGAAGTCATTGATTATCCCTTCAGTTGCTAATAGCACTGAGGAAATATGAGGTCTTCACAGCAGGTTGATCTGAAGCTGTTGACAATGCTTCTGTCAACTGATGGCTGATCTCATACAATCACTGGCTATGTTTGCTTGCTTCTTGTCAGAGGAATGGGAACAGAGATAATGCTAAACCAATCACAAATAACCCAGGAGAGAAATTGAGATACATGAGAAGGTTAGCATTGATTCTAATTCACAGGTGAACTAGAAATATGTGTTTGAGAAATGGCAAGGAAAGTTGAGAAGATGAGTAAATCATATATACAGAGCAAATATTAGACATCCAAGTAACATTGGTGAGTGTAAAAATGTGTCCAGAATTATGCTATGCTGTATACATAGATACATCCTTTATTTAACAAATACATAGCAATTTCTAAATGTGAGGGACAGTTGATTACATATTCTTACTTCTCCTTTAAATGAGTAATGGAGATCATACAGTAAATAACTTGCTAGAGTTCGCAGAGCTAGTTTAGAACATAGGAAAGATTCAGACCCAGGCAATTTGGCTCCAACAATCATGCTGGATATTGTTCAATATAGTAACTCCTGCTCTGTTTCTATATTATCCATATGATGAGAAAGATATTCATTTTGATTTGTTAATTAAGGAAATTGATGCCCAGAGATGTTAAATCACTTACTCAATAATTTATATAACTAGTGATGTTTGTATTTTGACTTAACTTTCAGTTGCAGGATTTGGCCACCAATTAATCACAGAAAACAAGTAAAGAACAAATTTGAAAATAAATGTAATATAACCAATGAACCTCACTAACTATATAACTATGTAGTCATATATAATGTAGTCATATATAATAAAAATAAAAAGAAGAAAATAATTTTTAAATTGTCTTACCCAGGAGATGTGAAGAATAATGATATCACTGAAGAAAATAATGTAGTAAAGCAGAGGAACATACTGACAAAACTGTATTCATATTGGCATGGTGTGACTTTGAAGCAGTAATAGGACATTTAAGTGGAGGTTTTTAATATTCAGTTAAACAAAAGAAATAGAAGCCAGAATGTTATGTTTGAATCTGTAAAAAATCTTAGTTCATTATTTGATTAGAGGTAGTATTTTTAATTGTCAGATTTACATATCATGGATGACTTTCTCCCAAAGGTAAAAGAACTGGTGTAGTGCATCTGAAGCCTTATCCAAGGCCTGAATATTAGTACAAGCTTGGCAGGGTCTTATCATTCCCTAGATGACCATATATTCATCTATTTTTATATTGCATTAATTTTGTATGTTTTAAATTAATGAATCACTTTCTATATATATTTATCTTTTAGTTCATTATAATTATATATTTTAGTGGGGTTCATAATAATGTATTTATATATGCACATAACATTATTTGTTCTAGTTCATTTTCCAATATTTACCCTTTCCCCCATCAACCCTCCCACAACCTGCTGCTTCTACTCTATGAATCTGGTATCGTATCCACAAAGTGTATATGTGGGTGTGTGTCTGTGTGTGTGTGTGTGTGTTCAAGGATAAGGGAGAAAGGAAGGGAGAGGGAGAGGAAAAGTACTGGGGCATAAAATTGACCAAATAATATTACATTCAGGTATGAATATGTCACAATGAATGTTACATTTAAATATAATTGTAAATCAACATATATTTATTTTTAGTTTTTTTTTTTTTATGACAGTGACTAAATCCAGGTCCTGTACAACCTGCTAGGCAAGTGCTCTACCACTGAACTCTTGGCCATATTTTTAAAAATTGTTCTCCCATCTTCTTTATTTTCATTGATACAACTTTTATACTTAAACTTAATGAAAAATAATTTGTGTCATATTCTCATGCTATTTAGTGAATGTTTCTCCCACTCCATTAGCCTAATAGGAACATATGATCCCTTATTATTCTAATTGAGCATCCTTACAGACTAGCCTGTTCAAGGAAATTCAGACTTGGGATTTAGAACATTCCTCATTCCTTAATGTCTTTCCTGGATCATCAGTCACTAAAATATATAGTATATCATTTAATGACTTAGTTATTTTTAATATTTATTGAAAATTTAGAAACTAGAGTTAAAATCATAATAGTCTACCATTATTTTGGGTCAACTAATGTAATATTCAACTCTGACTTAGGTAGTGACACCTAGTCCATCATTAATTCTGATGTTTCTTTGAAATGTTGTTTAAGTCTGCTAATCTGTATTCAATTCTATCACTTTTCTACCCACTTACTACCTACTCAGTTACCTAAACAAGGAATTCAATATCATTGTGCTTCCTTCTTTTATCACTTTCCATTGCTGTTAATCATCACAGCCCATACATTCTATCAGCTTTATGGGTTTCCTTATATTCCCTATGAATACCCTAGGCTAAGCTACCATTATGCTTTATTTATGAATGACAACTGAAATGTATTCATTATTTACTTTTAATCCATCCCATCTCCAATTGATTTCTACACTGCATACATAATGATACTCTCACGTACAAGTGTATCTTGTCATTTTTCAGTTTAACACCCTTGATTTTCTTTCTAATGCCTGCAGCAAGGGTCAACAAACTTGTTCTGTAAATAGTAAGATAATAAATATTTTAGGCTTCATAGGAGATATGGTCTTAGTCACAACAGATCAATCCTAATGCTGTAGCACATATTAAATCATAGACCATAGATAATATTTAACCCAATGAATGTGGCTGGGATTTGGTTAAAATTTATTTACAAACACAAGCGGAAGGCATGATTTAGCTCATGGTTTTTGGTTTCCCTACCAATTGCTTTGAAGTTTCTATTAAACTAGTCATTCTTTCATATGTTCTTTCCCAAATATGGAACATTATGCCTGAATCAAATTCATAATATATATATATATATATATATATATATATATATATATATATGCCTTTTTCTTTTTCTTTTTTATTTTTAAAATAAGTTTTGTGTCTGTATCACATATTTTCCATATTTTTCTTAATGCATTACAGTTGTACATAATGGTGGCATTTGTAGTTACATATTCCTACATGCATACTATATAATTTGGCCAGTAACATTCCTCAGAATTCCTGCTTTCCCTCTGTATCACATTCTTATACAAGTTATGTAAACTTTCTATGTCTGTTTTGCGTGTATAGAAAATAAGAATATAATAGTGGCTCTCTTACAAGATGTTATAAACTTGTAAAGACTTATAGACAGTGTTTAGAGCAGTGCCTGACACATAAGTGCTAAATAATGGGTTATAATAGTTTTCCCATTTCCGTGAAACTATAAACACTAGAGGATAGATGTATATGTCTTCAGCTCATTACTTTATTTCCAAGATACATCCCACAAAATGTATACTATAAATATTTTGTAAATGAAAAAAATATTATATTCATTATTAAATCGTTACACAAATTGCTTCTTTTCTTTACATTTTACCTATTCAATTTATTGTTTCTTTGACTGTTGCCTATTAAATTCTCTAGCATCTAGAGTACAGAATATAAACCCTAAGAGGGCAAAGACTTCAGCATTCAAACCTGTATGCAACACAGTAGTTGATATGGATAATCATGTCCTGATATAATTCTTATGATAAAGCCCACTCTGTAACTCTGAGGTTCTTTGTGATGTGGCCACTGAATTCCACTTAAGTTTAATCTTTCAAATTGTGTGTGTCTGTGTGTGTGTGGGGGGGGGTGGGTGTGTGTGTGTGTGTGTGAACCACACTGAAATATTTGCAGTTCACACTAAAATTCTGATAAAAGCAGTTCATACTCTCTTCCACTATGCATACACATGGGCTCTTTTCCTGTTCTGGAACATCTCTCCCTCCATTGCATTACACATACAACTAAGAAAATCAAATCTCTAATACTAGGAATATACAGAATATTTCTCAACTACCAAAAACTGGATCAGGTACCAATCTATGTTTCTGTAGCAAAACAAACTGTGCTTATAGTTCAGTATTCCCCACTAAATTGAGCTTTTTTTTTGTTAGGGATCACATTTTGTTTAAAATTATGTCCCAAGAATTTAACACAGTGACTTACAAAGAATAAATATTCAGCATCTATTTAATGAATAAATCAAAGTAAATATTTATTGAATATATAGTATATTATTTAGTGTAACAAATGACAAATCACCATACCGCATTTAAGGAATCTATAATTTGGTTTATGATTTGAGATATAAATATATAATATTGTATCAATATTAATTTTTATTGATATGAAGCTAATGTCATCCCCAAAACTTAGAAATGATATTATTCTTTAGAATGTAGAAATGTGGTGCTTGTACTTATTAGATGATTAGTTCACCTGAATTTATAAAACTCACAAGTTTAAGTAGTCATTTTTATGAGGAACTATAATGTTGATTTGTCTACTTTAAGCAGTTTGTAGATGTTATTTTACACCTGAGATATACTCTTCCTGGTTAATATTTTACTAGTCATTTTTATTATGCTCTCACTTTACATTAGAGAAAATTTTTATCTGTTAGAGTGATTTTTATGTGACATTCTAAGCTTAACTGGTCTCTTGCTTTTCAGAGATATGGAAGGAAAACAACCTTCTAAAATACACAATAAATTCTTACTGAAATTTATTTTTTATTATATTTACCACAGCTTCTCCTCTAACTTCTTGACATGCTTCTGTGGATACCAGATAGCTTAGGTATGATAAGTCTGGCTAGGTGAGAAGTTTATAGAAATTTGATACAGCTGAAAGTGTCTTATTTGTGTCATTTTGAATTAAAACTTGCTTTAATTGTATAAAAATGTACTTTAAAAGAACATAGTATGTATCTCAAATAATTGTTCAGGCATCAAAAGCATCTTCAATTAATCTATTATTCCTCTTTTCCTAAAATTAGTGAAAAATGGTAATATGTATGTAATTTTTTTGTTATTTAAAATGTTTTATTTGTAATAAAAATAAAACCAAATATATATGTTTGTGTGTGTGTGTGTGTGTGTGTGTGTGTATATATATATAATCTTTATTCCATTTCACTTAATATTTTTATTTAATTTACTTTATCTTTACTTTCTCTGTCTCTGTGACCCTAGTCTCTCTCTCTTTCAGTCCTTAGGTTAAGTTGTGTATTTTGTGGCAATTTGCCCTCAAAACATCATTTGCAAATTTCTCAAAATACAATGTTTTTCTACAAAATCATAGTATAGTTATTCTTATATAAATTTATTATTGTTTCCAAATTTTATTTGATATAATATTCATACTTCAGTTTTTCAAAAGATGCTACAATGTTCTTTACAATTTTTGTTCTCCAATACAGAATTAGTGTAGACATAGGCAGTTAGTTTTTATGCTACTTAGTTTACTTTAATCTGGGACATTTTCAAAGTCATTCTTTGTCTTTCATAAAATTGATGTATTTTGAAGAACATTATTGCCTTCCCCTTTAAAAAATAGAACTTTTCCTTTAATTTGCATTTGTCTAATATTTCCTCATGATTATAATCAGGTTATAATAGGTATTATTGGCTGGATTATAATCAGTGCTGTTTGTCCTTCTCAGGAATTTACATTTAAATGCATAATATGTCTGTCATGTCAGGTTGGTGATGTTTATTCTGATGAGCTTATCAAGATATTGTCTGATTTCTTCTCCATATTTATACTTTCTATTTACCTTTGCACTAATTAGCAGTCTGTGGAATAACACTGTAAAAATATGCAAATAACCTGTTCCTCATAATAATTTCCTCATAATTATAGTATCCACTGATGATTTTTGTTTTGTCCACTGCTAATATAACAACTACAAAATGCTGGTTTCTCAACTTTACATTATCTATATCCTGCAGTTATATATTCATATTCTTATTTACTAATTTGCTTTTAAATAATAAATTTCATATTTTAATTGCTTATAACATTGATGTTTTAAACTATTTTTGCATCTTATAGTGTTTCAGATTTTCTCAACAAATCGCCTCACATTATTGCCATCATTAATTCTTTATTTTCTGGCATAAAACATCTATATGCATCTTGTATGATCTCTTAACCTAGAAGAGACATTTATTTTTGGATTCTCTGTTTTTTGTTTTTTTGGTTTTTTTTTTGTGTGTGTGTAGAATAGTATTAGTAACCAATATTCAAACATTAAATGTGATCATTATTATTGGAATACTATTTGTCTTGATCTTTTTGGGTTAAATAGTATCTGCATACAGATAGCTAAAAACTATCTGCATACACACACACACACACACACACACACACACATATATATATAACACGTGTATACAGTACATAAATATATATTGCTTAAACCAGTACACATATACCCCTACATACACATATTCATGTGTAAAATGCATCTGAATAAAATTATGCAAATAAATATTTTATAAATTTTGAGTGTAAAATAGGGCCTTTAGTTCCAATTCACCACTATGTGGTCCATTTTGCCTTTCTCCTCTACATATTTGTCATGTGTTCTTCATTGGTAATTACCTTCACTCCTAATATAAACACATAAAAATTTTTGTCCAGTCCTAAATATGACTAAAATTGTTTCAAATATTTCCATACCATGATTATATAAGTTTTCTAAAAACAATTGAAAATTAATTTGCAATTTTCACTCTCCATTATAATACATTGTATATTGTCAAATATCATTTTCACACAATATATATGCATATACAAATACATTAACCTATGTTTTCCCTTTTACACAAATGGTAAATATACTTACACACACATATTTAGCATTAATTTTCCCTCATGGTATTTCCTAGAAATAATTACACATTAATTGTTGTATATTCAATTTTCATAGCTGCATATTCTACTTGTACATTCTGAGTTGTATCTTCCAGATTTTATTCATCCCCAGCCTATTATTTGTTTCCAATATTTTATAATTATAAATAATTATGCACAGAATTATGCAGGTGGGTTTTGTGTTGCTGGTATTGTGTCTGCAAGACATACTCCTAGGAATGGGATTGCTGAGCTGAAAGGCAAAAGCCAGGCAGTATTCTCTCCTAAAAGATCACATCACTCTTCATTTCCATCAGAGTTGTAATGCCCTATTTCTTAAATCCTTGCCAATTGTTAGGTTTCTGATGTGGTGCCAGTCCCATGGGTGATAAATGAGATTAGAGGGTACTTTTAATTGCATTTCACTCAGTATGAGAGAAGCTGAACATCCTTTCATATATTTAAGAGCCATTTTATAACTATAAGAATTGCTTTTTTATACTTTTCCCATTTCTAAGAGATTTTGTGAAATTTTATCTCAATTTTATAAAGTTATTTCTATATTAAGGTTAGTAATTGTGCTATATATTGTAAATATTTTCTATTGGTTTGTTATTTGTTGTCTGACATTGTTTCTGAATCTTTTCACCATGGTATATTTTTCTTCATTTTTGATCAATCAGTATTTTCTGTTGATCACATTTGAATTTTGTGGTTAAAAAACCATTTTCCTTTAGCCATATTAATTTCCCCACATTTTCTTTCATATATATGTATATATATATATATGAAACTTTGTGTGTGTGAGTCTGTGTGTGTGTGTGTCAATGATCCATTTATAGTCTATTCTTGTGTGTGGTGTGAGAAGGTTTAGCTTTTTCAAAAATTACTCAGCAGTCCCAATGTCATTAATTTGCCAAAAACTTATCTTTGTCCCAGTGATTTGAGGCATAACTGTTATCATCATTGTATTTTTTTCTGTAATTAGGCTATTTCCAAATTTTCTTTCGAATTTCTTTGATTTTTCTATTTTTAGACCTGTTTAAATTAATTAGAGTGGATTTGTAGTGTTTTGATATCAGATAAGACTAGTTTCCCTTTGTTGATCTTCCTGTTGATTGTTTTACTAGAAATTCTTTTTTTAAAAAAAGACAGAGAGAGAGAGAGAGAGAGAGAGAGAGAGAGAGAGAGAGAGAATTTTTTAATATTTATTTTTTAGTTTTCGGCAGACACAACATCTTTGTTTGTATGTGGTGCTGAGGATGGAACCCGGGCCACACGCATGCCAAGCAAGTGCGCTACTGCTTGAGCCACATCCCCAGCCCTGGAAACTCTTACATCACACTTTTTAAAGTTTGTTAAAATTATTAAATATTACTTTTATTTCAACTGCCTATAATGTCTATAATATCTCTTGATTATTGTTAATTCTTAGAGTACTTCCAAAAAATCCCAATATAAACTAAGCCTAAAAGGTTTACACTTTTATTGTACCTTGTGAATCCCATTCATAATATGTACCAACATGCCAATTATATATATTTTTAATTATATATATCCCATTAATAATATGTATCAACATGTCAAATATATATATATAAATAAATAAATATATATATTTAAATGTATATGATTCTCCTTGAGACATTTATTTAACATCTTGCATCAACATGTTGACACTTGATGGAGGAACATTAGATACAAAGAACAGAACACGGAAGGCTCTATACATGGTTGAAAACCTTGCCTATAAGTACATATGTTGAAATTGAATAATAATTGAATAAATAATTTAGAGCCTTTGAAATAAGTAGTAAACTTTCAATAACAAGTAAGACAAAGAGTTAATGAACTCTTTTGTAAGATTTACAGAATAAAACTTTCTCTAACTTACATGAAATAAAAAATTCATGAAGAAAGAGTAGGGAATGGGTCATAACTCCCTACTGAGTTGATGAATATCTGTGAAGTTATGGTGGATAGCCTAAAGAGTGAAATGAGGTATGAAATAGTTATTGCCATCACCAGGGATTCCCAATGCAGTGCTATGCTATCAGCATCCTTTCCCAATTCACCATGGTTATTCTGACACATGTTAATAATGTAATGTTTTAAAGTAGAACTCTGTATAAAAGATCATTAAAATATCAATGACAAAAATACAATCATTGGGGCTGGGGTTGTGGCTCAGAGGCAGAGTGCTTGCCTCTCACATGTGAGGCACTAGGTTCGATCCTCAGCACCACATAAAAATGAAAAAAAACAAAATAAAGATATTGTGCCAATGTATCGCTAAAAAATATTTTAAAAAATACAATTGTTGATGGAAAATAGGTTAAAAAGGAGAAAAACTTAGCTTGGAATAAATATAATCAAAGTAAATTATTGTATGTAATCATTGTTACAGGTATTACAGTTTGCTTGTATAACACAGATGTCACTCTTTCATTTATATTTATCTCTGATCTTTATAGAAAGATCCCATTATAGAAAATTATAGACAGTCATTATAGAAAGTCATTATAGAAAGTCATCCACTTAAAAAATACTGGAAAAGTATTCCTTTGTAATCATTGCAAGTTGTTTCCCAGAATTATGTGATTAGATGAAATATATCTCATTCACTTTTCCTTGCCAAATTCTATTCAATAACTTTCATTATTGGAGGGGATTAAATCTTTATTTCTGCCATATGGTAAGGAAGGTCAATAGTTTTTAACTCATGTCATTTAATACTTATCATTCATATTTTTAATACGACATATCTTAGCATATGTCAGATTTAGCAATTGAACCCATCCTGACATTGTTCCAATGCTAATGCCCTGTTCTCCATAAATTACTGTTTGATGAGTATTAATGATATGTAATGTTTATAAATTATCTCAATAGTGGTATTTGTTTTAAAATTCTTTGAACTTTTGAAAGAGAAGTTGCTATACTTCCAGTTATTCATAGCAAATATGATAGACTATTCAATTTCTAACTAAACCCACTGAAATACAAATAATTAATAGTTTTATATTAAAGATGGAAAAGTGCATCCACAGTTAAAATCTAATTATAAAGATCAATTATCAGTTAAGAAATGGTTTGAGATCTTAAGTAACATACTGGAAATTCAAGACTTGGAGATTTCTAATCTTCCATTGAGAGAAGTTAGAAATTAAGCATAGTGAAGAATAAATTTTCTTGTAAATTTCTTGTTTTCACATTTTAGTCCTTAGAAATCAAGCAAATTAATGCCTTCAGAGTATTGGATGACTTATCTATACACCTAATATCTTGAAAAGTTTCAGAAATGGTTATTTTATTTCAGTTTCCTGGCACAGATAAATGTGTTTCATCAGCACGGGCAAACAATAAATGTTTTAGCATCATTTTTTGTATAGTATACATTCATTAATTAACTAATAATAAACAATTTATAAAAGTTATCCTATATACCTCAAAACCTGAATAGGGGAAGAACCATATTAAAAGAAGCATGAAGGAAGACATTTGAACTAACGTGAATAAAAATTCTATGTTTTTTGAAAGTGTTTTAAAAGGAGTGTGTGTGTGTGTGTGTGTGTGTGTGTGTCACACGTGTGCATGCATATGTACATGAATGAGTGCTTTTTACATTCTGAACTAATATAACTTTGGTTAGAGCTCTTTGTTTAAAGGGTGCCTGAAAGACCAATTGGTTTAAAAAAGAAAAGATAGAATAGGACTAGAATTTGTGCTGAATACATTACTGATAGCTATATTCACATAGTTTTTGTCTTAAATTGATTCTTATGTCAGGCAATTATCTCATTTCCCTCAAAATTAAACAAAACAAACGACAAATGTCTGCTTAATTAGATAGTACAATAATCCACAAAGCAGTAGAATTTATTTAATTCTGTTGCACAGAAGGAGTAATTCAGTAATTGGCAGATTAAAAGATTCAGGAATTTCCTTTAGGGGTAATAGTGTATGTATATCTATAGGTCAGTTTTATATGACTAAAAGGATTGGACTAGTTGGACATGGTGGTGGATACCTGTAATCCCAGTGATTTTTGAGGCTGAGGCATGAGGATTATAAGTTCAAAGTCACCCTTAGCAATTTAGTGAGGACTTAAGCAACTTATTGAGACCCTTTCTCAAAATTAAAAATAAAATAAAATAAAATATAAAGGGCTGGGGAAGTAGCTCACTGGTTAAGAACAACCCTGGGTTCAATACCGGGTGCCAAAAAAAAAAATAGAATTAGAATATGGCCAATGAAATGGGGCATCTTGGATTTCCATGAGTGTTTTTAAACAATCAAATTATGTTGATAATGGATAGAGTAACCAAAAGAGTGCATTTGCCAAAACAACTGGTAACAGGTAGACTAGAAAAATGATCAAATGCATCTGATACCTTATTATTTCAGTTGTTTCAGTCATGTATTTCTTACATTTGGTCTAGGTAGTGGATTTTGCATTGGGAGATTCAGGTTCATTAACTCTTAAACATTTTAGGGTATAAAAATTCCAGTTCTTCATTTCTTATGACAAAATTTAATAAAGAGCAGAAATTAACACGTTTATCAATTCTCATGACAAGGATGAAATATAAATGGGGCTGGAAAAGGTTTCTTAGTAGTTAGAGTCTTTAGAATTTAATTTAATATTATTCTCTATTTTACATGCCTATACATAAAATCATATTACTTATTAGATTTTTATTAATTATTATATAATGTATTTATTTTATGCTTATTAACATTCTTTAATTTAATTTTCCTTCTAAGACTTCCTGTCACCGTACTGCAAAACATTATGCATAAACAGTTATAAACATTGAATTAAAAATGAGGAAAGCAAGAAACTGAAGTATTGGGAAAAGGTAAAGGATAATAACATTGTCTCTAGGTATGTACTTCAACTTTAGAAAGATGATGGAATCAAGAATCCTGACAGATCCTATAGTGTTGCATTAAGATAGTGTTTAATTTATTAAGAATGCCTTAAAATATTTTATATTGCCAAAAATTCAACACAAGGACATTTCTGGAATTTGTCTTATCTTCTAAAAGTATTAGAAAACATTTAAATACATACATAATCACAAAACATCTTTGATTTCATAAGAGGTATGGTTGGGTAAGAAGTTTGAAAAAATGTAATTTTTTATGTAAAAATAACTTTAGTAACTATTAGTAAATTCATGAAGCATTATGTTCTGCCAATACGAACAAAATCTAAATCAATACATATTTTAGGGTTTTGAATGATTGATTTTCAAATCAAATATTTTTTGAATAGTAAATGTAATCATCTCCTAGATTGCTGTATAGTAACCATAAATTCAAATTTTGAAGTAATTATTACCCCTTTTATGCAAACTGATTTGTCATGTAGCCATTATAAATATAATTATGGGAGTTTTTTTAAATAATCAACATTGAATGCATATCATATAATGAAAAATTTAAAGGTTACTCTACATTAGGACATAGAGTTCTGCTAAGTTTTACAATATTATAATCCAATTTAATCAGGGCAAAACATATTTCTAAGGCCTTCCATTAATTAAATCAGACTTGTGTGGCTTCCTCTCAGAGAGAAGTTTCTAATGCTTTATGGTTTTCCTAAAACTGTAAATATTCAGGCTTTTGAAGGTCCGGTTATATTCTCAGGTAAAAAGAAACTCATTTAATCTAAGTTTCTAATCATCAAGACAAGAAAAACAACAAGAACCTTTCTTATCCTGTCAAGGATACTGCTTCAAAAATACTTTTACTTTGATAAGAAGTAAAAATAAAGATTAATAAAAATAGTGAAGTAATGGAAAAAAAATAGGAATTAAAATTAATAAATAAAGAAATTTGGAATGAAGAAAGTAAGGAAGATTAATAAAATAACAGACTAATTATAAGAGAAATTAGGAACAATTTCTAAACTTAGTTTACTAATCATATAACTAATAATAACTAATAACTAATCTTGTTTAGTTTGTGAGGGAGAAAATAAGCATAATACCTACAGTTGTTGTAGTCTTTTGGTAGGCATGACAAGGGCAGGGAGATTTGAAACAAGGGGAAAGAAAGCATGATATGTAAATCAGTTTTTTAAAATAAATTTTCAATAAATATAATTACTCAATGAATGACACTTAAATTAGATGACCAAACAAGACTTTTCAGAGCATAAGAAATCAATAAATATTTTTTTATGTTTTCATTGATTTTAGCATAAACTCTCCAGCACACATTCATGGCTTGACTACAAAACTACATATGAACAATTTGTCTTGCATATTCCTTCTTGCATATATCCCCCTCCAACCTCAGCCTATACAGATACACATCCTTTTCTATCATTATTTTTATTCTGTCCACAACTGGAAATATTCTTTTTTTTTTTTCAACCCTAACCCTGGAAATATTCTCTATTTTGGCCTTGTTTATACTTTCATTTTTCTACAAAGGTAGCCAAAGTTATTTCACATTAATAAATCATGATATTTTCTTCCACATATCTCAAAAGGACAATTAATCCCTAATTTACAATCTTCTAATATTTTGCACTTATGATATAGTATCTTCCTAATGCTCTTGGTTTACATGTAGTTATACACTGATATTACTTTTCCTTTTGAATTTAAATCTAGAGTGCATTAAGTGATCTTTTAAAAATACAGATGTTTTATCTTATATTTTGTTCCTCACAATTGTCTATCTCTGTGCTGTAATTGTGAGGATAAGGAAAATAGCCATGTTAGCAAATATTTGCACTTAACACACTTCCAAGCGCTACTAAGAGCCTTACATATAATGACCCCATTTTAAACTCACTTCATACAAGCTAGCATCATTATTAGTGCTATCATATTTCAAGTCATATTAGCCATCTGCCTTAAGTTATAGAGTCTATCAAAATTTGAGATTTTATTTATCTGTTATAAAAGGTCAAGCTTAAATGAGATGTTTTAGAAGAAAACATTTTCGTGGATGATCAGAGCATGACCTACAGGTAGATCCAATGGACATTTTAGCCACTAAGTAGTCCTGTGATAGGACTTAATTCATATGTACAATCTGATGCACAATTCCCTCAACTCTTAAATGTGAAAAAGTAATTCTTTCTTCATGAACCTACAACAAAAGAATGTGGGATTATAGAGGCAACTCTTCAGATATTTTATTTATTTATTTATCTATCTATCTATCTATTTATCTATCTATTTATTTATTGGTACTTGGAACTGAACCCAGCATTGCTTAATTTCTGAGCCACATCCCCAGCCCTTTTAATATTTTATTTTGAGACTAGCTAAGTTGCTAAAGGGCTCACTAAGGTGCTGAGGCTGGCTTTGAACTCATAGGATCCTCCAGCTTCAGCCTCCTGAGCGTTGGAATTTCAGGCATGCACCATCACAGGCGGCCAAATATTTTAGACAAAGGGATATATTCCATAAATTATGCTTCTTCTTATTGTTGATAATGTGATTGTTTTCAAAATTTCCTTCTTTCTAGAGAATAGACGGTAACTGTAAGGACAAATGAGGAGAACTGAAAGTAAAAGAGAAAACATGTATATGTTGTATATTTTCAAATAGAACCACTCTTTTAAAGATATTTTATATAATCGTTTTTAAATTGGCATATTTCCAAAATAAAAACAAGTATAGAGGGTTTGGGGTTATAATTCAGTGATAGAGCGCGTGCCTCACACATGAGAAGCACTAGGACCGATCCTCAGCTCCATATTAAAAAATATATATATTTTTAAAAAGCATTAAAAAAAACAAGTATAGAAATTACTGAAAGACATATACATTAATACTCCACCAAGTTTACTCAGATTGCCAAGTTTAATTTTGAGTAAATGTAATAAAAAAGATAATACACTTTAAAGATACAATTGATGCCTATTCAAACCTGTCCCCATTCCTCCCCAGAGTTAACCATACACATAATTCACATTTTTTATCTTTTACTGATATTTATACTTTAGCTACACATATAAATTTGTATAATGTATTTAAGTATATCCATTAAAATATTCATCACTTTATGATTGAAAAATTATCTGTTTAAGAATGGAAGTAAAATGTGTATATGACAAGATATTTTCCAACAATTCTTCAAAACTTGTGTAATAACAGCATCCTCCATCAGTGTAGGAAGGCTCCTAACATCCCATATTCCATCATATTTGGTAATTTTAAACTTAATTTTGTCAATATGTTGGGTTTGAAACGTTATCATGTTGTGGTAAAACATTTGAATTTATGTTCATTTAAGATGCTGATTACATTATATTTATTTTAAGTTGAGGAACTCAAATTCATAGGTTTCTTTCTGATTTTTTCCTGTTAATGACTTACTTATGAAAGCTAATTATTTGCACTCCCCAGAATATCCATGACATTTCTCTAGCTCTGTTTATTTTCCAATCTTTAGGCTGTTTTAGTATTAATCCCCAGTTTCCTCAATCTCAACCACCAAACTCAAGCACGGATTTTAACTTGACTTCTTATTTCACAAAAATCAATTCAACTCACATAGGAACCTTTATAAAGAAGTGAATCAGGGATGGGGATGTGGCTCAAGCTGTAGTGCGCTCACCTGGCGTGCCTGAGGCCTGGGTTCGATCCTCAGCACCACATACAAAACAAAGATGTGTCCGCTGAAAACTAAAAAATAAATATTAAAATTCTCTCTCTCTCCTCTCTCTCTCTCTTAAAAAGAAAAAAAAGAAGAAAAGTGAATCACCTTCCTTACCTAACTGCACCCATGTCTGTTCTCTTTTATCTCTTGTTTTCATGAGTGACACATCTACATCCTCAGGGAATACTGATGCTTGTACTGTGCACTGTATCCCATTCCCCATCCCCTTCTCTAGAGGTATTCCTGAAGTTGCTTTTTTCATCTTCTGTTTTATGTCTATTCAGAGTTTCTGTGTACTAGATTGTTGCCATCAGTATAAAAACATTGTTAATCACATTCTCCCTGGGTCATGGATCCTCTTTGAGTTACCATTTCATTTCTAAGCCCTCCATTATTAGCCAAAATACCGTGAGGTAATTATCTATATTTGATTTTGTAAATAATATTTCTCAATGAACTTGAAAAATCCATCCCACTGAAATAATGTTAGCACTTTCACTTAACTTCTTAATATTGCCATATTGATGGACACAACTATCTTCATTGTATTTTCTCTCAAAGGAGTTATTTATTAATGGTGATATTTAGCTATTTGAAACCTCAGCTTTATTTCCTAGGTTATTTTCATGTTTTACAAACTGTTTCTTATATATTCAGCAGAATCTCATCATTTTCCCTTTAAATATTGTAATAATATATCTTTGTTCTCTAATTGTTTTCCTGATTTGCGATTTGAAGTACAAGAACATGGTGACTATTCTAAATTTTATTCTTAATCTCTGAGTCTAGACTAAGACACCAAACTGTTTTTGTAACATATTCATTTGGATTTTTAATAAACATTTCAGATGTAATACTTCCAAGAAAAAAAAAACTTGACTATTTTCAAACTTTGTTTTCCTCCAAATTACATTATGTGAATAAATTTACCACTTGTTGTTTTTGGATCCTATTGTTCAGACACATGAAACTTCTCTTGGGATTTTAGTTAAAGCTTAACTGAGTTTTAAATGACCATTAATATTTTCAAAATAAACATGTTCCAACGTTTCATTATTTTGTGAATTAAAATAAATCTACAAATTCAAGACAAAATAAATTAATTAACACACACAAAAAAAATCTTAAAGCATGTAAAAATCTAAAACTAAAAGAAGACTATAAGAGAAACAGTGAAAATGCATTTTTAAATAAAATTTAACTAATGTAGATTTTTAAAAACTCTAATTTGTAAACACTGGAGATAAAGGTAATAACATGTTTCTTAAACAAAGCAAATATTAGTATCACGATGTTAATATAAAACACAACTAATAAAATACTTTGTCTAAGCATATAAAGTTGGAAATTAAATAATTAGAATAAAAATATGATTATAATGATGAAGAACATTTAAATTTAACATTTGTAACAAAGTCTTTAAAAAAAGAATATAAAGAAAACAAGTCATTTATTTAAAGTTTAAAATCAGAAGAAAAATATATATGTATGTGCATACATCACCTGATGAGAATCCTAAAAATCTTCTAATTGCCACAGAATAGGTACCAAATCACTGTAGAAAATAGAATAATGTAAAAGCATTAGTGATGCTAATTTTCTGTGTATTTTTATGGTCTTTGAATGAATATGTTCTCTTGACATCTTGACATCTCATTAAAGAGATTGTGCATTCGTTTTCTTTGAAACTCTGTGCCTTCCTCTATCCCCAAAACTCTTAGATTTGGTGTTTTGATGCTGTTCCATAATTACTGGATGTTCTCTTCATGATTTCTTACTATCTTCACTGGTGTGATCAACTTTTTTTTTTCCAGATTTTATACTTTGTTTTCATTATCTGATGTTCTTTCTTCCAAGTGATCTAGTTTGTTGGTTATGTTTCCTATTGAGATTTTTATTTGGGTTATTGTATCCTTCATTTCAAGGGTTCAGTCCATGGGTTCTGTTATTGTAGTATCCAGGTTTGTTTGAGGCACTTTCCTCCCTTGTTTTTTTATGTTTCATCTTGGACCTGGGTCCTGCAGAAGTTGGAAAGGACAGATCTGGTCCAGGGTTGAGCTCCCTTGGTAGTCTGCTGGTCTGAAGGGGCAGTCCTGTGCTGGAGGCTGAGCTCTGGTGGTTGTCTGCTGGTGGCGGGATGGACAAGGCCTATTTTGAGTCTATTTCCTGTGCAGACCAGTGTGGGGAATCTGGGCCGGGCCTGCTCTCCTTCTATAGTCTGCTGGTCCAAAGAGGAGGGCCCATGGGGAGTCTGGGCTCTGATGAGTGTCTACTGGTAGTAGGATGGATGGGGCCTTTGATAGTTACAAATCCTTTTTTGGTAAAAAATTTATCTTTTAGCTGTGATTATTTTCCTAGTTATTATTAGTTTTCTCTTCTTAGTTATTGGTATCTAAAACTCTTTCCAAAATTTCCTTTATATTAGTCATAATTTACCTAAGTTTCCCTTTGATTTTTTTGTTTGCTACAGTTAACACTTGACTATTAATGTTGCTTCTAACTCATACTATGCTGGTGTTACACAATCCCACTCCTGTAATAGACATCTTTTCTGCTATAATTTGAAACCTACAATTTTTATTATAAATTGGGTAGAAAAAAACAGATAATATATTTTTATGGCAAAAAAAATACTAATACAAGTACTAATAAAATTCTGATTATAGTAGAAATAAATGGCAGTAGAACTAATAGTAAAAAATGGTAAAAAATAATGGCAGTCATAATAATAAAATTACATTTCTGTCTTTGATCAGACACAGCAAAAACTGTTATAAACTTTTCTCCTCCTAATTCTACCAAGTATTCACACTGAAACATCTAAATTTTAGTTTAGGTCCAGAGACAAAGATAACTCCCAATTAATCTCTTTAGCAAATCATACTATTGGATTAATGGAACTTTGAGCAATTTTGGTAAGGGAATTTCTGATTTAAGGAATTCCTTTGTTGAAAATATCATTACTCAAAAGTCTCCCATAGCAAGGCTGGTAATGTAAAGGACTATGTACCCCCAGATAATTCATGATGAGATTATGTAAGAATCATTCTCAATCTATTTTTAATAATCCTGTCTTTTAGGAAAATATAAAATTAGAGATAAAATCATAAACATTGTTTTGAGAATCATTTTGATGATGATTGTCTTGAAGATATTTTGATGATGATTAAAATTCAATGTGTGACAATAAAATTGGTCAAAGTGCATTTCTGGTAAAGATACAAAATAAAAACATATATTATTCTAGGAAACTGAAAAAAGTATGAATTTATGTATGTTAAGATATATTTAATCATACAAGATATGTGCATACACATACTACATATAACTATATTTAAAACATAAATATGCTCTACAAACATTTTAAGACAGAGAAAAATATTTGCTCTAAGTTCCTTTCACCTGTGCATTTCTTACTAAATTTACTTATGTGGTAAGGCACTTCTTAGAGCAATGAAATTTTTACTCCTGCTGATGCCCTTTTCACCAACCTTCATGCTTAGCTGTCTGGAATCTTTACTTTTCACCTACGCTCTCTCCACAAAGCTCCTTGCTGCTTCCCAGTAATTGAGCTCAATCACACAGAGCATCCTTATCCTCCTGACTTTGCACCACATAATACTTCTGGGCTGCTTTGCAATTGTTCATGAGCTTAGAAGGAACACAGAGAAATACATTCCTATAAATATAATAATCATCAGCATAAAACATTTTTCTGGGATTTTTAGTGCTAGAGATAAGTTTTCTGTATTCCAGATAGGTGTTCCCGCATATATTAAATTACCTGCTCAAGTTTGCTCAATTACATTTTTATGATTGTAATTTTATTTAGCTTTTAAATAGCAAAATGAAAATAAATGAAAAACACAACTAGTTGGAAATTCAAGGTAGATTTAACATGTTGATTAGAAAGTCCTAATCAAAAACAAAAATGAATAGTTTGAAACATAGTAGCAATTTAAATAGTTAAAATGCAGTCAGTAAAAAAAAAAAATCACTAAAGCAATTTTGCTCCATACAGAATTAAAGATAATTTGAATAAAACATATTAACTCACTACCCCTAAGTATCTGTATCTTGTATACCTGAGTACACCAAGTTAAAGAATATTTTATCTATAGTATGTCAAATTATGTTTGATTACTATTCAAATTATTATGATAAAATATTTAAATACTAAAATTTGGGGGATCATTGGAGTAATACCCAATAATTTACTTCTGGGAAGATTCAAATAAATGAATTATTTAAAAATTGCTCAAATTTCAAGTTATATAGTGCACTTCTAAATATATTGGATTCAATAAACTTCAATATTCTTAAATAAATGATGTGAAGTTCAGATGTGATGTTTGCATACAAGCATCAAATGACCTCAATCTTCTCTCCTAATGTTTGTGAAGTTCTTTTAAAAGGCTTCATTTTACAGTGAACAAAGATGTTGTCCAAATGTATAAAGACTTTTTTTCTATAAAGATTTAGAAAAAGAGTTCCCCAGTATTAGTTTATTTTGGTATCTTTTTGCCCCAATGATATGTGTATTGTCATTTGTTCCAATATGGCAACAAGCAGCAGTGTCATTTTAGCACTGTTTTTGACCCAAAATGGGAATTAGTATAACATGCATGTTCCTGCTTAGGAGACACCGGATTCATCACCATGCTCTTGAAATCATTGTTCTCTAATCACTGCTAATCAAGTTACATTGTTTTACTTTAAATTTTGTGGTAAAGTTTGCAACTTGGTTGTGTTTGCTGGCATTATTATGTGGTTGTTTAAAACAGGAAAGATATAATTCTAAGAATGCTAAATAATTTTATCTAAAGAACTTTAAATAGTGGCAGTTAAACACCATGACTGCCTGTGTTAAAAGATAAATTAGAACTTGAGATTTCATGAAAACAAAGAACTTCAGAGAATTTTAGGTAAAATATTAACATTTAATATTGTTACAATTTCCCTTTCATTCCTATTTGCTTATCCGGTGTGATTTTTTTCTGAAATATTAGATAACCTGACCTATGTTTTTAAATGTTAATTTGGATGGAAAATGATAACTTTTTTCTCACACAGCTATAGCTCAAAATTAAATGAAAAGGGAAAGGATTATAAATTAACAACCAGGAACAATCGAGGAAAGTGGTTTCAACTCATTTGTGGTATGGTATAGGATATCGATGCTATGAAAAGGGGAGAAATTAAAGATGCATATTATCCTCTGAGACTAGAGGTAAGACACATAACAATAGCAATAACAGTTGGTACTTTACATTTTTAGGAGAAAATAAAGATTTGTTTTCCTTCTTTCTAGCCACAGTAATTTGCAAACTGCAAGTTTATCTATTTTGAGATAAACTATTGCATGTGAAATTTTATTGAGAAACTGTCCAGAGAAAAAAAATGCATTTTAAGGAAGTAAAGGAAAAAAAAATTGACAAGAGCAAGAAGGTAAGTATGTGGTTCTAGGGGAGGATTCAGCCAATCATACTGGGCATTTAGGATCTAGGATGATCATTCCAAGTTGTCTCAAATTGATGAAAGGCAGCTGGACTTTGAATTCCTGCATCTCTGGACACTGGTTGAATGCTGGATGTGAAGGTAATTTTGGAAGAGTGGATTCTTCTGATAAAGCAATTCCAACTGACAATCAAAGCTATATTCCATCAATTGCCAAATTTCCTAGCAGCTGGGACATATGTTTGCCCTGAAGAAGGGTTTGGATAGAATACTGCATTATATGCAGTAGAAAATGCGCATATTAAGAGGTGATAAATCCTTCTGAGAAAAAAATGAAGCAGGTTAGAAGGGTCAGGCTGTGGTGTCAAAATTGTTTTATGATACATGCAGCTTAATGCTGCACCTAAGTACAAAAATACATAGCTCCCCCCCACAACAGATAATGTTACCAAATATTGGATAGCTCCTGCTATGCAGTTCGACTTCTGCTTTATACTTTTTATCAAAATGCTCAAAATTAATTAGTTAGAAATATGTTATAATGAAATATCCAGAGCACAGCTTCTAAATTGGATGGGGTGTTTTCTTTTTGCATTGCTTTGTTAAAATATGTCTTACAAGTCTTTATTTGTTGATATCTAACTTGTCTCCTGAATTTTGTTTTCCAACAAATTTTCATAAGAATCTTTCTGAAATTAAAGTGCAGTACATTGTTGAAAATGTGCTTTTTGAAGTTAGGCTTGTTTTGAATTCTATATAATCAGTGTGGTATTAGATAGGAGCTTAACATTTAAACTTCCCATTTTTTTGCTTTGTAAATAATGACAATGTTCATTGCACAGGGCTGTTTTAATAATAAAACAAAAACAGTAGTACTAAATGCTACCAGAATCCATCACACAAACTAAGCCATCATTAAACTACATATTTATAGTAGTGTTAGTGATAAAGCAGGAAGAGCTGTAGCAATAACAGCAAGATTGTCTTCATTCAGCACACCCCACTGTTCCTCTTAGTTTTTATGTAGATAAGTTTACCCTAAAGGAACTGAATTAAACTGATGAACCATACATAGTTTTAAAATTTTACCTAATGTTAAAATACTGAGTACAACATTTGGCAGATTTTTTTTAACACCAATTTCTGTGAGTTTGATAAATTTTTATCTATGCATACAAGTTTTTAATTCAGTTTATTTATTATATTGACTTGTGATCTGAGCTTGATTAATCCAACCAAATGGTTAGCACAGGTTATATAAAGTGCAAAAACAAATACACATGGAAGATCTCAGGTAGCAAATTTAAATGTGAGCAAGACAGGTGATGCATGCATGTTGCCATGGCAACTTCCTAAGAAGACTTTATTCCAGTGCTTAGCACCACAACCAAAGAAAATTTCCTTTTTAAACCAACCATTCTGTGATAGAGGCACCCATGGAGCCTATCATTTGAATTTAAGGAATCCAAAAATAATAATAATAATAATAAAATAAAATAAAGGTTTTGCCTTCTCTGGCGAAATCCCTACTTCATTTCCTGAAAAAGAAATGAAGTAGTTCCTATGAATGATTTATTTTGAACAAGTCAATGGAATAAATAAATGGAATAATCTTTGGAAAATGAAGAGACCCTGGGCAGTAGTAATCTGTTGAAGCAAAAATGAAGTGGTAAGTAGGCCTTTTCTCTGTAGTCCATTAGGGGCCAGAGGAACTAATGACTGAATCTAACAGAAAACTGTATATTTCAGACCACCTGCAGATTTTGAAAGCCAAGTGAAATGTAGCTTATGAAGTTAAAAAACTGCATTTACTCAATTTAGCGAGAATTATAATTTTGAACTTAAATTACTTTCCCTTTGCTAGGCCCTAAAGAAGCCATTCCCTAATTTATAGTGACTGTGATTTCCTCTGAACTAGTCAATCAATATAACAATTAATTTTAATATTTTTGATGATTACTATACAATTGGCCCAAAAGTTCCTCTTGGCCATAGGTCTTGTATTAGTTATTTTTATATGTTGGTGAAAATATAATCGATATTGCAAACATATTTGCATTAATGTTTGAATTTAGATTTTTATAACATGTAAAATATTTGCAGTGTTGAACAAATAAATAAGTAAAATGTCAAAAAAGGCATCTATAGTGTGAACTATTATTTTTTTTAATTCATTTAATATTTGCATTTGGACTCACTCCTGTTTTAATTATATCTTGTGCACCAAACTGCTCCATTGTGTTCAGAAGGGAAACTGTGGGCTTGAGAGTTTGCTTGTTTGTTTGTTTGTTTCAATAGTTGACGGTTTTCTAGACACATGAAAAAAACAGAATCACATCCTTTTTCTGACATAAGGCAAAGAAACTGTTGAGAAGGCACAGGTCCCTCATTAGATGACATTCCTATGTCTGTTCTAGAAGTCATTTACTAAATATATGAACTAATCAGTAAGACCTGATTTAGAAAATAAATTGATTCATATTAAGGGTAAGACTAAAGGATGTAAAATACTAGATTTTGGTACAAAGGTTCTGAGGGCAGAGAAAACACAATTCAACCTGGAAGAGATTTCTAATCCTGTGAAAACAAACTGCTTCATAGATTAAAGAGATCCACTCTAAGTTACCATCAAGAAGCACAATGATCATCTCAAGATATTGAGTCCTGTAATAGGTACAGCATCTGTGCCAGCACCTAGTAGGGAAGAAATCTGGAGGTAGGAATATAGAACTTAATGTTAGTAACAAAGTATTTGATTTTTGCACCATGTGTATAGACAGCCCATTTCTGCCACCCTGGTCACTTTCTTCACAATATTGTTCCAGCACAATGGGAATTGTCTGTTGTCAACAGGTCTGATATTTTGTTAATGTGATTATTTAGTTCCTATTCTATAATAGATGTTATTTTTGCCTTTAACTCCTGACTACTTTCATATATTCATTCATATGTTTTCTTCAGACCTTCTTGATATTGGGAATCTTATTTTTTTTCTCCTTCAAAAATTCTTTAATCAGACAATTTACCTTGGTTCATTAGTCAATTATTGACAGGTGCACTACTTAAAGTTCTGCCCATCTGGAGGGCATTCCCTTGCCAGTATCTTTCAACATCTCTCCTCAATGAGTCTTTAGTGAAGTTATTATCTATTTTTGAAAAAAGCATCCCTCAAATGTGCCAACTCTACCATAATCCATGTTCAGACATTTTCGCTATATTCAGCTGGTGATATTGGAACAGCTATCATATCTTTTGGTATGAGCTGAGAGAAGGCACTGGGGCAGCAATAGAATATAGGAATCTGGGCTTCCTGATTGTGCAACTCACATACGATCTTTGTTTTTGCTTGTATCCCTGTTCTTGTGACTCAATGAGTTGACAGTACATAACTCATAAAGTATAACACAAGTGTCATGATCATATGATATCCTATATTCAGGATTTATGCCTCTACAAGGGCTCAGTAGGTTGCCAAAAATTATTTGCCAAAAGATTCTTAATTTTCTGCCAGAAAGGCAGAAAAATTCTACATAAATCTGGAATCTGCATTATTATTCCTTTGCTGGAATGTATCAAAAATTTCACAAAGATGCTCCCCTGATACCACCCTGCTGTGCAACTCTAACTCCAACACCAAGTTTAAAGCCATTTTTCATAGCAATGCAGATCTACTACACAGGAAACCATTTCCCAGTTTGGGGCCTATTCTAAGTTAGTAGGCTGTTTAATTTCCCAATATGTGATCCAGAGAATTATTCTGAAAAGTGGAGTACACTTCCTTTATAATCTAAAGATCCTCACTGCTAATCATGCTATTTTATTTGGTGTAGATGGTGCAAACTGTGATGACATTTATTTTGCAAAAGATATCCTAGTATACTCCTTAACATTAGCTGACAAATTGTTTGAAGTTCCAGATCTATAACTTTGTACCTGGAGTGTTGAATCTTCTCAAAGTCTTTAGGAAGCAAACCAACTTTTGTTCATCCTATCCAATGAACCTACTGACCCTAATGTGGGTCAGTATAATGTTCTCGGGGTTGTAAAGACACCACAGGTCTCTTTGAACTGTCTGAAAATATAGGAGATACATAGACCTGAATAGAAATTTTAAAAAATTTCATTTTCCTTAAATATATACATGAACTGGCCCTAATACTCTATTTTTGGGGGAGTAGATATAAGTACACTTGCAAAATCGTTAAGCAGTAATATCATTTTATCCTTCCTAATAATCACAGATTGACTAAAATTAAAATACAATAGTGATTAGACTCCACATTTAATCAAGAACAAATATTCACCAACCTAATATCGTGAAAAATTGATGCCAAAACCAAATCCAATACCGTAATATTCAACAGTCTATAAATTTTGCTCTTATTTCCAGAAATAAATATCAAGTTGAAGAAAAAAAATTAAGTTAAAGATATATTTAAAATATAAGCTCATGTGTATTGATACTAATATATTTATGCATATATATATGCATGGAGGAGTGTTCAAAGTTAGAATTATTGAGAAACTTTCAAATAAAATGACACATTTCCAAGTTTGGCTTGGAGCTTCTGCACAAAAAAGGAAACAATAAAAGAGTGAAGTGATGATCTAACCTACAGAATGGGAGAAAATATTTGCCAACTATTCATCTGGCAAAGGATTAATTTCTAGAATATATATGGAACTTAGAAAACTTAACAACAAAACTAGAAACTAGTTAAAATGGGCAAATAATCGGATTAAACTCTTCTTAAAAGAAGAAATACAAATGGGGGTGCTGGGGTTGTGGCTCAGTGGTAAAGAGATCACCTAGCATGTGTGAGGCATGACATTTGATTATCAGCACCACATATGAATTAATTAACTAATTAAAGGTCCATTGACAGCTAAAAATATTTTTAAAAAGAAATATAAATGGTAACAGATATACTAAAGAAGGCTCAATATCACTAGCCATTTGGGAAGGGCAAATCAAAAATCCAATGAGATTTCATCTCATCCCAGTTAGAAAGACTGTTATGAGAATTAATAAACAGCAGTGCTGGTAAGTTTTTTTTCCTTTAATATCTTTATTTATTACTTTTATGTGGTGCTGAGGATTGAACCCAGTGCCTCATGCATTCTAGGCAAGCACTCTACCACCAAGCCACAACCCCAGCCTTGAGTGCTGGTAAGTTTTTAAAGAACAGGAAACTCTCATGTCATGTTGGTAATAAAATTACTAGAGCCATTAAAGAAAATAGTATGCAAGGTCCTCAAAATACTAAAGATGACATTTGAGGAAATGTATGTGAATGTAAAATACCTAGCTGATTGGCCGCCTGTTCTTTAAATTACAGTAAAACAATGTAAATAAAATTTAAACAAAAATAAATTTGATAACAAAAATTAAAAATAAATAATTTAATTAATCAAAAATAGAACTATCATATGAATGAGCTATTCATATATATAGCTATCTTTCTATATATCCAAAAAAAAAAAAACTCAAAATAAGTACACCAAAGAAATAACTGCACCCCAGATTATTTTGTGGCAAAAATCATGGTAGCTAAGATATTCAGTCTACCTAGGTGCTCATCTATGACAGATGGGAAAAAAAAACACTTTTCATATATATGAATATGTATGTGTGTGTGTGTTTGCATATAGTTACACACACTGGAATATTATTGGGTCCTAAAGAATAGTGAAGTCCTGTCCTTTGAAACAACACTGATGAAACTGGAGGTCACGGTTTTGAATGAAATAAGTCATACATAGAAAGACAAGTATCACATGTTCTCTCTCATAAAACAGTAAAAATCGGCCTGAGTATAGAATAGTGATTAAGGGTTTGGACAATGGTTAACAGAAGACTGCATTTAACCAGCACATGCTGGATGCATGGGGTACGTAGCACATTAAACCCATCAACACATACAATTAGCATAGGCTAGTCAAAATAAAATATTTAAAAAGAAAAAAAATCTGAGAGACAAGAATGCCAATTCAGAGAAAATATATCAGTAGTATTGCTAAAATGAAGCAATTTATACAGTTAGCCAACAATTATCTGGCAACCTATGTGTCACACACTATATATTTATAAGATGTTGGGAAATATTAAATATATATTTTACATATATGATAAAATTTAGCCCTCTTAATGACTTTGAAAGGTATTTTATGTCTTTCATATATAAATGAAATAAAATATTTTTGAGAGCTCAATTAACTATTATTTTATAAGAGCAAAAAAGTCTCCAAAAAATGGGGTTTACATCTTTGATTACATACCAATTTTTTTGTCACTGAATTCATGATGTATAATATTTTAATTACAAAATTTGTTTGAATTGCCTCAAGAAATATTGATTGCCAATGAAATGTGGTATACATTAGAATAAATGCTATAATTTTAATTTTTACCCATGATTAATCTTAGGAAGGATATTTAAGTTTGTTTCATCTTTGTCTATTATATTTATATCACTTTTTTGTTTGTTTTTTGTAGAAAACTAAATCCAATGAAGACAAACATGCTTATTTTATGTAAGCCAAATAAAATGTAACACTTCTAAATGAAAAGCAATGAATTAAATGTAGTAGAGGTAGATTTAATAACAGAATATTAGACTAGAAAAATGAAAATAAATAGGTGTTTTATCTATCTAGTATTTTAAATATCAGAATTCCTTCTTTCTGATGGACAATCTAATTATATTAGAATCTAGTAATGAAAGCATAATAAACACCATGAATCATAGAAACATGCCATTTTTTTCACCATAATTGTAGATATTTTCAAAGAAGTTCAGAATTTATTCAAATTCTTTAAAACATATTTTTTACCAAAATATATTAATATCTTCAGATTTGGTAAGTTAGAAATAGGTATACTTTACAAAATTAATGTGTATATCATTAAAAGTCTTCAACCCAAAGGATTTTTTAAATGAATTAATCAAATACCTACCTTTTCTAATTAAAAAAATGACTATTTTACAAAAAAATGAAGGAGAGATTACTTCTCTGTCTTGGGATTTTAAATTCCGGAGATAGTAGTAACTGCTTAAATTGTGTGCAGTTTTTACTTTGCTGAAATTTTAATATATAATATTAATAATTATAGTTCTTCCTCCAAAAACAATAGTTTATTCTCTGCTAAAAATTTTCAATACTTAACTATTAAAATTTTCATATTTTCTATTTTAAAATAGTTTTTTGACAACAATTTTGCATATTCAATGTGTAAAATGTGATTTGTTGTGCATATATTATGTAATAATTACATGATGAAATTAATCAACACATTCGTTACCATCCATGCTGCAGAATTTGCAGATCTTATAACCATGCAGTTTGACCAATCTTTCTCATTATCCACTCCCCATGATGCTGGTAACCAACCACAAGGCTACTCTCTGTATGAGTCTGACATTTTTAGATTCCACAAATATGTGAAATCATAAAAGATTTTTCTTCCTATGACTGGCTTGTTTTCGTTAGTGTAATACCTTTCAGGTTCATTCACATTGTCAGAAATGACAGATTTGCTTCTTGTTAACAGCTGAATTATATTTCATTATAGTTATAAATCACATTTCTCTCATCCATTCATCTGCTAATGACAGTTTTATTCCATATATATGATTTTGGAATAAATAATGCTGCAATAGTATAGTCATTGAAAAACTTCTTCAAGGTACTGACTTAATTTCCTTTACACACATGCCAGATATTGGATTGCTGAATTACTTGGCAGATCTACTCTCAAATTTTTGAGACACATTCTTTCTATTACCTATATAGGCTACACCATTTTACATTCTCATTAATAGTATAAAGGGTCCCCTTCTCTCAACACTTTGTCAAACTCTTATTATAAATTTTTGGCTTTGTTTATTATTTTTGTAATAGTTATCCTAATAGGTTTGACATGGTATCTCATTAATTATAGTTTTGATATGCATTTCTTTGATAATTAGTGATTTTTCATACACTCATTGATTATTTGTATGTGTATAAGTTTTTGTAAGTTTATTCAAATCTTAGGCTTTTTGGAAGGGTTCCTTTTTTGTTTTTCTATTGATTTCAGTGAGTTTTGGATATTGACAACTTATCAGGTACATGATTTCATATATTGTTTTTTTTCTGTTTTGAAGGTTATAATTATTATTATTATTTCATTGTTCTTTTCTTTGCTGTGCAGAAGTTTTATAATATGTGTAGTTCTATTGTTTATTTTTGCTTTTGGTGCCGTATCAAACAGGCACCCCACCTCCCCAACAATCATATATACACAGTTTGCCAAGAGCAATGTCAAATTTTCCTTAGTTCTCTTCAAAATGTTATGGTTTTAGATCATTTATTTTTAATAGTCTTTTGTCAATTTAGAGATAATGTTCATTCTTGTATAAGACAAAAGTCTACTTTGATTTTTTCCATTGTTCATGTCCAAATTTCCAACAGTGTTAATAGAAGAGATATTATTTCCCCCACTTTTATTTTAGGTAACCTTGTTAAAACTTAGTTGCTCATTTTGGGACATGTTTATTTTTGTTCTGTTGCTCTGTGTCAGATTTTATGTTAATATCATTCTGCATTTATTACTGTAGCTTTGTAATTTAATTTTATACGAGGGAGTGTGATACATATAGCTTTATTTTTCTTTGTGATATTGCTTTGGCTATTTATAAACATTTGTGATTCCATGTAGATTTTAACTTTTTTTTTTCAATTTTGTGAAATATGTTTTTATGGTTTGGGGATGAAATGACCCAGAAAACTTCATGTGGCAATACAGGTATGTTCTTAGGTGAAATGAACAGATTATAAAAGTTGCAATTTAATCAGTGGATTAACCCATCAGATGGATTAATAAATTCAGTGGATTACTGGGTCATAACTGTAGGCAGATTTGGGTTTGGTTGGAGGGAGGAAATTATTGTGGGCATGCCCTTAGTGATTATATTTTGTCTCTGGCTCCTTGTACTCTGTCTCCCTCTTCTTCTCTCTCTCTCCCTCTCCTCCCTGGTTGCCATGAGCTCATAGGTTACCATTACCATGCCATTCTTCCATGATATTATGCATTGTCCTGTGCTCAGGGCAATGCAATTGTCCAACAGTGGACTAGAACTCTGAAACCATGAGGCTAAAATGAAGTTTTTATTCTCTAAATTGTTCTTGTCTGGCAATTTGATCAGTGAAAAAATGTTGACCCAAATATCCTTGTAGTTTTATAAGAATTGCATTGACTTTGTTAGGTTGCTTAGGGCAATATGGATATTTTAACATACAAATTCTGTAAAACTCAGAAAAAAATTATTCTACCAAAACAACACCAACAACAAACTAAAAATACTTATAAATTATTTTATTTCTAACAACAGCAGGAAATATAAAATACATAGGAATAAATTTAAGCAAGGAAAGTAAAAACTGTACAATGAAAAGTATCTGTGATGATGATCATTATCATTTACTGTGCTTCTCAGAACAATCTTATTAGGATTGCATTTTTGTTATTCTATTTTACAGATGATGTGATTAAATATCCAGCCTACTATTGCACTACTAGTAAATGAGGGTCCGTTAACCAACCCAAAAATACTAATGTCAGAGCTAGTACTTCAATATGATGCTCTTTCTCTGAAACTTCAATCATTATGATGAAAACAGGAATATTTTTGTATAAACACACACACATGCTCATGTATGCGCACAAATATGTATGCATATATTTCATTTATCATGAATGTCACTGTCCTAAAATATATAATTCATTAGTGATTAACATGTTCACAAGGTTTTGGAACTATCATCAGTCTCTAATATGTAAATATTTTCAACATCCCCTTACTCCTCAAAAAAAAAAAAAAACTTGAATAAATTACCAGTTACTCCTTATTCCAATTTCCTACAGACTGCATAAAGCACTAACCTGATTTTGATCCCTATACTTTTGCTGATTCTGGACACTTCTTTTAAATTTAATCCACAAAATAGAAACTAATTTCTTAGGATTCTTGTATTTAGCATAATATTTTCAAGACTCTTTCATATTTTGTCATGTATCAAATTTCCATGCCTTTTTACTGCTAAGTAGAATACTGTTAGGTGGATATATCATATTTTGTTTTTTTTTATTATCTCTCTCTCTCTCTCTCTCTCTCTCTCTCTCTCTCTATATATATATATATATATATATATATATATATATTCATGATTGATAAATATTTAGGCTGGTTTCACTCTAGGTATATTAAAAATAAGGTTTCTGTAAACAATAGGATTGCATTTTTGTGTATAAGTATAGGATTGCAAGTTGTGTATTAGCATTTTTCAATTATTTGGGATGTATATAATTATTACATTTTGGAATCATATGACAATTTGATGTACAGCTTTTCAAAAATTGTAAAATTGTTTCAGAGAGGATGAAGTATATTATATTTCCATCAGAATCATGAGAGGTATAATTTCTACATATTTTGACAACACTTATCATTCTTTTTAATAATATTTGTGTCAATGGTGAAAAACTTGTAGTTTGTGTGCTTTATATTTGTGATTCTTTTTTTTAATTAAAAAATATAGTTGTAGATGGACACAATACTTTTATTTTGTTTATTTATTTTTATGTCGTGCTGAGGATTGAACCCTGTGCCTCACAGGTACAAGGTCAGCACGCTACTGCTGAGCCATAATCCAAGCCCCTAGATTTGAGATTCTATAATGACTAATGATAGTAACTTTTTTTGTGTTTATTGGCTATTTCTCTATCTTCTTTAGAAAAGCACCTATTCAAAATCCTTGTGCATTTTTAGAAGTAGGCTTTATTTGTTTAAAAATATTTTAGATCAACATAAAATTTAAGTAGGAATTAAACGGTAAATCCATTTTACCTCCCCCCCCCCACCAAATGTATAACTCACCCTGTGCACCATTATGTAGACTGTGCACCATAGCAGCAAGCTTGGTAAAATTTATAATCTTGCAATAGTATATCATTACCATTAACAGTCCGTAAAATGCATTGTAGTTATCTGTTAGTGTTATACATCTAATATATTTCAAAAAATATGTAACATATTTATACCATTAAGTGTATCAAATGGTATTTTTACCATCCTGAAAATCCTCTTTGCTCCACCTATTCAATTTTCCCTTCTCCTACACCTGGGAAACTGCAGATGTTTTTATTGTCTCTGTTATTTTTACTTTTACAGAATGTTACATGTTTGGGATCATACAATATGTATTCTTCAATGATTCACTTATATTGCTTATTATACACATCAAAAATTTCTCAATATCTTTTCATGAATTACTAGGTCATTTTATTTAGGTGATAAGATTTCCTTTTTCATTGCCCTGCAGCTTATTTATACTTTCACCTACTTAACAACATCTTTGTTGCTTCCAGTTCTAAAGCAGCAATCTGTTGACAATTTGGAATAAAAGTGCTATAAATATCTGTGTACAGGTTTCTGTATACTTAAGCTTTTAATTCATTTGGACAAACACCAAGGAGTTTGACTATTGCACTGTATTTATTGTAAGAAAAGTTTAGTTTTGTAGGAAACTGCCAAACTGTGTTCCAAATTGGCTGTACTATTTTGCATCCCCACCAACAATGAATGAGAGTCCCTGTTGTTAAACATTATGCCCACCATTTGTTGTCACTTTTTCTTATATTTTAGCCATTCTATACCTATATATCTAATGTAAACATATATATGTATTTCATTGTTTATATTTTGCATTTCCCTAATGACATATATTGTTGAGATTCTTTAAATGGTTGTCATCTATATATCTTCTGCTCAGATAATTTTTGTTCATTATTAGTAAAGTTTCTCATTTTCTTGTTATATTTAAGAATTCTTTGTATATTTTTGCACAATAGACCTTTATTAGATGTGTATTGAAAATATTTCCTATCAGTTGGAGGCTTTTCTTCTCTCTTGATATTGTCTTTCATAAAGCAAACATTTTAATTTTAAAAGAAGTCCATTTTTTGGGTAATGTAAGTTTTATTGCAGGTTCATACAATTGTAGAATTTTTTTTTTTTTTTAGTTTTGTGAAGAATTTCATTAGTTGTTTGATAGGGAATGCAGTGAATAATGTTGATTATTTTGCAGACTACGGACATTTAAACAATAGTAAATTTTTATATCCATGAAGATATTTTTAATTTGTGTGAGTTTTCTCTTCAGCACCTTTCTTCAATATTTTATAGCTTTTTTTTTTCTAGACATATTTCACTTCTTTAATTCAGTTCATTCAAAAAGCATAGGAGAAATTCTTTAGATCATTGTAATGGGCAAGAATATTTTTGGAGAAGACTCAGAAAACACAGTATACAAAAGCCAAAACATATACATGGAATTATGCCAAACCAAAATCTGCACTGTGAAAGAAACAAACTCATAGAGTTAAAGGACAACCTATGAAACTGGAAAAAATATTTCCCAACTATGTATCTAACAAAAAATCTGTATGCAAAATGTATAAGGAATCCCAAAGCCTCTACAGTTAAAATGAATACAACCCAGTTCAAAAGTTGGTGACAGATATAAACAGACATTTCTCAAAAGAAAATATACAAATGGCAAACATATATGAAAAAGGCTCAATATTATTAATCATCAAGGAGATGTAAGTGAAACCACACAAGCATCATCTCATTCCAGTAAATAATGACTATTATCAAAATGACAAAAGGTTTTATACTAGTGGAAGATATGGAAAAATTGGAACCTTTGCACACTGATGATGGGAGTACAACTTAGTACAAAAAAATATAGCCAGTATTACATAGGTTCCTCAGAAAATTACAAACAGAACTATCGTGTTACCCAATAATCCCACTCCTTGTCATTATCCAAAGGGAATAAAATAGGTATGTCAAAGAGACATCTGTATCATCATGTTTACTGGAGCACTACTTAAAATAGCTGAGAAATGGAAACATTCTAAGTGTCCATTACCTGAGGAAGAAATAAAGAAAATATGTTGCATGTACACAATGGGATGATATTTAAATGTAAATAGAAATGAAATTCTATCATTTGCAACAAAATGGTTGAAGCTATGTACTACAGACTGACAAATATCACATTATTTCATACATACTAAGATGCCAAAACATTTGATTTCACAGATGTTGGGGGCGACAATATTGGTTACCAGAGCCTGAAAAAAATAGGGGCAGGGTGAAAGAGGATGTGATGGTAAATAAGATTTATCAATATTTACCAAGTTTCAGTTAACTAAGAGTAAGAAATTCTGTTGCACTATTAAACAATAGGGTGACTAAAGTAATGATAATATTTTATAAAAGTTTTACCACAAAAAAATGATAAATATTTAAGGAAATAAACAGGTTTACCTTGGTTTGAACATTAAAGAAATCATATGTTTATTAAAAATTCACACATTATCTTACCAGTATGTGAAATTTTATGTTTTATGTCACTAAATAAATTGAAATTAATTTAATTTCAATACTTTTTTAAAGAAAAACAATAAATTCAGACTTAAAGGCAAATTATCAGTTTATAGATTAGTGAAAATATAAAGAATATTATTTACAAAAGGATTGGTAAAGAAATAAACACATAACCTAAGACGTTTCCTATGAGATTCATAAAAGAAAATATTTTAGAAATTTTGTTGAATAATAAAAGGTAATTTTTGCAATCACCCTCTCCCAAATACAGTAACAAAATATTTTAAACTGTGAATAACCACACTTATGTAATATATTTATATCATATTTGTATGTACTATGTGATAGTTTCAGCATGTTTGTTTTCAAAGCATATATTAATTATATATTAACATACTACATAGTTACATCCATTGTATTCATTATAAAATCAGAAAAATACATGCACTCAAGTATTTAAACATTAAAATATTATACTAACTTGAGAAGAACAAGAAAATGCAGAAATTTCACATTCTGGGAAGAAGCAAATACACAGAAGATCAACTATATAAAAAAATTGAGAATAAATTAATATTCTATTTAAAAATTTTTATTCTAATTTTTATATATGACAGCACAATGCATTACAATTCATAACACACATATAGAGCACAATTTTTCATATTTCTGGTTGTATACATATTTCACATCATTCATGTCTTCATACATGTGCTTGGGGTGATAATGTCCATCTCAGTCCACCATTTTTTTACTCCCTTGCAACCCTCACTTCTACTCCAGCCCCTTTGTCCTATCTAGAGTTCATTTAATCTTTCCATGCTCCCCCTCCCAACCCCACTAAGAATCAGTCTCCTTATATCAGAGAAAACATTCAGAATTTGTTGTTGTTTTTTTTGGGGGGAGGGTATTGGATAACTTCACTCAGCATTATATTCTCCAACTACATCCATTTACCTGCAAATGTCATGATTTTATTCTCTTCTATTGCTGAGTAATATTCCATTGTGTATATATACCACATTTTCTTTATACATTCATCTACTAAAGTTCATCTAGTTTGGTTCCACAGTTTAGCTATTGTGAATTTTGCTGCAATAAACATTGTTGTGGCTGTGTCCATATAGTATGCTTTTTATAAGTCCTTTGGGTATAGATCAAGGAGTGGGATAGCTGGGTCAAAATGTGGTTTCATTCCCAGATTTCCAAGGAATCTCCATACTGCTTTCCTTATTGGCTGCACCATTTTTCAGTCCCATCAGCAATGTGAGAGTGTTCCTTATTCCTCACATCCTCACCAACACTTATTGTTCTTTGTATTCTTTTTATAATTTAATTGATTTATTTTTTTAAATACACAACAGAAGAATGCATTACAATTCTTATTACACAGAGAACAATTTTTCATATCTTTGTATATAAAGTATGTTTATGCCAATTCATGTCTTTATACATGTACTTTTTTTGCATTACAATTCTTATTACACATATATACCACGATATTTCATATCTCTGTTTGTATATAAAGTAGGTTGAAACCCAATTCGTGTCTTAATACATGTACTTTGGATAATGATGTCCATCACATTCCACCATCCTTGCTAATCCCCTGCCTTCTCCCTTTCCTTCCCAACCCTCTTTCCTATCTAGAATTAATCTATTCCTCCCATGCTACCCCTCTCTACCCACTATGAGTCAGTCTCCTTATATCAGAGAAAACTTTCAGCATTTGTTTTTTTGGGGACTGGCTAACTTCACTTAGCATTATTTTCTCCAATGCCATCCATTTACCTGCAAATGCCATGATTTTATTCTCCTTTATTGCTGAGTAAAATTTCATTGTGTATATATGCTTTTTATTTTTAATAGCTGCTATTCTGACTGGAGGAGATGAAATCTTAGAGTAGTTTTGATTTGTATTTCTCTAATTGCTAGAGATGTTGAACATTTTTTTCATATATTTTTTGATTGTTTATAATCTTCTGAGAAGTGTCTGTTCAGTTTCTTGGCCTATTTATTGATTTGTGTGTGTGTGTGTGTGTGTGTGTTGTGCGTTTAGCTTTTTGAGATCTTTATATAGCTTAGAGATCAGCGCTCTATAAGATGTGCCAGTGATAAAAATTTGCTCTCAAGCCATAGACTCTCTATTCACCTCACTGATTGTTTCTTTTGCTGAGAAGAAGCTTTTGAGTTTGAATCCATCCCTTATTAATTCTTGATTTTAATTCTTGTGCTATAGGAGTGCTATCAAGGAAGTTGGGCCTAATCTGACATGATGAAGATTTGGCCTACTTTTTCCTTCTTTTAGACTCAGGGTCTTTGGTTTAATTCCTAGGTCCTTGATCCAATTTGAGTTTAGATTTGTGCACAGTGAGAAATAAGGATTTAATTTCATATTGTTGCATATAGATTTCCAGTTTTCCCATCACCATTTAAGAGGCCATCTTTTTTTCAATATATTTTTTTGGCGACTTATTCTAATATAAGATAGCTGTAACTGTGTGGGTTATTCTCTGTGTTCTCTATTCTGTAACATTGGTCTACCAGTCTATTTTGGTGCCAATATCATGATGTTTTTGTTACTATTGCTCTGTACTACAGTTCAAGGTGTGGTATAATGATAGCACTTGCTTCTCTCTTCTTGCTAAGGATTGGTTTAGCTCTTCTGGGTCTCTTATTACCTAGAAGACCCAACAAGTTCCACCAGAATATTTCTAGAATAGTAAGTGAATTCAGCAAAGTAGCAGGATACAAAATCAACACTCAAAAATCAAAGACATTTCAAAAATCAAAGGCATTTCAAAAATCAAAGACTCTGAAAAGGAAATGAGGAAAACTAACCCATTTCCAATAGCCTCAAAAATAAAATAAAATACTTTGGAATCAACCTAACAAAACAGGTCAAACATCTCTACAACAAAAACTACAGGACACTAAAAAAAAGAAATTAAAGAAGACCTTAGAAGATTGAAAAATCTACCTTTCTCTTGGATAGGCAGAATTAATATTGTCAAAATGACCACACTACCAAAAGCATATATATAAATTTAATGCAATTCCAACCAAAATCCCAAAGACATTCCTCACAGAAATAGAAAAAGCAGTCCTAGGTTTATATTCTTTATATGATAATTTGATCTAGTAGTATTGTTCTTATAATAAACAATAGAAAGTGAAATTTGTAATAGACAAATAATACTGTGATCAGTGAAAATGCTTGGAAATTTGTATAATAAAAATGTTACTGTGATAGAATAAAGTACCTATTTCTGAATATAAGTGATATCTTAAAAATGGATGTATTTAATAATTTTATCTTTAATTTGATTTCTAAAGATATGATAGGCTAGAATCACAGAGAAAACTCTCCTTGTGGAAAGTTCTAAAATTGTTGGGCATACTTGTAAACTTACTGTTGAGCAATGAATTGTACAATCAAATTAAATAAACAAAGGTCAGTAATTAGGTGACATTTGCTAAACATAATTATGTAATAATGACTGCCATGATCTATTTAGCTATAATGAAAATATATCAATAACAATTACACAGGCATCTAATAGAACATTTTCAGTTATAAGAGAGTAAAGAACATTATTTTTATATCTCATAATCTAACTGATAAAACAACTAGACACAATAACTGTAACATATACAAAAATGAAATAATATATCAACTACCCTGTTATTTATTTATGGTTTTTACATATATCAACAACAATACATGCTAAAGATATAGTGTGTGTGTGTGTATATATATATATATATATATATATATATATATATATATATATATATATACACATTCATATATATATACATATGTGAATGCTTTTCTTTGTTATAGTAAAAATTAATTATACTATAAATTCTATTGTAAGTATTTGTTGCAATGATTTCCTCTCAAAAGATTGCTCTAGGGTTTATACTTAACAGTGAAACTGCTATGTTATAATTTGGAAGTAAGTTAAAATTGTATAAGACAAAAGTGACTGTATTAATTTAGCTGCATCACGATATATAGACAAATATTTTATATTATTAATGTAACCTATGAAAACTTAGTGAACTAAACATCTAACTTTAGAGCTAGCTTAAATAATGAAGAAATAAAATAATAAACTTAAGACCAGAAAATGAAGTAATAGAAAACAAATATAAAATACAGTTGCCAACAAAGTCAGAAGTTGATTTACTAAAGAAATAATGAAATGAATTAATGTATACAGGGTTTTTAATGAACTAAAGAAATAAAGTACACTTACATAAATGCAACAAGGAAAATATAAAACTTAAAATGGATATAAGTGAATTTGAACGTATAGTAAACAGAATATAATAAAAGAACATTTATTTCAACAAATTTAGCAAGCCAAAAGTGTACGGATTACTTTAACTTACTTAACTTTTGTATATTTATTCATCAAATCTCTACAACAAGTACACTTTTCATGTGTCTTAAGTAGTTTACAATTAAAGTAAGAAACAATACTAAGCTATCTAATATTTCAACCTCCAATCAACAATGCATTAGAATTCTATGAAGGATAATGAAACTGGAAAATATTAATAAAATTCAAAAAAGGAAAAGGAAGAATCAAATGATTTTTTTCACAGATTTGGACTGTCTACATGCAAACTCCACAAAAATCTGCAAATATTCTCTCAGAGTTAACAATCAGATATAACAAAATTTCCCAAGCAAATATTAATATAAGGATTCATTTGCATGATGAAACTAACATAAGACAAAATAGTAAATTAAATGAAATATAACATTTCTAATAATAATTAATTGCTATTTTATATGAAATTAAAACAATTATGTACAAGATTTTCATTTTGAACTCATTAAACCATAATAAATTTACCTTCTTAAATCAACAGGAAAATGAGGGCTCAGGACATCGATCAGTGGTAGATCATTTGCCAAGCATATGGGAGGTTCTGGGCTCTATTCCTAAAACCAGAAAATATAAAAAATAAAAAAAAATAAAATACACTGTTTAGTGAATAGCAAGATTGAATTGTAAATAAATATATGTAACTACATACAAATTATTATTTCCAAAGTAATCTACACACAGTGTCAATGCAGTTGTCACTAAAGCATATTTGATATATATTTAAGACATTCTTTAAGGACAGTACAAGTCATGCTTAGTCATAGTCATACTATTTTTATTATAGAAAAAATAGTAATTAAGCCCAGTATAACATCAAACAATGCAGTTGTAAGTAGAGTCAAAATGACCAATGGAATAGAGCACAGGTACTCCTCATATGGGCCCAAAATGTATGAGAATTCTACCACCACATTTTCATGTGAGAAAGATGAAGTTGTCAATTAATGTAACTGTTACCTTTCTACTTGTTGGAAAGAAAGAAAGCAAAATGCATACCAATTTCAAACTTATATTTCTTCAAGGTGAACTATATACTTAAATGTAAAAACTACCAGTTTCAGTTCCTTGAAAAAAGAATGTGGAAGTATGTATTATTTAACCCATGGTAGTAATAATGTCTAAAAGTACAAAAGCACAAAGGATAAAATAATAAATTGATAAAATAGAATACATTAAAATTATGAATCCTTATTTATAGAGCAGATTATGCTAAGTGAAGCTAGCCAATCCCTAAAAAAAAAAACAAATGCCAAATGTCTTCTTTGATATAAGGAGAGTAACTAAGAACAGAGTAGGGAGGAAGAGCATGAGAAGAAGATTAACATTAAACAGGGATGAAGAGATGGGAGGGAAAGGGAGAGAGAAGGGAAATTGCATGGAAATGGAAGGAGACCCTCAGGGTTATACAAAATTACATACAAGAGGAAGTGAGGGGAAAGGGATAAATAATACAAGGGGGACAAATGAATGACAGTAGAGGGGGTAGAGAGAGAAGAGGGGAGGGGAGGGGAGGGGAGAGGATAGTAGAGGATAGGAAAGGCAGCAGAATACAACAGACACTAGTATGGCAATATGTAAATCAATGGATGTGGAACTGATGTGATTCTGCAATCTGTATATGGGGTAAAAATAGGAGTTCATAACCCACTTGAATCAAAGTGTGAAATATGATACATCAAGAACTATGTAATGTTTTGAACAACCAACAATAAAAATTAAAAAAAAAAAAGACCTACGTGTATATTTGTTAAAGATATATGTGGGGGCGGCTTGGGATGTGGCTCAAGTGGTAGCGCGCTCACCTGACATGTGCGGGGTGCTGGGTTCAATCCTCAGCACCACATGAAAGTAAAATAAAGATGTTGTATCCACCAAAAAACTAAAAAATAAATATTAAAAAATTCAAAAAAAAAGATACACCAAATACATGGACAAACAAAAGAAGGAATTTGTAATATGTGTTTAAAAATACTAGTATAGTTTTATAATCTTAAGATTTGGTAGGAAGAATACTTGCGTTGTTATTGGAAACAATAAAAACACTCTTTAAAAACAGTACACAATGATAATGAGGTATAAATAGGCCTGCCACAAAAGCATAAAAAAACTCAAAAAAGGAAAATATCAATACTAGATCTCTATATTTCAACATGCACAAAAAATAACTCAAAGTGGATCAAAGACCAGGCATTAGACCATAAACACCGTAAATGGTAAAAATAATACTACTAATAATAGTGTCAATACTTCCATATATCGACACAGGTACTAACTTTCTTAATAAGACTCAGAACACACAATAAATAATGGTAAGTATCCATAAGAGGGATAGCTTCAACTCAAGCAGTTCTGCACAGAGAAAGAAACAAAAATATGATGAGAGAACATACAGAATGGATAAAAATACAAGCTACCCTTCTAATATGAGATTAATATCTAGAATATACAAAGAACTCAAAAAGCTGTGCATCAAAATAAATAAATAAATAAATTGAATAATCCAATCAAATGGGCAAATGACTAAACATACATTTCTCAAAAGAAGAAATGCAAATGGGCCACAAATATTTGAAGCTATGATCCATATATTTAACAATTAGGGAAATACAAATTAAAACTTTAGTAAATTTCATCTCACTCCACTTACAATGGCAATTATCAAGAAAACTAATAACTATAAATGCTGTCTAGAATGTGCGGTAAAGGTGCTCTCATGCCTCCTTAGTAGCAGTGCAAATTAGTACAACCACTTTGTAAAGCACTATGGAAATTCCTCAAAACACTACAACTGGGCCTAACATATGACCCACCTATGACTCTCTTCTGTATTTATACAAAAGATCTAAAGTGAACATACTATAGTGATACATTCAATCAAAGTTTGTAACATCAAACTTTCAAATAGCTAAGTTATGAAACCAGCTTTGGTGTTAATCAATAAATGATTGGATCAAGAAAATGTGGTAAAGTGGTATAGACGTACTCTGAAGTTAAAATTATGGAATTTGCTGGTAAACAGATGGAACTGAAAAGAACATCATACTTAGTAAAATAAACCAAACTCCAAAATTCAGTGGTCAAATGTATTCTCTTTTATGTAGAAGCTACAGAAAAATATGATATATTTTAAAGGGGGGATTTCATGAAAATAGAAGGGAGAACAGTAGAGTGGAAAAAGGGATCTAGGGGTTGGGAAGGATGGAAAAAGGAAGGATCTGGGAAATGAAATTGAACAAATTATGCTATGAACGTGTATGACCATCTCACAGTGAATTCCATTTTTATGTATAACTATAGTGCACCAATTTAAAAATGAATTAATACAAGAAAAATCACTAGACTAGGAGATCAGAAGAAGAGAATAGAGGAGGGATTATAATGGATCAAATTATGTTACATGCATTTAAAAATATGTCAAAATGAATAAACATCTGAATAAATTGCACCAACATTTTAATAATCTGAACTACAAGAGAAAAAAAAATCTTCAAGCTTACTATTTATCAGAAAAGTAATTCAATTTAAAATGGGATTCTACACTCACTAAAGTTTTATACATTGGGAAGTCAATACTTAGTATTATCTAGAAAGTTGGAAAAAAAAGGAAAGTATAAAGCTATCAGAATGCAAAGTTGTGTAATGAGTCAGAAAGTCAACCTGGAATTATCTAGCAAGTTGAGCATAACCCAACAATTCATTTCAAAAATATCCCCAAAGACATGTTTTTAATTTACTCCAGAAATGTACAAGTTTTCTGAGTTTGTAATAATCAACAATCAAGTTTATGTTATACATATCTTACGTTTGTTAAAATACTTTAATGTTTGATACACAGTTAGCTTTAAAATGCTAATATGGCATTAATAATCATTACTATATTACTTAAAACATAAATACTAGAACTCATAAAGCTACATGTACATCATAAGTAAATATAATTTATACTGATATATTCATACAATGAGTACAATATAGCAGTGAAAATGAATGCACAGTAAATGAATACAAAGATTAATAAAAATATGTGTATATATGTATATATAATATGTATAAAGAAGATAATTAAAATATCATGATGCAAGGTTTTATATATGTGGAAAATTATAAATAGAAGGATGACAATATCTCACATGAAACTCAGAAAGGGTATTCACTCCCAAGGTGAAAGGAAGAAATATAAATAAAAAAAATATTTTATATTTCAAAATCACCACAATATAGATTATATTCCATTAGGCTCAGTGATGTCTATGGAAATTTATTTGATTGAAATGATTATCTATAATATTAAAGGGTTTTATAAGTATTAAAGTACATTTTAAAACAAAAATATTTCTAACATTAGAGGAAAAATTAAAACCTAAGCATATGATTAAAGGTTTCTTGTAATTAATCTGTGAATCTACTTTTATCTGTTTTGCTTTATCAAGTGGAACACTGTCATCCTTAAACTTGTATTGGCATGTTGGACACCTTTCTATTAGTGTAACAAAAACCTGGGATAATTAATTTTTTTTTGAATTGTTGAACAGATAGAATCATTTTAATTGTCAATCATATGTTACTGCACATAAGAATTACATTGATAATATGCTGAATTTTGTTAATAGAGAAATAAATAAACATTTGAATTTTGACATATGTTAGGGGAAAAGCCACTGGTTTAGCCAGAACTTGAGGTCCCTCTTTTAATCCATGTTATATGTAGTTTATTTAACAAAATGTCATCAGGGAGAATGATTTATGTCACATTTGTGGATATATCAAAGGTGTACACTTGTTTATATCTTGCTACCAAATTAGAAATTAAAAGATGGTTTACAACTGCTACAAGATTTCTTTTCTCTTTGAAATAAAGTTATTATTATTTATAAAATTTGATTAATGCTTTACATCAATATTTTAAATTAATAATTTCAGCTAAATGGAAGAAATGTCATGGAATTTACTTATTTCAATTTGATTACATTTTTCATAGATATTCTTAGTAAATCATTGATTCCAATTGTTCTTATTTCCCATTTTTTCTTAGTGTTCACCCAAATAACAGTCTGATTTTACTGCACAATATTTTTGCTTAATTCTTATCTCTTTCTGTACTCCTGTTTCCAATTTAGTGATAGCAAAACTTAGGGTTTAATTTACTGAATCAGAATGAAAAAGCATTAGAATAAAAAGTCATATCATCTTTTTTCCCATAACTGACCATTTGTATAAACCTGTGTGTTATCAAACTCCACAAATCTTCATTTTACTCATCTACAAAATGGGAATAATAGCTTTTGTTCGAGCATGTCAGGAAAACTAAATGAGAAAATTCCTTTACAAATATAGTGTTCAATTTCATGTCAGTTATTTGGTAACTGGTTGTTTAATCCTGTGAGAAATATTGCAGCAGATTGTTCAATACATAGGGTTTAGATCCAGGAATAACATAGTTCAAATCTAATATCCATTAACTTTCTATGTGTTCTGATACTTACTTTCTTTATCTTCAGATTATTCATCTGAAAGAATGAGTTAAATATGCTTACAAATGCTAAAATTAAGGTAATAAATTAAAAATTCTTAACAAATTTCCTGAAAAATAGCAAATTTTTTTTTTGATGACAGACTTTTATTTCACAATTCTTGACCCTATAAAATGGTGGAATTATACACACATATGCACACACATATTATGCACATACATATTACATTTTTAATCCATATGGAACTAATTTTGGTGCAATAATGGAGGGGGGTGTCTGTTTGCCCATTTTCCTCCCTATTTACTTATTATGTTGAAGATTTATTGAATAATTCACCACTTTCTTATTGATATTAAAGGTTTGTCTAGAGTTAGATAAAAACATGCAAACACATGCGAGTCTGAGTTAAAAATTATATGTGTATGTTATGTATACATACAACTAAAGGAGAGTTTTGTTATGCTTCCTTCACGTATCATTATACTTTAGCACATAAGTGTGTATCCCTGAATAATATAATATTCAGTATTATCCTTTTTTTGGATTCTATTCAAATGAAATCAAACTGTATCTATTCTGCTCAGTGTTATTGTTTTATTTATTTTTATTTTTTTTATTTTTTATTGTTGGTTGTTCAAAACATTACATAGTTTTACCCCGTATACAAATTGCAGAATCACATCAGTTACACATCCATTGATTTACATATTGCCATACTAGTGTCTGTTGTATTCTGCTGCCTTTCTTATCCTCTACTATCCCCCCTCCCCTCTTCTCTCTCTACCCCCTCTACTGTCATTCATTTGTCCCCCTTGTATTTATTTATCCCTTTCCCCTCACTTCCTCTTGTATGTAATTTTGTATAACCCTGAGGGTCTTCTTCCATTTCCATGCAATTTCCCTTCTCTCTCCCTTTCCCTCCCACCTCTCATCCCAGTTTAATGTTAATCTTCTTCTCATGCTCTTCGTCCCTACTCTGTTCTTAGTTATTCTCCTTATCTCAAAGAAGACATTTGGCATTTTTTTTTAGGGATTGGCTAGCTTCACTTAGCATAATCTGCTCTAATGCCATCCATTTCCCTGCAAATTCTATGATTTTGTCATTTTTTAATGCAGAGTAATACTCCATTGTGTATAAATGCCACATTTTTTTATCCATTCATCTATTGAAGGGCATCTAGGTTGGTTCCACAGTCT
>NW_025999982.1:29380643-29408143 GCF_001458135.2 Marmota marmota marmota
GCTGCGCCTGTTCTGCAGGTGGGTCGCAGGCCCGCCTACCTTGCAGGCGTGGTTGGCAGCTCTGCCCCTCCGTGGGCCACTGGGCCTTTTCCATCGGGGGGGGGGGGGCGGCTCTGCCCCTCAGCAGGCCGCTGGGCCTGTTCTGTGCGTGGTCACAGTTCCATCTACCTTGCAGGCGCGGGGGGAGGGGTGGCTCTGTCTCTCAGCAGGCCGCTGCGCCTGTTCTGCTGGTGAGTCCCAGGCCCACCTACCTTGCAGGCGTGGTTGCCAGCTCTGCCCCTCCGTGGGCCACCGATAATTAATTTTTAAATAGAAAAAATTATTTTGGTTCATTGTTTTGGGGCTTTAGACTGTGGTCAAACAGACTCATTTGGGGCCTATGGTGAGACAGTATATCATGATGGAAATCACAGACAGCAGAATCTTAACATATGGCTTGGATGAGAGGAAGGAGGAAACTGGGTTCCCGCTATTCCATATTCCATAGGAGGTTCCTTCCCCAGTGACCTAAAACCTCTCCATACACCTCACTCTTAAAGATTCCAACTTTCTCTGCCAAGTGAAGACAAAGCCTTTGGGGGAAAATGCCAGCTAAAAAATGCAGCAACTGCCAATCATATAACATATTCTTCATAAAGTTGTTGTGGCATCAAAAAAACTTTACTAAATTTAGACAATGAAAATGATTTAATTTAGAGATATTTTAGGATATAGTTATAAGATTTGAAATGAGAAAATGCAGTTGTTATTATTTTAATATTAAAATAATAACAAATTATGTAACTTGATATTTTAGGAAACAAAATGCTTTCATTTAGAATGGTGTTGGCCTGGGCTTAGCATAGATAGTTTTTCAATGTTGAGATAAGTACGTGTTATCCCTAGTTTTTCTAGTGTTTTGAACATGATAGGGTGCTATATTTTGTCAAATGCTTATTCTGCATCTGTAGAGATGATCATATAATTCATATCTTTAATACTATTAATGTGATGAATTACATTTATTGATTTCTCTATGTTGAATCAACCTTGCATCCCTAGGATGAACTCCTCTTGATTGTGGTGCACTATCTTTTTGATATGTTTTGTATTCAATTTCCCAGAATTTTATTGAGAATTTTTACATCTATGTTCATTAGAGATATTGGTCTAAAGTTTTCTTTCTTTGATGTGTCTTTGCCTCGTTTTGGAATTAGGATGATATTGGCCTCATAGAATGAATTTGAAAGTGTTTCCTTTTTTTCTATTTCATGGAATAATTTAGAAGTATTGGCATTAGTTCTTCCTTAAAGGTCTTGTAGAACTCAGCTGTGTATCACTCTGGTTCAACAGTTTCTTAGTTGATAGGCTTCTGATGGCATTTCCTCTAAAAACTGGAACAAGACAAGGATGCCCTCTTTTACCACTTCTTTTTAACATAGTTCTTGAAACTAGCCTGAGAAATTAGACAGACATAAGAAATTAAAGGGATTCAGATGAGAAAAGAAGAACTCAAATTAACACAATTTGTTGATAATATGATTGTGTACATAGAAGACCCCAAAAATTCCACCAGGAAACTTCTAGAACTAGTGAATGAATTTGACAAGGTAGCAGAATATAAAATATAAGATTAAAACACATAAATCAAAGGCTTTTCTGTATATCAGTAACAAATTCTCTGAAAGGGAACCAAGGAAAACCACCCCATTTACAATGGCCTAAAAAAATATAAAATACTTGGGATCAAAAAAAAGAGGTGCAAAACCTCTACAACAAAAACTACAGATGACTAAAAAAAGAAATTAAAGAAAACATTAGAAGATAGAGAGATCTCCCTTGTTCTTGGATAGGCAGAATTAATATTTATCAAAATGACCATAATACCAAAAGCACTATAAAGATTTAATGCAATTTCAATCACAATACCAATGACATTCCTCATAGAAATAGAAAAATCAGTCATGAAAATTATCTGGAAAAATAAGAGACCCAGAATAGCTAAAGCAATCCTTAGCAAGAAGAATGAAGCAGGTGGCATCACTATAGAAGACCATAAACTATACTACAGAGCTATAGTAAAAAAAAAAAAATGGCATGGTATTGGCATCCAAATAGACTTGTAGACCAATGGTACAGAATACAGAACACAGAAAAAAGCTCACATAAATATAGTTATCTTATATTAGACAAAGATGCCAAAACATTATTAGAGAAAAGATGGCCCTCTTCAACATACAGTGCTGGGAAAACTGGAAATTCATATGCCGAAAAAAAAAAGAAAGAAATTAAACCCCTGTCTCTCACCATGTGCAAAACTCAACTCAAAGTGGATCAAGGACCTAGGAATTAAACTAGAGACCCTGCACCTAATAGAGTAAAAAGTAGGCCCAAATCTCCATCATGTAGGATTAGGTCCCAATTTTCCTTAATAAGCCTTCTGTAGTGCAAGAATTAAAATTGAGAATCAATAAATGAGATAGATTCAAACTCAAAAGCTTTTTCTCAGCAAAAGAAACAATCAATGAAGCGAATAGAGAGCCTACAGAATGGGATCAAATTTTTACCACACACATATCAGATAGAACACTAATCTAGGATATATAAAGAACTCAAAAATCTTAACAGCAAAACAAAACAAAAGAAAACATTAATCCAGTCAATAAATGGGCCAAGGACTTAAAGAGACACCTCTCAGAAGATGATATACAATCAATCAACAAATATATGAAAAAAAATGTTCAACATCTCTAACAACTAGAGAAATGCAAGTCAAAACTACTCTAAGATTTCATCTTCTCCAATCAGAATAGCCGCTATGAAGAATACTAAACACAATAAGTTTGGGCGAGGATGTGGGGAAAAAGGCACACTCTTAACATTGCTGGTGGTACTGAAAAATGGTGCATCCAATATAGAAAGCAGTATGGAGATTTCTTGGAAAACTGGAAATGGAACCCCTATTTGACTCAGCTATCCCACTCCTGGGTTTATACCCAAAGGACTTAAAAACAACCTACTATTATTGGGGCTGGGGACGTGGCTCAAGCGGTAAAGCTCTCACCTGGCATGTGCTGGGCGCTGGGTTCGATCCTCAGCACCACATAAAAATAAAATAAAGATGTGTTCACAGAAAACTGAAAAATAAATATTAAAAAAAAATCTCTCTCTCTCTCTCTTTCTCTCTCTCTCTCTCCTCTCTCTATCTCTCTTAAAAAAAAAGAAATTATAAAAAAACTCAACCTACTACAAGAACACAGCTACATCAATATTTATAGCTGCACATTTCACAATAGTTAAATTGTGGATCCACCGTAGATACCATTCAGTAAACGCATGGATAAAGAAAATGTGGTACATATACAGAATGGAATATTACTCATCATTAAAAGAGAATAAAATGGCATTTGCAGGTAAATGGGTGGAGTTAGAGAAGATAATGGTAAGTGAAGTTAGCCCCCCAAAAAACCAAATGCTGAATGTCTTCTCTGATATAAGGATGCTGATTCATTTTGGGGATAGGGGGTGGAGCATGAGAGGAATATATGAACTTTAGATAGGGCAAAGGGAAGTGGGGGTATGGGGATAGGAAAGACAGTGGAAGAGCCAGACATCATTACCCTATTTACATGTATGGAAACATGAATGGTGTGACTCTACTTTATGTTTAACCAGACATAAAAAATTTGCTCTATTTGTGTAATATGAATTGAATTGCATTCTGCTCTCATATATAGCTAATTAAAATAAATAAAATTTAAAAATTAAAAAAAAATAGAAATTGGCTTAACAAAACAATAAGATACAGTTAATGGGAAGAAAGACATGAATGGGGGCTGCAAATCTTTGGTTTGTTTATTGAGTTCTGATTATAGGAGTGTTCAGAACCAGTGGTCTGGTTATATAGAGATAAATACCAGTCCTGAATTCTTTATACTAGTTAAAATAATTAATAGTGGTAGATATCGGGACTCTCATTTAATCAACAAATAAATATTCATCACCTACCAAGAGCTAGTTATTTTTTCAGACTCACTGTGACAATGATGGAAAACATGCAAAATGTATCAATATACACACATGCATTTTCATACACTTGCATTATATTAATAAGAAATGAATTTAAAATAGTGCAAATAATTTATAAAGAGGATTACTGGTCTTAACCTAGGATATATCCTAAGAGCATATAAAGTTATTTTAATACTATTTGTCAAAGTATTTTTCAATTCACTTAAAATATGTAGAAATTTATAGAGGTTTTTTGGGTAGCTCAGTGGTAGAGTACTTGCCTACCATTTGTAAGGTTCTTGGGTTTGGGCCCCAGAAACACACACACACACACACACACAATTATAGTATATATTTGAAAATTATTTTATTGATGTTTAATTTAAATATATTCAAATGCACAGGAAATAATTTTTGATGATCTGTATGTAATCTTCATCATAATCAAAATATAGAAATTTCTATTCCACTTGAATTTTGTCCAATGTCAGTTTTGCAGTCAAACAACAATAGTTCTATTTATCACCATTGATCAGTTTTAGCTTTACTTATAACTCCATAAAATGGTGAACACATATATTGATTCATTTTATATGTATATATTTATATGTATTTCATATATGTATGCCTTTATATGCAGATGCACACATATATACGCATATATGCACACTTCTGCTTTTGTATATATCAGTAGTCATTCATCAGTAAGGATACAGTATCTTTCATTATAATAATACTCTGCAATTTGTTAATTCACTAACATATTGATGGACATCTAGACTATTTTCTATGTTATCTTTTATTAATAAACCTGCTAATAACTTTCTTATAATTTTTATCTTTATATAAAATTTTATCTTTGAATAAATACAGAGGAGTAAAATTATGCATTATGATTAAAGCTTGATATTTTCTGTGTTTTTAGCCATACACACACACACACACACTCACACACACACACATATGCTTTTATAAAATGCCTGTTCAAAATTATCTACCTATTTATATTACTTTTTAAATGTCATTAATTGCATATTGCCGCAGTCTGGCTTGGCACAAAATCACAGGAGCCACTCAAGCAGGAACAAACTCTATTTCCAAAACTCCCACGAATGCCACGCACACGGCCTTCTCCCGGGACACACTACACCAACAGGAAATCCCTCCTCCGGAATTCCCTCCTACCACACTTCCCCAACCACTGGTAACTCTTCGGGAGTCCCCCAAGAGCTCCAAAGTAGCAGGTGGAGGCGGACAGCAGGGGTCTAATCTCCAATTGAATGCACATCTTAACATAATCATTATTATCTCAATGGCTTGCTGGCGTCACCTTTCAACCAAAAATGCCATGCATCATTCTTACTTGGCTATGGCTCTCAGCAGTACATATAATAGATACTAAAACAGAAATTTGAATTTTTGGTGGCAAATAACATTTAGATATATTGAAATTTTTATATTTCTATCACGAGCATTTTTGGCTCTTTATACAAAGAAAACTATATAAATATGTTTGAAAACCAAAAAATGAAAAATGTAAAATATTGTTATTGTGTGACCTGGAAATCAAATTTTTGCAAGCTTCAAAAACTATTTTTAAGGATTCCCTAGTACCTAGTTTGGGGTTACAACATCGACTTAATGGCATAAGAATCATTTTGATCTGATATGCAAGTCTGGTTAAGAAGTTAATTCAATATTATCATATTATGCTTTTTTCCCCTCAGGATTTTTTAGATTTTTAACAGACCTTATTTGAGAAAAAAATTAACTTTTCTGTGAAATTAAGCTGAAAATACATATAGTCTCCATAAACACACAGCACCTCTGCATTCATAACCCCCAACCATCATCTTTATGTACTGTTACAATTATAAAACCAACATTAATATATTATTATCACCCAAACGTCATAATTTACTTTAGGATTCTCTCTTGGTTTTGCTATTGCTGTGTCTTTGCTTTATCTTCTTCCATTTGAAGTGCTTCTCCTGACAGTACATCAGATCCTGAAACCCCTATATACTATTACAACTTAATGGTCAATACATTCCTAAAAACTCCTGGAGGTGATCTCTGTATACTCCTTCACTTTAATATTAACAGAGTATGCAACTGCCACACCATGATGTAATCAGCTGTGAAAATTAGCAGCAGTTAAAAACATAACTATGCATGTTCAATTCTTTCCTAATGAAAGCCATATTATTGCTTCCTGGGTGTTCAGTTAAAGATCAAATGATCTTAATGAAGTAGGGAGAAAAGTGTAAATGCTTTAGGACAATCTGACTTCCTCATGAATATATCTGTGTGTATACTGATGAAAATTTGGCATGGATTCTCAACCTTAGAAATGGTATATTAATTTCAGAAAACAATGTTTTAAAAACTGCTATGGTATAAAACAAAAACAACATCAACATAAACAAGACACTAAGCAGTAAAATGTATATTTACTCTGAAATAATCATTTTGAGGGCTGTTTTGGAGATATTTACAAAGGAATAAATTGCCTACCTGGAGTGCAATGATATTATACAAGAGGCATGTTACCTTGCTTTTGTGTAGTTAGCAACAGATTGTATTTAGTTATGATATGTCTTTATGCCAGTGATTTTGTTTTGGAATAATTCTAGTGATGTAGTACTTACCAGGACATTTTAAAATAGCTTTCCACAAATGATATCATTAGGGAAACCTGACATAAATAGATATTATGGGGGAAATAAGTCAAATGAGGGGATTTTGATAATATTTAAATATTTTAATAGGAAAAATAGGTTGTATTTAAGCAATGAAAAATATTTTCAAAGAGGAACTGTAGTTTCTGAATAGCATGTGATGGTATATCTCAAACAGTTCCACAGTTGAAATTTTATTTAGAAGCCATACAATAATCATGATCTCAGATAAAGAATATTGAGTACATTAAATGCCTGTTGATTTCATTGTGAAATTTTAGAAAAACTTAAAATATAAGTGCTTATACTAAGAAAAAAACAAATAAAGTTATAAAATTACAGCAAATTATAAAAATTTTGCTCTAGTCAAAATCAAGCTGAATGCACATTAAATTCCACAAATCATTATAAAAATTCCCAACAAATAAAAATTCTAAATATTGCAGAATATTCTGTTTTTTTTTTCCCATGCCCCTCCACAGTTTTTCAAAGAACATGTTTTAAGTTTCATGTAGCTTATTATTGTCCTAAATTATGTCCCACTAGCTTCAATAAATTCATATAATTTTCTCTTTAGGAACAGATTGTTTACCACAGAATTTAAAGCATACTTTATAATTGTACTTTTTTCAAATATATAGTTAACATCAATCTTTCAAGGTTTTTCTCCTGCTGTGTTTATATCACATTTGACAGACAGAATTATATAGGGACCATAGCAAGTTAGGGGGTCTATTATAATGTAGTTTCATTTCATATTAAAACTTTCTAAAAGAAAGCTAATATGACTCTTTCTTTGTAGTACCTATAAAGCAGTTAAAGTTTTTTTTGGTTTCCTACCATATTTATATTTCATCTACATCTTAGTCATATAATTGTTTTCTTTTCTTTAAAAATGATTTGCAATTATAAAGACTTTCTGCAACTCTTCAAATTGTTCTGAGACTGTGGCAAATTATACTCATTGTTCCATCAGTCCAACATTTTGAAAGAAAAGGGTGAAATGGTGTTAGCAGATTTTGGCAAATATATTATTCAGGAAAGGTTACTGAACTGCTTCTAGCTGAGCCAGAATACCCAGTCTTGTTCTGTCTTGTAAAAACAAAAGCATACATGAAGATTTCCCAATTGTACTCCACAAGCTTGCTGAACCCACACAGAATGTAGCACTTGCTCAGAATTATTCCTAATGATTCCCTCCACAGCCAGACCGGAAACCTAAAACTCTTTAATATTCTAGCCTCATTATTCTCATTTTCTATAATTTAACAACTTCTCATATTATTCTTAATGGAAAAGTCATGCAATATTGAACAGTAACTGCTGTTAATTTCCTGCTGTATATCATTTGCATTTTTTGTTGCTGGTGGAGAGTAATTAACATGCTCTAATTATCATACTGATTGTCTTTTTTTAGCTTATGAGAATATAGTCATCTCAACCCTCGTTGATCTTACAATAGTGTATTTTATTGTTTCCAATAATAGTATCCTGGGATATACAAGACAAATTTTTACAGGAAAATTGTATGATTCTGCAGTAGCAGGTTTTCTAAATGGTTCAATTTAGAACAAAGTAATGTAACTTTTTATAGTTCCTATCAAAAAACATGCAATCTTATTTCTGTGGCAGGACAATGCTATCCTTTTTTTTTTTTTACAAAGTGAATTGCAGTTATATTACATTATTATCACACAAGAAAATGTTTTCTTGTATTCTATTCAGATTTTATCTTTTATTCCTTCATACTTTTAAAGATTCATGCTTACAATTTTGCCATGAATATACCTATAAGCAATAATATAGAAGTTACCTTGCAGGGATTTCTGTAATGTAGATTTTTTCCATCCAGAATACTATTTATCTTTATTTAAAATATTAACCTTCAAATTTCTAACATTAGCAACTAAACTTCATGAAACACTATGAAGACAGAATTAAAATGAAGTAAATAACTCTGCTTTTTTTTAAAAAATAGCATAAAACTATTGGCAAAGTTCAACTCACATGTTATGCCTGAACAGACTTTGAGAATAGATAGCTTGCTGCCTTAATAAGGGCTAGCAAATAAATCATTAGGCGAAAGGAATATTCCAGGACTAACTGGTGCTTATCATAGTTGTGAACAAATATTACTTGTAATTAAGTCTTTATTTAAATTCTAATATATTAGAAATTACCCACACACACACACACGGGGCTTTATTTCCCCTCTCTGATAAATGGGTCTAACAATAACATCTACCTTAATTGTTGTTTTAAGCATTAAAATTACTACATCAGGTACTCAGTATATTTTTGATTGCCTTGGGAAATAAGTTTCTCTTTAAAAATTGGTTAGCAATAACATTGTACAAATAAGTTTTAGGTGGAAATAATCTAGCTTTGGGAATGATTGAATCCCGGATATTAGCTGCATCATGAAAATATATTTGCTTCTGATTTTTGGCTCAACTTTGCTGGGCTCCATGTATTGGTTTTATTCTTGGTTTGCAGAGAGTCCCAGTTTGACTGAAGCATTCTTGCTTCATATTCTTTCAAAACCTAAACCAAATTTGCCTTTAAGTTTTGAAAAAGAAGGAGAAGGAGGACGAGGACGAAAGAAAATCAATAATGATTCCATGTTAATCAGAATAATATGACTTATATCACATATGCAACCTAAATTAATTATAACCAAACTTATTTGAAACTAGAACACATGCTATATTCTATATGTAGAGGTGAATTCCCAATGAAACCACATGTCCTAAGGATGGGTGAGATTTCAAATTTCAAGTGAAAAGTATGGACCATTGCCAGATGTATGGTAAACAGATGCTAGAGATCAAAATATAAATCAATAAGATGAACTAAAACCAACTGATAAAAAAATGTATTTGATATAAATGCTATTGAAATAGTTTAGTTTTACTCTGACCTAAAAGCAAACCAAACATGTACATAAAATATAAACTGGAGTAACCCATACAAACTATCAGAATCTCAAGCTTCTCATGAGTAAGAAACATCAACAATAATTTCTTCAAAAATGTTTTTGTGTCATAACAGAAAAGATAGCTATATAATGCTTAGTTTAATTTTTAACAGAGTATTAAATGGCAGATAAATATCAAATTAAAATTATACAAAAATTATAAAACAGCCTGTTGCCGTGGCGCAAGCCTATAATCCAAAGGGCTAGGGAATCTGAGGCAGAAGAATCACAAGTTCAGTGCCAACCTCAGGAAAAGTGAGGTACTAAGTAACTCAGTGAGACCCTGTCTCTAAATAAAATACAAAATAGGGCTGGGGATGTGGCTTAGTAGCTGAGTGCTCCTGAGTTCAATCCCCATTCCCCCCCAAATAATCATAAAATAAAGTAAGTACCCCAAAACATTTGAAATTTTAGTAATAGATATTGGTACATAAATTTTATTTTAGTTGTACAGTGTAAAACAAGCAATAATTTTTTAAAAGCTTGGAAAATGAATGAAGCTCTAAATGAGGGTTAAATGGTGAAAGGAAAATATAAACCGTAGAAAACTTAGTATTATACAAGATATTTAAAGACAGAAAAATATGGGGCAGAACATTTTTTAAATATGTGAAATCATTCTTAAACAAATAGAAAGCACTTAAGAAGCAAGCAAACAAACAAAAAGCAAATACTTTCCCCTGCAGTCTTGCAATTATATTCTATCACCCCCATTTACAGAGATTACTGTAGCACTGTCTGCCAAGGCAGAAATGAGGTTTGAAGATCCTCATAACCAATATCACAGACCAAATTTTACAGAAACTGTAGATGGGTGATTTGGAACTGAAACACAACTTAAAAGCTGGCATAGATAATTGAGTACAAATAAACACATTTAACAATGAGACAAAAGTACAAATAATGGAAACCACACTACAAATTGAGGATATATTTAAAGTGCTAAAAAAAAAACAAAAAAAAAACAAAAAAACAACAACACTGAATCACAATTTTTATCCCTAAAACTATTCCTCGTGTGTTAAGAGTAAACAAACAATTTTTTTTACAGACAAAATATGACAGAATTCCCAATACTATTTCTCTCTCTCTCTCTCTCTCTCTCTCTCTCTCTCATCTCTCTTAATCACTTGAATTTTCTTGACTGAAAGAAAGACTGTAAAATCAGGTTTAAGAACATTTTTTGTTTGTGGTTACTATAATCAATTCATACAGAGTTGCACTGGATAGCATGTTATTTGAGGGAGAAGTGGCTAGAATTTTGAATTAAAACATAGAAGTCAAACAATCAATGGATTATTCTGATTTGGAATATTTTTTTTTCTGAAAGAATTAAAACACTCTGGACAATTTTAGGATTACACATTTAATTTTGTTATGTTCTGGAGCTAAATATGAGATACTGGTTTCAATTAAAATCTTATTTTTCTCTTCACAAGTATTTTCCATAATATTTTCCCTAATATTTTTGTTTTCTTTTTTAATTCTTTTTTTTAGTAAATTACATTGAAACATAATATTTAAGTTAGTTTGGACATAACCAAATGGGATAAAATTTTTGAACATAACAAGCATGGGATAAAAATTTTTCTACTGCAGTGCATAATACTTCATCTTTTCCTCCTTTCCTCCCTCCACCTGTTCCCCTTTGTCTGCTTTACTGGTCTTACATCTATTTGTTTATCATTTATTTTTAAATTACTGTTTTATAGATAAACATAAAGGTAAAGTTCACTTTGGATATTCATATATGTATATAACATTAATTTGCAAATTTCATTCCAAAATTTCTCCCTTTTTCCGATCCTCTTCTCTTGCCCTCAATCCATTTTCTCTATGCCACTAATCTTCCTAGATAAAATAATAGACACTTCTCCATTGGAGAAATACAAATCATAACAAAAAGAGGGAAAAAAATGTTCATCATCTCCAGCAATGAGGGAAATGCAAATGAAAACTACATTAAAAATTCATCTCACTTCAGTCAGAATGGCAATTATCAGGAAAACAAATAATAATTAATGCTGGTGAGTACGAGGGGAAATAGGTACACTCATACATTATTGGTGAGAATGCAAATTAGTACAACCATTTGAAAAGTACTATAGAGATTCCTCAAAAGGCTAGGAATCGAACCACCTATCCCCAAAAGAACAAAAATCAGCACACTATACTGACACATCAATGTTCATAGAAGACAAAGTCATAATAACCAAGTTGTGCAAACAGTCCAGATGCCTGTAAACAGATGATTGAATAAGAAAAATGTAGTGCATGCGTGTGTGTACGCACACATGCACACACACACACACACATACACACATATAATGGAATTTCACTCAGCCATAAAGATTCATGAAATTATGACTTTTGCTGATAAATGGATGGAGCTACAGAATGTAAGTGAAATCATCCAGAATCAGAAATTCAAGGATCAAATATTTCCATAGCCATTTTAAAATTATGATGTTTATGAGATTTGACCTAAGTTGTGTTGCTTATAGCACCCCATCACTTCTTCAACTATTTCAAAAGTGAGTTGATCAAGCTCCCTGTATACAGTTTCTGTGATATTTTGTTGTTGCTGTTTCTATTGTATATCTCCAATTTCATTTTACTATGTTCTGATAAGATGCAAGGAATTCTGTCATTTTCTTATTTGCTAAGACTTGCTTTGTGATATAAAATATAGTCTATTTTGGAAAAAAATTCCAAGAGGACTTGCAAAGAAGATGTATTCTGATAATGTTGAATGAAATAATCTATAAATATCTGTTAAGTCCATTTGATTTATTATATTATTTGGTCTGAAGGGTCTTTAGCTAATTTGTGTCTGAGTGACCTCTATATTGATAAAAATAGATGAGTTGCTGTCTCCCAGTATTGCTGGATTGTAATACATTTGAGTATATTTGATCCTAGAAGTGTTTATGCTATATAATTAGGAGCACTTATGTTTGGGGAATAAATGTTTACTATTGTTATAACTACTTGTAGAATTATTGACTTTAACAGTATAAAATGACCTTTTTCTCTTCTGATTAATTTTGGCCTGAAGCCAGTTTTTTTTTTGAACATGAAAGCAACTACTCCTTGCTTTTGGGTTCCACAGGTTTCAGTAAATACACATTATTTTCAAGACTATGTTTCGGAGTTGCTCTGGGTGTGTCAGCATCATCAATTCACCTTAACACTGCTTTGTATCTTTCTGCAATATTGAAGCCATGGCACACTGGGTGCAACTTACATAGACAGATAGGACACAGATTTAGAGAACAAAGGTCAGCTTCCTCCAAGTGGTTAGAGCCATGCATTAGGAATGTGCTATCTCCTTCCTTTACTGCACTGATCTCCCTTCTATTTTCATGGAATGCTTTCCTTTTCTCTCCCCTTGTTTTATTTTTTTAGATTTAAAGTATGAGAAAAATAATCACATCTCTGACTCTCTGAGTCTAGCTTATTTCATTTAGCATGATGTTTTCTAGTTCAATCTATTTTTTTAAGGATGAGTAAAACTCTAATATATGCATGTCACATTTTCTTTCTTCATTCATCTGTTGACTTGACTGTTATAAGTTGTACTGCTATAACATTGATTTGTCTATCAATAATGGTATGTTGATCTTAGAAGTTTTTGATAAATACCTTGTAATGTGATGGCTGTGTCATATGGTAGTTCCATTACCAGTCTTTGGAGAAATCACCATAGTGCTTTCCAAAGTGGTTGAAACTAATGTGCAATCCCATGGAAAATGTTATTTCTCATATCCATGCCAGGATTTGTTAATATTTAAGGTCTTGATTATTACCATTCTGACTGGAGTAAGATGTATTCGCAATGTATTTTTGAATTTTATTTCTCTGATTGCTACTGTTGTTAAACATATTTTCATATACTTATTAGCCATATGTATTTCTCCTTTTCAGAAATATCTGTTCTGTCTTATGCCCATTTATTCATTATATTATTTGGTTTTGTTTGTTCATTTTAGTTGGTGTTTAGTTTTTTGTGTTCTTTATTTATTTTGGAAGCTAATCTTCTATCAGTGGAGTAGCTGGAAAAAAAGTTTTCCCATCCTGTAGGCTTGCTATTTATAATCTTAATTGTTTCATTTGCTACACAGAATCTTTTAAATTTAATGCCATTTCTTCTGTGAATTTTTGTCTTTTTATCTTGACCTTTAGTGGTTTTATAAATGAAATTGTGCCTTTACCAATATATTGTATTGTAAGCTTTTGTTTTCTTCTACCACTGCAAAATTTCTGGTCGAATTTCCAGGTCTTTGATCCCCTTTCAGTTGAATCTTATTCAGGGTTAAAGAGAGAGAGAAATGTAGTTTCATTCTCCTACAATGAATATTCAAATGGTTCATAGAACCACTTTTTAAAAATGTCACTTTTTAAAAATGTTTTGACACCATACATTGGCACAATACATCAAGTATCATGTGACTATATCTATGTGTATTCGTCTCTGTATATTCTATACTATTCTACGTTTGTTTTAATGCCTATACCATATTGTGTTTATTATGATAGTTCTGTAGTAGAATTTCAGATAAGATATCATTTTGAAATTCAACTTTTTAAATTCTTTATACAGTATTTAGCTCATTTTCTTATCTGTGGATTGTTTCTGGATTGTTATAAATTTTGGAGTTGTTTTTTTGTCCCATTCCTCATGATTTCTGAGGTCCTAAGTTTGTGTATCTATTGTGATGGATTCCTCTTCCTCTTTTATGTGGGAACACTTCTGGATGAGGGATATGTCTTAGCTTCAACACATTTGATCATCATAATCATTGTTAAGGTCAACCTGCAATTCCATTTTAAGAGGAGAAAGTAACAACCAGTAATAGAATTGAGAACAAACCATGTATCTACAGATGTAAAAAAGTTATTACTAGTGATCTGTATAACTCTACTAGCCAAAAGAAAAGTGGATAATAAATAATATTGAATAGACTAAAAGTATTTAATATTCATGACAGTATACTAACGTGAGTTGGAAGAAGGGATAGAATATTAAAAATGTAGGCAAAATAATGAATAAAAAAAGGAAAAAAAATAAGGGAGAAAAGGAGATAGAGGATATAAAAAAGAGAGAAAAATGAAGAAAAGAGGAAAGAAATGGAGAAAAGAAAGAAAAGACATCAACAGAGGATAAAATTAATTGACAAAATATATACACTTAGGTAAAACTCTAATAAAAACACAAAATGAAGAAAGACAATAAGAATCTGTTTATACCAAACACTTACTATAATAATTCATGAAGTAATTTGGTTTTCTTGATTAAATTTTTTAAATGGAGACATTTCTTTCTAGGGTTCCTATTTTAGAAACTCCCCATCATGAAGAAATTTGTGTAGCACAAATACATGTTGTTTATTTGTTTTCAGCTCTGACTCACATTGGTCAAATTTGTCAGGGGACTCTGTATGCTGATATCCATCCCTGGCATGGCTATCAGCATCTATTGTGGAAGCAAGTTTGTCTCAAGGTAAACTTCATCCTCAAAATTATTTTGTTCTTGTGACCAAGGGTAAAAGATGTACCAAAGTGCCTCTGGAAGGGCCATAGGCCAGCCCTCTCATCTGTAAAGCCTTTATATTGAATCAGATGTCAATCCTTAATTTGAAAGCCCCAGTTTGTATGCTAGGGGAGGGGTGGAGGACAAGCCAATATATCCTCCAGATTTTCCTGGGCATGGTAGAGGTTGTGGTGGTTCTCTGATAGGGTGTCATGGAGTCCCCCAACTCTACCCCACAATTTCAGTCCCACCCACTGTCAGCCACACTCCTTAAGGAGGGTTCAGTTTGTTATTTTAAACAAAAACACCTTTCATTGTTTTGTTTTTGTTTTTGTTTTACCCTGTGGGTTGTTTGGCCAGCAGTCTTATTTCTATATCTGGATTAACTTACAGCATGCAGATACATGGATATAGCGAAAAGTAAATGTAGGTGGCAGTTTGGTACTAGAAAAGCAAGCACACCAAGAACAAGAGAAAAATGAAATAAAAAATAGAAAGCAAAATGTGAAAAGCAAATATAAACCTCAGGAATTTCTAGTCTCTCACTCAGTTATTCCCAATAGTCTTTTCAAAGGATTACCACTTTTCTACTTTCACTACCTTTTCTGGAGAGTGCTGTTACTTTTTCCTCTAGTGGTTCAGCTTGCCGTATTTGAATTTATTTTGTGCTTAGATTGTGAATCTGTTGGACAGAGACACCCATTTATCTTAAATTCAGTGGGAGAATTTATTTCTACTCATTGAAGGGGTGGTACCCTCCCCCACAGAGCCACTGAATCCCCATCACTGCAGCAGTCTATTCCTTTCATTAATTCTTTATTTATTCTTGAAATTGATGTTTTGGTTTTCATCAAGGTTCTAGCTCTGCTGGCATTTCCACACTGCTGCTATAGAACTATTGTTTTAGTTCTTTCTTGAAGAGCTTTTATGATATTGTGGGTTCCTCTGATCTATAGTTTTTCCTCCACATGGAGCTATTTAGTATTTTAAATTTATTTTTAACTGGTATTTAAAAGCCATGAAATTGTATATGTTCATAGAATACCACATGATGTTTTGAAAGTGTATGTATATTGTACTATGTTCAAATCAGGGTAAGCATATCTATTCCCTAAAACACTTACTGTTTCTTTGTGTTTAAGACAATCAAAAAAAGCTTTTCTTCTACATTTTTGAAAAAAATGCAGTATATTATTATTATAATTCATAGTCACCCTACTGTGACTCAACACACCAGAATGTCTTGGCCTTTTGTCTGTAACTTTTTCCTCACTGACCGAATTTTATCAATCCCACCATCCCTGTAAAAACCCCAACCTTTTTGTACTCTTAATATGGGTTTAAATTCATCAGATTTTTGTAAAGTATTTGTAAGGAGGTTTAAAACACTTGAAGTTTTTTTATGCCCTTTGACTCATTAATCTCACTTAAAGAATGCTATTAATTTATTTTAAATATTAAATAATTTTTCCAAAGGAAGCAATAAGAAATACATTTAAAACATTAGATAAGCCAGTTAGGTAAGGTAGTACATACCTGTAATTCCAGCTGCTGGGGATATTAAAGCAAGAAGATTACAGTTCAAGGCCAGCTTCATTAATTTAACAAGGCCCCAATCAATCCAGCAAGATTCTGTCTGAAAATAAAAAAAAAAAAAAGGAGGGGCTTGGAATGTGGTTACATGTCCCTGGGCTCGATCCCTAGTACCAAAAAATATATACAATAAAAATTCTAAATTAATTATTTTACATAGTATTAGCAATTGCATGATTTGGAACATATATTTTCATTTATGATCTATTTAGACTTTAAGAATTGAAAGTTTATTGACAATTTTCTTTATGATCTTTAGAAAGTGACTGCCACCATGGAATGATTGCTAAGTAAATTTTGTAAATTACCATGTTAAACACAAATGATAACATTAGATATTTTAAAAAATGATGATTTTTGATATGAAAAGTCATATAACCATAAAACCTAATTATCAAAACTGTAATTATTTTGACCATGAAAACTTATTTCAATTCTGCATTACACATCAGAGTTCCTCAGGAATGTTATTATACTCTAAAGTTTATATTCTGTTTTAAGCAAGAACTAAATATTCTTAAAATTTTAATAATATAAAGCCATACATTAAAACACCCATAACCCTGAACCAATACACAAAAGGAAAATAACTTTAAGTGACTAGCAATAATGTTCAACATGCCATATAAATGGCTGAAAGTACTCCCCAAACAAAAATTTTAGACAGCTAAGAAACCTTCTAAGTCTGCTAAAGATGGTCATAATTTTGGAAAAAAAAATCTTAAGAAAAAATAGATATTATAATGTATATTCCAATACTGAGTTGATGAATAGACTTTTGAAAATCTCATGAAAAAATGCTTGGTTTTCTAACATTTTAATGCAGTCAATTAAAACTAACAAACTATAGATTGAATTACAGAGTATCTTCATAATATGTATTTCCTAATAAATCCAATTGCTAATATTTTAAATGGAAGTCTGTTATCATATATCGACTGTCAACAGTGTCTTTATGAAGTTTTGTGTTTCTCAGTCATCAAATTGGGACAGTGAGAAGGTTGCTGTCCTCCTACCACAAATAAAAGAGCTCCCTCTGCCAGGAAAACTAATTAGGCACACAGTGACTGCCTGATTACTTGGCTCTAGCACTACTGTGCTTCCTCACAGGGTCCTTCTGAAACTAAAGCATTTCTACCAACTGCGGCTTTAACTTTCATTAAAGTGTTAGGAAAAGACATAGGGGGTCAAACCACGAAATAACTCACTGCATTGTTCCTAACCATTTCTTGACAATATGCCTCATGTATTTATTACTAATAAGTGCTTTAAAAATATACCCCAAAGCAATCATCCATGAATTCATCTAAACTTTTCTTCTTCGGCTATGTTTTAAGCCTGTGTGAACATCGAAGGTATAAGATTTTCATTAATAAATTTGCCATAGATTTCTGTCACACAATGCTTTGAAATACATCTCATCAAGCAATTTCAAAGATTTTTTTTTAATCCAGATCTACATCTAATCTCTAAGGCAGATTCATATTTTTTTTTTGACTATGGATTCTTCATGGAGAGATTAGGGGTATAATATATGCCCAGCACAGTGCCCACAAAACATTAGCCGCAAGACAAATTTAGTTTTGTTTGTTCGTTCCTATAATTTCCCTGAAACTAATTCTTCTAATCCTTAAGACATTTCTTCTACTTCAAGGTTGTGGAGTTAAATTGTTCAGTCTCTATGAAGTCACATTAACCTCTGATGTTATCAGGTTTAGATATTGTGTACTGTCATCTTCTATCTGGATTTCAATACCATCTTCTCATTGGCTTCTTTATGTTTCTGTTCATTCCCTTAAGAGCCTGACCTCAATATGGTGGTGAGAGTGCTGAAAAACAACAACAAAGCAGAAAGAAGAAAAAAAAAATGAGTCAGTTCTTTTACTTCTCCTCTGAACTCCATTGGTTTATCATCTATGATAGAAAACTACAGACTCCATATCCTCACTCTTTGCCCCATGTCACACATTGACTGATTACTCTTTTTGCTTCAGCCATCCTGAATATCTTGCTTCCTTCTTTTACTTTCCTCCTATGCCTCCCTTTCCTCCTGTTTTGAATGAAAAGTATACTGTAAGGGACCAGTGACCACCGGAGGAAGAGACCACCAAGAGACTGACTTCATGCAATAAGCAGAAGGGGATTTATTGAGATTCCACCATGCTGGGGCTCCATGCCCACTCAAGAAGGGAGAGCAGCCCAGATCCCAGAGCCGGGGTTGAACAATGCTTAAGTACACTTTTTGGGGAGGGCGGGGACTTTACATACATCACAGTCTCCTTCAACAAATCACCATACACTGCGGGAAAGTCAAACAACAATTCTTAGACTTGATTAGTACATACATTGGAAGGAACAGGGCAGGCTGGAGTGATAGGTCATTCCTAAGGAGGGGGTTACATTTATACTGATTGGTTTAGGCCCTGAGGTGTGTACGTGCTGGACTGCACGGTTTCTAGGAGGGGGTTGTTTTTACAGAGCAACCAGATGGTTAGGGGAGATTTCAACATACATTCCAGTGGCTTTTCGGGGAGTTGTTTTAAACTTCTGCATGAATTGTAGGTTCCAGGAAAACAGAACTTAATTTCACTTCAGGAAATTGCAACTTAACAGAACTTTAAAAATTTCACAGAACTTAAAACAAATCTTAATCTTATCCTTTACATTTTAACTCAGGCTTTGCAGCTTAGAAACTTTACCCTTTCAATACAATTCTACTCCTTCTCCAGGACCTTTACAAAAAAGACTTCCCTGTCCCATCTTAGAACAAATTTCATCTAAGTTGTGTCCTATATCAGATTACCCAAAGAGAAAGAGAATGTCTTACAACATCTCCATGTTTTCTTAGTAAGCAACAATATTTTATATATGTGGAAATATAGACTACATTCATACAGAGTAATGTATAGAACACTTGAGATAAATACTTCTTTTTACTTTTGTAATTAAACCTTGTGAGGCTTAATTTAATTAATTAAACCTAAGAGACTGAATGCTTTGAATCGTAACACAGAATATGGGCAAAAATCATTGAAAGTAAAGTGAATGTAAAGCCAGAATTAGACAGGCAGTCAGTGTAGACAGGTAAATCGAGTCAGGTTGGGTCAAGGAGACCAATTTTGAGTGAGTCTGGGAAGTTAGAGACTGGCTCCTGAGGGATCTTATCAAGTACCTGCCCCCCCAACCTGTTGCCAAGGTAACCTGTCCCAGGAAATTCCCCTCCCTACAGGGAGCTATAAGGTTGTTAACAAGTCCTTGGCTACTCCATCCTACTGTTACCGCTGTTGACCGGTGCCGAGTTCTTGCTTCCCCAATGTTGAAGAATAACACCAAAGAAGCACGCCGAGGCAAGGTCAGAGTAGAAATTAGAAGTTTATTAAAGGACAGCAGAAAAGACTTCTCCCGGAGGAAGAAGGGGACCCAAGAGGTGGAATCCGTGGAAGGGATGTTGTCTCCCCTTTTTATAGTTCTTTCAGTGATGGAATGTAGGTGGGAAGGCCCGAGGGGTGGGACACAGGTGGGCCAAAGAAGTAATCTGGTCAGGAAAGACTTCTGAGTCAGCACCTTTTTGCTGGGGCTGTTCATTAACATTTCTTTGAGGTGGACTTTGGCCTAGGGCCTTTTTGGGACTTCATTAACATTCCATGAGTTGTCCTGCGTTTCCCAGAATCATTGCCAGCATGGCCTCCATTTTAGATTTCACTCGGTATTAGACCCGGATTTATCTAACTACACTGACTACCTAACTTTAAATCTGGCTTCACTACCCTTCCCGCTTCAGTCCACCTGTTTCCCACCTTCTGGCCCTCCCACCTTCCTGGGCCTAGTCACCTATGCAGGAGGGAGAAAGATAAGGGAGGGGAAGGCAGGAGAACAAAGGAAGCCTAGGACATATAAAAAGGGCAGAACACCTTGCTTCTTGGGATACCAGGATACCAGCTAAGGCCTCCTTCTCCCTCGAGAGAGAAGTCGATGTTACCCCATTTTAAATAAACCCTGGTTCATATGCTTTTCAAAGCGTGCTTCTCTAATGTTCAAACTTCAGTTTGTGAGGAAGTAGGACTCATCACTGATAACTGGAGGTATCAAATGTATTTTCCTTTTTTTTCAGATTTAGGGTGCCCTTGTAGTTTTAATTACTTTGTGTATTTGAACCATGGAATATTGACTATGCATGTTTAAGTTAATTTCTCTTTATTAAATCTCATAACTTCATTGCAAATTTAGTATTTCCCAGTATTAAAATAAGAGGAAAAATAGGGAAATTATTTTAGTAAAACGTCTTTTAAGGGAGTTTGTGAAATATTATCTCTGTGATAGGGAAAGCACAGTGCTTGCCAAAATGCTAGGGACCATTATACCAAGCATTTTGGCAAGCACTTTAGAATTAATTTTACCTGGAACAAAGGACATATATTGTTTTAAGGATGGAATGGTTTTATAACTGGATAATACATGGTTAAGAAATACATAATAAATAGCCTGTGTAGGAAAAACTTCAGTGTCACTCTTCACTGTGCATTCAGAAAATCCTAGAAGTAGACACAATAGTGAGAAATATCACCATGTGTGCTCCCAAATCCACACACTATGAGAATTTTATTTTTGGTCATTTTGTTTGTTTGTTTGTTTTGCTTCAATTTTTTAAAGATTTCTTTTTCCAGGAAAATCTAAATAAATTGAGTTATTAAACATTATTTTTTTCTTTAATGAAAAAAATAGCAAATATCTGCTTTATGATAGCCAGTGTTCACATACTGTACAATGATAAAGTTAATTCCTATTGTCATAATATTCATCAAATTCTTTTACAAAAAGGCAAATGGTTCAAATAAGGACAACAGTAAGACATTTAATTTTTTTTCCACAAAATAAGCAATATTTGCTTTACAAGTTTTAAGAAAAATATTGTTCTTTTTCTTCAAGTTTTCCCCAAAGAAAAATTCTAATGAATTTCTCATATAAAATTATATCAGTTTCCAATATAAAAACAAACAATTTCCAAAAGAAACTGACATGGATTGAAAGATATTATCTGTGTTATATAGAGAGTAGTGATAAACCTCAGTGTCCCAACAGCTCTAATGAGTGGAGCCAAGTGGTACAGAATTAGGTGTTACAACTAATTTTGTTTAACATTCTAAGCAGCAATCATTTAGATGTAGTGAATAACAAATTAATTTTGTTTACAGTGAGCATGATATTGTACAATCTTTTGAGGATTTTTATACTCAGAGAAAGTGAGTTATGTTCCTCAAAATAATTTAAAAATTCTATATGTATATATGTTTTATGTGTTTATCAAAACTATTTAAAATGGATAATGATTCTTGGAAATTTTATTTAAAAGGCATAAAAAAGCTACATTTGTAAAATTTATGATTTGTTTATACCACAATAAAAAATTACAATAAATAAAACATTTTGAATTTAAAAAATCCCACTTTTATATAAGAAAAAACAATCAATGCCTATTATGTACATAAATTGACATTTAACACTGTACATCATAAATGTGTACAAACAAATATGTTTTAATCAAACATTTAAAAAGTTTTTAAAAAGATGTTTTAAATTATCTTATCAAACTCCATATGTTTGTATAATCAAATTAATACTTAAAAACAAAACAGATATCCAGCAATAAGATAAAGGACTTAAAATAAGAACTTCTGTTGTCCTTAACTATGATGTACTTGGTTATGCAACCCTTAATTCCTTACAATACTATAGGGTTATAAAATCAATTGCTGAAAAAATAAACAAATATGGGGAAAAAAGCTACATTTACTTAAAATTTATAAATGCATATTAGAACTTAAAGTACCTCATATCAGAAAATCTGTTTTTTGTTTGTTTGTTTGTTTTTGCAGAGGTATAATTTGATGAAGGCTAAACATTACATCATTATTTTCTATATATTCTACACAATAGATCATCCAATAACCTAGAGGTATCATGTGCTCAGATATTCTCATAAACTGCAAATAAATTGAAGTAACATAAAAACAAATATTTACATTTATTTTATAGATCCCATACAAACATGTCTATGACAAAAATATGATTAAAATACCTAAAATGATAATACTATATAATGCAATATGGAATGATCAAATTTGCTTTTTGACATGACTTGATTACTATCCTGGAAAAGGGCATAAGACAGGAACCATCAGAAACCCAGGATAAGTAGCCCACTGCTGTAGATAAATGTGCCTCTGGCATCTTTGGGAACTGCAACTGACTGGTCAAAGGCACATATCTCCTCTGGGTAACTTCATAGGAAGCGCCAATCAGTGTCATCTGTGTACACCAGCTGCGTAGTATGTCATCCTGCATTAAGGTAAGAATTTGCAGCTATCCTTCTACTGAGCAAATCAGGATCTGTCTTTTCAATTTGCAAGTGAAATTTGATCCAGCTTTTAGAAGCAAAGTATCACATTGGTAGTTGATAATGGATTGAAGTGAAGTATTCTTTCCTAGATTTCTTAAAGAGCGAGATATGCATCAAGCTATTAAAAGTGACACTTGATTACATTGGACTTCTGGGTCATAACAAAGAAAAGATGAATAGAGGATAAAGCAATTCTTTGAAAAATGGGAAGAGAATGAAGGGAGTCTATGATACAATTTATTTTTCAATTATCATAGACATTCAACCCCTATTTTTGGTGAAGTCAAAACTGAATAAAATTCTTCATGTGCTGTCTTGTAAAGAGCATAGGTGCATGTGATCATGAAGAAAGTAGAACAGAGGTATTGAAATGTCATGTTCTTTAAACAGACAGTCTGGATTCAAATTCCAGAGTCAGAATTTAATAGCCATGAGATGTTTGATAAAACCAGTATGCTCTCTGTGCTTCAGTGTCATCATCTGAAGTATCACATGACAATAATTTGTACATAATATTTCTGTAAACCAGCACATGACAAATGCTTAGAATTGTTGCACACATAAGAATACAAAGTTGTTAATTGTACATATTTTCAAAGTTCTGCTCTTTTAATGATGTCTGCATTCAGCAAATATATTTCTTATAAGAGCAACACCTGGAAATGTTACATTGGAATTATCTTTATAACATTAATTTTTATTAAATTACATGACTTTTCCACACTACTACTCTAGAGTTTTCTGTTTGGTGATATTTTTTTAAATGGAGAACACTACCATACATATTTTTTCAACTTTTTTTTACTGCCTGCACGCACACACACACACACACACACACACACACTCAGTCACTGATTCATAGACCTATTTTATATTCCTCACATTAAATTGTCTCTTCTATTCCTACTTTGAACCAAACTCTTGCTTTCATCTTTGCTTTCCCTCCTAAAATTTTAGGATCTGTTCTTCCTGAATATTGAACTTAGTCAACAGTGCTTGTTGGAATTTTTTTTTAAGCTCCAGAATTTAGAGGTTGAGTTCAGTTCTTCTAATGTTCTGACTGCATGCATATTCTGACATATAAGTTAATATCCATGGATTAGACAATTTACATTCACTCATAATCACAAAGTTCCTCTTAAAAACTATTTTCCTGAAGCAAAATTCAAAGAGAGAAAAATCATGAACTAGTTTTAAAAATGCAGGAAATCAGCCTGCACATTTTGGAGTGTACTGGAGAAAAGTTGTGTTTTCTAAACCATTTTATTTCTGTAAACTACTTATAACTTTGAACTGGTAGAAAAACATAGTCTGATAATAAATAAGGTTTCCGTTAAAAGGCAATTTCCACAAACCTAAATGAAGTAAGAATAGGATGAAACACATTATGGAGAAACAAAAGGAACTGGAAAACAGCAAAACAATCCAGACAAACTATTAAAATGCTTTATTTAACCATCAGTGAAAAGTGTTCTCAAGAAGGACTAGATATGTGAAATTTTATAACTTCTATAGATCATTTATAGTCTGTTGTACAGAGTTTTTATTTAATTGCTTCATAAAACGTATATAATTTAAGAAAAAGCAAGTGTTTTATGTGATGATATGTGGTTTTTATTGTTTTGAACTAGAAATATGTTCAATAGTAAGTAGTCCTACTATCTGATTAGGAGTTAAAGACAAATTTCATTGTGATAGTAGATTCTAGAACCAATTTATTCTCTTCAAAACTATCCAATAGCTTATATGAGGAAGTTATTTTGACTTAAATATCTGAACTAGTTCATCACAAGTGATATAGCAAGAATTTCATTACTTAAAATAGAGATCCTGTGGTTTTCTGATTCAGTTATTATTATAAGTTGTATTAAAACCTTTATGGGCAATAGGGAAAATTTATTTAATATCATTTTGATTCAAATTTCTGTAGCGATATTTTTACAGTGGTGATTTGGAGCCTCAATTATATGTTGGTTTATATGTTTAGAAGAAAATTTTGGACACAACTAGTAAATTATATATTTCACAAATAATCTGTAGAAGATATCAATTACATCACTGCTTAAGTGACTGTTATACTATAGATATGATTTGCAGTAAAAATAGAATTTCAGCATTCCAGCTGCTTCAGAAAAAAATATTAAAATCTATGTTATTCATCAAATCTTTGTTTCAAAGTGTTAGATTTTGAGAAGGATTGACCCTATGTACAGTAAATAATAAGAGTGTATAACTAGATCAAGCTGCATCATGAAGATCATCAGTGAACTTTATATGTAACCACATTATTTCCCCTCTTTGCCGAGCTAATTTTTTTTATATTTCAATTGAGATTTTGCCTATATATTTTTTCATGGGATCTTATTTTTTTAAAGTTACCAATATAATTTCTTACTAATTTATTTGAAATATATTATTGAAAGTATAACTTCATACATCCCATCAATTCATTGCAAGCTGGCAGTCTGTAGTATATATTGTCTATATTGACATAGACAAAATTACAATAAAACCATCCAAAACTTGGCAACCAGAAGAGCAAATAGGAGGCTTTGTAGAGCATGTTGTTAGATAGATGTATTACTTCTTACAATGATAAATGACAGAAAGATTTCTTTCTCTTCCCTTCATAATATAAGAAAATTTTAGTATGCATTCAAATTCATGAGGAGCTACACTTGAGTACCATGTTGGGCCATACAAATAATGATTATATAGATCATCCACTAATTTCTCAATCAGTAAAACACCTCTATTTTCCTTAGGAAGACTGTATGTGGTTTGAAGAGGGAAAAATAACTTCCAGGTAACAGGTTTTTTTAATCATTTTTAATTGGTCATGGGTGTGCACATAACACATAACTCATCAGAAATCCTGGTCAGGATATTATTTTACTTAAAATCAAAGAAAAACTTTCAATTCCTTGCCAGTGATGGACATGTGAGGCTCTCTATCTGTCACTGGCAATTCTCCTTCTACACAAACATGATCTGCAGTGTAAAAGAATGAATTGAAAAAAAAAAAAAAGCAGAGGTAAATGTAAATATAGATTGTTCTGACAGTCTTTGAGGGTTCAGCTTCAGTGGACCAGTAAACCCAGGTTCTTCTCTAATTGTGCTGTGATTCAGTGTATGAGCCAATGCATTCTTATTTTTATGCATATTTTAATTGCATTGCCATTATTCACAAAGAAAAAAGTCATATATCCATATGTGTTTGTCAACTTTTTATTACTACTGTAAAAAGTACCTGACACATCAACTTATAAAGATGAAAGGGTTATTTGACTCCTGTGTTTGGACCTATCAGTCTATCATTGATTGGCTCCAAAGATTTGAGGCTTTGCACCTGTGTGGTACCTCATGGCAAGAACATATGGTGAAACAAAATTGTTCTACTGGTGGAAGGAAAGAGACAAGACAGAGAAAGGGTATGCCCACAATGAAATCTCCCACTAGGTGGCACTTCAAGTTTCACCACTTCTCATTTCTGCCAGGCTGGTCACTAAGCCTTTGATATATGATGTTTGGAGGACATTCTGATTCCAAGCTATTTTCAAGACAGAGATTTCTAACCTCTGTTTTACAAATGGTAGGAATTCAATATGTACCTAATGAATACAGTGTATTCAAACAGAGGAATATGTTAGCAAGGAGAATCCAGATGCCTCAAAGAAAATGAGTGATGAAGTATGTGGATTTCGAAGGCAAATGAGAGCTGTCAGTGCCAGTTAACAAGAGGTTCAATAATACCACATTTGTATAAAATAATATCAAAATACATTTCTAAGAAGAATTTGTGTGGGATTCTGAAAAACTTGTGTTGGAATCCTGCATTAAACACCTACAGGATATATAAATTGGGAAAGGTACTTAACATTTTTAATATTTTATATTTTTATCTGTAAAGTTGGAATAATAAAAGGAACTGTTATAGTTGACTTTGAGATTTATTTGATAATGAATTAAAGCACTTAATAAAGTGCCAGCTTCTGAAAAATGGTTCATTATTATTATCGCAACAAATGCAAACATAGAAATATTATTTTATGTGCTTCAAACTTTAAAAATAAAGAATGAATTTTCAAACAGCTCTATTTTTTTTCAAACTAAGTGTTAACATCACAATTTAATAAGTTGTTTCATATTGGTATTTTTTCTGCATGTTATGTACATATAAAATGTATAAAAGAAACCCACATAAATTCTATTTGTTACTGAACTAATGTTTTAGATTCCTGCATTAAATAATATTTTTATGTATATATAATATATTATATATACAATATATATATTATATGATATATAATATATATAATATTTTCTTTT
>NW_025999982.1:29413143-29433672 GCF_001458135.2 Marmota marmota marmota
GCAAGCATCACTCTAATTTTTTTCATCCATCATTTTATTGCTCATGAACGTGGACATTGTCCAAGAGAAGGTTAAGAACAGACATTCCAACCTGAGTAATCCTGTATTTTACTCTTTTCCTGAATACTGATATAAACTATGATTTTTATATATGGGCAAATCAGTCCGTGAATATGAAATGCATAATTCTGAAATAATAATCATTGAAAAAGCTCCCATTATCCACTTATCTCAGAAACAACCAAAAAATGTAATAAAAATGGCAGAAATAGTCAAAACATATAAGTAAAATTATAAAGGTTGGGCACTGATGTGAACCATTCTAAAAAGGTAGAAGTTATGCTATATTTTACCCCTCTCTAAAGACATCACCTTAAGTTTTCAAGTTCTTTGGGATAACACAGTTGGATTTATCACAATGGCCACCTGCATGCTTTCTCTGTAGGAATTAATGGCCTTTATCATGCAGAGGTCAATAGTTCTAGATTGTTTTTTTTTTCCCTTTGAATTTGTTTTGTATAATTGTTTCATGGGAACTGTGCCAGTTTTTAGAATTACTTTGCATTTCACAAATATGTCATTTTAATGCAAATGATAAAATGCATAAAAATGAAAAAAAATATTGCTCAGACTTACTTTTGTGAGCAATATGTTCTGGTGAATATATTTTCAATGGAAAATGCAATATCAGACTAAGCCTTTCACCTATATACCAGCTGGTAGATTCCATTTACAAATATGGCTTTTGGATCTCTTTTATTATATCCAAAAAACAGTAGCTTTAGAGAGTTTCAAGTTTTTTTTCTCTATAAAAGTGAAAATTTTTGCTGAACTAATTCCGTAAAATGACACTTAATTTCTTCCTATCTGAAGAAGTCATGGATTTAAATAACAGATAGCTAAGATACTTTTATCCATTTGTCTCTTGATGGGCACCTAGACTGGTTCCATAATTTGGCTATTATGGATTGTTCTGTCATAAGCAGTATGCAAAATGAACCCCGCTGTTATGTAAAAATATAACACATTAAAACACTAAAAGTGTGTAAATTCAAAAGATACTTTTATCGTTTTAATATTTATTTTAGTTTCTATGCACTATTTTTAAAATTATTATAACATAGCACTTATTTTGATATTTTATTATTCTACTTTCATATATATATTGTAGTAACTAAGACTGGTTAAGACAAATTTTAGGGCTTGAATTGGTATGGTTTCATAGATTTGGAAAGTTCTCCCATCATTTTCTGTGTCTATTGTTTATATAACATGGAATTATTTGTTCCTGCAACACAGATGTGAAATGTTATGGCATTTAGACAGTTTTAAATCCATTTTTTAATTTTTTTCTTTTAGACAACTTTTTCAATTACCTTCTATTCGTAAGTTCCCTAAAATAAAATTTGAATTTCATATTTTTCTTATAGAAACATCTGTTTCACAGTGTTCTCAAATTTGATGGCATAAAAAAACAGTCAAGATATCAAGTCAATATGAGGCAATCTTCATATACCTGGTTATATTTTGTGTCATATCTGTAATGTATATTTTTCTTTTGTTCAACTTTTCAAGAGCTTTTCAAAAATAAGTCTATTAAAATAAACTTACTTGTGTATTTATCTTTCCTGAATACACAAGTAGTAATTCTTAAATTATATTAAGCTTAGTATTCTCCAGGCATACATTGTTATTTGTTTTATATATACATAAACGGAAGATTTAATTATTTTTCTTTTTTCTACAACAATAGGATTTTAGATGATATAGTAGATCTTTTACTTCATGTCATAGACTTTTACATGTTTGTCACTACATGTTATTATATTTATTTTCTAAATGTCTTTCTTTGTAGTTTTATCCCTCTTTAGTTTTAAAATTTAGAATTTCCTTCAATATATTTTTAAGTTTCCATAATAGTGTAAGCTATTTAAAATTTTTAAGTATACTTCACTTATTTAAATGTAATTTTTGCTTGGTTTTTAAAGAGATAATTGTCTATTATGCAGTTTTATTAGAATACTTCAATCTTGGAGTGTATGTTTGCGTGTGATTTAGAATATGATCTAGATTGAGAAATTTTCATGATATATGTGCACATGTGTGTGTAGGGACATAGAAAGAGATCATACATTTTCAGGAGTACATTCAGATGAAAGCAAAAGAGTGCTACTCATTTGAATACTCATTGAAATAGAAAATTAAAATTCTGATACTTTTAGTATTTGTCAGTGCATTAATTAGTACCTTTAATATCCTACAAATGCCCTCATGTTGGAGTCTTGATCACCAGGGAGGTGATAGAGGGAGGTGGTGAAAACTTTAAGAGGTGTAGTAAAGTAGGAAGTCTTTAGATTGTTGAGGGAATGCCCTGAAGGATTCTATGTGAACCCAGCCTCTTTTCATAATCTGGTTTGATCCCTGGTTATGAGATGAGAAGTTTTATTCCACCAAATGCTCCCACCATGATCAATTGTCTCACTACAGTAGCAACAGGACCAACTAATCATATATATTTCTTCAAAGTCGTGAACTAAAATGAATATTTTTCTTTATAAGTTATCATCTAAGACACATATTATAGTGAGAGTAATTTGAATAACACATTGATAAACTTTTAATCCCTGTAATGTAAGACTGAGATATTACTGTATTTTACATATCAGTGAACTGAGACACTGAAGGAAAGCTTTGGACTCTCCTGCACTAGATCTTCTTTCTTTTGGGATTTGAGTCTGATTAAAGAGTAATAAATTCTTTCTTTCCATTCAGAGAAATATGATTTTTGTGACTTTTGTGAGGAATAAGAGTCTGAAATGATAAGGTCATCTTAGCCTAGCTTTTATGAGAATTACACATTTCCTTTACTTTTTTCTCAGAGGCAACAGGTATTATTTGAGAAGTCTAAACAACCTGAAGATGTAATTGTGTTAGTCTAAAATAAGCAGGAGAAAAAACTTTTAAAAAAATCTTAAAAAGGAGAGAATAGACAAGAAAGATTGACTGGGAGAGAGACTGACCATTCCTGGTCAGTCCCCAGCTATTCCAGTGCCCAGAGATAACAGTCGTACCAGCTGTGGTCACTGACATAATGGGGAAGAGATAAGCCATCTCTTTCATCTTGTGACCCACATAACTGTGAGACTTAATAATGAATTGCACCATTTGCATCATTGTTTGTTAGGTAGCAATAGGTAAGGTCCTTTTTCTTGCTCTTTCTCATGCATTGTAAAGCATATATTGTGTTCTTTTTTGGTAATTTTTCATATTAAAAACAAATTTAACACAATTTATTTACTTATTCTTATTTATTCTGCTATTTATTTTCATGAATATAAATGCAAAACGATAAAAATCAGAATCAAATATCATTAAAGGCATGTATAGATGTTGTTGTCTTAATTTTTTAAGGTTTAAAATTCTGTTGACCTAGCTTTCTTTTTAAATGTTAATATTTGGATTTTATTTTATTGCTTAATCCTCTGATATACTTCACATATTTGTTTTATTTATGTATCTTATCTTTATCTACATCACCTATATTATACTTATAAGTGCCCTCTACTTCAAAATTATATTTATATCCTTACCAATTAAATGACTAGTTGGATAGAAATAATTTACTGAGTTTTTTATATTTTTAAAGTAAAGCTCCAAAGTTTTACCTATATATGTTGGCACTTACTGTGGAAGGAGGAAATTCACTATGTTTCTAATTTTTGTTCCTTCTCACTTATTTTATTTTGGATTTTGGATATGTATGTCATACTGACTTTTTATAAAGAGAAGATAAATTAAGACATAAATATTCTTAAATAATTTAAATTAACACTTTTTTAGTTTTTCATTAAAAATCAAATCATGTAAATCATTTTACTTAAAACTCAAATCATTATATTAGAATGTTTCACATTACTTTTTTCCCTGTTCTCTTAATTTTTCAATTCTATCCTGTACAAATAGACAGGTTTTTAAACCATCTCTGATTTTTTTCCCTCTATCTTTATCTACTCAGTGATATTCTCTGAAGTTTGATGCTAGGGAAATTTCCTATATTTATTTTTTACTTTATCATATTGATTTTCTGCAACATAAAAACCATTGGGCTCTGCATGTTGTAGTTCTAATTCACTGTGTAGGTTATTCATATCAATAAAGTTTATGAATCTGTAAAAAGAAATTTTCAGTACCTTGAAAATTTGAATTTAAATTTCTTTAAAATTCACCTTTTTTTTTGGTCTTGGGGCACTGCTATTTATTCAAAGTACGATAATACATCATTTAGTTCACATTATAAGCTATAAATCCATCCATTCCTAGTAAGAGTCAACAACAAATTCAAGCTGAGGTTGTTCTGTTAGGTGTTATGTATTGGTATGTGTTTTAATCCAGACCTCTGAGACAGGTGAAAAAATACATTTTTAAATACACTTTAAAGACTTCTACCACATCCAAAATGTGAAGCTGTGAACCAGGGTGAGTAGAAAAGGGAGGGAATTGGAAATAGAAGCAGAGTCAGTCCCAGCAGGAGTCCTGCCTTCTGTCTAAGTGTGTGTCTTTAGTGATTGGTGCAGCAGCCAAGAGTCAGCCTCTCAGGGTCCCTGGTGTTTCTCTGGAATACCTCACTTCCTTAAGAGCCAACCATGGCATATCCCTGTTTTTGCCTGGCAGAACCATCTTCTCAGTGAGGGCTTTAAGTCCCAGCCAAGAACAAATCTTGCCAAATATACTCTTCTTATTTTGGCTTCAAGCAACAATAATGCTTCTTCAGTGGCACTGCCAAGGTTGAAAATTCACTCCCAGTTGTCCCATTGTTCATCTTACTAAATACGAGTGGCATTATGTTGGGATCTATCTGGCACACTTTCCAGATCTGCAGTGAGTCACTAATTTGTTATTATTTAAAGATGTTCCAATATAGTCTACATAACAATTACTTGACGTTCCTGACACAGAGGGAACTCTTCTTAATTTCAAATATCAATCAGAGTTTTCCCCCATTTTTTAATTATATTTTTTACTTCTGTTGAAGACATGGATAGAACTGGCTGAGGGACAATTAGATTGAAGCCATGTCGAGGTTTTCATCTCAATAATATCAGTTCTCCATTTTATAATAAATATTTTTACCTCGATATTAGGTCTTTAAGAAGTGAAATTGTCTTCTATTTGTAAATTAAACAGAACAAGGAAAACTTCCTTAAACTATAGCAGTAGTTTCTGAAAGAAGATACCTTTAGTGTAAACTAACAAATAGGCACATGTTCAAACTTGAAAAGTATTAAAAAGTCATGATGTATGTCAGACAAACTGTATATGTTATCTTGATTCTTCATTTCCAAGTCCCAGTTAAAGTAACAAATCTCTGTATGTATACCTAATGAATTACTTAGAGTGTGAATAAATGTGTTATTTTTATCTATTTGGCAAATCATCATAATCAGTGTATACTTGGCTTACCATGATAGACATTTAGAAACTTATGGAGTTATAATTCAAAGCTTATATCAGAGAGAATGAGAAAGAGACAGAGAGATTCAGCATATGAAATTGCATAGCTTAGGTTTCATCTGATAACAAGAGTGCTCAGTCCAGAGGATCAAATGTGGGCTCTGTCTTCTGTATCTGCTGGATTGACTTCAGAAGTGATACAGTCTAGCACCTAAAACATCTGATAGATGTTGTTCTTATGAACATCACTCATATCAGCATTATCTTTAGCATAATACTGTGTTACATCTGAAAGTGTTTTACTTGTTGTGAAAAGCACATCACAGAGTTGTTTCATTCAACTATAATTTAGTGATCACTTGTAAGGGGTCAGATAATGTCAGGTAGCACTAAACAAACAAACAAAAGGAATAAGATACAGTCTTTGTTCTTGAACCTATCTGTGTTTCAGAAAGATGGAATCTAGCACTAATGATAGCTAATTAGTAAATATGATATATATGAGAGAATGAAATTGAAATTAAAAAGTGTCCATATTATACATAAAATGACACAATTTACTTAGAATCTATGTCATAAAATAATTTGGTACACCTACTCTTCTCCTTAATTCAATGAAAACTCTATAAAAGAATTCATACTGAGCTCTGTGGTTACAGAAGTTTACAGGGTTGTGGAATTCTAAAGAAATGTTAATGTGTAGCTTTTATGTTTTTAATAGAGCTTTTTCTGATACAGCAGGTAATAATAACTACATCTTCAAAAGCTTATAGTGAGTCAATCTGTTGGTTTCTATTGGATGCATACTTCTCCCATAGTGATTTTCCAGGTTCTAGATTTGAGTTCTTCTATAAAATTTGTTCAAAGACACTTCCTTTGAAGGACAATCAGCTCCACCACGTTTCCAGCACTGCCTGGGGCATTTTGCTCCTCTTCTTAGTTACTATAAAGAGCTGAACTTCTAGATGTAAAGATGGTTGATTAAAACTCTAAGCCCAAATTAAAGTAACAAGTAAGACCTTACATACTTACTACAATAGCAAAAGCAAGAGACAAGTACAAGTTTTGAACACCACCAATGTCCCATTATTCATCATGGAATAGCACTGTTTTGGGATCTAGTGGATCAGAATGGTTGTGAAAATCGTGTCACTGCCAAGGGAGTCTTTCAAAAAGTCTCCTGCTGTTCCATGCACCTGGGGCTGAGGGAGGGAAAAGAGTGGAAAAAAACTGGGCACTGAGTCTTAGCAGAAAAAAAGAACCTTTAAGGTACCCTTACCATCTCCATAATAATAGATCTGTACAAAGGATATTGGAAAAGGCCTCAACCTAAGATCACTATAACATAGCAAGACTTGGGTTAGCAACAGAGCTATACTTGGGAAAACACCACACCAAGGAGTCTGAAGGTTCCACATCAACTCCTTGAGATGACAATGTACTAGATATGCACAAAGTCTGTAAAGAGAAGGAAGGCTACTGCAGGAAGCCCCCATGTAAGACTCTTATAATTGTCTTGAGTCAGACTCCTCACTTATTTAAAAGGGAAGACTTTAAAATCCTCCTTTTTTTTTTCTTTTCTGGTTTCCTCCTGTTTTTGATATTTAATTTAATTTATTTTTTTTTAATATTTATTTTTTAGGTATAGATGGACACAACACAATGCCTTTATTTTTATGTGGTGCTGAGGATCTAACCCAGGTCTCCCCCATGCTAGGGGAGCGCTGTACCACTGAGCCACAATCCCAGCCCCTGCTTTTGATATTTTAAACATAACTTGACTTGAAAATTTACTTATGGGACTATACTGTATTATTTTATTCCCTGGTCTTCCTCAGTGTTCATCAGTGTTCCTTATGTATCTTTGATTTTATTTTTGGGGATCTTTTTCCATTGTATACAACTCCTCCATTTTTTGTTTCAGACACTGCCTAATATTAATTACAAAAATCGCATATTTCCTGCTTAGAGTATCTTTCTGTATTGAATAGTTAATTCCAACTTCCATTTGACTGTATTTTCTAGTGTATTAAATGAACTTTCAAGTTGACTCAGCAATAATTATCTCATTATCTCCTAAATAACATTTTTCCATATGAATTCCCTTGTGATTGGTTCATGTCATTTTCCAGGGCCTCTTAAGCTAAGAACATCAGAAACATTATTGGTTAATATTTTGGCCAACTATCTCATATTCGTTAGTCATCAGTCTGCTGAATATGTTTATCAAATGATTCTTGATTCTCTGTTTCCACTAATTTCTTCTCTTTCTCCCCACTTTCAAACTTCTTCCTTTTTAAATCTAACAATGGCATCTTTTCAAAATGTTTTATTTAAAATCATTTCAGACTTAAAATCTCTCTCTTGTGTCCACAATATATATAATTTAAAGTAATTCTAATTTTTAATTTTTCACTTCTAAAATTCTCACTAAAAATTTAAGCTTTCAAATTTTATTTTCTGTCACAGATTTTGTGAGTTATACCTTTGCACAAACTCATTTTGTGACCAAGAAATTCCTTCTTTTTTTTTTTTTTTTTGTCCTCCAGTCAACCCTTAGTAGCCATAAGCTCATATACTGCCTGGGAAAGTATGAAGGCTCAGTTCTCCTTAGGCTCTAGGTAAACTCACTGTGATAATAGTCATCACATCATTTTCCAATTACATGTTTTAATGGAATAATTATTTTACTAGATTTAAAGGCTGGGATTTTTGCATTTGTCATTGTATACTGGCCCTGGCTATACATCTGAAACCTCAAAACAACTAATATGTTGTTATCTCATAAAGGAATATTAATTTCAAAATAATTTTGATGGGTAGAATACTGACATACTCAGAAAAGTATAGAAAATATTGACATATATCAGTAATAATTCCCTTGTGCAAAAATATATTTACCTTCTTTCACAGTTAATGTTTCCTTCTACTGTCATATGAAAACCATTTAAGTATTCACATTTACCTGCATAGTACCAAATAGTATATAGAATGGTCTCAATGAGTTCCCTTTTATCTAGAAAATTAAAATTTAAGATATATGTTTTATCCTGGAATTTACACAATTTGTCAAAAAAGTCATAAGAATTTGTTTTAAAAAATGTGCAAGAATAATATATTACATAAAATATTTTCAATATTCCAAATTTATTTTTGCCAAAGTTAATTTGTATATACACTGAAGCTTAAAAGTCAACTTGTGTTTTTATAAATATAACTTACTTGGTTTTATCTTATGTTAAAATACAAAATGTTTAAAATATAAATAAATATACTGTAAATATATCTAATTTTAAAATATCAAAATTGTTATGTAACAATGCACCATTACATGTTAATAAAATCTAAAGTTTTTTTAAATTATAGTAAATTATTAACAAAGCTACAATTTTAAAGCTGAGGCATCTTAGTCAATCTGGTCCGTATCACCTGAAATGTTACACCAGCTAATATTTCAGCATGCAAATTAGAATCAAGTGTAAATTTTCAGGAATACAGTCTTTAAAATGTAATAAAATGGTTCATTAATGAAGAAACCTTTATGTAAATCACAATTTCTACTCCCTTAATAAAACTCTCATGATTTATAATATTTAAATTATTCAAAATCTGTTAAGAATTTACTAACTTTAATTGCTTATGAATCTAAGGTTAAATCGAATTGAATCGATAGCTCACCAGTTTAGAATATTAGAAAGTACACAGAATTTGAGTTATAACTGCGTGGGTACAGGTTAGTCTGCCACTTATTAATGGTTTCACCTATGTGTAAGTACATAACCTCCTTGACACTACTCATATGAAGTCCATATACATAAAGGAAATATACTCATGTATAAGTACATATGCATATATATATATGTATAGGTGTGTGTGTGTATATATGTGTATGTATATATATATATATATATATATATATAAATTAGTTTATGTATATGAACTTCACATGAGTAATGTCAAGGTTATGTATATATACAACATGTATATATACACGTTATATATACATATATATAGTTATGTATATAAACATAGTTAAGTATACATATAGCATGTGTATATATAAATATATATACACACACACATATACATATATAGTACTATGCTAATTCTACTCAAATATTAGGTACCTTCAGGGAAACTGAAATATTACCATTTTACATGATAGTAATGGTAGACGAGTAAATATGATGAATAAAAAAATAAAAACAAAGACAGTGTATAATAGAAATTTTTGGTGGGCATCATATAATCAAAGATAGAGAATTATAAGGTAAATTAGACTATGTGAATTCCATGACACCTTCTATCCAACATAAACATGCTAGTTAAATAAAAACATAAGTGAATACACTAATTAGAAATTAAATCAATGCTGCCAATACTACATTATTTTTTTTCTCAAAATTGGTAGTCTGTTTTTTCTCAAAATTGGTAGTCAGGTTTTTCACTCCTGACTCCAAATGTATAAGTTTGTGCAAAATTTTAATCTTTATATCCCATAATTTCTAGTTACTTAAAATTGGTATCAGAGAAAGGTGGGAGAATTTCCAGAAAATATAAGGAATACCAACAGAGCAGAGGAAGAGGATTGAGAGGGACAGTAGAGGAAAGGGCAGGGGAATTACTGAAGAAGGAAATCTATCAAATTATGCTATGTCCACTTATGAGTAGACCACAATCTATACGTATATATATAATTATTATATATAATTATAATGCACTTATTAAAATGATAACAACAATAATAGAAGAGAGATCAGTTCTATATAGCAAGGAGATCAAGGGAAAGGAGGAGAGGAAGAGGGAGGTACTGAGAAATAAGATCGATCAAATTATGTGCATATATAAATGGCATAATGCATTCCACTATTATGTTTAATTGTAATGCACCAATTAAAAAAAATGGGATACAAAAACAGACCTTTACTTAGGAACTAATTGGGTAATGTCCCATTGCCAAGTACTTAAATGAATGTTTCCTCTACAGCAATATCTCACAAATGATAGAAATACTATTATTTTAGTTACTTCTTATCATCACTAGTATATAGTATAAATAATGGAAACTTTGTATTTATAATCTCTTACAAAGAGATATTGCTCTAAGATTTAATACATCATCTATTTTTCCAATGACTAATAAAAATTACATTTTTATCAACAAGCAAAGAAAAATGATGTTTGAAATTTTTAAATATTTTTATCTGAGATACCAGATCAGTAACAGGAGGCACTTGTGCTTAAATTGTTGAACAGATATTTTCAATGATCATACTCTTTTAACTTCATTGTCCTGGAATAATATTAGAAAAAGCTAGATTTTATAAATATGTTATTGCTTGTTAGTATATGCAGTCAAAACTAAAAGTACTTCATTATTTGTGCATTCTAGAAATCTCATCATTTTGTTTTGTTACAAATGTTGCATTATCTAATATTAATAATTTGTACTCTACAATGTTTTTAATATGACCATAATAATTTTTTTTGACCAGTGATTGAACTCAGGGGCACTCCACCACTAAGCCACATCTCAAGCCCTATTTTGCATTTTATTTAGAAAAAGGTCTAACTGAGTTGATTAGTGCCTCATTTTTGCTGAGGCTAATTTTGAACTTACAATCCTCCTGCCTCAGCCCTCCTCTTGGATTACAGGCATGTACCACCACACCTGGAAATCATAAGGTTTTTAATATATTATTTTAATTAAATTTATTTAACTGGTACATAAAAAAATAAAAGTCTACAAATTAATGCAATTTCATGTGATGCTTTAATGCATGGGTAAATTGCATACTCAGGTTAAACATGTCTATTTCCTCAAAAATTCACATTTCTTTATAGTGCAGACATTCAAAATTCTTTCTTCCAACCATTTAAGACATAAAGTGCTTAATTGCTGTCTATATTCACCCTATGGTGCAATAATGTTCTAGAAGTTCTTCCTCCAGTTTAACTGCAACTTAATACATTGAGCAATCTCTCCCCATCCCACCCCTATTCTGCTAAGCCTCTGGTAACCAATAGTCTACTGTCAATTTCCATAAAAGGAACTATTTTATATTCCAAATATGAATGCAATCATGTGCTACTTTCTATTTTGTGCTTGGCTTATTTCACTTAACATAATGATCTTCACTTCAATCCATGTTGTTGCAAATGAAAGGAACTCATTCTTTTTATTGCTGAATGGTATTCCACTGTGTATGCAAATATTTTTCTTGTCCATTGATAAGTTGAGGGATATTTAAGTTGTTTTCATTTCTTGGCTATTGATATGGTATTGCAGCAATCTCTTTGACATATTCATTTCATTTCTATTTAATATATAACCAGTGGTGCAATTGCTGAATTATACAATAGTTCCATTTTTAATTTTTAGGGAGAACTGCCACACTGTGTATAATGGCTTGTAGTAATTTACGCTCACATTAGCATTGTGCAATAGTTACTATTTCTCCACATTATTACTGGCATTTGTTATCTTAAGTAATTTTGATAATGGTCATTCTTGCTAGAATAAGTTATTATCTCAATAAGAATTTGATTTCCTTTTTCTGATGATTAGTGAAGTTGTACTTATATACCTACTGGCATTTGTCTATGTCTTCTTTTGATAAATATCTATTGCTCATCTTTAAATCAGGTTATTTATTTTTCCATTTATTTTATTTTATTTTTGCTCTATATATATTCTGGATATTAATTGTCAATAAGATATATAGCTTACGAATATTTTCCCCTATTTTGTACAGAGTCTTTTGAACAATTTCTTCCTTTGCTGTTTCCCCGCCCTTTCAGACCACGGAGCTGCTCATTGGGGGAGGCTTGTGGGAAGCCGGTGGTGGCAGTTGGGCTCTGAGGGTTTTCCTGAAGAGCTGTGTGGTGTGGTGTGTGTGTTCTAAAAATAAAGTTCGTTTCTTTTGACAAGTGGCTCCTGAATTGTGCCCAGCCAGACTGCAGCAGAAAAGAATACCTAAGACTTCATGGAGAATGAGTGATTCCTTAGAAAAGCATGTAAAGGATTATTTTATCAATTTCTCACAAATAGGCAAGTGAAATTTTGATGCCAGTTTTGTTGATATGTAGATGAATTTGTAAAGTCTTCATATATTTAGTCTCTTGAGTCATAAATAAGCAATGTCTTTTCATTTGCATACAATTTAAATTCTGAAACATGCTTTGTGGTTATCTTCTACATATTGTACTGCTTTTGTTTCATTTATTTTTTAGCTAATTCTTTATAATATTATTTTGATGCTCTTCGAAGTTTTCTTAAATTCATTTTGTAATGTGTATAACCAGTATATCGATACACAGCTTTTTATTTTATTATACCATCCTGCAAACTTACTAAACTAGTTTAATAATTCATACGATTTTTTAGAGGTGAGAGATCATTTGGAGTCACTAATGGTAAGAGAACACATTTTGTGAATAAAAACGTTTTTACACCTTTCTTCATAATAGATGTTATTTATTTATTTTTTATTTACTTGTCTGTCTTATCTGAAACTCTAGTAGAATGGTGAAAAAAAAATTAGAGTGACTATATTAGTCCTATCTATAATCTCATAGGGAAAATATGCAATCTTTCATCAATAAATATGGTAATAGCTATGAGGAATTGAAGAAGTCCTTCATCTGACTAAATACTTTCTAGAGATATTTCTATATGGATATAAGACAATAAGCCACATTTTCAAAAGCATCATAAATTCTAAACAAGAGAAATTTTAAGAAAATAGGCATAATTTTTAAAAATCAGTGAAAATAAACATTTAAAGGAACATTTAAATAAAACATATATTATTTTTCCATGTATATTGATATTTTATCCTGAAAAATTGATGAACTGGGTTATTAATTCTAATAGTGATTTTTATTTGTTTTTTGGATTGGGCATTTCTTAGGATTTTTGAAGCATTCCCAAATGAATAAACATAGTTTTATGTATATCTGTTTCATCTGATTACATTATTTCTCTTTAAGAATGATCCTTAAATCCTTTGGTTACACACACACAGACACACACACACAATATAATGGGCCTAAAATATATGACTTTGCAACATGGAGTTCTTCATGAGAAAAATAAGTTTTCCTCATCAAAATGAAATAAAAATTAAATTATAAATCAAGATGTACCAACAACAAACCTCCACCAAAAATACTGATATAATGTTTTTTTTTTAAAAAAGCAAAATCTTGTCAAATAAATTTCAAAAAAAGGGGAAAAATAGAATTATAAAAAGTATTTATGTGGAAATATAAATAAACATTGATCTCATATAATGAGTGATATTTTGTGGATTGTTTTATCTTTAGAGAAAGGTGAAATATATAAAAACAACATCACCACATCATGTAAGTGGATAAAAAAGTCCTATGTATGTCAAAATTTTTAATAAAATAGTCTTTAACGAATATGTGCAACATCTCTAGTAATTAGAGAAATACAAATAAAAATGACTCTAAGATTTCATTTCATGCCAGTCAGACTGGCAGTTATCAAAAATACAAATAACAATAAATGTTGGCGAGGATGTGGGGAAAAGGCACACTCACACATTGCTGGTGAGACCAAAAATTGGTGTAACCAAACTGGAAAGCAGTATGGAGTTTCCTTAGAAAACTTGTAATGGAAACACCATTTTATGCAGCTGTCCCACCCCTGGATCTGTACCAAAAGGACTTAAAATCAGCATACTACAGGGATGCAGCCACATAAATATTTATAATAGATCAATTCACATTAACTAAACTGTAGAACAAACCTAGATGCCCTTCAAAAGATGAATGAATAAAAAAATTGTGGTATATATACACAATGGAATATATTCAATATTAATAGAGAATTAAATCATGGCATTTGCATGTAAATGGATGGAGTTGGAGAATATTATGCTAAGTGAAGTTAGCAAATTCCAAAACAACAACAACAACAACAATGGCATAATGTTCTCTCTGATAAGTGGATGTTAATCCATAATATAGGGGGGTATGGGGAAAATGTAGAAACTTTGATTGGGCAAAGGGGAGGGGATTGGAATAGGACATGGGGGCAAGAAAGATGGTGTAATGAGATAGACATCATTATACTAGGTACATGTATGACTGACTGCACATATGGTTCAGTGATACATCATGTACAACCAGAGAAATGAAAAGTTTGCTGTAATTGTGTACAATTAATCAAAATGCATTCTGCTGTCATATATACCTAATTAAAATAAATAAATTAATTAATTTTAAAAAAGTCTATGAAGTATTTTTTAAACAGGGATAAGCTATAAAACAGGTTAAAGAGACAAAATTAAGATTCTAAATCAATTTTTATGATATCCAAAATGAAATGCAAATTGATTTCCTCATATACTGTTATGGTTTGGATATGAGCTGTCCTCCAAATGCTTCTTGTGAATGTAGGAATGTTTAGGGGTAAAACAAATACATTATGAGAACTGTGACATAATCAGTAGATTATTTCATTTGATAGATTAAAAATTTGAATGCACTAACTAGGTGATAAGTACCGCCAGGTAGGGTGTGGCCAGAGGATGTAGAGAACTGTGCACATGACTTTGGTTTTGTATTTTGTCCCTGGCACCTCACTTGCTCTACTTGTTCCTTGCATTAGCTGAGCAACTTTCCTTTGCCATGCTCTTCTGTCATGATGCTTCACCTCATCCCAGTGCAATGATCAACTGGCCATGAACTGAATCTTTTAAACTGGAAGCCCAAAATAAACTTTTCCTCCTTAAGTTGTTCTTGTAATGTACTTTGGTCACGGTGACACAAGCTGAGTAATACACAAACTTTAGCCCACTAACCTAACTAAATTTAACATAAAGTCTAGATCAATATGGGGAAAATAAGGCAGCAATTTTCTAGAATATAGTACAGAAAAATATCCTCATTGCTTTTGGCTAGGAGAAAAGTTATTTAAGGAAGATACCAAAAGATTTCACCATGAAGAAAAGATTGATGAAGAAACTATTTTTAATTTGATAAAAGATTTTCAAAAAACTAAGCAAAACAAAATTTTACACAGCATGTGATATACATAATGCATTTGTGTATGTGTGTGTGTATACACACACATACACACACACATTACAGAACAACTAATATAACAGGTTAAAAAAGAAAGAGGCTATCTAAATGGTCAATAGGCTCTCACAAAGCTTGGGCAACCTCATTAGTAAAAAGAAAAGTAAATTTAAAACTGAAATTCATTACCAGTAACCACATACTGTGGTGGCTAAAATTAGCAATATTACCTATTAAGTATTGGTAAAGGTATGAGTAGTGAGAATTCTCACCTATTCCTGGTGATAGTGAAAATTAGTATGGCTGTTTGAGCCATCAGGGCTAACTAAAGGTGAATATAATTGAGTTTATTTTGATTTACTACCAGTGGATATGTACAAATCATATAGTATAGAAAATAATTGTATATCATTTATATGCATGTAGTTAAATGTGCACACCTAAAATATGTAGGTGTCATATCACACTATAAACTTGTTCACAGCACCATTATTTATTATTCATCATATCTGACCCTTCAAAAAATCTAAATATATTTTGAGTCACATAAAAAATAATGTACTCATATGATGAAATAATACATAACAAATAATCCAAATAAATTTTTGTAACAGAAATATGTTGTTATTTCATTGGATAAATATCACAAATATAATATTGAATTCAAGAAAGCAGATACTAATATAAACATATTATGTGAATACATTTATGAAAAGTGCAAAACAACCTAGTTCATCCGTGTTTTAATTATTTTTATTATTGCTGTGCCCAAAATACTCAACTAGAACAACTTAGAGGAGGAAAAGTTTGTTTGGTGCTCACAATATCAGAGCTTTCAGTTCATAAACAGTGGACTCCATTGCTCTGGCCCAAAGCAAGATGGACCCAGCTGGGGGAGACTCAGGGTAACAAAGGAACAGACAGGTAGGCAAGGAAAATGCACCCTTCCAGGGCACACCTTCAGTGATTCACATCCTCCAGCCATGCCCTACACTAACCTCCCAGTCAGTCCATTCAAATGAGATAGAATGATTGTGTATTAAGTTTCAGCTCTCATAATCCAATCAATTAACTTCCTAATATTCCTGCATTCACACAGAATCTTTTGGGGGAACATCTCATACCTAAATCATAACCATCCATGATGTCAGAAATCAGTGGTTACCTTTCTAAACTAATGAGGAGGTAAGGAATAGATGGGAAACATCAAATTTTGGATTCTTTTTTTTTTGGTGTGTGTGTGTGTTTTCTATCTTGACCTTGGTTGTTATTCTCATGTGTAAGTTTAACTAAATTATTGAATTACTAACATACAAATTATGCATTTGTCTATGCATAAGTTTTACCTAAATAAAAACTTTAAAATAAGCATAATTAATAACAGTGTTTTAAAAGTACATAGCAGAAGAAAAGTTATATAGGATTTCTTGCCCCTGTCATAAAGAGCATGGTTTTTCATAATCATGTACTATTTTTTATTTATTTTTTTTTCTGGCAACTATAATATCCACTTTCCCCTTTCTTTGGCAATAGTACCATGTTAAAAATCATTTATTACTATGGTAGTTGACAACAGCCAGATTAAATGCAGGTAATCATGTTAAATTTTAAATTCTGGATACACAATAAACAATTGTATTATAATTTTAATTGATAATTTTTCCCTATGAAATTTTAAAATCTACTAAAAATTAAATTTATTATTACTATATTTAGGTAATTTGGCCATTATAACTTCAGTAGTTGTGCTTTAATCCAAGTGAAGATCAGATGAAAAAGGGATTTCTTGGGACAAAATACAAAATATTTAATACATCTGCAGAAATATCTGATAAATATTTCTGATTTTCTACACATGTGCTAATGGATTGACGAGAAATATATTTATTTAGTTTGAGTAAATGAATCAGATAAATTATGAGCTTTGCCCCAATAAGTATCTTCCAAATATTTTATTTATTATTATTTTTTCATTCTCTTTCTCTCTCTTTTTCTTTCTTTTTGTACTGGAGATTGCAAGTTGGGGCACTTACAACAGAGCTACATTTCTAGCCTATATGTATTTTTACTTTTATACAAGATCTTGTTCAGTTGCTAAGTCTGACTATTAACTTGGAATCCTCCAGCCTCAGCCTCCAGAATTGCTGGGAATACAGGTGTGCACCACCACATCACGCTTCTTTCACTGTATTTTAAAAACTGAATTTAAGATTGCAATATCAAAACAACTATAAGAGAATTGTTCAGTAATGACAAGATGCTAAGAGTAGTTTGCAAATAATGTGATTCTGCAATATATATTTCATTACACTTCCAATTTTTTTAAACAACTTGTTTTTTTCACTTCTAAATTATAATGTTTTAAAGTTGTTTTCTACAACTACAATTCATTTATATTGGTCTTAAATCAAATAGAGCAAGCAAGGCTTATTGACATTGCTCATCAGAGAACTGAAGAGAAACATTGCAGCAAGAACAATTATTCATCTGAACTTAAATAAATGAACTATTGACTTTCTAAATAGTGAAGTAGTGCAGAAACTACTATTAGTAAGAAAATTGAAAGCCCATTCATAAAAGACCCTAAAATTATATGAAAACATTTAGATGGACAGAGACAAGCACAGAAATGAGAAGAGATGGTGAAATGGTTCATTCTCTGAGAGGCAAGGGTCTGGAATTGATGCTAGACAATTACAGTGGGAATGAGTAAAAGATCAACTTTAAATGTGATAAAAGTCTAAATCATTCCATTTTGGGATGTGGATAGTAGGGAACTTCTGATTCACAATCACAGGAGTGAGGTTCTAGGGTATAATTCAGACCTCAAAGTACATAAGACAGATAGTCCAGAAAGAAGTTCAGATAAACAACAAACAGTTCATTGAAGAGTATATTTAGTGGGCCAGTGATTTACGAAGCAAGCAGCTGATACTACGGAAGTAGAAATGTTAAAGTGCCATCTTTTCATCAAGAAGGCTTTATCTAGTAGGAGGGACATAATTTGTAGAATACTAATAAAATGCCATAATATATAATTAGATGATACAGTAAACCATGAAGAAGACAATCGAAGTCATATTTGACCAATTTATTTTTTATTAGGGATGTAGAAAATATTAGGCACTTAAAACTATGACCCCCTTTGTTTACATTCCCTTGGTGTGGAGAAATAGGCCCAATATTATCTACTATTTTCTCTCAATAAGTACCTTAATATTGAGTTTTGATTCTTTTCTTACTTGGATCTCTCCTCACAATCATTAGTTTCTTTTGCCATTACCAATTTCTATTTCAAAATTTCTACAGCCTCCATACTATTTTATTCCAATTTGGGCATGCTTAAAGTCACCATGATTCTAATCTCCTTGAAGAGAAGAACTTTCATAAGATACTGTGTATTATAATGCAAATGTTCATAATGATGAACTAAATTCTTGCAAACCATAGACCAATATAACAGAATAGAGGAAACAGAAGTAAATCCATGCATGTTTAATTACCTGATTTTCAAAAAAGTTGTCAAAAACAAAAATTGGAGAAATCTCAACCTCTTCAACAAATGGTGCTGGGGAAACTGGATATCCTTATGTAGAAGACTGGAACTAGGGCCCTATCTTCTCACTTTGTATAGAAATAAACTAAAATGGATTGAAGTTCTTAATATAAGACCTGAAATTTTTAAACTACTAGAAAGATTGTCACAGTCAACAATTTCCTAAATAGGGCTCCAATAGCTCAGGAAGTAAAACTTAAAAACAAAATTGAGAAATGGGACTACTTCAACTTAATTTTTTTTTGTTACTATGTTAAGTGAAATAAACCAGTCTCCCCAAATCCAAAATCCAATGTTTTCTCGGATATGTGGAAGCTAATCAAATATGAGGAAGGGGCAGTGGAGAATAGAAGATCAGAGGAGTAATCAAAGGGAAATGAAAAAAAAGGGAGGAGGGACAGGACAGGGGAAGAGAGTAGAATGAATCTGACCTAACTTTCTTTTGTGCATATGTAAAGATACCACAGTGATTCTTAACACTGTGTACATCCACAAGACACTAATTTAAAAAAATGTATAATAACAGAACGAACTATAGAATAGAGGAAAGGGAACAGGTGGTGGGAAGAGGGGAAGGGCAGGGGAAATACTGAGGACTGACATAGAACAAATTACATACCATGCTTTTATAATTATGTCCTAGTGTATTATATTGTCATGTACAACTAAAAAGAACGAATAAGAATAATTAAAAAATATTTTTCTTTATAACAAAACAATGAACAGAATGAAGATAAAATCTTCAGTTCACTTCAAGAATGGTAGAAAACCTTTCCAGTTGTTCATCTGAAAGATAATTAATATCTAAAATATTTAAAGAAAAATATAAAAATGAAAGAACAAGTGTTCCAATAAAAATAGGTAAATGGTCTGAATAAACACTTCTCAGAAGAAGAAATACAAATGGATAATAAATATATAAAAAAAATTCTTATCTTAGAATGGGTAAATGATCTGGATAGACACTTCTCAAAGGAGGAAATACAAATCGATAATAAATATATATAAAAAAACTTAATATCTCAGTCATCAGGGAAATGCAAATCAAGACTACACTAAGATCCCATCTCACCACAGTCAGAACGGCTACTATTTAGGGGGCCGGGGAGCTGGCAAGCTGTGGAGAAAAAGGAACTTTAAACACTGTGGCGGGATTGTGAATTAGTAGAGTTTCAATGGAAGACAAAATTAAGGTTCCTTAAAAAGTTTAAAAAATAAAGTAGATCCTACCACATGATTCAGCTATACCACCTCTAGTTATATATCCAAAGAAATAAAGTTAGCAAGCAAAAGAGGTCATGAAATACCCATGTTTATTGCAGTACTAGTCACACTAGTCAAGATGGAATCAGGATAGGTGCCTGTCAGCTTTGAGTGGAGATAAACACACACATACACACACACACACACACAAAAAAAAAAAAAAAATTCAAAGTGGAATGGGTATTTTAAAGGGATAAAATCTAAAT
>NW_025999982.1:29433692-29437947 GCF_001458135.2 Marmota marmota marmota
AAAAAAAAAAAAAAAAAAAAAAAAAAAACAGTGAAGGGTATTTTGGTCATAAAGAAAAATAAAATAATGCTATTTGAAGGAAAATGTTGGAATTGGACAACATGATGAGAGAAATAAGCAAGACACGAAAAATAAATATCACACATTCTCTTACATATGTAAAAAGAAAAAAATATGCTTGAAAAGTCTGGAAGTAGATGGACTATTAGGGAATGGAAGGAGAACCAGAAATAGGAAAAGATGAGGGCAAGAGAGGATCAAAGACATGATAAATACATGATGTATGTATGTATAAACTGTCACAATGAAACCCATTGATTTGTACAATTAATATGTGGTAGTAAAATAAGTAAGTTCTGACCAATAATACCTTAATTTCAAGAAATTCATGATTATTTCCTCATACCATTCAGAAACTTTTTTGTTAACCTTACACTTAGGCAGAAGTGGCATTTGAAGATAATATTTGAAGATAATATGTGTCCACAAAGTCCAAAGTGAAACTCTTAAAACACATTTTTATAAATTCAGATGTTAAGAAACTGATTATAATATAATGCACATAACCACTGGAGCTGAAGGTGAATCCCTCATTAAACCCACTAATATTCTGAAGAAGATTGTATGAATATTCACAATAAATGGAATATATAAGAACTGTAAATTGCTTCAGGTCAATTTGATATCACTTGAGTTTTGGCCCAAAAGTTATGGAGTATATCTTGTTTTCAATGTTTATTTAGTATAAGTGATGTTGGATCTATAGGTACATTTTTTTGTGTGTGTGAATGATTGTCTCTGTGCTACAGTCTCTTTTGGGGAGCAATTCTTCCTTTAATAAAAGGGCTAAATTATTTTTAGAGAAATCTGAGTGTCAGATTCTAACAAATAGCCCAAGCTCACACAACAGGTAAGAGTCAGAGATAAAGAACTGCTCCAGCATTGAGTGTCTCTCGGTTTCTTGTATCTTCTCTTAACTTCCAAGATGTACTCAAGGGCCCTGGGCTAGACAACTCTATTTTCTATTCCATGAGGAAAATTGCATGAAAAACAGCATTGCTTATTTGCCTTTTATCACTATATACCATTGTTTAGTACCAAATGATTCTGTTTTTAGGTATCTCTACAATGCTTATATTTATGATTCTTTAAATCACTAGTTATAAAACTTCCACAAGAATGTAACATTTGTGTTTCAAATTGTATATCAAATAAAGATATTAATTCAATATTTTAGTAATAAAAATTTACAAAGACTAGGTAACTATCCCAAGGAGTTTATTGATTAAATATAACAACTAGGTAGCTATTTTATCTGCACAGAATTAGTGGAAGTTTTAGTTGTTTCATACTGATTGGGCTGAAGTAAATTTGTATATATATTTGAGATAAATACCAACTCTGATAAATCTTAAATTTTTCACTTCATGAATTATATTTTTGGGAAAAAAAAAAACTCATGATACTTTTAGTTGAGGAAAATAAATGTCGTATCTGGAGCTTGGTCCCAAACAAAGGCACCTTGAGTTATTCATTGAGCGGGCTTTGCCATGTTTCATTTCCATTGGTAGTGTGTCCCATCACTAGACACACACATTTCAGGAACAAGGAAACCATAGGCAAATGTGGACATTTTCATGTAGCTTGGAACAAAATCATGTCCTGTGATGTAGAAGAATCAAGTGATCATATATTTTTTTCAGGTATAGTGAATAATATATTTTAAAAATAATAGGACTTCTGTCTCTGTAGTGATAGCCTATCAGATGCTGATGAGTAACCAAAAGCAAAGAAACATGTGATTGGGAGACTCGGTATTATTGGCCCATGGTTATAGCCTACTGTTAGTCGATGTTCAGGCTTAAGTTATTTTTTGAGAAGAAAGATTCAACTTTCACTAACCCAGCTATCATCCAAAGATATAGCTTTTTCCTCATATATAAGTAAAGCTATTTTTTGGGCACTAGGGTGGAAGAAGTATATCAAAAGTGATAAAAAAAAAGTACACTGTTGCTGACAACTCTAATGGGTTTAGATAAAAGTTTATGTTCACATCCTGTACTTCTTTCCTTGGTTGTCCAAATTGACCTTGACAAAACTCCTTGGTGTCCCATAACAAATCTCACAAATAATATTTCTTACCATACCTTTCTTCAGCCTCTACATAACTATTCTAAATTAGTGAAAATATTTTGCAGTAAATTCAGAAGATATGCATATCCTCCTCTACAGAGTTATCTATCTCAATTTCTTTAGGAATACTACCAGCAGCTATTTTCCCAATGGAACCTGGAGGAAATTGACAATAATGTTGAGGAAATAGTTCTTCCATGTAATTAGATTGGTTTTATATCCATCATTCAATCATTCGACTAATAAATGTTTTTGAACACTAGCCCTCACTGTTCTATGTTATGGTGATGTATCTGTGGGGAAAAAAAAAAAACAAACATTTTTTAAAAACTTATTTTCTTTATGAAATTTGCATTGTTATTATCATAAATAAAACAACCAAGTTAATGATTGCTTAGTATAGTTAAATTCTTTAGCTATTATTTTCACTATGCTTAGTATCCCAAAATAATGATAGTTAATCTCATTAAATAATGGCTAATTAACAGGATTTTAAATTGGTACATTTCTGGGAAGCCCCTTGGAATATGAAGCAATAAACAAATAGAGGTACAATGTTCCCATTTGACAAGAAATAATTTTTTGCCTTAATGAAATTGATATTTTCAGAATTATTGTGGGGATAAATTTGTTAAACTGGTGCTTCAGGGAATTTCAGGTTTCTTGTAGTGCTTGTAAAATCAATTCTTTTATATTATTCAGGGCATGAAGCAAGTTCAAGTTTAGCATTTTATTTTTGTCAGGGTAACCTACTTTCAAAAGCTAAGCTTTGTTTCTTTCTTCTGACTTATAAGAGTCAAGAATTATCTTCCAAACTGGGTATAAAATACCAAATATCAATATTTATCTCCAACTCGTAGATTAGGGCAAATATTTAAAAATTAAAGAAACTTGTTTAATGTAAAAAAATGTAAATATATGTTCAAAATAATTATTTGTAAAATATATTTGGATAACATGCAGTATTGGATTTATCTCCAAAAGTGTTTTTTCAGATAATGGAAAAATCAGTAAAAATATTAGAAAGAAATATAGATACAAGCTTTTTAAATTTTTCTTTATTTAGTTGTAGACAAACATCATACCTTTATTTTTTTATTTATTTTTATGTGGTGCTGAAGATTTAATCCACTGCTTCATACATGTTAAACAATGTTCCACCACTGAGCTACAGCCTCTAGCCCCAGCTACAAGTTTTAAGTATTTTTTATATTATGTTTGGAGTAATGTGATTTTTAACTAGATTTGCTCTTCAGAAATCATTCATCTAAATATTCTTAAAAGAAGAACAGAATAAATGTATTTCATTACCCCAAATCATCAGGAAACACAACTCTCTCCCAAAATCAAGAAAGGATCTTTTTGTTATTTTTTATTGGTAGATCATAATTACATTTAATGGTGGAATTCACTATGCTATATTTATACATGCACATAACATTTTGGTCAACTTATTTTCCTAACACCTTCCCTTTTCCTCTCTTTCTCCCTCCAATCTGCTTGATCTACATTACCAAGCTCTCTTTTGTTTATAATAATTATTATTACTCAGCTATTTCATCAAAATTATATATAAATATACATATATATGAGATTCATTGTAGTGTATTTAAACATGTACACAGATTAATTTGATAGATTTCATTACCCAGTATTTACCCATAATTTCTTTTCCAAAAGTGGTCTTTTTATGTTACTTAAAATTCAAGGTAAAAATTAAGATTAATTATATTTTCTATGTCTTGATACAGTTCTCTTCTAAACTCTATGATTCCAAGACAAAAATAAAAGAGAGGTGCTATTGTGCTATTTATTAATATGTCAATTAACTTTCTAATATTCTTATGATTTGGCAATTTAGGATACAGTGCAAAATCTATTTGCATTATTTTTATTTTTAATACAGAAATAATTTATAGTATGCAGTTTTAATGAATCATTATATTGAATTGGTATGGTTATGTCGTTTCCTGTGGCTCTACCAATGGGCAGTGCTTCTCAATCATTATGTGTACATGAACCACTTGTCACCTAGGGAGAGGGCAGACAGAGTAAGTACAAAAGAGAGAGAGAGAGAGAGAGAGAGAGAGAGAGAGAGAGAGAGAGAGAGAGAGAGAGAGAG
>NW_025999982.1:29437964-29488401 GCF_001458135.2 Marmota marmota marmota
AGAGAGAGAGAGAGAGAGAGAGAGAGAGAGAGAGAGAGAGAGAGAGAGGAAGAAATCCCACAAAGATTTCAACCATTTTAAATTGTCATTTTCTGGATTCAGTGTTTACATAGGTATTGTAAACTTTTAATTGTTTTAATTATTTTCCAATGTCTGAGAAAGTTCTGGAAGTTCATGTTTAATTTTTTTTTAATGTTGCTGTGGAAGAACAGATGCTAGAGCTGTCTACTCTATCCTTCTCACAGAAATCAACAACTATTTTTAATACCCTATTTAAAATTTTAATGACATATGAACTATTAAAATATACATCGTGTATATAAGTAAAATATTAAGTAAAATTAAATATATTTAATGCACAAGCAAATATTTAGCGTTCATGAGTAAATTTTAGATAGAAAGACTAAATATTCCTAATTTATGAAAAAAATGTTACCACTTCCTCAGGCTCCCATGTGCCCCTCCTTGATCATATTCTAGACTCTAAAGAGGTAGAAATTTTTTGGTTTTAGTTTAATTTCTTTATCCATCATTTATCATTTTTTCACAAATGTAAATAATCCTTAATATCATATAATCTGCATTAACATAGATGAATCTCACAAAATCATGTTGAAACAGTATAGGAGTCCCTGAAACATACACGAAGCATAACAAGCAAGAGGAGCCTCCTCTATATAACTTTTTCTAGTATTTTATTTTTGCTTACTATGCTTTTATGTTTTATGGTGTTTCTTAAAGGCCCCATACAGTTATGTTTCTTTTTTATCCAGTCTTAAAAGCTTTGATCTTTTTGAAGTAGAATAATTCATTTTCATAATTGTGATTACTGATGTTTGATAAATCTTTTGCCTCATATGCTCATTTTAGCATTATTCTACTTTTCCTGGCTTTTATTTATTTTTTGCTAGTATACCAATTGTATTTGTATCTCCATGATTTTTAACAAATTGGAAATTATACAAATTGTGGTAATCTATGAAATTTAATACACATATAATGAAATCAAGAATTAGCCGAAACCTTTACCCTCATCCTGAAAATTAAGCCAGCAGATATAATATGCTTTATAGATCATCCTTAATCTTAACCTTTATTTTTTTGATTTAGAATATTATTCTTTTAAATCCTCAAATTTTGATTAGGTTATTATAGCAAATTGTATTGCTTTTGTAAACTAAAAGAGAAAAAATAAAGAAAAAGGAAAAAAAAATGCATATCCATGGAATTCAGCAAAAGTGGGTATCTAAGAATAAATAGAATAAATATAGTAGGAATTTTCTCATCTTCCTAATACTTCCTTTATAATAAGATTTTAAATAGCTGTGATAGTATTAAATGCTCTCTTTGTGACAGCAGTTTATCCTTAAACATGGTCCCTGGATCCAGAATGCATCATTATAACATGAAAGAAATTCTTACATTGGTAGCTGACATAAAGAACACCCTCAACATATCCCTGTTTTAAACATTGGTTATTCAGTTTTTATTTATTCCATCTCTTAATATTTATTGAATGATATTCTCCTCTCCATTTCTACTCTGCTGCTTTAGTTCAGATATTATTGCAATAGACACTACCTTTTATTTATAACTCCAGTGGGTTTTTCCTCTACTCTGAATATCACATTGCTTTACAGATATGTTTTTTTTTTTCTAAAATGAAATATTCACAACATATTCAATTACTTAAATATCCATAATAATTTCCTAAACCTTTTAGGCTTTAAATAGGTAACAATTCAACTAGATAAGCAAAAAAATATTGGGCACTTTATTATAAAGTCTGAAACTAACTTTCCATTTGCTCCTCAAGATCTATCCCATGAAATGTTACTTCAGTCATGAAAAACATTGTTACTTGCTGTGTCAACAGTCCACATTCTTTCAACTACTTGTGTGTGTTTTGCTATTATATGTTTCTTTTGGGTCTTTATTAGTAAATTCATTCTTTAGTTCCGCAGAATTGCTCCTAAATCTCTAAAACATCCTTCTTCAATTTTCACGACAGAGTTAATGAATGTTTTGTGTTGACGCACAAAATTTTACACATATACTAATACTGCAACATTCCTATGCATAAAATTATTTTTTATTACTTATTTATCTAATAACAAGTATACCAACTAATGACTAAAGATGTAAACACAACTGGAAATAATGGATTAGGAAAACTAAAATTTTTACAATAATGAATTTGGGCACACAAATAAGTTGTAATTGACATGAATAGAAAATTTCCAAATAGTTTATCTGCATATAAACATGTAAATATATTAGTATTTAATACATGTATATATTCATATATGTGTGTATATATGTAAAAAATGACATTCTTGTATAGTATTATAAATGGAATTCAAATTTTAATATTCTCAGTTTTTGCTTCATTCATAATGACATGAAGATATTTTTAGTTTGATGACTCAAACTCCCTGCTCTTGTATACTGCTATATTACAGTGATTTTACTTAGTGATTTAAATGATTATTGATCTTCACATAGAATCACTATCCTAATGAATAAAAGCAGGAGAAAAACACATCATTCCTAAAAATCAACAAGCTAAAACTCATTTAAAAACTAAAAAGTTGACCAACTTTTGATATATCCTGTTGGTGTGGAGTCTATTATCCTGGTTTCTTTGTACTTACTGATAAAAATAATTGCGGACCCCAACTAGAATTCAAGACTACAAATCTGAAATTATTTTGATGAATTTATTTAAATTATCAATCATACGTCTATCATGTTAACATGAATAATATCTTTTATTATATAAAATTATCTTTTTAAAACAATAAAATTAGTATAAAGCAGCTTTATTCTATGTTTCCAAATGTAGACATTAAAAATATGTCTATCTTAAAAGTAAACAACCAGATTTTCATCTGCTTCTGCCTTTAATTTATTATGGCATAGTATAAAGTATACACTCAGAAAGAGACAGACAAATAATGTACCATATATATTAATTTTCAGCTTGCAGGGCAATCAAAAGTGTTTAGAAGCCCAGGGAATACTGGAACTTGGATATTAGCGTGGAGTCATATATAGGAAACACTTTGTTTTTGTTCTTGATGGTAAAATTTCTTTGTGTTGTCCAGGTTTGTCTTAAACTCTTGAGGTCAAGTAACACTCTCACATAGCCAAGAAAACAGGCACACCGTCATACCTAATTTTATTGAAGAATTTGTAAAAACAAATCTGGAGAATTGTCACCCCAAAAGTCAAAGACTATTTTCAGTTATATGCATATGTATATCTTCTCTCCCACTACAATGTGAACATTTTGCTTTCATTCATTTGGGGTCTACAAAACTAAGTTGATTCTAAATTACTAATTAATTCATAAATTTTATTTTTTTACCATTTTTGCAAAACAATGAATTAAAGTGATGTAGCTCTTTATAATTATTGTGATTTATAATGTCTAAATGGTCAGCAGATGGAAAATGTAAAGTGTTACAGTACTTCTCACTGACTATTGCTAAAAACAGGGGGGAAAAATACATGTTCTTCCAAATTTTTACTTTCCTTTTCTAGAAGGGAAAAATAAACAAGCAGACAAACTTAGCTCATCCAAGCTCAGGTTAATGGGAATGGTCCCAGTGATTTGGATCTGATGATTACATTCTATTTTCCTAATATTTCTCTAATTCAATCCCCAATATTTCACCTTTTCAACTTTTCTCCCACCCCCTCCTTCCTTCCCATCTACTTTTCTATTTTATTTTTAACAGCTGTTCATCAGGTCTTAAATGGCCATACTCCTCTGTTAAATGGTAGTGCTTTCTGAGATGGGTAAATTTAATAATACCTCCATCAGTGATACAAATATTTTGCAGCTTCTTGGAATAACAAATAGGTTTTGGTTCTGAATCAGGTGATAGATACTACTCTGTGCCTTCTTAAGCCTGTGAGCCTCTGAGAAAGGAAAAGCAGGACCAATGTCTTCAATATTCAGATATTTATTTGTAAGTTACAAACTTTGAGATATTATAATATGGGGATGATGATATCAAGAAAAACATCAAGAGTATGCATTAGAAAAAAAATGAAATGTATGATTGTGAAGAAGGTATACTTTGTTCTTGTTGAGAATAGCTAATTGAGAATCTTCAATATAAGTAAATCTCCTATGTCTTAAATGTCATTTGTCAGGTAAGACAAACTATCAATGTTTTTATTTTTTATTTTATTTTTTTTAATTTTTCATGAGTGACCTGACAGAGGCATTTGATGATAGTGTTAGTCTGTAATCCTCAGAATATCTTTTCAATGTGTAAATATTTTTTCCAAATTCAGCTGAAATATTACCTTCTATTTATACACTTTTGCATTATCTCCAACTCTATTTCCAGTGAATATAGGACACAACTTATCTCCCCTGAAAATTTCTAAAACATTTAATGTACATTCTATTGGTATACTTTGGATATCTTTTGTGGTTATAATTGATCATAAAAAAGCTATGTTTAAATCCAATAATGCTTATTTATATTCATATATGTATATTTGCATATGTGTTTATGTACATGCTACCTATCAAGTGGAAGAAAAGAGGTCGTTGATTTTGGTATTAGAGGATAATTCATAAGTCTGTATAGCACCTCCTAGAGTAACTTGCTTTAAAAAGATGCTCATGGGCTAGGGCTGTAGTTCAAGTGGCCAAGCGCTTGCCTAGCACATGAGAGGCACTGGGTTCAATCCTTAGCACCACATAAAAATAAACAAATAAAATAAAGCATGTTACTCATCTACAACTACAAAAAATTAAAATAAAAAGATGTCCATTAATTATTAATCAATTAAATAGATTATTTCTTTTAGATGAAATTCACTGTTTAATTCTATATTTTCTTTGTTCTCATAAGCATAGAATATTATCTAACTTGGAGTAATGGAAAGATTTAAGAATTACTTTCCATTCATAAATGTGAAATAGATTGTAAACACAACTTTGTTGAGCACTTTACCTGTATTTCACATAAACTATGCCTTTTAAGCTGGCACCTGATAAATTTAAATCACTATAATTTAGATGCAGAACAAAGTTCACCACATTTAACTTTCATATCATGTAGAAACACTGTTTTCTCAATATTTTGGACTTTTAGATAACACAACAAATGAAATGGCAACACTAAAATAGGTTTTCAGTGCGTGACATTCCTATAGCATGTGTGTAGTTAAAATATTTTAAAATAATAAAATTGAAAATGGTAAAAACAGAGTGATTATAATAGTATAGACTTAACAGCAAATATATGTAGTTTTCAGTATTCTGCTAAAATTTAGTTTTATATATATTTAAAGTAAACAAGGAAGAGCTTAAAGTTACTAAAAACCCATTTAAATTCTACATGTACTAGCCAGAAAATTGATTTTAAACCAGTTTAATTTCTGGTTATCACTACTATCCCTAGTTATGGGAAAAATAACACAGAAAGTATGTTTTAGGTTTGGTACATATGCTTCATAAATACTGCACAAACTCTGGATTCCCTTCTAGTGACTGTGAGTCTTATCTTTCATTCTGTTTTTTTTTTTTTTTTTCTGACTAGTGAAAGCATGGTCACTTGTAGGCAATGATGACTTTATGGTATAGCCACATAGGACCCACTTTTCTTCAACCTTACATTTATTTATTCACTTAGGTGCTTTGACTATCACGTGAATAATAAAAGTGAATCTAAAACTGAGGTTTTACCAAACAACTTTTACCTTCTAGGTTTCCCATTTTTCCAAATGTTTCTACATATACCTTGTTGGTCAAGCTATTCTCTTTCTCTCTTTGTCTTTCTGGTGGTCTTGACGTTTCAGCTTTAATTTTAATTTCTTTTTTTTTAACTTTTTTTTGAGAGAGAGAGAGAGAGAATTTTTAATATTTATTTTTTTTAGTTTTCGGCGGACACAACATCTTTGTTTGTATGTGGTGCTGAGGATGGAACCCGGGCCGCATGCATGCCAGGCGAGCGCACTACCGCTTGAGCCACATTCCCAGCCCTAATTTTAATTTATAATCACTTGACTTTCCTCCCTATCTTTGTTCCAATTATAACCAATCTATATCAGATTCAGAAGGATTGCTATAATTATAATTGGTATAATTAAAAATTGCCCAAATTTTGATAAATTGTTAGGTTTTTCCCCCCCACGCTAGTCTGTTCTCTAGACTGTAGTCTGTTATCTGGAGGAGCTGCTGCTGCATGTCTGCATCAGTAAATCAAAATGGGTGAGATTATAGAGTTTGTGGAATACTTCTGGGGGAAAAGTTTGCTTTTCCTAAATGTGAATTTCCAAATGTATTTTTTTAAATAATGAAGTTTTTTGCAAAATAATATTAATATTTAAGATACTATGCTTCAAATCACACTTTATGAAATTATCTAGTGTTTAGGACAAAGATAAATCAGTTGTATCACAGATGAGGGGAGAAACAATACATGAAAGATATTCATATGATATATCAAAAGGTATAGCTGGGTATAGTAGCACTGCAATCCCACTTACTTTGGAGGCTGAAGCAGGATCATCAGGTGAGGCTTGCTTGGGCAACTAAAGGAGACCTTGTCTAAAAATAAAAATAAAAAGAGCTGATGATATGTCTCAGTGGCACAGTACCTGCCTAGCATGCATGAAACATTGGGTGTATCCACAGTATCAAAAAGAAACACAAAACAATAATTCTTTGAGAATTTTTAACTAGGCAGCTGGCAATGATACAAGAAAATTTAGGGATAACTTGCAAATTAGTTCTTTGTACATTAAACTAATAGTGTGAAATTGAAGAAACAATATATCTACTAAGAATAAATATCTTATGACCTCTGAATACCATTTTGAAATATTTTATTCATTGAGAAATAAAAAAAAATACTATGACTAGGACTAATAAATCAGCAGTAACAAAAGCCAAGTCTTTTTCATATTATTTCAGTATATATTGAATTTGATATTAGAAATATGCAATGAATGTTTAGTGTAATTGATTTGCATGCATTTGGAGTAATACTGATTAAAAACATATCCATTGAATATAAAAAGTTCAATAATATTTTTAAAAGATATTGGTCACTCAAGAAATGGAAAATAACACCTTGAGATATGCAGGCATCTCATCATACAGTGTGTGATGTGAATATATGCAGTGAAATAATTATAAATATGATTCTGTAAATCATATTTCTTTGTACTTTGTTGTGACATTATTAAAATACACTTTTCAAATTTGATATTTGTGAACAGAATTATTCTAGACCTATTTTTCTATATGAATTTTGGGATTTGAACAAAATAATATCTAGGATATTTTTACAATTAATCATTTATTTATTAAGGCATTCATTCCTCATTTACTGAAGTCCTACTATATGCACAAAACATTATTACTCCTTTAGGATGAAAGATGATTAAGCTTAGTCTCTGTTCCTCAGTTACTAACAATTGGATGCAGGAAAATGATATAAAGACAGATAATTTCCTCCAATTGAACCAAAGGTGGTAAGAAAAGCATTAACAATCTCATGAGAAATCACTGGAGGGAACTGAAAGTCATTTAAAATACATGATGTATGTGGTGATTTTGAAGATGAATTAAGCTATGCATCTAGTTTTCCATTAATAGAAATATTTGATTGTATCCTTTTATACTGGTAAGGTATGTAGTACCCAATCTACTAACCACTGTTATGTATCATTGTTGGAAGATATGAGGACAAAAGTTAAATAAGTCAATCCAATTATTTTGCATGGAATACACTAGTGAAATATGAGATTCAGTAGGCCTTTGCAATAATTGCATCAGAAAAATGAAAAGGGAATACTAAAGCAAAAATGAAAGAGATCACTAGAAAACATAGATTAATTTCAAATGACTTTCCTTAAAGTTTTTTTTCTTTAAATATATGTGATGAATGCTATATAAGAGATTATTAACCTTTCTTTACCTATTTAAAGGATATTTACTGACTACCTGCTGAAACACAATATATAATACTTGTAGGAAAATTAAACTTTTGTTCCGATGGTCTAATAAAGCAATAGTGGAAATGAAGGGAATAATTATAGTATAAACCAAATTGGTTTTGACATATAGACTTTAAGATAGGTGAATTTTATTGAAATCATTGGTACTAATAGACAGTAAATAAGACATGAATGAACAGAGATTTCCTTACTTTACTTCATCTTGGCAGTTCAAAGTCAAAATATAACCAGAGATATTAAGGTTGTGTGTCAGAATACTTCTGTAATGGGAAATGACATTTGTGAAAGCAGTTATGCATATTCATTATCTGAATCATATCTTTTTACTTTTTCTTCATTCACTGAATGAAGATATCTTGAATTAATTTAAAACCATCATTATAGCAGGGTCAAATCTAGATATGAAGCTGATTCAAGGTTTTGCTATATCTGTACATGAATTGAAGAACACAATTATGAACTGAGTGAGATATATGCTGCTTTCCCAGTACTAATTACAACATGGAAAGGTAGTATATTTTACCTTCGTTTTATAACTTTTAAATTTTGGGGGGTTCTTTATGCTTAGTTAACTTATTTATCCTTATTAAATTTATTTTAAATGAGAGATAAAATATAAAATTGTACACATGTATGGGGTATCATATGTTGTTTCTATATAGGCATATGCATTATGCAATGATTAAATAAGGTTAGGTGTATCTATGTCTCCAAATATTTACCCTTTCTTTGTAGTGAAAACTTTGAAAATCCTTTCTTTTAGTTTTTCTTTTGAAATTTATAGTTCATTATCATCATATGTAATCAACCCTCTCTACAAGACCTCACCAGAACTCCTTACATTTTTTTGAGGAGAGTACCAGAAATTGAACTATGGGTACTCAACCACTGAGCCATGTCCCTAGCTCTTTTTTGTATTTTATTTAGAGACAGGGTCTCACTGAGTTGCTTAGCACCTTGCCATTGCTGAGGCTGGCTTTGAACTTGTGAGGCTCCTGCCTCAGCTTCCAGAGCTGCTGGGATTGTAGGCATGCACCACCACACCCACCCAGAACTCCTTACTTTTTAATGATACCTTAGTACCCATTCCTTAAAACGCTACTCTGCCCAACCTCTGGTTAGTGTCGGTAGCAGTGACTGAATTATGTTTCTTAAACTGTCCTGTGACAGAGGTGATGCCTCTCTTGGGAACTCTCAGTTTGAAGGCAGGGATTTGAGACTGCCAAGTTGCTATGGTGACACCGTGTTCAATAAGAAGTTAAATAGCCATAGAGCTATTCAGTTCTTGACCTTAGGGTTCAGATGCCAGCTGCTGAAGGTAGAAAATTATGAGTGCAAGCTGATAATCATAATTGGGCTGCTCATACTCATGATCTTGGTTCTGCTTACTTTGGAGAAACTTTCTCACAATTAATCCTTTTGAAGTTTAAACCTGTACAATAAGTGTGCTGAGCTTCCTTGTTGTCACTATTTTCCTATCAAGGTTTAGTGATCCATTGAGCTCCACTTTTGTCTCTACTTGTGTGCCTGTTTGTCTTTTCTCCCCTCACTGCCCTGTCAGGATGTCTGATGGAGACACATTATCTCAGTTTTTGTTTGTTTAGTACTGTCTTTACCTCCATTTCTAAATGATAATTTCACTGGGTACAGTATTTTCTAATGACAGATTTTTCGTTTTCCTTAACCACCACACTTTTAGCACTGAAAATTTAATTGTACTTTCTCCTGGTCTTAAAGATTTCTTAAATGTTCGTGAGGCAGATTGGGATGCTCTTATACTTTATTTGTCTCTCTTCCTTGCAGCTTTGAGAGTCTGATCTCAATCTTTCACATTTGAGAATTTGATTAAGATATTTGGGGAGATGGACTAGGTGGAGATAAATCTGACTGATAATTGTTGAACTTTATGTGCCTAGATATTTCTATCTTTCTCTAGATTTAGGAAGTTTTTGTTATTATTTCATTGACTAAATATTCTACCCCTTTACCATTTTCAAAATGTCCTGCAAGCTTACTTCTTCCTCTTCATTTTCCCCTGCAACTGCATTCAAATAGCCTGTTTTTAAACACACTAATATTTTTTTCTGTTGGATCTGTTCTGAAATTGATAACTTGTGTCACATTTCCAATTTCACATAGTACGTTTGTCAGCTCAAAGATTTCTCTTTTATTTTTTAATGTTGTTTTCATCTCTGTGTAAAGTTTCTGTATTAGTGTATTGAATCATCTCTTTATGTTTTCTTGATATCTGTTTGAATTTCTTTAAAGAGTTATTTTAAATTCTTCATTCTTGATTTTTTTTTTTTTTTTTTTGTGATAGAGACTCTTTTGTCTGTCCAGATTGGTCTTCAACTTGGGGCAATCACAAGCAATCTTTCTACCCCATCCTCCAAGTTCTTTTGACTATACCTCCATACCTGGTTAGGTCTCTCGTTTTTACCACTAGGTGAATTCTTGATTTCTGAAACTGCTTCATGTGCATTGGTGTGCAATGTCAACTGTGCACTGAAGGGTTAGGTATTTATTCCAGCTTTCATTGGGTTTGTGTGTCCCTCTTTCCAGAAATTCAAATCTGATTATTTATTCCGAGTCTGTAGTTACTTCCACAATTTCAGCAATAGATGGTGTCCTAAGTCCAAGTTTGCTGAAAATATCTGTTGTGTCATCATTATTTTGGCACTAGGGAGCAATCAAAGCCCATGATTATCTGAAACCCATACTGTGTATTGTTCAACAGAAACTGGGGCATCCCTTAGAACATCCTTTGAGCTAGCATAAGCCCAAGCCTCATGCAATGCCACTGGTTTGTGATCATACATTGCAGGATTTTCTCTAGGTGTGGGCAAAATCACCCTAGAGGGGCCAGTTCCAAACTCCTATGCTACAGCTGTGATCAACAATGCCATAAGTCTATGTCACACTCTGAGCCAGAGCATATTTAATGCAGTACAGAAATGAGATGAAATCAAAACACACTGCTATGGACTACCTCTTACTAAAATGGGTTCATGACCTGAGACTACTACAATCACTCTCCGTGATACAATCTGGAATAAAAATCTGGCAGACTGGGACCATGTGTCTCTACCTGGAACTGGAATTATTCTATAGTTTCCTCCAATGGCATTGTCCTAGATATGAGAGTTCTTTAAAGATTACTCAGTATTAGATTTCACTAGGTTGTAGTAGCAATTTAATGTGAAGTCCTTTCCTTACTTCCTTGTCCTACTTGCAGAAAATGGAGTTGTGCTTCATGCTATGCTGCCCATGGTTGAAGAAAGGATGACAGAGAAATCTCTTGGCCACCAATGCCAACATTTACCTGGGTTAAACCTGAATCTCACAGATCCAGAGACCTGTGCAATTAAGGTAGTGATTGTGCTGCATTCCCATTTCAAGGCCTGAAAATTATTTGGATAAAAACTAGAATGTGTCTACCAATGTGTAGGTTTTGATTTGTGCTAAGGTAAGTCTAAAAGCTTTCTCAAGTTCTTTCTTGGTTACAGAGACCACTGGTTTCCAGCTGGTGCTGGGTATTACTGTGGTGAGGTCAGCATGACACTGAGTTTCAAGGCAAAGTCTGGTTTTTTTGGCCTTGCTTATCTGTGGGCAGAGTCACACCCCACCTCCCACTTTGCTTCAGCATGTTGCTGGGAGAGTGGCTTATACAGTCACTTAGACACTTGCTGACATGATTCCAATAACTCATTGTAATAGTACTAGCCTGGGAACAAAAGTTTCTGGCATTAAACATCATTGTGGCATGCCTGGTACTTGGTTATAAGTCTAAGACCTGGACTCAATACTTTCTTCCTTTCCTAAGCATGAGGTATCTCTTTTCATGTTGCTTGAAAGTGGGGGAGTAGTGGCATTGGCAACTCTGTCCTTCCTGTCTTCTTTAATGCATGTTTTCTTATTATTATATTAAAACTTGACACTGTGGCTTCTCTTCTGCTCTCCATAGCCCTCATTGTGGTAATATAGTGTGTGACTAACTTTTCAAATTTATTAGTAAAATTTTTCAGTTTATCTCTTTGAGATGAGCACTATCCAATCAACATTACTTATATATTTTATAATACAGTGAATGTTGTCTTGCTTTGTTTAAATAGAATAATCTTCCATTAAGCTTTCTTCAATAGAAAGAAAGTAATCTTAACAAATTTAAACTTCCATAATACCTGGAGGAAATATTGATGTATGTGGGTCATTTTTGCCTAACACTGAATAATACTAAATGGGTTTGAACACTGTGGTTTCTAAGTGTGTTTCTGTTCCTTTTAAAATCTACTTGTGCAAAGTCATTTTTTCCCACTAACTACTTCTCTCTGTGTGTTTTTTAAGCTGAAAAGGAAGTAAATTGTCTATTGAATTAACAATGGATTGCAGAAGACATCAAAGAGGAGATTAAAAAATTCTTAGAGGGAAATGAGAACACTAATAGAACATATCAAAATCTCTGGGACACTATGAAGGCATGAAAGTTTATTGCATGAAGTTCATTACTTAAAGAAGAAAAGGTAAAAAAAATAAATGACTTAACATTACATCTCAATGCCCTAGAAAAAGAAGAGCAAATCAACACCAAAAGCAATAGAATATAGAAAATAATCAAAATCAGAGCCTAACTCAATGAAATTGAAACTGAAGAAACAATTGAAAAAACAACACAAGAAACAAAACAAAAAAAATTGATTCTTTGAAAAAATAAATAAAATTGATAAACACTTAGCCATGCTAACAAAGAGAAAGACAGAGAAAACTCAATCTACTAACATCTGTGATGAAAAAGGAAATATCATGATGGACACTACTGAAATACAGAAGTTAATTAGAAATTATTTTGAAAATTTGTACTCCAAGAAAATAGAAAATATGGAAGGCACTTGCAAATTTCTATAATCATGAATTGCCCAAACTGAAACAGGATGATATATATATAAATTAAACAGATCAATTTCAAACAATGAAATAGAAGACACCATTAGAAGTCTACCAAAAAAAAATCCAGAACTAGATGGATACACAGCTGAGTTCTACAAGACCTTCAAAGAAGAAAAAATACCAATACTCCTCAAAAAAACTCCATGAAATATAAAAAGAGAAAACACTTCCAAACTCATTCTATGAGGTGAATATCACCCTGATTCAAAACCAGACAGAGACACATCAAAGAAGAAAACTTCAGACCAGTATCTCTAATGAACATAGGTTAAAAAATTATCAATAAAATTCTGGCAAATTGAATACAAAACATAATAAAAAGATAATGTACCACAATCAAGTGGGGTCCATCCCAGGGATGCAAGGTTGGTTCTACATACAGAAATCAATAAATATAATTTATCACATCAACGGACTTAAAGATAAGAATCATATGATCATCTCAATAGATGGCAGAAAAAGCATTTGACAAAATACAGCACCTTTTCATGTTCAAAACACTAGAAAAGCTAGGGATCACAGGAATATATCTCAACATTGCAAAAGCTATCTATGCTAAGCCCAAGGCCAACATCATTCTAAATGGCGAAGAATTTAAAGCATTCCCTCTAAAAACCAGAACAAGACAGGGATGCCTTTTTTCATCACTTTTATTTAACATATTCCTTGAAAATCTAGCAAGAGAAATTGGACAGACAAAAGAAATTAAATGGCTACAGATAGGAAATGAAGAACTCAAATTATCACTATTTTCCAATAATATGATTCAATAAGAGAATCCAAAAATATCCTGCCAGAAAACTCTTAGAACTAATAAATGAGTTCAGCAAAGTAGTAGGATATAAAATCAATACCATAAATCAAAGGCATTTCTATATATCAGTAACAAATCCTGTGACAGGGAAATGAGGAAAACTACTCCATTTACAATAGCTTAAAAAAATACTGGGGAATCAATGAAAGAACAGAAAGACCTCTACAATGAAAACCACAGAACACTAAATAAAGAAACTAAAGAAGACCTCAGAAGATAGAGAGGTATGATGACCAAAAGTCAATTAGGTGGGCTCAGAATTACAATAATTCTAAGTAATAGACTCCAACCTGTGATTAAAAGAATACAAATATTTCAGTTTTTATAGATGGGGTTTCTGGTGGTCATTTTCTTTTGTTTCTTAGAGATGTTTTTTCTGTAATAATTTTAGGTTTCAGGCTTTTCCCAGATAATACATATTTTAAACTATTTTAGTTTTTTTTACTATGTTAAAATTAGTGAATTTTATAAGTGCTAGTAAATTCTACATTCTACAAACAATATATTCCACAAAATAAAGATTAAAAAGTACTAGACATATATATTTTTTAAATTGGAATATGTGGGTTTTGTGATATTTCCCTGTTAATACTTTTATCTGAAGCCAACTCTAGATGAATTATGTTACAAAAAATACAGAATACAACAAACTAGCTGAGAGGATTAAATAATCATTTCTAGAATATGTACTTATGTGTATTTGTTCATATATATATATACACATATAATTCTTATTTATGTAATACAAAATGGAAATGATTCATTACTCATGTAAAACTACATAAGTCAAATTCTGCTTGCAATGATGAGTCAGCTTCACATTGATCACCTCACTTTATGTTTTGTTTCAATTGTTATCCTCATGGATTGTCATTCAGTATTGCTAATACCTCAAGGATCAAACTCAATGCTGATAATACATAAAATCTTTTATCAGCTCAGAGTCATTTCTGCAAATAATGGTTTGAATATGAGATTACAGATAAATCATTCACTCAAGTGTTTCAATTTCCTCTCTTTGTCACTGTGCAATTAACTACCCCAAAACAATTTTACACCAGCAAATTTTAATATCCCCATACAATGAATTAAATTTACAATGTTTTTGATCATATAAATAAAAAGCTACTCATTTTTAATGAGTAACACTTTCATGCCAATTTTTATTAAAAAATAATGAATTCATTTGTTAAGGAGAAAAAAGGTGTGGGATTAGATGAATTTATAAAAGCTTAATACCTGGTGATATGACATATCTGCAAATGGCAATGAATTTCTTTACTCTTTGAATTAAAATTCAGTTGAGTTGGTAGGAAATATACTCAAAATGAAATCTTAATTAATACTTATTGCTATATTTCAAAATGAAATCTTAATTTATACTTATTACTATATTTCAAAGTAAAATTGTCTTACTATAATCACATTAAAACATTATGTTTTTATTTCCAATTGAATTCATCATTTTTTAATACATGATCTTAATTTAATCTTGATGAAATGGCTGATTTTTACTCTCCCTCAAATTGTGCCTTTTTAAGATTAATAGAGATTATATTGTCAAATAATAACTGCTAAGAACTTATTTCCTATAACTTCCATCCCTGTCACATTATTTTCTACTTTATTCAGAATTTCTGATTCTATCTTGGTTAAAGATAAATGAACTAGAAGTAATATGTAACAAGAGAGAAAAAAAAATGGAGTACTGTGGATTTCAGAACAGCATTCTCTAAAGCCAGGTTACAGAAATTCTTTGATCATTTATAGTAGAAAGCAATCTTCAAACCAAACCTAAGAAATGTGTTGCAACAGCCCCACAAGTTCCATGGGAATTAAGTATCAGAAAATGCTAAGTAAAGTCAACAGTACATCACACTGTGAAACAAAAGCTGGGACTTCGAAAACATTTTCTGTGTTAAAGTTCTACCTCCCATGTGTTTGTAGTATGAATTTGCCTTCATTATTTAAAAATGGCAGTTTCAGCAGTGAAAACATATAGATAAAATATCCTTTTCACCCTTCTTCAAAAGAACAATAAAATCCTTTCCTTCTGAAAATAACTATAGTGCATTATGTATGCATTATATGCATAAGGTTTGATTTTGATATTAGATAGAATGAAGAGAAAAATGGCAATTGAGCAAAGGTCTAAAACATTCATGTAGAACATGCAAGGTCATGCTTATAAGCAGTATTGCCACCAAGAAAAATAATTCAACATACCTACCTTTACAGGTAAGTTGTCTTTGTCCAATTCTCTTATATTGAACCACTTAGCCCAGTTTAATATATTTGAAATCAAGTTACTATTTGAATAAATATAATTATGGTTGTGGTTACCAGAGAATGGTGTAGATTGCCAGTGATACCTGAATGTGTATGTGTGTGTATGTGTGTTTGTGTGTGTGTAAAGATAGATATCTAGAATCTATGCATATATATGTGTGGGTGTATAAACGTATGCATACAAGTACACATGTATATATGTATACAGATATATTTGTATATCCATATGTATACACATATATAAACACACAAAATCACAGTTATTCTGTGGTATTGAGGTGGAATTTGTTTCAGGATGCCTTTCATACAGAAATGCACAGATGTTCATATCACTTATAAAATGGGTTAACTAACATTTGCATATAATGTTATTCACATTCCCCTGTATACTTTAAATGAGTTTAGATTACCTATACTACTCATGCAATATAAATGCTAGGCATAAAGTTGTTAGACTTCATTGTTTAGATAATAATAACAAGAAAAATCTTCTGTATGTGTTCCATGCAGATGATTATTGGCCTACTTAACATAAAATCTGCATTTGGTTGATCTTAGAGGCAAAATTCATGGACACTGAAGACTGGTGTGTGTGTGTGGGGGGGGATTTAGGAAGAGAGATGAATGAAAAAAATCTATGGAAACTGTTTCCTACTATTTGTTACCATATCTGAAGAAGATCTTGAGTTTAGTTTTTCTTTAGAAAAAAAAATCTCTTCTATAGTATTTAAGGATGATAGACTAATGAAAAGCCATGTTCCTATCAATATCAATTTACTCATATTTTGGAGTAATCTTTAAATGATTAATTCTATTACTATCTGTTTTGAAGTGAGAAATATGTTAAAATGAATTTGATAAGCCTTATTTACTATAACAGATGTTGAGAAAATATTTTCCTAATTTTAGAGTATTATTTATTTATAGCTTCAAATTAAATATTAATGACTTTTCCCACAACTTTCTTCTACATTTAGAAAGAAAATTCTCACTTTTAATATAGTTAGTTCTTTTTTTGTTGTTGTTGTTTTGTTTTGTTTTGTTTTGTTTTGTTTTGTTTTGTTTGCAGTGCCAAGAATCAAACCCAGATCCTTTCACATACTAGGCAAGCACTCTATCACTGAACTATGTCTCCAGCCATTAAGGTTAGTTCTTTGCTCAGATTTATGTATGTGAGTATGCCTGTGTACCTGAATATAAGATCCAAAACAGAAAGAAAAGCAATGATTCCATATACTGATTATATAATTTCCTCAAATAACGTTTACCTACATGAATTTTAAATTTTAAATTTTCTATTATGCATATTATTATTATTATGCATAATTCATTATAGATAATATAAAGATAATTGAAGTTTAAAATGAAGCATGGATAGTAAAAACGGTGTACAGGATTCTTAGGGATTTCATAAATAGAAATGACAAACTCTACCTAAAACTGATACCATTACAATGAAAGTATAGTTTAAACTAAAGCTTTCAAGGGAAGATTGAGTTTCATTAGATATGGGTATTTGAAGGGTGAAATAGAAAAAAATAATAGAATTTATAGAAAGTCACTGAGACATAAAAATATATGACATTACAAAATGTGTATGATAATATGGCTGTAGCCTAAGGAAAGCACAGTGGATGGAGAAAAGAGGGAGAAGATGATATGAAAGTGGAAGGATGCCATCCATCTATTTTAATTATCAGTGTTAACGTGTATACACAATTCAAGGAGTTTAAACTTCATATATCCAATGAATGAGTATTTTGGAATTGTTTAATGGGAGAAGAATTGGGCAACTTTGGAATAAAATTTCTTAAAGGAGGATATGGTACTACAGCATATTCACATTGTAAGAGGATGCCTGTGAAAGCAATCATGGGTCTTGGAGAATCATTAAAAAAAAAAAAAACTTTTTCACATTATTCAGATAGACAGCAATAAAATTGAATAACTGGAGGAGTGAGTGAACAGGAGTCCAGAGCAGCTAACAGTAAATAAACTGTTGGTGTTTTTGTTTCTAATTGCTGACTAAATTAGTAACGAATTTTACTGTTTTGTTTGTTCTTCATATATATTAGGGAAAAATGTAGGCTACCTATGTAAGTTAAATTCTGGTATATAATAAAAAACACAAGGTTAAAATCATATTCCTAAATATCTACATATCTAAATTTGACTGAAATGTGTTATATCTTAACAAGATTCATTCTATATTGAACATATTTGGTTTTTATTTGTGCATTATAGTAATACACAATAGTGGAGTTTATTCTGACATAATTATACATACATGGAATATTTGTTTAGGGAAAATTAATGTTTCAAAAAAGGAACAGTACCCATAGTTCTTATAATAACCTTTCTAAAAAGAAATAGTGAAGTCCCAACAGGAAGGAAACACACATATTCACCAACATATACATTCATGAAATAGAGAGATTGCATCTAGTGAATAAGTTATCTTGTCAACTCATAAATGCTAATAAAATGAGTAATCAATATTTTGTTTGGAAAAATCCATTTTTGAGCAGAGTTGCTCAAAAGTAAGTTAGGTTAAATGTTATGATTAAATACTATTCTAAATGTATTTTAATTACTTTCAATAATATGAACATACTTAAATTCCATTTCTCATGAAGTATACTTATAGTTTCTTAATTTTATGGTGACTGCCTTATTTATGACTTTATCTTTTCAAATTGTTGAATGATGGGTAGAAAATCACCATTCAAACTATAATTATTTTTATGTGTTAGTACATTATAGTTATGCTTAATATTCTGGTTTATCAGACATAATCATGCAAGCACCTAATTTGCTCCACTTCAGTTCCTAGTACTTCATATTTTCCTCCCCTCCTAGCTCTTCCTGCTCCCCTTTCTCTACTCTACTGATCTTTCCTCTATTTATTTATAGAGAAAATTTTTAAATTATGCTTTATAGATATACACAAATACTTTAAATTATGCTTTATAGATATACACAAAGGTGGAATTCGCCATGTTGCGTTCATATATGTACATATTATAATTTGGTCCATTTTATTCCACTGTTCTTCCATTTCTTTTAATGTAAGGTAACTCTAGCCAAAAAAAAAAAAAAAAAACTGTTAAGTGTAGAACAATGATATCATTTAGTTTCTGGGACAGTGACTTTTAAAATACAAATCAATACCATTATTTAGTCATAGACAAGCCTTTTAGAAAGTTCTTTTTATATCAGATAATATACACAATTATTTTATGAACTCCAGAGGAATTGTGAATGTGTTTAAATACACAAAATATAGGGTCAACGTGTTTCTTTTTTTTATTTGACTATAATTTGCAGCTTTTAAAATTCAAAACCAATCTTTGAGTTTTTTCTAGCACCTAAATTTCTGATGCATGACATTGATGAACTTTTGGTCTCAGAATTTAGACATAAAAAATAATATTAAGCTGGTGTCATGTTTTTGTTTTCAAAAGAGGTACATTATTTTTATCTCCTCAATATGCAATGTTTCTCAACTCTTTCTTGATACTATGAGGCTACATTAACTTTGAATTCTGTCCCAACATGTTTGGCTTGCATACACATTGGCATAAATCAAATGATCGCAATTTCCAGTTCTTAGTTGCAAATTTCCCATAAAGTTTATAATATGTGCTGCCAAATTTGTTTTACATTACACAAATGCACCTCTAATGAAACAACAGTGAAAATTGGGGAGAAAAGAGCACCAGCTTGGGAAACAGCAGATTTTATTAGTAATGTTGGCATTTTCACCTGCCATCTATGCAACAATGTAGTTTTGCATATGCCACAGAAGTTTTTAAATTGTTTAAAATATACTGGAAAAGGAAAAGCGTCATCATACTTGTAAAGTCAGCACCTTTAATTCAATTCAGCAGATATTTATTGATCATCATTTTATGGGAAATATTTTGTTGAATGTGAACATTTAATGATAATGATAACATGAGCAAGAGACTTAAAATGAGAACAAAGTAGATAGATACATAGATATTTGAAATAGAATAAATTATTTAAGATACAGTAAGCTAAAATGTTATGTGATCATAATGGAGTTAGTCAGTGGTTTGCTATTTTTTTTTCTTAGATACATATAAGTAATATTGAAATATTTTAGCCTCTGGATCCAGAACTATATTGCTTACATGAGTGTACTAACATGCAAAACAAATTCAACTCACAATTTGAATAAGTGAGGAGATACTAATAGTAATCTTATAGTCATCTTCATTGCATTAAAATCACATTACAAAAATTAGTGTAGAAACTCTGCTTTCAGAATTATATGGCTTCCTCTAGACTACTTGCTCTAGACTTTTTTAATTAATTGTAGCTGTGACTATGCAAACTGTTTTGCAGAAGTTTCTTCTTTGAAGTCACCCCACATTATCCTACGTTATAAAATATGTATCTAGCTAACACTCATTTTTTAAAATCACATTTACACACTATATTTTAAGGAGAGTCATTCTCTAATGACTTTGCAGATATAAATTAGTTTACTTTGATACTCAATTATACAATAATTCTATAGGGACAGAAACTTGGCAGAAATAATCATATTTTGCTTAATTCTTTTTTTTTTTCCCAATTGCAATTGCATTCTTTGATACATTCTTCTGAAACTTATAAAATGGCTTCACTTTATAATGTCCATCTACAATTCTTCATCATGTATTCTCTGGTTCTTTTTGGAATTTAGATACTGTGTTGTGGCAATGGAAGTAAATTGCAAATTATTTCTGCCAACAAATGATTTTCCACTGGATTCTGGATTTTTTTTTTTTTTTTTGGATGAGGGCATACGAGGGATTGAGCCCAGGGTGTTTAACCACTGAGTAGTATCCCTAAATCTTTTTGTATTTTATTTAGAGACAGGGTCTCACTGAGCTGCTTAGCTCCTTGCCATTGCTGAGGCTGGCTTTGAACTTGTGTTCCTTCTATCTCAACCTTCTGAGCCACTGGGATTATAGGTGTGTGTCACTATGCTGGGCTGGATTCTGGATTCTTATTGGTAACTTTAGTTTCTCTGTCTGTAATATTATTATTTCCATACACTATACTGAAGTCCTCTGCAAATCTCTCATATTTTTTGTCTACATTGCTAAATTCATAGAGCTATTGTAATATCTCATATTTACAGAAGAATAAAGACCACACTCATAAGAAAGATTTGGCTAACATCGACACTATGAAGGCTGCATAGGAGATAAGAGGAATAGAGATGGATAATTCTCCAGAAATGTCTTCTTCCCTGTGACAACACATGATAGCTGGACTGTTCTGATAACTTTCCATGTCTTAAGGACTTACTCTTAAAGTTTTAAGTGTGACTTATCTAATATGTAAAAGAAACAGTGATTTTTTGATCTAATATGTAAGAAAAACTCATTTTGATTAATGAAACCTTTTTTAGCAAGTTATAGAAAAAATATTACTAAAAATTTGTGAACTGTGCCCACATAGCATTTTGTTAGTATATCAACATATCAGATGACAGAGCCATGGTTATCATAAAATTAGTAATAATAAAAAAAACTTGAAATATTATGAAACAGAATGTGCTTACAAAATTTAAATTACATAACTTTTGAAATATTTGCTTATTGATCAATACACTGATTCAGTTATGTTGGTCACCCTATAAAACAATTGTATTAAAAATATATAAAAAGAAATATCTTAATTAAAATCAATTTAGCATATTTGGAAGAAAATATAAATGCATATCGCCATAAGGACTTATATTTAGACCATATTAAAATTAATATTAAGTAATAAGAAAATATAATACAAATGCGACACAAATGAAGATATACAAATGAATAATTATAGTGTAAAATGTAATCAAAAATCACAGAAATGAAAATACCATTATGAGATTCCAATTTACAATAACCTCAATAACCTGATTTTTAAAAATAAAATCAAAAAGAGAACAAAACCTTGAAATTTTCAAATGTTGGCAAGGATAGCTAGCAAGTTGAACATGTAAATTACTGGAAGGAGCATAAAAGAAGAGATAAATAATGAAATAATGTTAGATAATTTTTAAATATGTAAATTTTACAGTAATATACATATGCACACAAATACCTAGAATTTTGCACTTCCATTTTTATGAATTTTCTCAAAATAAATGAATGTATATATTAAGAAGCAATGTTTATGAAAAGAGTCTCTCAAAATTGTTCAAATCTGAAAACCACCAAATGTTTCTTAACAAGATCATAATTTAAGAAAAAACAAACACCAAACTGTAGTATATGAGGAAACTTTCTATGATTCATATAAATGTTCTCTATCTTAATCACAGTTGTAATTACATGATAATTAAATTTGTCCATAGCAATCATATTGTCCACTAAAATTGTTGTGCAATAACATAGATAATTTAAGTGTATACTTTGATTATCAGGTGATATACACACATCATGTAATTTCATATATATGATACTACATAATAATACATATCTATTATATATTGTAGTGCATATAATTTATAATGAAGTTTTTATAATTATATGAACATTTGTATTCAATAAATAGAATAATCATTCATTTTAATCAATACCTAGTTATGTATTTGTGAAACTTTGCTTTTATGCTAGATGTATATTATTGGTATGTTGGATAATTATTTTATATTAAAACCTTTCAGTGTTTCTCTTTACAGTTGTGATTTATGTCAAAAAAACTGAAATTTTCAAAACTATTAATGGACATTGCTTTATAATACTAAATTACTTTTTAATAAAAGTCTCTATTGAGGCTAAAGAAACAAATGAATAAAAAAGACTTCAAAGGGGAGACCATCTTCAATTCTAATTTTTTATATCAAGTGGAATAAAAATGCAGTATTTTTGGTTCTTAAAGATGATTTTCCTTTATGAGATAGCTTAGGTCTTCCTGGAAGTAGACACCAAGTTGGGATTAGAGATATAAAACTATATTGAAGGAGTACGTGGGAAGATATGAAGCATATGGAGAACAAGAGTTCTCTGATTGTAGTTCGGTTACGGGAGGACAAAAGGCTTGGAAAGGCAGTCTCAAACAGCATCATAGTAAAGAAGGTTTCAGTCAGATGGATGTGGAATCCCTAAGCCAGGGTTTTCTTTTTTTTTCTTTTTTTTTAATTTTTTATTGTTGGCTGTTCAAAACATTACATAATTCTTGATATATCATATTTCACACTTTGATTCAAGTGGGTTATGAGCTCCCATTTTTACCCCAAATACAGATTGCAGAATCACATCAGTTACACATCCATTGATTTACATATTGCCATACTAGTGTCTGTTGTGTTCTGCTGCCTTTCCTATCCTCTACTATCCCCCCTCCCCTCCCCTCCCCTCGCCTCTTCTCTCTCTGCCCCCTCTACTGACATTCATTTGTCCCCCTTGTATTATTTTTCCCTTTCCCCTCACTTCCTCTTGTATCTACTTTTGTATAACTCTGAGGGTCTCCTTCCATTTCCATGCAATTTCCCTTCTCTCTCCCTTTCCCTCCCATCTCTCATCCCTATTTAATGTTAATCTTCTTCTCATGCTCTTCGACCCTACTCTGTTCTTAGTTACTCTCCTTATATCAAAGAAGACATTTGGCATTTGTTTTTTAGGGATTGGCTAGCTTCACTTAGCATAATCTGCTCTAATGCCATCCATTTCCCTGTAAATCCAAGGCTCCTCCTGCCTCAGTTCCTGCTGTTTTCAGTCTGGTTTATTCCACTTTCTTTGAAGCAAGGTATCATACATAAATAACCATTGATCTGTCTGGGAAAGGACAACAGTAACCATCTCAGAATACCTCTGCTGTTCTACACCAGAAAATTGGCTGAAATCTGGTAAATGAGTAAGAGATGACGATTTTAATTAGGAGCCCTCCTCCTCCAGCCAGAAATCTTTTTTATTCTTACCTTTTTAAGTTATAGATGTTTAGCAGCAACCTTGTTGACTGCCCATCTATTTTGCCTCCAGGGTCATCATCTTTGATGTCTGTCAGAATGATAAATTCCATGTCTTGAAAAAGTGCCTCCAAATCAATCTCATTTTATATACTGGGATTCTTCATCAACAAAACTTAAAATGCAGTCCCTTCATTTCTGTTCTGGTTCCTGATGCACATGCACATGAATTGTCACAGCTGATTCCTGCTGTGTTCTCTTTACTCTTTCATCAGACCCAGGACATTCCCAGCCAGGTTATACTGTTACTTAGCCATAGCTATTGTTCTGGAATTCAAGATGATGAGGGCCATGCTCATTTCAGTGTGAAGAAAAGGAGTGCTCAGAGTCTTCCATTGCAGTAAAAGTGTTCAGCTTTCTAGAGCAAGAATCACCACCACTGATAGTGCTGGGAGTTCAGAGATTGGGAGAGCCAATATTTTCAGGTTTATCATCCTGATGATATGCTTATATTTCAGGTGTAAGAGTTGCAGATTTTCTCAACAAGGGTCCTCCAGCCTAACATGTGTTTCAGATGGGGATTCAAATAATTGTCTTTGGCATTCTGAGACTATAATATTTTCATGCTACTGCTTAGTGATACCCACTCTTCTTCTGTAGAATACAATGACCTTTTCATAAGCTACCAAAGAGGCCCTCTGCTGCACACTTAGCTTTTTATGAAGGACCATAAATCTCATATTAGTCCTAGGCATGGCCTACATGATTTAACAGCACCAGTTAATTCTGCTTTTGTAGGCAATCTTCCTGTATGCCTTTCAATTTTCTAAATGATCAGTCTTGAATTAATAAATTTATAAATTTGCTTAAAAAGGTAAACACCTATCAGATTTGGCTCTGATCATTATTATTTTGAATAATTTTCCATTTTTTCTACTATACTAATTATACACCTTCAATTTTATTTTGTCCTGGTGTAAATTATACAATAATCCAATTCAAAATAGGAGAGCATACAAATTTTTCTCCCACAATTTGATAAATGCCAAGGAAAAAATATAGAATTTAAAAATTAAATCTTATACACTTAAAATTTAAATAATTCTGTTGTGGACTTCATTTTTTAGGGATAAATTTCAGTATCTTCCCATTTGAAATATTTTAATTAATTATAAGTTTAGTTAAATAATAACAAATCAAAATATTTGTTTGGGATTGAGTATAGTATTTGAGCATTTTTTATTTTTTTAATTTTTGTTTTAGTTATAGGTGGACACACTATCCTTATTTTTTTATGTGGTGCTGAGGATCGAACCCAGTACCTTATGCTAGGCATGCATTCTACCTCTGAGCCACAACCCCAGCCCGTATTTGAGCATTTTGATTAAAGATTTCTACTAACTTTTAAGCCAAAATTTAGAATATTGTTTAATTAAAATTGTAATTATCATTGTAGATTACTTAGTTTATATTATAAGGAAGTTTTAAAAGGTTCAAATTGTTTTGAAATTCAGTAAATTTTAGTGAGTCAAAAGATAAAGCATACAAGATTCTGATGCACTTTTGTAATCCTAGCAACTCAGGAGGCTGAAACTGGAGAATAGCAAGTTTGAGGCCAGATTCAGCAATTGAGTGAGATGCAAAATAATAAAAAAAAAAGAAAAGAAAAGGGCAGGGATATAGTTCAGTGGTAGAACACCTCTGGTTGTAATTCCTAATACCACACTCTTTCACACAAACACATACTCACACACACAAAGATAAAGCACATTCTAACATGTCAGATGTTTTCTATTCCACATAATGTTTGCCCCAAAATTTTGTAGTTCATTGACTCAGTACATATGAGTTTACAGATTTAATAATTTGAGCATCTATTTTTTGGCAGGCTTGTTTTAGATGCAATTTTCAACTATGTATGCTGCATAATCCAGTCTGACTATATTTCCAATCCATAGTAGCAAGAAAGGAATTTTTAAAAAATATTGTGCTCTTCCAAAATTTATATTCAGTGCATTCATGTTATCAACAGGGAAATAAATTGTATTTTCTTCAATATTAATTTTTTTAACTGAGTTTACAAAAGCAATAAATCAAAGTCAGTTGTTTGCTAATGAATTTCCAAAGTTTTACTTTGATTTGAAATTCCCACCAGATCATTATCTGGGTCTCTTGTTCTTCTAAGACTAAGATAAACTTAGATTTTTTGCTGTTTTCAAAAATTAGATTAAACTTTTTTTTTTTTTGGTCTCCTTTCCGTGCTTAACTAATAGAGTGGATTTGATCACTATTTTCTAATGGTCCTGTATTTATCTTTTTTCTCTGATAGTCTCCAGAAAATTGGTAAATTTAAACATTAAAATTAATTGTGAATTTTAATGTTTTTTACTGGCTTGACAATAGCCAAAGAACACTGAATATTATTTTCCCAGTATGTATTTAATCAGCTTCAGTTTATAGAGGTTAACAGGAGTATATTTTTACCTTAAGACATATCTTTCTTACACAAGGATATGAGAAAAAAAATTATCATCAATCAATATACTATTCTCAATAAACAAATGAGTGTGCATTTTACCTCCTAAACACCCCAGATATACTCTAATAATTTCTCAAGGGAAGAAACAATTGTGAACAAGTGTTGTAACAATTTAATTGGTACTTTGGGCAGTGACTGCACTCCAGGTAAAGAAAGCCATAACCCTTACTTTTAGGTTGATTTCATCTGTACCCATAGCTCAATGCCTTTTTAACCACAGTGAGGGCCCATGTCTTCAAAAATGGAGTTCTATCTAGAATTTAAACCAGTGTAGGCAGGTTCAGGATGAGTGAATCTACCACATTTTCCATCAGTATGGCAGACATTGGAATCTGGGCTGAGAACAGTTTAAAAATAATGAATTGAGTTTTAGAGAAAGGATCAAATTAAAAGAATTCTAATATGAGTTATTAAAATGTTTCATTTTCAAATAAGTTAGCATTCATTTGAATATTATTCTGAACATAACAATTATAAACATTTTAAACTATGATAACTGTATCTTGGTCAAGACAATTAATATTTGGGATGAGATCAAACAAAGAGGATCCTTCTTCCTTTCATGATCAAGTTAGAATTTGTATAAGTCTCTTTCTACTCCAGCTTAGGAAAAAGTACTAGGAGGAGGAATTGAATTTGTAAATTAAAAATCCCCAGTGACCAAGGAATCATGGAATGTAGTTTTATTCACAATGAATTGAAGATGTTGACTTTATGAATTAAATAGGAGAACTTAGAGTCAGAAAATGAATATTGAAAAATAATATTTCTGTGTACAAACAAGTATTGTAACTCTAAATATTTATTACCATTAAAAGGGATCAGGTGTCTTTAATTCTAAAATGCCTAAGTTTGAAAAATAACTCATCTATTCATTAATTATTATGTGACCAAAACCCAAAATATTCATCTCAATTTCAGAAACCCTATAGTGTGAAAATGAAAAGGTATATAATTGAGGAAATGTAGCACAGCCTTAAAAAAATTTCCAAAAAAGAAATTCACCTCTTAAAAAAACTATCATCATTATTAATTTTATGGTAAAGGTAGTTATAACAATATTCTTATTAAAACTACATTTAACAGTAAATACATTTAGCAAGTTTTCCATTTATCAGTTACTTTAACTTGAGACAATCTGATCAATTTAACTTTAAAGTCATGTTGAAATGCAATAGAATATTTTCTCTATACTTACTTTTACTATGGCCGAATTGAATTCACTAACATAGCAATCATTTATTTATTCCATTTTTGGTCAATGAATGCACATGTGATTCATAACTTGTATATGGTATTTCATTATCTCTTTTTGCTGTCTTAACTCATTTCTGAGATTTGCAACATAGAATTTAAGCACTTTGTCTAAGTATTAAAAAATAATAAATAATCTTTATGTCACTCAAACCACTGCTAATTGTATTCTACTCTACTATTCTTTGCTACCATTTTTTCTTTTCTTTCTTAAGAAAAAAAAATTAAAATATCAACAAAAAGCAAATTTCTGCCCTAAAGTGCTGTGATTTTACACAATCTGAAATTCTTGTTTTATGCAAAAGTTAGTAATACAGCTTGATGACATGCTTAGTAGTATGGGTAATATCCAGTGAAATAAAAAGAAAATTTTATTCTGAGATTTAAAATGACACATAAGTGTTGAGCTTTTAAAAACTTGTTGATTAAAGCGATTATACCTGGCTGGGGTTGTGGCTTAGTGGCATAGTGCTTGCCTTGCACATGTGACGCACTGGGTTTGATCCTCAGCGTTATGTAAAAATAAACAAAATAAAGATATTGTGCCCATGTATAACTAAAAAAAAAATAAAATAAAGTGATTGTACCAAGCTGCACTTCTTAGTTTCATAAAAATGTGAAATAAAAGAGAAGATGAACTGGTCAAAACACATGCATTATACCCCAAATTAATATTTTAAGTTCAGTTTTAGCAAGACTGATCAATTTAGCATCTCTTTATTAACACTGGAATTCTGTATTTGAAAGTCATATGTCAACATTTCTAATTTTCTTTTCCTTGGCTCTTTACAGTGGTTTCCTTGAGTCTTTCATCTCAATATACTACATACACATACATTCACACACATATTACAATATGGTTAGTTAAGGTTAAGAAACTCATCAGGCCACTTTATAATTTTATTCACCTATAAGTGATATGACCCCATTTTTCCACTAAAAAATGTGAAACATTCTTTGTCAACATGCTTTTATCAGTTGTATAGTACTATTTTATTGAAAGCTTTCAAATTGCTTGACCACTTTGTTTTATACAAATCATTCAATTCTTTCTAACATGACTATCCAGCAAAGATAGCATTTCTTTTTTTGTAAAATCACAAGAATGTAGATTTTAAGTGTACTTACCACAAAAATTAAAATGGAAGTATATGAATTAATGAGTATGTTAGCTTAATTGAGCTATTCTGAAATGTAAATCTATTTCAAAACTACATGTTGTACACGATAAATATATCCAAAATATGTGTCAATTAAAAAATACTCAGAATCTTAGAATTGCTTGTTAATAGTGATATGTCTTGCTAATGTTATTAATTATTCCACAAAATTAAGTCCTATATCTCTAAATCCACTGCTCTTAAACTAAATCTCATTTCTTGTTTTTAGGGAGTAGTAAAAACTCTTAATTTATTTGCATTTATGACTTTTGAATGTATGTGTAATAGGACTCTTACCAGTTCCTCTGGTATTCCACTTAATCACCAGAGATCATCTCCACCCAACTTACTACCATCCATGTACCTTTACCACTTACAGAATGGGAAGAAATGCCCTTCCCAAATCCCATAAGTAGGGTCTGCTTTCTAGAACCTCTCAATGACAGAGCCTGGTTTCCTAGCCTTTTCTTGCCTAAAACGGAGCCTACAGCACAAGGGCAATATATTATTATTTCATTGATAAAATGAATCCTAGAAAGTAGTTCTGAGAAACAAGGATTATAACCTCATCCATCATTTATGGGGATACATGCCAATGAATCCGACCATCCTTACATTTATGTCTCTCTACTGCCTACACATAAATGCTTGTCAAGAGCACTATGGTTCAACAGCCCCTGTCCATATCTTAACCCTAGACCCTAGAATTGTTCAAATGAAATACCAAATTTATGCTACCCTTTCAAAGGGATTTTAAAATATGTTAAATTCTCTCTAGATATGTATTGCTTAATGCAGTTGCTACTAGTCATGGGTAACTCTTCAATTTAAGTTCATTAAAGTTAAAGTCAGTCCCACCATCACTCTAAAACATTGCACCTCCTCAGCAGCCACACATGCTTTTTCTATCCTTGCATAAAGTCATATTTTACAGTGCTAATTGAGATTCTGCTCACTACTTTGAAACTTTAAAATCATAACCATTAATGTTTTATTTTTGGACTACATTTTTCATCTTTCTTCATTTTCAACTGCCTATTACTATATCATAGCTTATATTTTATGATAAGTCTAGGTTCTGAATCCTTCCTAATGCTTTTAATCTTCTAGGTTTCAGTTGATTTCCCATAACTTCTCAAATTAGACTTGGGTTTGCAATCAGAAACTATACCTTTCATTGGTTCAATTCTTCATTTATTGCCATATATCTTATGAACTTTTCTCTCAGAATTATTAAATCAATTCACAGGTTAACCAATATTTATTGATAGCATACTCTACCCTCCATAATGAATGAGTTAAAGATGCAGTGGCCAATAAGACATATGAAACCCCCCCACTGTCATACAACTTAAAAGACAGTGAGTAGAAATAGATAATAAATATAAAATAAATAAATGTAAAAGCAAAATATGTCAAAGGTGATTACATCACTATGTAATATCTGAAATAAAAACATAGCACAACAAAATTGATTTCTTTTGGAGACAGCTATGCTAATCAGCAATAATCTCCTTAAGTATAACAGGTTTCTCATCTCTAATAGCATTAAGAAGAAATGTGAAGTTTAGTGGCTAGAAGACTTTTAGGAAGCCCTCATCTCTTTTTAACACTGCAGCATGGTTACTCAGATATGATGGCTGTTCATTTTGTGCCTCTCAGGGGTGAGCTTAATAGATATAATCTATTTCTGATTGTACAGTTCTCAGAAGCAAGAGGCAAATGCTGATGGTTTAGCTTGTAAAATCATGTTTATTGAGTTCAATCATCACAGAATGATGAAGCAGATTTTTCTGATGGCTACTTGTTACCATGAATATAATCAATCTTTCCTTACATTAGAAACTTTTAAACTTTTAGTCACATGAAGGGACATAGCAATTACAATTGCTGGAAGAGAGTCCTTATTGGGTTTTAACATGATTTCGCATCATCTGAGCACAGGTGTTGAGAACTTTTGTTGATATAGCAAACAAACTTGAGAAACAGAGGGTGTCTTTCTTCAGGGCAAAGGGCAATTATATTTGTTCTCCAACATAATGCCTTCCATTGGGTAAGATTTGGGCAGTCTTGTCTGTGGACCTTTGAAAATTGGGGTTATCTGAGACTGGGATTTGTTTGTTTGTGCTTTGGCTTTAACACAAACCTAGTGTTTGGGTAGTACACACCTGGGCTTCTCCACCTTGACTCTTATAAGGGAACAGATGTAAACATGATGTTCAGCCTTGTTGATGCAAGCTATTAAATCCCTTTGTTTGTGACCCACATGTCTCTGCTAACAACCAAGAAACTAAAGTAGCTTTTATAAAAATGTGAAACTTGAATTGTGACTTGAAACTATTTTCCCCAATATTGCACTCACTGCTTAAAAAGGATAATAAATATTTTTTCTGTTAAAAAAGATGGTAAGTTTTTTCATAAAAACCTGTAACTTTAACTTTATAGTTTATTTCTCCCTGGTCAGTTCCTTTTCTCTTTTTCTATTGGGTCTCCTAATTCAAACACCTGTATTTTTTCATGAAATTTTATTAAAAAAAAAGTCACCTCAGAATTTTCAGGGGTTGAATTCTGCACAATTCAGGGCTGTAAGAATAATAATGCAAAATTATTCAGAGATCCTTGAAATAAACCAATAAAAGTGAGGAACCCTGTGCCTAAGGTTTATTATTTTCACTGTGAATCTGTTTCCATTATTATGCCTTGCATTTTATTTTGAAGGAAAAAAGGGAAAGAAGGAAAAACAACTACTCATTACTACTATCTCAGAGAAAGCATATATTTTTAATTTCTATAATAATTTTTATTTTATATCATATCACTACATTTTATATGCCCTCTAATAATACTGCTTTGGAATTATTACTTATAAAAGTTTTCAAAAATTTCTGGACTTTCTTTAGGCACAGTGGAGCATGCCTGTAATCTTAGTAGCTGAGGTGGAAGGATTGCGAGTTCAAAGGCAATCTCAGCAATTTATAGAGGCCCTAAGTAACCTAGTGAGGTCCTGTTTCTAAAAAAGTGCTGGAGAATGTGACTCAGTGGTTAAGTACTCGTGTTCAATCCCTGGTACCAAAAAAAAAGAAAAAAAAATCTAAACTTTCAGTAAATCACTTTCGAGGCCTTAAACAAATGTACCTTCACTAGTAGCAATTGAAGTGGAATTGGAGACGATTTTATTCAATAAAATTTCTAAAGTTTGAAACAAATTTTGTGCATCATTTTTTTTTCTTTTCTTTTTTTCCTTTTATGTTGTGGGGGTTGAACCCAGGACCTTGTGTGCATAAACAAATACTCTACCAACTGAGATATATACTTAGTCCCAAATCTTAGCACTTATAAAGAAGAATCTCTGAGCCAAATTTGCTGTGAACAGACAGCTCACTTTGAATCTGAAAAAAAAAAAAAAAGAACCATATTAATGTGTGTATGGGACTTACCCTCTTACCCTGGTGGGTAACATACTCTTTGCTGACTTACACTTTCATCTTCATTGCTACTATCAGCAACTTTCAAGTCTAGCTTTTAATAGATTCCTTATAAATTTAAATCTAATTCTGTTTTATTGCATCCTACTTAAGTATACTATGACATTTTCTTGTTCTTCATGCTTCTAAGAAAATATACATACTAAATATTCTCTTTCTTGGAATTCTCTAACCACATTTCTCCAGTTGTTGAGTGGTTCCTTATCCTTTAATGTAATTCCTAAATTGTCTCCTCCTGTACATAACAGTCTTCTTCCATTCCAATTGAGTAAGCTCTTCTTAATGCTGTGCCATGGTGGAATACCACTGACAAGGCATTTATCTCTTTCTCTTCCTCTTAGTATTGTTGCATGGATTGTTCATTTTTATGTGTAAACCTCCATTTTGACCTTAATATTGTCAGAGACTGCCTCATATTTACAACTATATACCTCTCACTTTTTGCTCAGCACATCATAATTGCTCATACATTATCCAATCAGTAAATTTTGCGTATGTGTGATATTTATTTCATGTTAGCATGCCTGTTGTAGTCCCAGGCTTGAGCATAGTAAGGCAGATATTGTACTATTCGTTTTTATATGCCTTACTTTAAGTATCTCCTAACTAACTTCATAATATACATAACAATATATGAAGTACATTGATAAGTAAGATGCCAGGAATTATATATTACCACAAATATTTATTTTGTGTGTTTTTAAAAATGCCATTGAAACTAATTTATAAAGGTAATTATGAATAGAAACAAAAAGCATAATTTAAAAATGTAATAGAAAGATTATCAGTAATATTTTCTTCATAATAAATTAATTCAGAAGATTTCTAATATTTAATATATGAATAAATGAATTATAGTGGAATAAAATTAAAGGAAAGTGTTTTTGAGATTAGTATGTTCATTCACTTTGTGAATCACTCCAAAACCAAAATATACTTAAGGGTTTAGTGTATACTTGTTTTACTTTGCTATATTCTATATTGCTAAACCATTTTTGTCTATATATATGTAAGGGTGATGTATTATGAACAACATAAAGCTAAATAAAAATCCAGCACATTTGTATTCGATCTTATTGTTCAGAAATTTACTTATGAAATTTAGAAACATAACGGGAGAAATGCAGTTTTATAAATGTATAGCCAATTATGATGACTATTAAAATATGATGTTTTAAAAATTATGAAGAGCTCACTTAAATTTAAATCAAATTCCCTATTATATATGTCTAACAAAATGCTACTTATTTAAATGTAATGTGTCTCAAAACAAGCCTTGATAGTAAACATTAGTATTTATGAGGCAAAGTATGTTAGCAATTACTCATGTGTGAACCATAAACAATGGCTTCAAGTGAATAGTTTCAATAAAAACAATATCTTACAATATGAGATTAATTGTACAGATCTTCTAAATTATTCCAATGATTTAACTTACATTAAAATTCTACCTTGAATTTTGCAAATACAAAAAATATACACTCAATGGATTTTACTCATCCGAGTATTCGTTAGATCAAAGAAACTATTAGACTATGTATAACTGTTACCCTATTTATTATATAGGAAATATGAGTGCTTTTATGAATATTATTTCTTGACAATTTAAAAAATAAGTTTAATGGTTTTATTTCTAAATGGTATTTGTCATGCTGATAAAGGAATTGATTCTCTTTGCAATTATTTCTAAACATTTTCATCCTAAGCACTATGAAAATTCCCCATATCTTTCTGAATTTCTCTGATCATCAAAATTTCCTATCCTCCATATTCTTCCATACATGCATGCCAAACCATAAAACTTCTATTCATATATGAGTATACACACACTTACACAAATACACATGAACATTCTGCAGAAATTTATATTATTTTGTATTTTGTATTAAGGTTGTTGATCTGTTAGGAAAACACATTTATCATCTTTTTTACTTCAGTTCAGAAATGACTGAAATTTCTCCTGAGAATAATTTAACTTTTGACTTAAAGTAGAAAAAATAAACAGACAGAGGTGAGATAACAGAGTATATGGGATAAAAGTGGGTATTAGCGAACAAAAAATTTACTGAGGGGTAATAAATACCAATGGTGTTGACATGGTCGTGGAGCCATGACCACTTGTCTGAGAGAGGAAATCAAGTTGGTTTGCATAGGCTCTTGCAAAGATATTTGACAATAAGTGTTTGAGCTTCAGAAAAATATAGGTGTGAAAGCATTCCTAGAAATGAGAACAATTTAAGTGAAAATGTAAAATTATAAATAGAAGGAATTGTTCATAAAAGTCTAAACATTTGTAATGCTGCTGAAATATAATGCAAGATACTCATCAGCTTTAAATTTTTTAATAGATAAGAATAAGCATGAAATAAGTAGGCAAAATATATTTTCCAATATGTTTTATTTAATTAAATTATCTCAATAATATGATTTCAATCTGTGATCAATATAAAAGTTTTAAAGTGTTTATTAGTACTATATATATATACATATATATATAATTTTTATTTTATATGTATATATGTATAATTTTTATTATATATATATATAATAAAAATTATAATAAATAAAATAAAATTATATATATATATATATATATATATAAAATAAATAAAATAAAAATTATATATATATATATATTTTCTTTTTTGGAAATGGGAATCAAACCCAGGGGTTTGCCAATGCAAGGCAAATGCTTTGCCCCAGAGCTATATACATCCCAGCCCTCTAGTACTCTTTTCATACTACAACAAAATACATGAAGCAGGTTAGCTTTATAAGATAAAGAGTTTTTTAAGATCATAGTTCTGGAATTTCAAAGTCCTAAATTTGGACCCATTGGTTCAGATACTGGACAAGGCCTAAAGGCAGATAGTATCACAGCAGCAGGAACATGTGTGAAAGAAATTCTATCTCAAAAGGGATTCAGAGAGTGACCTACCTGGGGGCCAGGAAACCTCTCATAATAACTCAAAATAACCTCTCATAATAACTCAGTCTCCTGAGGTCTCAGAGGTTTCATAAGAGTTTCTAAAATCTCTCCAGATAGGAGGTTTCCCAACGACATAGGAACCTTGTACTTTGCCTTCCTATTTAGAGGTCCCAGTTCCTCTCAGCTTCCCCATTCTAGGAACCACACTCACAACACCTGAAAAATTGGGAGATACACTAAAACCACATCCACACTGTCAGTAGGTTGCTTTGATTTTTTTATTGTATCAAGTTATCAAAAGTTGGTCTGGTTTTTATACTTACAGTGTAAATTATTGGGATTAGTCTTAGTTCAAGTGCTCAACATTGAACCGTGTTGACTGTATTTTACAGCATAAATTTTGACCACTAAAAAACATATATGGAACAATAGTATAGTAAATGTTGAAGAGTAGAAGCAGCTAGACAATTATGCAGCCATTGATTATTTTAAGGCAATGACTTCAGATCATACCTAGCCATTTACATTATATAAATGACTATCATGATATAATTAAAAAATGAACTGGATACTGGTGAGAAAATAGGGCAGAGGGGCTGATGATCTTATTATTGAAACAGTTTTGAGTTGGGGGGATTGCAAGAACTTGGAAGAAAGAAGGACAAAAGAGGTTGAGATTGTGATATTGAGAATAAGCATATCTTGTAGTATGTAGGATAAACAAACATAACAGAATAAAGGGTCAATTATTGTGCCAGCATCTCCAAAAAACAATTATAAGGAAGTAGATTTTTCAATAAACTATTTTTATTTTTCAATAATTTTATCAATTATTTTTTGAATAAACTGAATTTTACCGCTTTATGTATATTGCTAATAGGTTACTTATAATTCTATTTTTCTTCTGGTTATATATAAAATATTTTTGTACAAAACCATTCTAAGTACCGTTATTTTAAAAAAAAATATTAAAGCACTGACATAGTCAATATGTTAGATATTTATTTTGATTGATAGTTTGCCTTTTAAACAATGGTTTTATCTTTGCAATTTAGTCTCAGTTACTCTTAGCCATAGTTTTATCTGTCAACAGAACATGCTGAAGGCCAGTAGCTCAGCACAGAATCATAAATTCAGAGCTATTAGGAATTATAAAGCCAACCTCCAGAAAATAACATAACAGTTCTAAAAATTGAGATAGATTTTGGAAGTTAGACATTGTGCAATTTCTAATATAGATAGATATTCATGGTTAATTTTTGTGTAAAATATAATACACATCTATTCTTTATTATTAAATATATTGAAATGCTTCAAAGTTTACTGGAGTAGCTTTTATGATAACTAATTTTCAGCTAAATTCTGATTATTAAGTACTCAATTTCAGATCTTAACTGACCACTGAGTCCTCAACAACATACTCCTGAAGTCATTGCTTATCAATGAAGATGTCTAAACCTGCCTCTTCTGCCTGCCCAGTCCATATTTAAGAGTGAAAGCTCAGAATCTTTCAAAGTCCTCAAAAAAAGTATGTGACCTAAATGAGTTAACACATCCAGGTAATTAATATTAATAGTTTAAGAACAGTATATTAAATGTTAAATAAATCCCAGCAGTATATAGATATAGTCTTTTAAGTTGATACGAAAAATACCATGAGGCATATAAACCAAATATTTGTTTATCTTGATGATCAAAATGACAATTATTTACACTGATTTTGGTATTTTGTTACGTATTAACTAACTTATCCTGGATTACGACAATGAAGTCTTCCTAAACCATGGTGGAACACTACTTGAAAGGTTCAGTCCTGTCATGGAAATATCCCAAATGCAACCCACATTTTTGTTTTGTATATATCTCAGCTCTGAGTTTATTTCCTTTTTTAATTTAAATTATTTTAGCCGATACATAAAAACAAAAAAAAATGCACATAATTACGGGGTACTATGAACTTTTGAGATACATGTATATACTATGTAATACCAAAATCAGGTTAAATACATCTACTTAAATATTTATCCTTACTTTATCGTGAAACATTCAAAATCCTTTTGTGTAGCTTTTTGAAATATGTAGTTCATAAATGTAATTTGTAGAAATCACTCTGCAATAGCAGACTAGAAATTCTTGTTCCTGTGTAACTTCAACTTAGTAGAGTCAATCCACCTTACCCTCTCTCCTTCCTCTAATTTCCCCAGCATTTGGTAGCCTATCTTCTACTCGCAACTTTGTAAATTGAAAATACCACTCTGGATATTAAGATAAAAGAATTATTTTCTTTGACTTGTGATTTCCTACATGGAACAACTACGAGGCAAGGAGCAGAGAGGAACTTCTGTATCTAACCATTCTCTTATGGCACTCATACTGACTGTAAAAGGGAAAAGCACCTACACTGAGAGGTAGCAAGCAGAACGGTGAATACCAGAGTGCAATGTATAAAGAGAACATGGGGTCTGGAGAGTTTGGTCAGAGGACACAATTTTTTTTTAATATAGAAGGAATACATTTCAAGATATCTATCTTATAACAAGATGACTACAGCTGATTATATTCTGTATTCTTAAAATGCAAATATAGTAGATTTTAAGTGTATTTAACTACAAAATTGATAACTATGTGAGGTAATACATTTGTTGATTGGCTAGATTTAATCATTCAATAATATATGTACAATTCAAAGCATTGTGTTGTACCCATTAAAGACACAGAATGTTATCTGTTTAAAACTAAATTAATAACCTGTTGTCATGGTGCATATCTGTAATCCCAGTGGCTTGGGAGGCTGAGCCAAGAAGATCCTGAATTCGAAGCCAGTCTTAACAACTTAGTAAAGTCCTAAGCAAGTTAGTGAGAATCTTTCTCAAAAACAAAACAAAAACCACAAAGTGGGCTGGGGATGTGGCTCAGGGATTAAGTGCCCCTGAGTTCAACCCCTTGTGCAAAAGAAGAAAAAAAAAAAAGAAAAGAAAGAAAAGAAAAAAGAAACAGTAAATTAGTAGATATTAATTTGCAATATAAATACTACCTTGAGTTTAGCATCTGACATCTAAATGTTAAATCTTTCTGAAGATACTAAAATTTTCTCAACTTCCATTTTCTTATTTGAAGATACCCTATCGAGCTGTTGCCTGGTGAGCTTTCAGTGAAATAATTGTAACATATTTCTTTGAAGGTAATGAAAGGATATACAACTTAAGATTTTTTAATTGCTTGGTCACAAGACATAGAATAAAAATTTTGGTATCTCTGTGAGGGAGAAGGAGAGGGAGAAGGAAAGGGAGAAAAACCTTAGAAGGTTCTAGAAAGAAGGTTCATGTTCAGTATGGTTTTCTTAAGAAAATATTTTAAGATAGAGACTGTTTTTTTTTAGTTCCCTGAATTTGGAAAGTACATTGACATATATCTAGCTTTTTTAATGCATTTGGAGAAACTGGGATAGATTCAAGTGTGCTAGAATAAGGATGTTGAGAGCATTGCATTGTATAGCTTTCCTAAGTGAGAACAGAGGATGTATTTCCAGTGCAAGAAGTTTTTTTTATGATTTCAACTTCTTAACAGATACTTATATTGTCATGAATATTTTACAGTGTCAGTGTCTCAATGTCATCTATATTACTATTTCTTTGACATAGTATATGCCATAAGCTGCTACTATGAGCTTCTTTCTAAAATGTCTAATGAAATATTCATTCAGTTTCACATTTAAGAAAAGAGCACAGTAGGTAACCTTAACATAAAATACATTGAGTTTTATAAAGTTTCTGTTGTACTTCAAGGATCTCCAATTAATTATGAGTTAGGTCTAAGTAGGCCAGTGATCTGGGCAGCAAATGTGATATCCTTCAAGTGCCCCACATGCATTCAAGCACATTAAAAATCTCCATGGAATAACACATTTCTTGGCAATGGCTTCATCTTGGAGGCAGAATAGAGTAGTAAGAAAAAAAACTGATTTAATATTAGGTCATATTAGAACTGATATCAAATTGTGTCACAGCTTTTAAGAGCAGAGTGGGTTTAAGCAATTAGCTTAATGGTTCAGGACATTCATTTCTTCATAAGAAATGGGAAACAATATTTTCTTTTTAAAGTTTCTGTGAAAATTCATTGTTGCAAATAATAAATATTGTCTCCAGTTTTCCAGGGATTGTTCCAGAAATTGGGAGTAGAACACACAGAAGCACTTTCTTCATCATGTTTATATTACAGTGGAGGAAGTGAGCAATAATAAAACCTTGAATATATAACATTATCTCTTGGTAAGTGCTATGGACAATGTTAAAGGAACAGTAGAGAGCAAAAGGAAATTCTTTACATAAAGTACTTAGCAAATAGCTTGCAATGAGGCCATGTGCATAAACTACCCACCATATGTTATATTCTCAAAAAGCAATCACTGTTTCTTTTATCGTTAGGATTTATAATCATTAGAAATAATCTTTTACCTTATTTTTTTCAACTGATATATAAAAATATAAAATTATACTGATTAGTGGGGTTCTATGTCATATTTGACACATGAATGTATAGCAAATATTTAAAAGATTAAACATGCTTATCTCCTCAAATATTTGTCATTTCATTATGGTAAAACCTTTTAGAATCTTTTCTTCTAGGTTTTGAATTGTAGAACACGTTGTTGTTATCTATAGTCACCATAATGGGCAAGACCACACTCCTGTATCACTGTAATGTAGTGCCCATCATCAACCTCTCCATATCCTTTCCTTCCACTCTCAATGGAAAGCCAATTATTTTTAAATATGTGATTACCTTAAAGAGATTCCTCAATTGCTCTCCCTTCTTAAATCATTCATTAATATTTAATGTTTCTTAACTCAATTTTAAAGAACATTAAACAAAAATAAGTATTAATAAGGGCAAAGATTTTGTTCTCAAAATCATTGTTATATTAGTAACAAGCACTATTCTTCATAGGTTATCTATATTTCTTTGCTAAGTATATTTAGTTACTAAAGTAACAAAATTTTCTTTAAAATCTTTTACAATCATTATTTAAATAAAGATTTTAAATGAAGGAATCCAACTTTTTCTATATAAAATTATATTTAACTTTGAAGATTTCAGATTTATAATTAAACTGTGAATCACAAATACCTATAAAGATGGTTAAATATTGCACATTTGAAGAAACACTTGATTTTAAAATGTGAAATATATAACATTTCTTATATTTAATTTGTTGGGGGGTGATACTTAAGTCTCTGCTTGTGCTTCTGAACTATCAGTATCAAATCAGAGACTGATATAAGAATTTATGTGCATGCAGGTTATTTTTAAAAATAGTCCCAAGATCCAAGAAGGAAAGATCAATGATCATGGATATTGATGAAAAGTCAATAAGAAAGCATTATGTAATCTACTCTGAGATAAACTGGGACTCACTTTCTCTTAGGACCTTCCAAATACATATAGAATGTTTTTTTAAAACTATGTGAACTCAATGAATTTAGAGAAAAAATATTTTGTCAATCAGTTTCCATTTTCTAATGGTTCAGTTTGTTCCTCTGGACCTCTAGGCAGAAGATCAACACTTCAAGACTACACATGTCTACTTAAGAATGAGCTGCTAAAGACTTCCACTTCTTTTGTCATTGATATTTGACTAAGACTGAGAAAAAATTAGAGATAATATAAATGTAGACTTTTTAAAATATTGACTTTTTGAACACAGAATTCATTTTTATGTAAGATGACTGATATATGAAAAATCAGATCAGTAATATAATCCCTAATATAATATATATGTGGAAAAATAAAGCAAAACACAAAAGAAAAGACATGGATAGAATCATAGGTAAGATTGAAAAAAATGCGTCTTAATCTGACAAGAAAACCTGGTTCTCCTATAGTGACAAAAATGTTTACTAGTAGAATAAAAATAGATGTGAAAGTTGGAACCATCACAGATGCATTTAAAAAGCAGGTTATTTTATCTCCATCACTCACAAAAATTCCTATATTTTTAAGTTGAACTTTTATCCCCCTTTCTATGTGTAATGACCTTCATTTCGTTCCATGTTCTTTACCTATTCTCCCTTGTAAAAAAAAAAAATTGTTCACAGAAAAGCCTTTGATAATATTTACTTCATCGTATAAATGAATCAATTTATTATCTACATTTTAACTTAAGCTTGTTCTTTGCTGTCATTTAAATATATTTCATGAAATAATGAAGTCATAATTGTTAGTCAGCTTTTTTTGATATTTCTGATAAGAACAACTTAGACACAGAAAGAATAATTTTGGCTCACAATTTCAGAGATTCAGTCTAGTGAGCACTGGCTCCAAGGAATAAAGAAACATCATGACTGAAAGGCTTGATAGAAGAAATAATGCTCAGTTAGGTGCACCTAAGGAGGAAGAGGAAGAAGAAGGGTAGGATAGAGAGGAAGGAGGAAGGAAAGAGAAGAGAGAACCAGGGAGACACAGGAAGGAAGATAATCATTTTAGTGCATGACCCATCTCTACAATGTAGGTCCCACCAACCAGTAGTGCCTTAGACAATCAACAGATTAACCCACTGTTGAGATCAGAGACCTCATGATTCAATCATTGCCTAAACCCCTGACCTCTGAACCTTGCTACATTGGGGAATATGCTTTCAACAGGTGGGACCATAACAAAACTATATTTTGCAGGCCATAATAGCTCTAGTATACTTGAGTAATACTTTAACCTTTTTGTAACATTCTTTCACTTTCTGAATTCTTCAAAGAAGAACAATGTAAACTAGTTAATTTTAAATTTTAAAAAAAGTATTCATTGCTTAATTTCTTTTCAGATGCTTATAAATTACTTTTATTGTAAACGACATGAAAATAAACTCTTGATAAGTCTCTACTTGATTGTGGCACTGGTGTAACCCACTTATGTATTGTTGAATAAGAATACATATCCAATCTTAAGCAATCAGGGTAATATGGTAGTAGGACCCATTTTATTTTTTCAAATGCAAAGATTACTCCCTGAGGGTAACCTGTAGAAATATTCCAAATATTCCAACCAACTCCTTTGTCATGGAGCATCAGGAATATGGAAGTGCTGGTAGATGCCAAGAATATACATTATAGGAGAGTTCAAACTCAAGGCCTGAATGACTCAGTCAATCAGAAGGCCACAGGTCTTGGTACTTCTCCAATGCCCATTTAACATAGATTTTGATCAGTGTCTCTACCCAGAAGCTGTATAAGCCCCTGGATTCATAAATTTAAGTGGAAAAACTTGCTAGAAAAATGGAAAAGTTGTATTTCTTTGCTAGGAATGAAGAAACACAAAGGCTGTGATTCTGCCCTTTAGGGAGATAAGAAGGTCTTTTTTTTCTTTTGTTTTTAATATTTTTAGTTATAGATGGACAAAATACCTTTATTGTATTTATTTATTTATTTATTTATTTAGCTTTAGGTGGTGCTGAGGATCAAACTCAGTGCCTCACATGTGCTAGGATAGCTCTCTACCACTACCAGTACCACAGCGCCAGATCAGGAGGTTTTTAAAAGGTGAATCAGAGGAATCCTGTTTCCTAAGATTAGAGAGGAGAGAAAAGGTGAATCAGAGGAATCCTGTTTCCTGTAGGGAGGATAGTTTGGGGAGGAGAAGACCAGGGAGAATAAGATGAAGATGAAGGAGGAGAAGTTTAAGTAGGGGAAGATCAGGAAGAAGAAAAAAAAAAAAACATGTTTTAGAGTAGCAAATGATATATTCAAAGCATAAAGTGGACCACAGCTACATTATTAGGTAATAGTATTGTTACTTTTGGTAGTTTGGGAAGTTTTACAATGTCCATGGAGCCATAGTGCTTATTTACTGGGTTTTACACTAAAGTTAATGATTTTCCCTGTCTTAGAAGGGAATTTTTCTTACAAAGTCACCCACATACCCAAAGAAATATGAAGAAGTTTACTAATAATGGATAATTGACACATTCTTCTTATTTTTATTTTATCACTGAACATGTGCATGAATTATTTTATGAGTGAACAAAGTAGACAATGTGAGCAATAAATATTATAATCAAAATTCTAGCACAGACTTTTATTTCTCTCAGTTATTGAGAAGAAAATATTAAAACATCATATTTGTAGTGTTAGACTGATCTACATAAGACACAATAAAAATATGTTCATTGGCAGAATATAATTAGATACAAAATCTTCCTCCAACACAGTAAAACTTCTCCCCAAAGGTAGCAGTTTTTTTTTTTAAAGGAAGAATAAAAGAATATTCATTACTAAATAAGCTTTAAGCCAGAAAATGATGTGCATCATAGGCAATTTGTTAAGGGATTACAAAGACAGAACTAAGCCCCATTTTATAATCAGGCAGATAAAATGCATTATACACTGTTAGGAAAATAAATGATAACTAGGACTCCAACAAAAGGACTTGATAGTACTTCTTTCACATTAATTCATCCCAGTACTACTTTAAGTGACTTCTGTGTTGCCTAATTGGTTTTATAAAGAGGACCAGCCAAACCCTACCTTTATGATACAAAGTAGTTTTGAAATTTGGATCAAGGTAACCACCAAAGTCGGACTGCAATCTGGCCACTGATCACAGCAGCTATTTCCTTTGATTATTTACATTTCAGGCAGTCATTTCTGAAGACTTAAAAGAAAGGTATTCCTAAGTTATATAGGGGCCAAAAATACCTATCTAAGTTTTGAAAGTATTTATTTACTTTTTAAAGAGAGGAAAAAGTACTTAATGGCTGTAAATTTTCAAAAGATGCTCTGAGAAGATGTGTGGCAGAATTCAGTTCTCTTATTTTCAACAAGAATTAAACTTCTTAATTTAAACTTGTCCTTAAAAATTCATTACATAATAAATTGTACAGAAGGACATAAGTAGTATCAAAACATGCTTAAATATAAAACAACAGAAAGTTATATTTGAAAACTACAACAACAAAGTTTTGAAATGAAAAAAAATGTCACCAATTTCTGGTAATATATTAAGTACAACTTTAAAACTGGCATCTTTTGACATGTTGAAGATCCACATCAACACATTAATATTTATTTAATGAACTAATGGATGAGGGAAAGTTCATTAGTCCTTTCTTTTTTCTTTCTGTCTTTTTCTCTTCCATCCTCCTGCCCCTCCTCCTTCTCCTCCTCCTTCTTTTTGTACTGGAGATTGAAGACCTAGGGTAGCTTTAGCACTGAGCAACATTCCTCAGACCCTTACCCATTTTTACTTTTTATTTTAAAACAGGATCTCACAAATTTGTTCCAGTGAGTTTCAAACTCACAATTCTCTCTTGTTCTCCTAAATTGCTGGGATTTCAGTTGTCCAATATCATGCCTGGCTAACATTTTAATTTAAAGTCAACAATCTTTTCTATGTCTTATGGAAAGCTTGTTGTCCTGTTTCCTTACAAATTCAGAGGAAATTTTCATTTGGCATGCATCTTATAGAATCCAGCCAAACAAGAAATAAAATTGGTTTTATGATGGAGAAAATGATGATGCATATTGAATCAATCTTGAGAAACCAGCCTCTACCTCAGAGCAAAGCCTGTCCAAGGAAGGGGGCATGACCCTTGTCCTTGGAAAGACCCACAGAGGTCTCCTAGGCACATAGCCACCCTGCTGATTTGTTTATCTACAAATAACAAGAGAGATCTGCAGCACCAGGTGTCCCTGACTCTGTCAGGCTAGCTGAGGACCCAAAGCAACCCCCTATCAACCACCAATCAGCATGAGACAGGGAAAATACCTGGGATGCCAGATGACCCTCCCAGTAGTTTATGGTGGTTGATAACATGTTGGGAAACCATGTATTTTAGCATGTAAACCCTCAGTGGCTTAAACCAATCAGTTCAAATGAATCCCCCTCTTGTACTGACCAATCACCCTTACTCAACTTGTTCCCTCTAGTGAATGTGCTAATATGTTTTAGAGTTGTTTTATGATTTTCCTGCGATGTGTGATGGTTTGCTAAGAAATGCTATGATGTATGTGAAGTCCCTGCCTTCCCTAAAGAGTGTATAAAACTGCTGTAAACCCTGGGCTCAGGGCCTCTCAGCATCACCAGTTGCTTTGTGGGCACAGAGGACCAAGCTAGCTGGTAATAAATACCTCTTTGCTGCTTACATAGATCTTGGTCTCTGGTGGTCTTTTGGGGGTCACAAATTTGAGCATAACATAGAATTCGAGCATAACAATCTAAATATAGATATGTATAGTCTATCTGGAAATGGGGAATATTATTAATATTTATATTGTGAAACGTTAGTATATTGTGTCTGCTCATGCTTGTATGTGTGATAAATAGAATATATGAAGAATCATATATGTATTAATTTCCTCATTACTATTAGTACAATTAAAGCATCATGTCTAAATTGTATGAAAGAGAACATGATGGTGGACATGTAACTTAGAAAAGTATTTGTTACTATTACAGAGTTGGAGTTTTCTAAACTGAGGCAGGCCTGAAGACCTCCCTTCAGTCCCTGATTGAGATTTTCAGACATGTTGCTCAGAGTAATGGGAATGAGTTTATTAAAGGGATAAGAAAAGGCAAAGGGGACACTCTCAAGAGAGAGAGTGGATCCTCTCAAAGAAAAGGACAGTGTGCCTCTCCTTCACATCAGTTATCTTGAAGATATCAGAGAAGTTTCCAGAGAGTCTTGCCCAGGTCCATCTCTTGACTTTTGACTGACAGCAGAATGACAGACTTTTAAGTCCCTACTGCCATGACAACTCTGGGTTATGTTGGCCCATGAAGAGCAGTTCTAATTGGATTCTTACCTATAAATTCTTATAGATGATGAAAAAAAAAAAAAAAAACTAAGCATACACTTTAGAATCCCCCAAATTATGAATGTTCACAATTATTTAATATTTTTCCAAATAAAAAGACCAATAAAAGAAAAATTATGAATAACAAAATTGCAATTGTATACAAATAATACACTTATACATGTTAATTAAAGATATCTGTCTTAACCTCTTTTACAAACAATTAAATATTCCATTATTTTTAAAGTAAAAAATTATTTTTTGCATCAGTTTTTACCATTGGAAATTTGCAAGCAATCGAAGTGTCCATCAATACACAACAAAAATAGTAAAAGATGATTCATTTAAATTTCATAAAATAAGAGATCATAAATAATGCATGATTGTGTATAATTGGAGTGAATATTTGAAATATTTGATTATTGAAAGAAAAATGTTTTGTCACCAGTAATTTTAATCTCATTTGCCAGCACAAATTTGAAAAAAAAATCTATACTCCTATATGTTTGCCACATTTTGTCATGTGATTACTTAAAAAAAGCTTTAATCTATGTAAGTCATTTTATTTTCAAATCTATTTTTAACAACAGTTTTCTTTTTCTCTAATATGTAACTCATAATTATTATAAGATCATCCAATCATTCAAGAGAAAATGTGACTATGGATTTTTGTCAAAAGTCTGGTAGGACATACACTTAATTTTAAAATAGGGTATTTATCAATAAAATTTTTTTCTTCAGGATACATTATTCATCCTCATGTGTAATTTATCCTGTATGGAAATTTAGATTACAGAGTATAACGAAGTATATTATGAAATATATTATGAAGAGTATTATGAACTAATATATATTTTGAAGTATATTTTAGAAATAATGAAGAGAATTTTGGGTTTAAAATGAGTATAGAATGTGAAATCAGTAGATTCATTTACATATCAGAGAAAGGGAATTTAAAATAGTCTTCAGGTTTCTTTATTGGATAACAATACTAAATGAATTGTGACACACCTTCACACAATTACTTATATAAATTAAGCTTCAAGGAGAAACACTAATTAGAGGAAACAGTAAGACATCAATGAGATGTGACTGAGGGATAATGGAGTTGCTGGAAACTGAGGGAGCACCAGGTCTCTTAAGATAGGGAGATTGGTCTCTACAAATTATCACTGAATCCATTGGAGAAGAGTTCAGAAGGTCAAAAGAAGAGGAACTGCCATCCAGGTGAAAGGTCTCCAGCAGACTTTGTCCTCAGTTAAACAGAAGGGGTAGATGCACTTTGAAAACACAGCAGAGAACTGATACAATAAGCCATGGGTAATTATGAGCAAAAATGTATCAATGGAGAATTGAATGGAAAACATGCAGATCTGAAAATAAGTAAGCATTTTTGCCCTGCTTTTCTTTATTTTAGGGTTGATTTGCTTTGATTGGTTTACCTTTGCTTGTAGACATAACATGAAGCTATTTAAATGGAAAGCAAGATAGCAAACAAAAACACTTTCAAAAAAGAAATAGTAGGATCTAGTAGAGGGTTAATATAAGGGGGTATAACATTTAAAGTTAAAAAAAAAATTCCTGGATTTGCAATGTAAATGTTAAAATTATTCACTTATTAAATCTTTTTTAGTCCGAACAGATTGTGTGAGTGAGTTAGTGCTATGTCCTTGAATCTTGGGGAATTTTTATGAGACTAAATCCTAAAAAAATATATAGTAGGTCTTTCAATGTCAACATAAAACATAAAAATGTTGCTGGGGAATGATTCAATATTAATTTAGTCTATGAAATCATACAGTTTGGTTAAAAAATCTGAAATACATCCCAGTTATATTAAGTGATTTATATAATTAGAAACATTCCTAAAACCTTTTTACACGATTATTCCAATATTATTCTAAATGGAGAAATTATATATAAGTTTTATGCACCCTTCAAACCGTCATCCCTTACTGTTTCAATACTGAGCTACTCTGGTGAAGAATTTAAAGGATTTATTCAGCACTCTTTGATTTTATTTTTATCTTCAATAAGAGTGATTATTCTTTACACCAAACTTGAAGCTTACATTTCTCCACATTGAAAAAGTCCTTGAATCTTTATTCTGAATATGTTTTCCTTCATTTATATTATTACTTGTCAGTTTTATTCAGTTGAAAATTGTGACTGAAGCCAAAAGCCTGTGACTTATGAACATATATTTGATATTTTAGGTACATTTAAATATCTCAGTGTTGGAAGGTAACTTAATAATTCTTACTAAAATTCACTGAATGTATCTTAGAAAATATGTTTGCTTTTTAAGAGAATTCACAAGTAAGACACCTGCTTGTCAAACAAATTTCTTTATTTGACAACATGACAGGCTTTGTCAATAGCAATAAAGAACAAATATAATTCATCTTGATTCCAAAAAAGAAGTTCCTTTTCTTCCAAATGACAATTTTTTTTTCCTTTGACAGTACTGAACATGCTTGCAGATAATATTAGTGTTGTGTAGGTTCTTTCCTGGTCAGGAATTTAACACAATTCTTAGCAATTTGTAATTTAGCATGGATTCAGGGGAAATTATAGTTCTTCTGCTAAGTCTTGCCTGATACAATCTAATACTTTTAGCAATCACTTAAAATACAATTATAATATTTAAATATAACAGAGTTGGCAAAAATTGAAAATTTGGAAACTGATATTGGAATGATAAACAATTTTGAGGTGTTTCTTTCATAATCAGTGCAAGTTCTTCTTCTCTGAGGAGATATCTTGACTTATCATTCTATAGGATTATTCTCCTAATGTATTTATCTGTAATCATATGCTGTCCTATATTACACTATTTGGTTCAATGGTAAACACCAGTTTACATGTCACTTTCTTCCACAGGAGTGACTGCTCTTGGAAAGTATATAATGTTTTGTAAATATCTGAATCTCCAGTATGCTACATAATATTTAAACTTAATAAATTTATGCTAAATGAATAGAATAGGCTTAAATTTTATTGACATTTATCCAGAAGCATTAGTTTCAGTAAAGGAAGTGATTTAATTGGGAGTAAGTTCAATGCATCCATGGTTTTTATACAAGCAATAAGAATGAAGTTTCATACACAAAACAATAGGAGTGTGCGTTTGAACTTTTCAGTGTTAAAAGTCTCTAAAAGTATTTATGTATTTCACAAAATATTTATTATACACCTTCTATTTGAGAGGCTCCATCAGAATTAGTAGTGGCAAGTGTGCAGAAGTTCCACCATATCAGTGCTTAGGTTTGAATGGGCAAGAAAGATAATATGTGTTTTTAAAAGTTAAGAGTGAGTATATCATAATGTGGAAAGAACTCTGAACCAAACTCTTGCAATTTCTACTAGTAGTCAGGATGGGCTGTAAAGCCATGACGTCTAAGCAGAGATATAAAACAAAGAGCTTGTAGAGCTAACATCTCAGCAGAGCACATTCCAAGAAGAGAACACAGCAAATACAAGGGGACTGAGATAGGACTGTGATTCATATATTTAAAGAAAGAATTTTAAAGTAAGACACACACAGTGACCCACACTAAAGTAGAATGACATAATGTTAGGTAATGGGTCTTGCTGTAGTTGATATCTTACAGGCTGTGGATTTGAATCTCAGTGTATTGTAAAGTCAAAACAGAATTGTGAGCAAATTTTTTTATATGCTCTGGCTTATAATTTTTAAATATTTTCTTGTTTTGTGCAAAATAGGCATTTTATGTTCTTATTAGTGCATTATAGTTATACATAATATAGGGGTTCAACTTGACATAATCATACATGCATAGAATATAATTGTCTCCACTTTGGCTCCTAGTTCTTCCCCTTTTCCTTCCATCATCCCACCTGCTGTTCCTCTTCCTCTACTCTCCTGGTGTTTCTTCCATTATTTATAACTTTTTAAAAATAGAATAAAAATATCCATACCTCAAAGTGACATACACTGTGATATTTCACATAATGCATATAGCATAATTTGATCAACTTCATTCTGCAATTACTTCCTTCTCTTGTCCTTCTCCTTCCCCCATCCTCTTTCTCTGATGCACTGAGCTTCCCTCTGTTTACATGGGAATCCCCTCCCCCTCTTTTTGTCCCTTAATTTTGTACAGCTTCTGCATATGAGAGAAACATTCTATCCACACTTGAGTCTGGCTCATTTCACTTAGTTTGATATTCTCCAGTTACATTTCATTCATTTGCCAGCAAATGCATAGTTTTATTTTTTTGGTTTTTTAATGGCTCAGTAAAACTCCTTTATGTGTGTGTGATATATATATATATATATATATATATATATATATATATATATATATATAT